>NC_135374.1:8304433-9047558 GCF_049243985.1 Paroedura picta | reverse complement strand
GCGAAATCTTTCCTCCTGCTTTCCTTGATTGGCTGCTTTGGACCCTGCTTGCCTACATTTTCAAGCCTGGCTCCCACGATTGGGTCCGCTGCTCTGGCTGCAACAGGTCCATTTTCTTCCTTCCTGAAAGGGCACCGCACAATAGCTGGCCTTTGAGAGCCTCTCTGTATCTCTTCCGAGACAGCCAGCGGTGACAGATAACCTCGCTAAAATTCCCGGTCCTCGAAAACGTATCCCCCTCCCATTTGCTCTTCGAGAAAGTGGAGCTCTCCTGTTTCAAAAGTGATTGCACAAAGGGCAAAACAGGATGGCAAATTCCGGTCACGACACAGACCCTTCCGCTGCATGGCCTCTCAGGAATGAGAACGCTGGTGAAGGTGAGAGCCAGGGGCATTTCCCACGGCTTAAAAATAGCACAATGGTTGCCGATTGAAAACGCTACTAATTTGCCATAACGCACGACGTCGTCAACAATCTGCAACAATCCTGAAACCGATCAGCAATAAGCGCTTCGTTGTGGCGCTTTCAGGGGAATCCAGAAAACTGGATTCACCCTCCGGATAGCGATACACTCCTGCAACCAATCTGCAACAGTAGCGCTAAAGACCTGTGCGTTACCATTGTAGCTGGTTCTTCAAAGTCCCTCCCCCTGGATCTCTCCTCCAAACTTCCGGCGAAGCGATCGCCATTTTTTTTTCTCGGAGCGAGCGGGGATAAACGCACCGGCGAGCCTCTTTCTGTTTAGAGGCTTCCCTGGCTTCAGTCCTTCACCTTTAGTCACTAAGCACAAACCACATAAAAGCCCGTTTGCTGAAATAAAGTCCCTTTATTTTTTACACATAAATTCAGCCGAAAATCGAGCCCGTGAGAAGGGGGGGGGGGGAATTTTTTTTTATCACTCGAGCCAGCGTGCCAACGATCATACAATCAAACGATAGATCACATTAGGCAGCTGGATGGGTCTCTCCAGTGCAAGGAATCTACGTAGATTCGTTGCTATGGGTCTGTTTTTTTTTTAAAAAAAGCTTTCTTAAAGGGAAAGGGGCTGTTTGGGAGCATGCTAACGGCTGCCCATTGGCTGCTTGACGGCCAGGGGCGGGACAAGCTTGGCAATAGCGCTTCCTTTCTAGCGATTTCTGCCGAGACCGGAAGCCTGTGGGAAACGCTAAAAAACGCAACTGATTCCACTACAAAGCCAGGTGTGCAAAACGACGAATTCCACTATTTTAAATGGCGATTTTTCATTCCGCAAACAATTTGCAACAAAGATCGCCGTGGGAAATGGCCCCCAGTTTATGCCGGAACTGAAGAAAGCGACAAATATATAGGTGCTGGCAATAAAGCCTGTTGCATAAAAAATTACAACAGGCTTTAGAATACTGTTGCTGGAAACCCACAGACACCCCTTCCTTGCCCACGCAGCCCCTCAGCACGGCAGAGAGAAAAACGTGTTCCTTGTCTCAGTCATTTGCTGTCAGAAGAAGAGTTGGTTTTTATACCCCACTTTTCACTGCCCGAAGGAGTCTCAGTGGCTTACAATCGCCTTCCCTTCCTCTCCCCACAAGAGACACTCTGTAAGGTAAGTGTGGCTGAGAGAGCTCTGACTGGGCTGCTCGGTGAGAACAGCACTACCAGGGCTGTGACTAGCCCAAGGTCACCCAGCTGGCTGTATGTGGAGGAATAGGGAATCAAACCCAGCTTGCCAGCTGCCGCTCTTAAACACTACACCATACAGGCTCTCTTCCTTCACAGCAGGCCTGAAGGGAAGGGGGTATCTGTGGAATCCTCAACAAGAGCCGCAATTGGCCCTGGGTGGAGGATATTCCACCAGTAGGAAAAAGACAGTCCGGTCTCATCAGTGGTTGCTGGGCAGATCCCTTCGACCACAGGGCATGCTGGTTAACTGTTGAACCATCTTTGATCACAAGTTTTCTTTTATGTGGCATGTTTTCAGACCATTCAGTTGGTAGATAATGATAATAATAATAATAATAATAATAATAATAATAATAATAATAATAATAATAATAATAATAATAATAATTTCAATGTATAGCCCACCATTCCCTGAAGGCTCAAGGCAGGTTACAAACATCTGGATAAAACCCAATAAAACCCCTTAAAACAGACATAAAAACCAGAACAATACAGAATCAAAACCCCATGGGGGATTAAGATCATGCGGCAAAAACTCATCCCAGTCCTAATAATCCTGCCAATAGTACATCCTGGAGGGGAAGGGTGACAGAGGGCGCAGGTGGAATTCGCTACTGCCACTCCTGTAGGGGGGCCAGGATCCTGGGACCTTTTGCATGCCAGACAGATAATATATCACTGAGCCATGCCCCCTCCCCAACCATCCATCTCTAATTACCTTCAAGGCCATACGTGGTCAGGGCCCAGTGTACCTGAGGGACCACCTCCCTGCCTATATGCCCCTCAAAGAGCTCTATGCTCCGCCACCACCAACCGGCTAATGGTCCCTGACCTTAAAGATGCCTGCCTGGCCTTGACCAGGGCCAGAGCATTCTCTGTCCTGGCCCCCACCCGGTGGAACGAGCTCCCCGAAGAGATCAGGGCCCTGACGGAGCTTAAACAGTTCCGCAGGGCCTGCAAGAAGGAACACTTCCGCCAGGCATCCGGTTGAAACCAGGCGTAACCAACAACATCTGAAGGGCCCCTGCTCCCTCCCTCCCTGAAATCCATCAACGCGCTCTGGACCTGTTTGAACCATTGCACTGTTGCCTGCATGGTTGCACTGTTATAATTATCAGTTATTAATACTTTTGTTACAGTCATTTATATGCTATGGATTGTTTCATGTATTGTTTAGATGTTTTATGTAAACCGCCCTGAGCAAACAAACAAACAAACAATGTGGACTACAGAAAAAGAAACAGGGCAGTTCCACAGTATAACCTCATATCAGCCTGACACACACATAAAGAAAGCTTGTACCACGAGTAAAACTTCGTTAGTCTTAAAGGTGCTATGACTGGACTCGAACTTTGTTCCATCCATGAAAAGACATCCCCCCCCCCAGAGCAGGTCAGGTTGGACCCACATCAGAATCTGAATCAGAATCACAGAGAGCTTGAAGAGACCCTCAAGGGCCATCCAGTTCAGCCTCCCACTTTCCCAGGGACTTAAAAATCACACCCTCTTGACAGGTGTTTATCATTCCCAAAACTTCCAGCCAAGGGGAATCCCCTCCCAGGCAGCATTTTCCACGTACAAACAGCCAGCCTTCGCTGTCAGAAAACGCTTCCTAATATTGAAGTGGAATTTCAGTTCCCATAATTTGAACCTGTTGCTCTTAGTCCCTGTCTGTAAAGCTACAGTAAACAAGTGGGCCTCCTGTTCAACATGTCTGCTGAGTGGTTTAAAAAAATGGGCAGAGCAAGGCGGGACTTCTGACTGGTTGTGCAGATTTTGTAAGAGTTTTTTAAAGTAGCAGGTGCCACCACAAAAGAGGGATGGTCACTGCGTGATTAAAGGTGAGCTGTCTGTATGCAGATCAGATCAGTTGGGCGTCCTCTAAAGCAGGGGTTTGCTGGCAGGGGCTGATGGGAATTGTAGTCCATGGACATCTGGAGGACCACAGGTTGCCTACCCCTGCTCTAATGCAGTGCCCTGAAGTCTAGACAGCAAGGCTCAATAGGAGCCGGAACTGGGGACAAGATACAGGAGCTAGAAGCAGGGACCTGGAGCTAGCATGCAGGTTTGGGCCTAGTGGACTGGCTGACCCGGCTTAAAATGGGCTGGGGAGCAGCTCAGTTCCCCTGCTGGCAGGAGTTGAACCTCTGCAGCTGTGGCTTCTCTGTGCTTGGGCTGGAATCCTGCAAAGAATTATTGTAATTGTTGTCCAGTGCCCTGAGATGGCCAGTCTGAGAGGGGTGGTATATAAATTGCTAACTAAATAAATAAACTTCCAGCTGGTGGCAGGAGATCCCCTGGGATTAGAAGTGTTCTCCCAGGCTACATCGATCAGTTCTGGGGAAAATGGACATTTTGGAAAGTGGATTATAAGGCAATGTACTCAACCAGAGGTCCTCTCCTCCCCAAATGCCACCCTCTTCAGGCTCCACCCCCTCCATCTCCAGGTATTTCTCAGCCTGTGTGGGCAATCCTAGACATCTAAGACATTCCCCCAAGGATGGAGGCTTTCTTTCCTTTAAAGGCAAACTCTGTCTTGTCTCACAGCCATCTTATTCCCGCTGCTCCCTTGGCTAAGCTGTCTGTTGCTGATTGACTTTGTCCCCTCAATCGGCCTTAACTTCATTACCACGAGAGATGCGATCGAAGATTCCATCGCCCCTTTCTAACAATGACAGGCTGCAAACAGAATCCCTGGGCATCAGCCCCAAGACATGCGGGATCTTCTCCTGGCCTCCTTTGCAGCTGCCGCTGTGGTGAACATAGGCATGAGAAGTCAAGGGCCTCAGAGCTTGGAATCATAGAATCATAGAGTTGGAAGGGACCTCCTGGGTCATCTAGTCCAACACCCTGCCCTATGCAGGACACTCACAACCCTATCGCTCATCCACTGTCACCTGCCACCTCCTTGAGCCTTCACAGAATCAGCCTGTCTGTCAGATGGCTATCCAGCCTCTGTTTAAAAATCTCCAAAGATGGAGAATCCACCACCTCCCGAGGAAGCCTGTTCTACTGAGGAACCGCTCTGACTGTCAGGAACTTCTTCCGGATGTTTAGATGGAATTTCTTTTGAATTAATTTCATCCCTGTTTGCAGCATGAGCCAGACTAGCGAGGAAGCCTGTTCCACTGAGGAACCGCTCTAACTGTGAGGAACTTCTTCCAGATGTTTAGATGGAATTTCTTTTGAATAAATTTCATCCCATTGGTTCTGGTCCGTCCCTCCAGGGCAAGAGAGAACAACTCTGCTCCATCCTCTACATGGCAGCCTTTAAAATACTTGGTCATCAGATCCCCTTTCAGTCATCTCCTCTCCAGGCTAAACAGACCAAACTCCCCCAACCTTTCTTCATATGTCTTGGTCTCCAAACCCCTCACCATCTATGTTGCCCTCCTCTGGACACACTCCAGTTTCTCTACATCCCTCTTCAACTGGGGTACCCAAAACTGAACACAGGACTCCAAGTGAGGCCGAATGGCTCTGCCAGGAAGTCCAGAACGGAACTCGGTGGGTTCCCCGGGAGAGGGACACAAGGAACAGACTGGTGTCAAAATAGATGCCATTTATTAGAATGAATTTTAAGAGTTTACTTTATCAATAGGCAAGACAGGAGCCTAGGGAGGGCGGGGTTGGGGAGGGAAGATGCCTCAGTGGGGTATAATGCCACAGAGCCCATTTTCCTAAATGACCATTTTCTCCAGGGGAACTGATCTCTTTAGCCTGGAGATCAATTATTATCCCAGATATCCAGCCACTATAATGATTGAAAAACATGAAGACCAGTCAATCCAAGTAGAGTGGAAACGAAGAAATGAACCAGTGACACAGATTTTCAGTACAGGTGGTGGGTTCTCCATCTTTGGAGATTTTTTAACAGAGGCTGGAGAGCCATCTGACGGAGAGGCTGATTTTGTGAAGGTTCAAGGGGGTGGCAGGTGACAGTGGATGAGCGATAGGGGTGTGAATGTCCTGCATAGTGCAGAGAGTTGGACTAGATGACCCATGAGGTCCCTTCCAACTCTATGATTCTTTGATTCTGTGATTTATATTTAATGCTTCAGTGCCTATTATGAGTGTTTTCTTGAGTCCAGCCAAACAGGGTCTGGATTTATCTCCTATTTTCAATATAAAATACTTTTCCTCAATGGCTTGCCCCTTCTAACAATTAACGTTAATCAATTGTATCATTAATATCATTCAACACTTCCTTATAATATCCATTGGCCGTAGGTTGATATTATTCTGTTTTATTCAGTCTCAAAAGAGCAGTGGTTTCTAAATCACCTGTAGGCTGGCCACCCTGCTGTTTCCCCCATCTGAAATTGCCCTGCGGGGGGCCATGCATGCTATTTAAAGCCTGTTTTTGGTCGAAATGGTTTCAGCACCTTGTCTCTTTCGCTCTTTGAGATTCTGCTGGCACAAGCCCCGTGCTCTTCAGGAGGGCTTGTGTAGATTGGAAGATCGATTCACTTGTCTAAACAGCCTTCTTTATGTTATGTTCTGTCTTTGCATTAGGGAGGTGGTTTGCAGAGCAACAATCTGTTCAGTGCTGTGAGCCAAACCTGGATGCCCCCAGAGCTTTCTGGGTCTCCAGGGTGGCAAGGAGGAGATTGCCTGTCCTTTTAATTGTATGCCGTGTGCAAAATTCAGTCATGTTGTTTAAGCATAAACAGTTTCATAATAGGGATACTTGGCTTTCTGGTCATTCTGTTTTTGGCTTCCTGGAAACTGATGCTGAGGAGCTGTATGTTGGTGACACAACTGGAAGCAGTTTTAATTCAGATACTCACCAGTTCAACTCATAGGCTGACAATCTCTGAAATTTGGGGGACACACACACGCAGAGGGGGGCATTGCATCACGATGTTGTCCAGTCTGGGTGGTGGAAACCCAGAACTGTTGTTACTACATTGAGTGACACTCTAGGAATTCCCTCAGTCTCTGTGGTAAAGACCATAGATACCGGGGGAATTCCTGACAAGGCGCTCAATGCAGGTACACAGTTTCTGGAAATTCAACTGGAAGTGATGTCTCTGCATTGTATGTCATCCCCCCCCCCCCCCATTTACTGTCTCCTGCTTCATTGAGGGAGCATGCTGTGTTGCAGAATACAAGGGGAGTTTGTCTTATAAGGACCAGGAAGCTAACTTTTGACAAACTGCTCAGTTTGGCAAGCTGCTTCAACCTACTAATTTCTTAACTGTGCAGTACAAGTGTACAGTACAATGGGCATTTGGTACAGGCATATTCTCATGCAGCCTGATTTTGTATATCACCCATCCTTGCTGCACTTGCTGCACAGCAGGAAATTTCTGAAGAGACAGCTAAAGAGAGGGGACATGATAGCCCTCTTTAAGTATTTGAAAGGTTGTCATTTGGAGGAGGGCAGGATGCTGTTTCTGTTGGCTGCAGAGAAGAGGACGCGCAGTAATGGGTTTAAAATTCAAGTACAACGATATAGGCTAGATATCAGGAAAAAAATTTTCACAGTCAGAGTAATTCAGCAGTGGAATAGGCTGCCTAAGAAGGTGGTGAGCTCCCCCTCACTGGCAGTCTTCAAGCAAAGGTTGGATACACACTTTTCTTGGATGCTTTAGGGTGCTTAGGGCTGATCCTGCGTTGAGCAGGGGGTTGGACTAGATGGCCTGTATGGCCCCTTCCAACTCTATGATTCTTCTTCTAAATCAGCTACAAATCATATAAATTACTCATGGTAAAAAAGACACCCTACCATTCAGTGTACATCTAGGTCAGGAGTCTCCAACGGGATGCCCATGCGCCCTGTGGCACCTGTCAACACTTTTCCTGGTGCCCACTGTCATATCTGCAGATTTTTTTTTGCCATGTCATTCATTCCCCATAAAGGCCAAGCACATTTCCTGTACCTTCCCTGACTTCCTGCAACTGCTCCAATGCATCTTTTTTATATTCATTCATTCATTCATTCATTCATTCATTCATTCATTCATTCATTCATTCATTCATTCATTCATTCATTCATTCATTCATGTGATTGATATCCCGCCACTCCCATACAATGGCTCGTGGCGGGTCACAAGGTCCTCATTAAAAATCCCATTAAAAGGTAAAAGGTAAAGGTATCCCCTGTGCAAGCACCGAGTCATGTCTGACCCTTGGGGTGACGCCCTCCAGCGTTTTCCTGGCAGACTCAATACGGGGTGGTTTGCCAGTGCCTTCCCCAGTCATTACCGTTTACCCCCCAGCAAGCTGGGTACTCATTTTACCGACCTCGGAAGGATGGAAGGCTGAGTCAACCTTGAGCTGGCTGCTGGGATTGAACCCCCAGCCTCATGGGCAAAGCTTTCAGACGGCTGCCTTACCACTCTGCGCCACAAGAGGCTCCTAAAAAAAAATCCCATTAAGACCCCCATTAAATGACATACTGATACAAAATAAAAATACACAGCAAACAGGCGATAAATAAAACAAGCCCCACACCCAAGACTGACACCCACTGTCGGGGAGGAGAAGGGGCCTAGCTGGCAATGCCCAGGTGCTAACACCAGCCCTGGGAGAGGGGAGGGTGTGATCTTCCAGTGATCTTCCTCACTGCTCCGGCCGCAACCAAAGACCTGGCAGCTCCGTTTTGCAGGCCCTGCAGAACATGCAAAACTCCCACAGGGCCCGCAGCTCACCTGGGAGCTCATTCCACCAGGTCGGGTCCAGGGCCGAAAAGGTCCAAAGCATCTTCTGGTTCCTGGATCCTGGATAGGCTGCTGCTGAGGTTCTGGGGATGAAGATTCCTCTCAGCAAAACACCCCAAAACCCCTCTTTGCACCTGCTTATCGGCAGAAAACTGTTAGAGTGCGGCAAGTGAATGCAGATCAATTTAAGGTCTTCCTTATCGTAGCAACCCGGTATCTGGTGGGAGGAGGGATAGGGGGGAACAGCACGATGAAAAACGACGCAGAGAAACGAGAGTATCAAGCCGTTATGGCAATTGACAGGCGCAGGCAGTGATCGATATATCTGGCCTTAAACAGAGTGGGCCAAGCAAGGGGGGAGCACATTGTCTTTGCTAATTAGAATATTGCCCCAATAGTACTACAGTCATTAGTCATGCTTACGACTTCTAATTACTTTTCTTCCTTCTTTTCTTTTTTTCATTTCCAATTACCCGAGCTCGTTTTCAGATTTCGCTTCCTTCTTCTTCTTTTTTGTAGAGACTGATCACCGTTTGCACAGTTATAACTCTGGATCTAATAGCAGAGGAGACAAATAACAGTACAACGGTGTATAAATGTGATATATAATTAAGTGATATTTATTTATTTATCATATGGATTGTTTGTGGTATAGACAGATGCTAGGATTGTCTGACAGCCAAGCAAAAGATGTTGGGTAGTTTGGCCATTGCCTGCTTCCATGTCATAAGTGTGGTGTTCCTTAGAGCAGGGGTAGTCAACCTCTGGTCCTCCAGATGTCCATGGACTATAATTCCCATGAGCCCCTGGTCCTTTCATCTGGAGATGCCAGGAATTGAACCCGTGACCTCCTGCATGCCAAACAGATGCTCTTCTGCTGAGCTACAACCCTTCCCTCCACAGTCCAGTGTACCTCCCTTGTTTTGTCCCTGAGTGGGATCAGGACAAAATAGAGATGTGCAGAGTGAGAGAGGAATTGGCAGGGATGGCTGCCTCCTTTCCTGAAGTTTTCAGAATCTGCCTGTGAATGTGGCTACAGGGTGCGATTAATTCTCCTTTCAGGTCTAACTGAACATGATTCAGGGGGGAAGATCCACACCTAAGGCACATCTGCACCAAATTCATGTCTCAAGCAGAGGGTCTATTAGAAGCATCTATTTTTGTAAGGATGGTAGAACTTTAGGATGTTTAGGGCTGATCCTGCATTGAGCAGGGGGTTGTACTAGATGGCCTGTATGGCCCCTTCCTACTCTTTGATTCTATGATTAACATGCAGGTGAAAGAATTAAACTCTGTCCATTTCTGTGCTTTTACCATCTTGTATTCAGCTGGACTCATTATAGTATTGAAATCTGGCAAACAGAAGGATGCCTTAGTCTGGGTTGCCTGGGCCAGCCCAATTTCCTCATATCTTGGAAGCTAAGCAGGGCTCGCCCTGGTCAGTTTTTGGAAGATAGACCACCAAGGCCAGAGTCATGTTGCAGAGGTAGGCAACAGCAAAGTAGCTCTAAACAGCTCTCACCTTGAAAACCCCATGGGAACGCCATACATCTATCAGGATGTGCGTGGGTGCCAGCCTCCTTGCTTGTGATCCTTTGGTGTTGTCATTTGTTAGTGTCCCCTTGTCATATTGTATACTGTCATCTGCAGGTCTGGGAAAGTTAACTGATTGCAACTGTTTTTATTGTTTTACATTGCTTGCTTTTTTGTGTCATCTAAATTAGCGATCCCCAACCTGTGGGCTGCGGACTAATTGGAGGTGGGCCATGAAGGACGCCTTCTCCCACCACCCCAGCCCTTTACTTCATCCCCCCCGGCCCTTTACAACACACTTTGGGTGTCATTGTCTCCCATCACTCCCAGATGGGACTATCTCGTTGCAGAGAAACAAGCTCAGGGGTCCCATTGATTTGTCATTGTCATGAGTTAACATTTCCATGAAAATAAAATGTTCCTTATGTTCCTTGTTGTGGAGTGTCTGTATCTTATTTTGAAGGGATGTTTAAACATTACCATAGCGACCAGAGAGCGTTAGGGCAGTGGTTGAGAGTAGAGGAGTAAACTACCCCCCCCCACCGGGCCTCAGTAAAATTGTCAAGCGTTGAGTGGTCCCCGGCGATAAAAAGGTTGGGGACCACTGGTCTAAATGCCATTTTTCTCTTGGGAGGATGGAACTGTGGGAGAGGGGAGCTTGGATATTATCAGTGAGACTGGCCTTGCTTCAGCCTTGCAAGAATGAGGTCATGCACAGCTGTGGTGCAAGACTATTTTGTGCACTTGTCCTGGGAAATGGGGAAACCCGCCTGTTGTCAGTTCAGGTAGGGCTTCTGAACTTATATTGATTAGTGTGTTGCCTATCAAATCAGTTTCAATCATGAGCGTCATATCACTACCTCAAGAAACTGCTGTTGCTGCTAATGCCAAATTTGTTCGTTGAGAAGGTTGATGGAGGGTCTGACCACGTGAACATGACAGCAAAAGAGAAAAGTACTGAAATAGAAACAGCAAAAACTAAACTATGCATTTGAAGGGGGCAGCATTTCACTCCCCATACGCAAATGCTCTTTTTTTTTGTTAAAGAAAATACTCTTTCATTTTCTACTTTAGAGACCAGCCCTACCTCCAAATGACCAGCATTATGAAATGTCAACAAATCCATTTTCTTATTTTGAAGCAGTTTTTCCTCCTGTGAAGGCAGGAAAATGAACAATGAATATACATATATACACATACATACAAATATACATACACATACACATATACATACACATATACATATACATACATACATACATATACACACACACACATATACATACACACACACACATATACAAACATACATATATACATATACATATACATATACATATACATATACATATACATATACATATACATATACACACACACACACACACACACATATATATATATATATATATATATATATATATATATATATATATATATATATATATATATATATATATATATATATATATATATATATATATATATATATATATATATATATATATATATATATATATATATATATATATATATATATATATATATATATATATATATATATATATATATTGTGTATGTGTATGTACACATACACATGTATGTATATATACACAATATATTCATTGTGTATGTGTATGTGTATATATATTCATTGTATATATATATTCATATATACACATACACACTAGCCTGAAAGCCCGTTGCACCCAGGAATGCAATGCGCACTAGCGGTGGGCCTCCCTGGTGGCACCACCGCCACCCTACCTGGTCGCGCCACTGGTGGCTAGGCTGACGGCTCCACAGCTCATTGGCCCGCTTTGTGTGCTGGCGGCTGGTTCGAGCAGCAGGCAGGCCAGGGTGCCGCAGGAGCGTCCTCCTTGGTGGGCAGGCTGTGTCTGGCTGTGAGGTTCTATGAGCGCGGCATGGCTGGTTTCTGGGGGCAGGCGCTCCAGGGGCTTCTCTGGGCATACCCGGATTGGCTCGCGAAGCCAAAAACGGAGTCCAGACACCTGGACGTGCCCCAGACACCGCTCCCCGCATAGGGGCTCTTCACAAATATAAGAGTAACTAGTGGTACAGATGGATGGATGGATGATATAATTTTTTCATTTTTTAAATTATCCCAAATAGTAAGAAACCTATCATCCATCCATCCATCCATCCATCCATCCATCCATCCATCTCAAAACTATAACAAGGGTAACGAGTCTACAAATAAGCATCTACAAAAGGTTTCCAAATATCTAAAAATGGGTCCATGTCCAATTGTATGCCATATGTTCAAACAATGTTCAGTCCACGCCAAGTCATGAATATGGGCCAAGAAGTTGCCTTACGCTGAGTCTGACCATTGGTCCATCAGGGTTGGTATTGTCTACTCAGACTGGCAGCAGCTCTCCAGGGTCTTAGACAGAGATCTTTCATGTCACCTACTTCCTAGCCCATCTCAACTGGAGATACCGGGGATTGAACCTAGAACCTTCTGCATGCCAAGCAGAGGCTCTACCACTGAGTAACAACCCTTCCAGTTTGAGAGCCAGTTTGGTGTAGTGGTTAGGAATGCGGACTTCTAATCTGGCATGCCAGGTTCGATTCTGCGCTCCCCCACATGCAGCCAGCTGGGTGACCTTGGGCTCGCCACGGCACTGATAAAACTGTTCTGACCAAGCAGTAATTTCAGGGCTCTCTCAGCCTCACCCACCCCACAGGGTGTCTGTTATGGGGAGAGGAATGGGAAGGCGATTGTAAACTGCTTTGAGCCTCCTTCGGGTAGGGAAAAGCGGCATATAAGAACCAACTCTTCTTCTTCTTCTTCTTCTTTTTCTTCTTCTTCTTCTTCCCCAGTATTCAGTTGAGTCAAAGACTCTAGCATCTAGTTGCTTCCAAATGATCACTTCCAACCTATAGGCTTATATTGTTGTTGTTGTTAGTTGCAAAGTTGTGTCCGACCTATCGCGACCCCATGGACAATGATCCTCTAGGCCTTCCTGTCCTCTACCATTCCCCGAAGTCCATTTAAGTTTGCACCTACTGCTTCAGTGACTCCATCCAGCCACCTCATTCTCTGTCGTCCCCTTCTTCTTTTGCCCTCGATCGCTCCCAGCATTAGGCTCTTCTCCAGGGAGACCTTCCTTCTCATGAGGTGGCCAAAGTATTTGAGTTTCATCTTCAGGATCTGGCCTTCTAAGGAGCAGTCAGGGCTGATCTCCTCTAGGACTGACCGGTTTGGTCGCCTTGCAGCCCAAGGGACTCGCAAGAGTCTTCTCCAGCACCAGAGTTCAAAAGCCTCAATTCTTCGACACTCGGCCTTCCTTATGGTCCAACTTTTGCAGCCATACATTGCAATTGGGAAGACCATAGCCTTGGCTAGACACACTTTTGTTGGCAGGGTGATTTCTCTGCTTTTTAGGATGCTGTCTAGATTTGCCATAGCTTTCCTCCCCAGGAGCAAGCGTCTTTTAATTTCTTTGCTGCAGTTCCCATCTGCCGTGATCTTGGAGCCCAGGCTCCTATACAGGTGCACAACTCATTGTTTATTAGTCTGGGAGCCTACTGCTGAATGCCAGCATTCATCCCAGGAGGCTCTGTAGTCCTGGCATATCTACCAAATTAATTAATTTACATTAATATGCTGTGAAATTAGGCATGTGTGACTGCATAGTTTGCTCTTTTCCCCTGTAGCTCTTTAAATGTCTTAATGGTTTGTACAGCATTTATTTTCAAAGCGGTTAATTTAATAAAAGTCAATATCTCCAAGCTCTGGGAAGTCCTAGGAGCATTTCATTAGCAGGGATGATAGATTCATCGACAGATTCCTATTGTCACTGAGAAATGCCAAAAAAAAAAGAACATTCTTTCCATAGCACATTGTTAAGGAACAAACAGTCAGCGCTAGATGTGTAAAATTGTGTTAATCCCTTAAATATATGCGCATTTCTTTGATTCGCCATGCTTGGCACCATGACCGATCTTTAACACAATCATCTGATGGCATGCTTGCTGTTGCTGTGACAATTTATTGTTTGCTGTTATGCAACAGAAATTAACATGGGAAGTGGTGTTCTGTCATAGGTCACTGTTTTAAGGTTGTAAGCGCATCGCAGCTTGAAAGGAAAATTTTCGGAATGCAATGAAAATAAATTGGAATTGGGGAGAGCTTCCCCCTCCGCCTCGTCATTTTCACTCCCAATTTAAATAATCAGCCTGCTGGAGAATCCTGGGAGTTGTAGTTTGGTCTGAGATGGGAGGGTGTTTTGAGAGAAGTCTCCTTTAATATTGGTAGCTATGAAGGCTAATGCGATATTAGGCTGCTTTGCTAGGATCACTATTTCATAGAATCATAGAATCATAGAGTTGGAAGGGTCCATACAGGCCATCTAGTCCAACCCCCTGCTCAACACAGGATCAGCCCTAAGCATCCTAAAGCATCCAAGAAAAGTGTGTATCCAACCTTTGCTTGAAGACTGCCAGTTATTTATTTATTTAATTATTTATTTATGCATTATTTGGACTTATTGCTCACCGCTCTTATGACTGGCTTGTGGTGGGTTACAGTTTGTCCATATCAAAAGCCCCATTAAAACCCCATTAAAACTATACCGGACATACCTCAATATACAACAGACTCCTAAAAACATTTAAAAGACCATGATGGACTGCACCCCACTAACTCCTCAAAAAGAAAAAAAATAATACAGCAGCGGGAGAGTCTAGAGCAAGGGAAGTTATAATGCTACTCTGTTCCACATTGGTTAGACCAGAGGTAGTCAACCTGTGGTCCTCCAAATGTGTTTGCTGGCAAGGGGTTCATGGGAATTGTAGTCCACGGACATCTGGAGGACCACAGGTTGACTACCCCTGGGTTAGACCTCATTTGGAATAGTGTGTCCAGTTCTGGGCACAGCAGTTCAAGAAGCAGATTGACAAATTAGAACGCTTTCAGAGAAGGACGACTAAGATAATTAAGGAGTTGGAATCCATGCCAGACAAGGAAAGGTTGATAGAGTTGGGTATGTGTAGCTTGGAGAAGAGGAGGACAAGGAGAGATAGGATATCTGTGTTGAACTGCATAAAAGGCAGACCTGTTGAAGAGGGGGCCACCTTGTTTACTGCAGTTTTAGAGGCAGGGACTAGGAACAGTGACTTCAAATTACAGGAAAGGAGGTTCGACTTTGACATTAGAAAGCTTTTTCTGATGGTGAGGGCTGTTGTAGATGGAATATGCTGCCTCAGAGGGTAGTGGAGTCCCCTTTGTTGGAAGTTTTTCGGAGGAAATTGGATGAGCACCTGTTAAGAGTGTGTTTTTTAAGTCCCTGAGAAGGTAGGGGAGTTGACTGCATGGACCTTCGGGGATTCTTCCAGTGCTGGATGGGCATTTCTGAGATGAGGGAGTTCTATGTGGCTTAGGGAACCACTGCCAGGTTCAAATTTATAAAGTATTTGTTAAAAGAACAAAGTTCTTTCATAAGCACAGCACACTTTTAAGCAAAAGTGTAAAAAGAAATCCTCCCGTCCCCCTACTAAAACATACCCTATCTGCTGTTAAAAACAGAGTAGGCGCTTTACTTAAGAGGCTACAAGTTCCTATTGTATATCCATCAGCTCACCTTGCAGCCACATGGTCCAAGATGACCGCATACCGTCTCTCAAACCAGAGCAACCTCTGTTGTAGCCCCAATGACCAAAACATTGGGTTGAATCCTTGGATGGACAGCATTTCTTCCCGGAGACTTTACAGCTAACATTAGATGGGGCCATCACAAATTGCAATGTTCCAACACAAGAAACAGCATCCACTGCAGGAATATGCAGATGGTGGAAGTGGTCTATGCAGCTGGCATGCTCAGATCTCCTTGGCTACCACTGAATTACGAAGGTAAAACAAAGTGCATTCTAGGACCTTTAAGAGGTAAAGCCTGTAAAGAGGTAAAGCCTGCCCCTACTGGGATCACCATACTAGGCTTAGCCAGATGGGGTGGTTTAAGGATTCGCGAGGGACATAGCACTAGAGCCCTTTTAAGGATTTGCGGCACCCTCAAGAAGGAAGACAGGAGGAGAATAGATGCTTTCGCATTATGGTGATGGAGACGAATGCTGCGAATACCATGGACAGCCAAAGTTACCAACAAGATAGTTTTAGAGGGGAGCAAACTAACTACGTCATTAGAAGGGGAGATATTACGGCTAAACATGGTTGCCAAAAGATCTGCTGGCTCAACACAATCAAAGCTGATACAGGGATGACCATGTACCAACTAAAAGAAACAGTCGGAGACAGGGACACATGGTGAAGACTTCCCTATAGAATTGCTGAGGGTCGGACACGACTGAACAGTTAACATCATCATCATCAGAGTAGAATTGTGGCAGGGGCTGCCAGACTGGGGGCGGAAGGGACCCCAACAGTGGAAAATGGTATCACTCTGAATGCCCTTAAAGAGGGGAAAGGGGGGAAGGAGAGAAGCTACAGCCCTGATCCATGTGAGGATAGAATCATAGAATCATAGAATCCTAGAGTTGGAAGGGGCCATACAGGCCATCTAGTCCAACCCACTGCTCTACGCAGGATCAGCCCAGAGCATCCTAAAGCATCCAAGAAAAGTGTGCATCCAACCTTTGCTTGAAGACTGCCAGTGAGGGGGAGCTCACCACCTCCTGGCAGCATATTCCACTGCTGAACTACTCTGACTGTGAAATTTTTTTCCTGATATCTAGCCTATATCGTTGTACTTGAAGTTTAAACCCATTACTGTGTGTCCTCTCCTCTGCAGCCAACGGAAATAGCATCCTGCCCTCCTCCAAGTGACAACCTTTCAAATACTTAAATGGCACCATGCAGGGCCCCAGAAGCATGGGATTCATAGCATGTATTATAGGGCCTACATGGATAAACTGGCCCGGGGATTAACTCTGCCTAAGGGGTGTTCCTTGATAGTACGCCTTCACACACATATAAAGAGTGTCTAAAAATGAATGGAATGCTTGTTTCAGCACATATAGATTCAAGATCTATTTTTATTAACAGACCCGGTGACTATAGTATTAACATTTGCCGACATGCTAGAGTTTTATGGCCGTTTTGATGTATGGGCAACGATGAATATTGTCAAAAGATGCAATTTTCTATTTTCGATTTTGCTACTCCATAATTACGGCTGCTGAAGAAACGGCCGGGGCAGATCTAGCTCGGCCGTTTCATTCATCAATATGCGATGAATATCATCGATTGAACTAGAGAGCATTATAATTATCATCTGATGAAACAAATTTGTTTAAGCTGTTGGTGGGTCACACATCCAGGGGACGGATGCTGGCTGAATATTTTACAATACACGGCCCCAAAGAAAGTAATGGGAGAGAAGCCACAGTCTGACAAATAAGAAACAACGGGGAAAGAGAGTAGGGTGTAGTGGTTACAGCAGCCTTGCTCAACTTTTTTAACCTTGAGAAACCCCTGAAGCATTCTTCAGGCTTCAAGAAACACAAGAAAGTGGCACAATCGTGCAGAATATGGTTGGGAAGCAGAGCTGTGGACATGTCCCCTTAGGGCCCCTCCCTTTCCCACCACCTCGAGGGCCATCATGGGAAGGGGGTCAACATAACCATATATGGTCACATCACCTGATAAATGTTTAACACATTTTAAAAATATATTAAAATTAATTAACTCCCACCCATTTGGGAAACCCCTCCATTGCCGTCAAGAAACCCCAGGTTTCGCGAAATCCTGTCTGAGAAAGCCTGGGTTAGAATATCATGCTAGGAGCTGGAATGTTTGGGTTAGAATCTCCACTCTGCCAAGGAAGCTTGCTGAGTGACCTTGGTACACTTATTTTACCCCACAAGTTGGTTGTTGTGAGGATCCAATGGAAGAAGGGGAAATGATGTTGGAAGCTCCTTGGAATCTCCTTTGGGGGAAAAGTGGGGTATAAATATATGTATAAATAAACAGAGCAGGGAAAAGTTGCTGAGTTTAACAAGAAGGAGAATAGAAGAGCAGCTGACAACCGCCTTCCCTTCCTCTCCCCACAACAGGCACCTTGAGAAGCAAGTGGGGCTGAGACAGTTCTGAGAGAACTGTGACTGGCCTGAAATCACCCAACAGCCCTCATGTCCTTCAAGGCGGCTGACAATGGCTTTCTCTTCCTCTCCCCACAACATTCACCTTGTAAGGCAGGTGGGGCTCAGAGAACTCTGAGAGAAGCTTGCCTGGTCCAAGGTCTTCCAGCAGGCCTCGTGTGTCTCGAAGCAGTTGACAATCAGCTTCCCTTCCTCTCCCCACAACTGGCACCTTGAGAGGCTGGTGGGGCTGACAGAGTTCTGAGAGATCTGTGACTGGCCCAAGTTCAGGCCTCATGGGGAGGAGGGGGATTCGAACCCAGTTCTCCAGATTAGAGTCCATCACTCTTAAGTGCTACATCTTGCTCATCATGACCAATACCTACCCTCCGTGACTGTAAGCATGGACCTTACTACTGGATTCTAAACCCTACTTTATTTCAAGCTTCTTGGTACCAATATGGACAATTGTCATACGGTATAATGTAGCTCTAATAGTCCAGTCCAAAGCAGCCTCAATGGGCACAGATGGGTGCAACACCACTTAGAACAGCAGTGATCTTCAGTTACAGCTCATGCTGTTTTGCTGGATGCTCTCGGCTTTATTTGAAACATCTCCCCTCCTTCTTTCCAGACATCTGCTTCGAATGGGCCAGACAAATGGGTAACAAGCACAGACCACGACAAAGGGAACCAGTCTTCGGAGAACCATTCCACAGAGAAAACTGCAAAGGTAAGACTGTCCGCTGTGTTGTTTATTTGTTTTTGGATTGTGAAAGCGGTCTGGGAAGGAACCATCCCTGAATTTCCACATCTTTCTCTGGGATTCGTTTGCGTGCTTTCGAGTTGAATCGGAGAGGATTCAGATGGGCACCGGGGACATGACAGATGGTTTTGGAAGGGAAATCCTGTAGAGAAAAGGCCAAACTTTGGCCTAGAAAAATAAAGACGGCCATTGGACGGATCCTGTAGATGGAGATATAGAGTTGCCTGGTTTCGGACCACTGGAATTTCTTTCTTTCTTTCTTTCTTTCTTTCTTTCTTTCTTTCTTTCTTTCTTTCTTTCTTTCTTTCTTTCTTTCTTTCTTTATTTATTTATTTATTTATTTATTTATTTATTTATTTATTTATTTATTTATTTATTATATTTGTATACCGCCCTCCCCGAAGGCTCAGGGTGGTTCACATTAAACAAACAGAAACTTAGATTTCTAGGAGAGCCAGTTTGGTGTAGTGGTTAGGAGTGCGGACTTCTAATCTGGCATGCCAGATTCGATTCTGCGCTCCCCCACATGCAGCCAGCTGGGTGACCTTGGGCTCGCCATGGCGCTGATAAAGCTTTTCTGACCGAGCAGTGATATCAGGGCTCTCTCAGCCTCACCCACCCCACAGGGTGTCTGTTGTGGGGAGAGGAATGGGAAGGCGACTGTAAGCCGCTTTGAGCCCCCTTCAGGTAGGGAAAAGCGGCATATAAGAACCAACTCTTCTTCTTCTTCTAGATTAACAACAAGCAACATGGAACCATAGAAAAATTAAACATTCAAGTAACTCATACAGATAGCCCAGTGGGTTGGGCAGAACTGCAGTGGGTGCCATAGAAGGGGGCTCAGGAGGAGGGCCCTTGGGACGTGATGGTACAGGTCGACCTCAACTGAATGCCTGGTGGAGGAGCTCCCTTTTGAGATCCCTGTGGAACTGCTTCTGATGGAAGTAGCTCTTTACCATCTCAGCAGGGAAAGTTCTTTTCCCATCATCTAAGACCCTTTAGCTGGAAATCAAAGCAATGCAATACCTGAAGCATAAGTAGTTCTTGTTGGAACAGGAATATTTCCAGACAAACATCAGTGGCAAATCAGTGCTCCATCTCCCTGCAAAGTGACTGTGCTGTGAATTCCACCTGTCTGGCTCTCTCAGGCCTGTGCATTCCCTCTGCTGAATTTGTTAAAAGAGTATAAAACAAAATGAGAGTCCAGTAGCATCTTTAAGACCAACAAAGATTTATTCAAGGCGTGAGCTTTTGAGTGCAAGCACTCTTCCTCAGACCATTGATATCAGACTCTTGTAAGATAAAAGGTGGCAATATATTGCTTTAGAAAAAAATCATTGTTATACAAGATGCACACTAGGATTGCTGTCCTTAAGTATTTGAAAGGTTGTCACTTGGAGAAGGGCAGGGAGTGGTTCCTTTGGGCAGCAGACATGGAATTCACTGCCAGAGGATGCAGTGATGGCCACAGGCATAGACAGCTTTAAAAGGGGGTCAGACAGATTCAGTGGAGAATATGTCAGTAGCTACCGGCTTTGGTGACTAAAGGGACTGTCCACATTCAGAGGCACTAAACCTCTGAATCCCAGGGCTAGGAGGTAACATTGGGGAAGATGCTGGGTCAAATGGACCACTTCCCTAATCCAGCAGGGTTCTTCTGTTCTTGAGTACCCATCTAAGCATAGAGCTTTCGCTACAGTGGACTTCTTAAAGCCCCATGAATTCTTGGAGGGCTATTTCCAGATAGCCTCTTCCCCCTGGAGGGCTCTTTTGACTTCCTGTAATGTACTGAGACAGTTACCAGGTAACTGGAGAGAAAACCTGAATGCTCTGGCAGTTAAGATTAGTTTTGTGTTGATAAAGGCGTGCCAAGTTATAACTGTGTGAGTTGGCTGTGAAAATAAAAGAAGAAATAAGGTTTGGAGTTGTTTATTTGTTTTTCTCATAGCCCTGGCCTGTAATAGCCTCACGGCCTGCCCAGATGGGATTAAGACTTCCGTTACTATAAATTCGGACAGTATTTCCACAGGATGACCACACGGCCGTGACAATTCTCAGGGGCGTTTAAGAAACAAATCACCATACAGGGTTTTCCCTTTCCCAGATCACCCCCCTTTTGCCTTCCCTCAGAATAAAAAGGAAATCACATGGGTATCTCCCTTTTAATTCCCCTATGGTGGTAATAAACAATGAAGAAAATAGAAGTTGATTGGAGTGGGAAGGAGTGGGTCGGCTATTTGATTTCTTCAGTGCCGTGGAACACTGCTTTCCCTTTTTAAATAAAGAAAACGTGGGATGTTATTGTGTCTTGTCTAGGAGCCAGTGTGCACAGTCAAAAGAAGCATGTGGGACAGCCCTGTGAGGACTATACCACTCCTGAGCACAGCTGAAGGACCTCTCCAAACCTTGCCCTTCTCAGTCTCTACCCCCCAAATCTCCAGATATTTCCCAACTTGGAGCCAGGAACCCTAACGCTAGGGCTGTCAACTCTGGGATGGGATATACCTGGAAATTTGGGGACAGAGCCTGGGATTTGGGGAGGAAAGGGGCTACAGTTGCTAATTATTACAGTTGATTTCTAGATGACCAATATCACTCTTCCTGGAAAGCTGGCTGCTTTGGAGCAGGGGTAGTCAAACTGCGGCTCTCCAGATGTCCATGGACTACAATTCCCATGAGCCCCTGCCAGCAAATGCTGGCAGGGGCTCATGGGAATTGTAGTCCATGGACATCTGGAGGACTGCAGGTTGACTACCCCTGACCTAGCTGACTGTGTGGGGAGGAGTGGGGAATCAAGTCCGGTTCTCCAAATTAGAGATCACCATCTTAACCACTACACGATGCTGGCTCTCTAGGGTTGGGCTTGGGGAAAATGGGGCTCATGGGAATTGTAGTCCATGGACATCTGGAGGGCCGCAGTCCGACTACCCCTGCTTTGGAGGGTGGACTCCATAGCATTCTGCCCCACCCCATATGCCACCCAGTCTAGAATCCACCCCCAAAGTCTCCAGACATTTCTCAACCCAGAGCTGGCAACTCTATTCCCAATCTAGAGCTGGCAACCCTAGCCAAGGGACCTCAGCGGGGTATAATGCCACAGAGCCCTGGAGAATTGACCTTGCTTGTCCAGAGAGTGATTGCAGTAGCAGGAGATGACTCCAGGTGCCACCTAGAAAGCAGCAACCCCGAAACAGCCCCATTGTCAAATCACTCACACTTCACTGAGTGCCTTTGTTGATGTCTCCCAAATTATTTGGTAGCCGATGGACGGGACACGTCCAACAGGAGTGTGCGTCTCTCTCGAAGCCGGTCTTCGGGGGAAGCGGGTTGGTAAAGCGTGGTGTCTGGGAAAAACTCACACTTTGTGTTTAATTAACCTTTCGCCTTCCGAAGCTACAGGGACGGCTTGCGATTTCGTTTAAAAGCAGTCTGGCCATTCTAGTCTGACGGCTTGGGATCCTGGCATTCATGACCCCCCTCCCCGAGCACAGGCTGGCTGTTATTTGTTCTCCGGCCTCCGACTACATGACACCACCAATAACAATACCTCACGTCTTGTGCCCGCTTGAAGCTGAGAGGGACGTTGGCAAATATTTTCAAGCCTTGGAGGTCTTACTAGGCCTTTAACCCTTTCCAGGGAAATGAAAATGTGTGCTTTTAAAATTTTTACCTCAGGCTTCTCGTGCGGTTATAGGGGCAGAGAAGGCATTCCACGATAATATGAGGCCCCAAACACTGTTATACCAAGGAGAAGGGAATAAGAAGCGACAGAGATCCGTCCCCCTGGAGAAAATGGCTACTTTTGGAGAGTGGGTTGTATTGTGTTAAGCTGGCCAACACGGGGTTAGGAAATACTTGGAGATTTGGGGGGGGGGTGGAGCCTGAGGAAGGCAGGTTTTGGGGAGGAGAGGGCACTCAGCAAGGTATAATGCCATACACTTCCCACTCCAAAGCTGCCATTTCCTCCAGGAAGCTGGATATCTATCGTCTGGAGATCAGTTGTAATTCTGGGAGATCTCTGGGTCTCACCTGGAGGTGGGCTGTTAGAACTGCAATCAGCATGTAATTGGGTGAAGTCAGCCTTGAAGGGATGTTGTTAAGCTGTTTAAGCAGCTAAGTCATACCTATATGTTCGCTAGTGATGCCTAATGGTCACTCTGAGGTTGCAGTGGAAAAAACCCAAGCACATGCTCTGAGGGTTTCTTTAAGGTGGGCTCCCGCCCATTTCCTCTTTCTTCAGAAAGAGCAAAAGCTGATCAGTGTGTGTGCTCTGAAGCAAGGAGGAGACTCCGTTAGGCTCTCTGCTCTTTCCATCTGCTGATGTGTAGGCATGTAGCCTGCTTGAGCCAGCCATGGGGGCTTTTAATGTCTTTTCTTTGTAACTATTTTTCAAGCTTTTGTACTCTGCTTCAGTAAGGAAACTGAAGCAGAAACTGAAGCAATTTTCATATGTAATCTTATTCAGTAAAGATTCTCTGCTTTAAACCTCAAAGTGCTGAGACTGTATCTGTGCCTTATCCACAAGGGTTATTAATAACAACATACTTTTAAAATGCTCTGTTACTCTGAAGTTCTGTTTCTCTGGAGGGACTCCAAAAGTCCCAACATGGGCGAACCTACATTATAACTCTGCTGAGGTCCCTCCTACTTCCAAACTCTGCCCTTCCCAGGATTTGCTCCCAAATCTCCAGGAATTTTCCAACCAGGAACTGGCAATCCTAGGTTGCTGGCTACAGCCTGGCAGCCCTAATTATGCCTCAGTTATAGGGATGCTGGCTCTGGGTTGGGAGATACCTGGAGACTTTGGGGATGGATAGGGTATAATAAGAGCCTCTTGTGGTGCAGGGTGGTAAGGCAGCCAACATGCTGACTGAAGCTCTGCCCATGAGGCTGGGAGTTCAACCCCAGCAGCCGGCTCAAGGTTGACTCAGCCTTCCATCCTTCCGAGGTTGGTAAAATGAGTACCCAGCTTGCTGCTGGGGGGTAAACGGTAATGACTGGGGAAGGCACTGGCAAACCACCCCGTATTGAGTCTGCCATGAAAATGCTAGAGGGTGACACCCCAAGGGTCAGACATGACCCGGTGCTTGCACAGGGGGTACCTTTACCTTTACCTTAGGGTATAATACCATAGAGTCCACCTTCCAAAGCAGCCATTTTCTCCAGGGGAACTGATCTTGGTTGTCTGGAGATCAGTTGTAATTACGGGTAATATCCAGCTGGTACCTAGAGTTTGTCAATCCTATTCACTCCACGTATTTCCTAACCCAAAGTTGGCAACCCTGGTTCACTCACCTATCTCGCAAGTTCCCTCTTATGGGGAGAGGGATAGTGGAGAGTCCGAATGGTTTAACAGTGGTGGACTCTATTCCAGAGGATTGGGTTCAGTTCTCAATAGGGATGTCAGTCCCCAGGTGGGACTTGGAAAATCTCTTAGATTTACAGCTCCACCCCCAACCCCACCCACTCCAAGCTCCACCCCTGAAATCTCCAGGTATTTCCCCACCCACAGGTGGCAATCCTATCTTCGGTTGACTCAGAAATCCAAAATATTAGTTTCCAGTGGCCTCACCCATCCAGGAAGTTCTGAGCATGCAGCTATGTCAGCAGGTTGCCAGCATGATGAATGTGTCCAGCTGTGCAGGTGCAAACACCTGTGCTTCGAGCTGTGAACAGAGGGTCAGTCTGGGCATCAGCCGTGCTCAAATGGAAAGCAAATGGGTACTGCACGTGGGATATGTCATGCAGGTGTCATGCAGTCAGAACGGAAATGCAGGATTATGAATGAGCCGATGACTAACACCACTGAGGCTCTGTACGTGGACTAATCTGAAGGCTCCATTAAGGATCAATCAGGGGTCTTGGCAGGCTGCCTCAAATGTATATAAGTTCCACGAGTTCTGCCGTTTGCTGTTTGGTATTTCTTGTTGGAGTTGGTGTTTAATGAAGAGCTGAAGGTTTTCGAAGGAACTGGGACCGAGTCTGCCTAACCCACAGATTTAACAATGGGATTCTCAGACGCATTCTCCGCAAAGCAGGGGTAGTCAAACCGCGGCCCTCCAGATGTCCATGGGCTACAAATCCCATGAGCCCCTGCCAGCAAATTCTGGCAGGGGCTCATGGGAATTGTAGTCCATGGATATCTGGAGGGCCGCAGTTTGACTACCCCTGCTGCAAAGGCTGCAGTGAACATGTGGAACATCTGTTTATCAGCAGTTTTCTCCACATGATGTATCTGAGGAAGTGAGCAGTGACTCATGAAAACTCACCTTCTGCCAAATAGATTTCTAGTCTTTAAAGTAGGGATGCCAGTCCCCAGGCGGGACCTGAAGACCTCCTAGAATTGTAGCTCACCTCCAGTCAACAGAGATCAGTTCACCTTACTGCCCTGAGTCAACGGAAAAGGGTGGGAAATAAGAATAAATGGATAATATGATTATATTTATTATTATTGCTATTATTGCCCGCTGAAGTCCCACCTTGTCCGTCCCAGGCTCCGTGCCCAAATTTTGCAGGCCAGAGTTGGCAACCCAAACGAAATCGATTGGCAAGAAAACGGTATCTTCTTCAAATTTATTGAATGTATAAGCAACCAGAACGGGGTCCCAGGTATTCAGTCCTGCTTTCTGAAACTCCCTCAGTGGTTGCAACCCTGCAATGAAGGGCAGGATGCCCGCAGGAGCAGATGGAGGCTGCTTGCCTTCCTTATCTGTGATCCTTTGCGAAGTGCCGCAGAAAAAGTAATTGGAGTTCCCAGACCTTTTCCTCCCGTCTCACTCCCTGCACAGGCTCTTCGGCAGTGTGCTGCGCAGTGATGTTGTTCGAATGCTAATGGTGTACCGTTAGAAAAGCAGCGCCTCGTTTCTGCGAGGTTGGTTGGCGATTAAAACGTGGGCACGACTCTTCTTTGCAGAGACGCTGCCAGCTCCCTTTCGCCGGGAAAGTGGGTGGAAATTAAAATGAAATCGGAAGGGCGCAGTGTCTTCAGAGCGGAGAGCCCCTTTGCCAGCAAGCCCTGCCTTATAAGAACCTTTCTGCATTATTGTCGAGTAGCCCTCTTCACTGGCACCCCCTTTCCTCTAAGTACACTGGTGCTGCTGATGTAGTCATTGAGGTTTCTTTGTTTCCTTCCCCATAAAAAGAGAACATAGTAAATGGAGGCTGCATAATTATGGGCGATAGAAGTCAGGAATTGTGACTGAGAAAGAGGAATCTGTAGGGGACAAAAGAGAAAAGTGCCTAATGAAATAAATAATATAAATAAATGGTGTGATTTTTTACAAGCTGGAAGTCCCCAATCTGTGATCCGTCTATTAGGAAGATTGGTACTCATTTTGACTGTGGGGAATGTCATTACAATGTGTGTGATTTGGGGGATAGGGTGACCAGCTCCCGGATGGGAAAGACCTAGAGATTTTGGGGGTGGATCCTGAGGAGGGGAGGGTTTGGGGAGGGGAAGGACTTTAAGGGGGGATTATGGATAGAGTCCACCTTACAAAGTGACTATTTTTTCCAGTGGAACAACCTGCTGCAAGAGCGGCAGCTTCTGATCTGGAGAGCTGGGTTTGATTCTCTGCTCCTCTACATGTAGCCAACTGGTTGATCTTGGGGGTAACCACAGTCCCAAGAGAACAGTTCTCTTAGAACTCTCTCATCCTCACCTACCTCACAGGGTGTCTGTTGTGGGGAGAGGAAGGGAAAGGTGATTGTAACTTACCTTCAGGTAGTGAAAAGTGGGGTACTGAAAAAACAACCACTTTTCTTCTGTCACCTGGAGCTCAGCTTTAATCTCAGGGACCATTTCCCCAGTTGTTATTTGTGGGGACATTCTTGCTGCATTGACGTCTGGATGCCAACCACAGTTTTGCACCTGGCATTCTACATTTGTGGTTTTCTCCGGCACCGTTCAGGAGTCTGTTCGTGGCTTGCATTTTACACTTGTGTCACCAGAGTTGGCATTCTGGCTATCGCCTCACCTCTCTTCGCTAAAAAAAGAAAACTGAGCACGTGCAATAATCCTCACAGGGTGTCTTTTATGGGAAGAGGCATGGAAGGTGTTTGTCAGCCACTTTTGGGACTCCTTCAGATAGTGAAAAGCAGAGTATAAAAGCCAACTCTTCCTGCTTCTCTTCCTCCTCCTCCTCCTCCTCCTCCTCCTCCTTCATTGGAATATCTTTCCCAGTTAGGATTGTCAGTCCTCAGTTTAGGCCTGGGCAACCCCAGGAATACTAGCTCATCTGCAGACTAAAGAAAACCTTCCGTCTGAAGAAAATGACTGCTTTGGAGGGGGGATTCCATAGCATAGTACTCCACTGAGGTTCCTCCGGACCCCATATCCCACCCACCCCCAGCCCCACCCTCAAAGTTTCCAGGTATTTCCCAACCGAGAACTGGGCCTATTCTGCACACAATAGATAATGCACTTTCAATGCACTTTAGAAGTAGATTTTCCTGTTCTGCACAGGAAAATCCAGCTGCCAAAGCACATTGAAAGGGCATTATCTATTGTGTGCAGAATGGGCCCTGGTGACACTCTCCTCAGTACTGTTCTGACCAAGCAGTAATATCAGGGCTCTCTCAGCCTCACCCACCTCACAGGGCGTCTGTTGTGGGGAGAGGAAAGGGAAGGTGACTGGAAGCCACTTTGAGCCTCCTTCGGGTAGAGAAAAGCAGCATATAAGAACTAACTCTCCTTCTTCAATAATATCAGGGCTCTCTCAGCCTCACCTCCCTCACAGGGTGTCTGTTGTGGGGAGAGGAAAGGGAAGGCGACTGTAAGCCGCTTTGAGCCTCCTTCAAGTAGAGAAAAGCGGCATATAAGAACCAACTCTTCTTCTAATTGATGTGCTGATGGTCCTCTTTGTTGTAGTAAGTTGGACATCAAGTTTGTGGGCATGTGGCAGGAGGAGCGTGGCAGGACCTCGCACAGGGCATTTGAGCCACCAAGTTGTGCTGCCAAAGTGAGCAGCTGTGTTTGGCTGGGTTTGCTAGGAATGGCTGTAAGCCGCAGTTCCCTGGATTATAGGACCTTGGAAGCAGGGCCAGTGGAGAAATGCATTTGTGGCCCAGTTGAGCAGGCTGCCCTGTTCCTACAGTCTTCTGCCTTTCTTGATAGTCCCCTGAGTTCTGTTACGTGTCAGGAGTTTGATTTAGCTTCTGTGCTGCTCTTTGGATAAAAGCTCTTCCCTTGTTAAACCCAAGAGCTCCTCTATCCTGCAGTCCTCCAGAGGTTCGGGAACACTTAAAGAGCCCTGTCTAGTGTCCAGGTTGGAGAGATGGAGATGAGGCAGCCCTTATTGTGTCCTGAAAGCATTAAAACAATGGTGCTTTATCCTCTACTGTCTTGCATGCAACACTGCGATCTTCTTTATTCAAGATAAAATTCCAAAAAGGCAACTGTTTCTGCAATTAGAAGTTCCTTAGTCACGCTCAGCTTTACCGAGTCAGCGTTTTCTGTCTCCCCCCTCCCGCCTCTTTTTACGATACTCTTCCTTATAAACCTTTCATAGTCCGTGAGTATGTTCTCCCCCCTCCACCCTTTTATGGGTCTCTGGAAACATCTGAGATGCTACGGATTAAAAAACAACACCTTAATTTCTTTAGATCCTCACGAGCTGGGCTTTCGCCTTCCCGAAGTAATGGTTGGCTTGTCTCCTTCGCCTCTAGAGAAAACCACGGCCATATTGGGTTTACAACCCTGAATAATTTACCGAAGGGAGATGACTCTTCAACATAGAAGAGTTTATTGGAAACATACTTCAACCGGGAGTGAGAACGACAGAATCCCATGGAGCGAACCACAGAGATTGTTTTCTCCTGTCTTGCTGAAAGCTCGGATTGTGCTATATGGACGTCTAGACATTTCCTCTTGTTGCTGTCATGAATAGCAGGCATTGATTTTCCTCGAGTCTCCGGACAGGGCTCTGTTTTTTTGTTTTTTTTTAAGCATCTTCCCCACTCTGCTCTTTCTTTGTGAGCAGGGGAAAGGCCTTCAGGTCCAGCTTTCCTCCTCAGCATGAACCATGCACAGCTCTTCAGAGGGAAATTCCGCAGCAGTATGGCTACGAGTGAGGTGTGTGTGCATATGGGACAATGGAAGAGGGTGTGTTGGGGGGGAGCTGGCTTTAGTGCAGCGGCCCTATTAGCAAAAGTAGGCACTGAAGAATCTTTGCGCAAAAGCGAGTCACAGCGGAGTCCTCTGCAGAGTTTCTCCAGGCTGACCTGTATGCACTGAGTTTAGACTCTGAGTAACTCTGCACCGGAGTGGGCTTTGCATTTTCAAATCCGTGCACATTCCCTGGCACCTGATTTCAGGAGGACTTGTGTTCTGAGTAAGCATGCACGGAAGCAAGCCGTAAGGTCCTCAGGGGGCGGAAGAATCGCAGTGGGAAAAGGCATTGACAAGCTTTGCATGACACAGTTGCTGAAAGGGCTTTTTATTCAGAGGAGCTCTTCCTCGGTAGATCTCGAAGAATGAGATAAGTGGGACTGTTTGTTGAATGGTGCCTCTTTGGGCTTTTGTTGGGCTTTTTGAATGTGGTGAACTTCTGTAGGGCAGTGCAAAACGAGAGATGAAACAAGGGTAGGACTAGTTCGCCCCACTCCCGGCATGGATTTTACTGATCAAGGATAGATAAACGAGTCCTTTCCGCAGAACTTCATAAAAAAGAGAGATCTTGGCCAGGGTTCAGAGTGAGGCTCTTGCATAATCTCGATGTCTGATTTGATGGCTGGTCGACAGAAAACTAGGGGGAAAGATAGATTCAAATGAGTAGCCGTGTTGGTCTGAAGTAGCGCAATAAAACCAGAGTCCGGTAGCACCTTTAAGACCAACAAAGATTTATTCCAGGCGTGAGCTTTCGAGTGCAAGCACCCTTCGTCAGAATATGATCTTCTTACATGACAGGGAACTGATTTTTGCTATATATTCCCTGTCATGTAAGAAGATCATAGTCTGACGAAGGGTGCTTGCACTCGAAAGCTCACACCTGGAATAAATCTTTGTTGGTCTTAAAGGTGCTACTGGACTCTGATTTTAGGGGGAAAGAGTGAGATAATTTTTTTATATATGTCTTTTTCTCTCCAGTAAGAGATGAAGCCAGATGTTATTTTTTTGGATGGCTGTTTTGGACTGATTTGTTTCGGCTACTTGTTGTTGCAGTTTTAAGAGGAACGGAAGGGGTCAGAATAGACATCCCAAATGCATTTTTCAGGGAAGTGAAGGCCTTCAAAATGTTTCCACATTTTTAATTGTTATTGCTATTCTGCATTCAGTTATTTATTTCTTTATATCAGCACGGGATAGCGGTTACGAGTGGCAGCTTCTACTCTAGAGTTTGAATCCCTTCTCGTCCATGTGCAGCCAGCTGGGTAACTTTGGGTCAGCCACAGTTCTCTTAGAGCTCTCTCAGTCCCACCTCCCTTACAAGGTGGGGAGAGGAAGGGAAAGGTGTTTATAAGCCACTTTGGGACTTCTTTGGGTAGTGAAAAGCAGGGTATAAAAAAACCCAGCTCTTTTTCTCTTCTACTTTATTTATATCCTGACTTTTTCCCCAATGGGGACCCGGAGCAGTTTCCTCTATTTTATCCTCACAACAACCCTGTGAGGAAGGTTAGGCTGAGAAAGCTGAACTGGCCCAAAGCCAGTTCAAAGCTGCACTGGTTGCCAATTGGATCAAATTCAAAGTTTTTGTATTAACCTTTAAGGCCATTAGTGGTCTGGCCCCTCATATTAGAGGCATCACCTGTCTCCTTATGTCCTTCGCAGGTTACTTCGCTCTGTAGGTATGAATCTACTGGTGGTCCCCATCCCACGGGAGGTACACCGGGCCTTGACCAGGGCCAGGGCCTTCTCAGTCCTGGTCCCGACCTGGTGGAATGAGCTCCTGGAAGAGCTGAGGGCCCTGACATAGCTGGGGCAGCTCTGCAGTGCCTGCAAGATGGAGCTCTTCCACTAGGCATTTGGTTGAGGCCAAGTCATGGAAGATCTAGGGTCTCAGGATGTCCGGTATACCTAGGGAAGCAGCCTGGTGGCTGGCTGGGTGGGGAAGTGAACGTGGCAGGCAGTTTTGACCTGCATGGGACTGGTGCATTGTGAGGGAGGAAGAGGGATTATGTTGCTAGGGGTTTTATAATTGTATTTTATGAAGGCTTTATTGTAAACGGCCATGAGCCAGGTTGGTCCAGGGGTGGTGGTCAGTAAAATTAAATAAATAGGTTCATATCATAGAGTGGGAAGGGGCCATACAGGCCATCTAATCCCATGCCCTGCTGAATGCAGGATCAGCTTCAAGCATCCAGGATAAATATCTGTCCAGCCGCGGCTTGAAGACCACCAGTGAGGGGGAGCTTACCATCTCCTTAGGCAGCCCATTCCACGGCTGAACTATTCAGACTGTGAAAATTCCCCCACCCCTCCCAATATCTAGCCAATATTGTTCTAGGCATAGTTTAAAGCCATTACTGTGGGTCCTCTCCTCTGCTGCCAACAGGAATTGCTCCCTGCCCTCCTCTAAGTGACAACCTATCAAATACTTCAAGGCAGCCATCATGTCCCGCTCCCCACCTGTCTCCTGCCTGGGATATAAGAATTTTAAAATCTCCATTCTGACTTGTATCTGACAGTGGGCTCTTGAAGGCTTATTACCCACCCACCCCTCCCAAATTTTGTTGGTCTCTAAGGCACTACTGGATTTGAATGTAGCCGACGCACAAAGCTTGAAAGCTACATGTAAGAATGGCAAGGTAGCAGGAACAGTCCGGAAAGAAGCCTAAGATATAAGCGACCGGTAAAATTTAAAGACTAGTTAAAAATTCAGAGTCAATCAGAGCCATTGATCAAACCACCAACGATATAGTCGCCAGTCATTGGTATACTGCTTTGCCAAACATTTTCTAATAGTTGTTAAGGCAAAGGCAGAGTTATGGACGTTAGTTTTATTTATCCTGTTCCCTCACCCCTCTCTCCAGTAAGGACCCAAGTCAGACAACAAATTTAATTAATTAAAAAAAAAAACCACATTTCATGGGGGTATGCAAGAAGTTCCCCTCCTCGAGGTTACCCTCACAACAACTCTGCGAGGTGGGTTAGGCTGGCAGTGTCTGATCTAGGGTCACTGAGTAGGTCTGCAATTGAGTGCAGATTTGAATCCACATCCTCCCAGTCCCTGTCCACCTCTTTCCTCCTATGTTGTTGTTGTTGTTGTTATGTGCGAAGTCGTGTCCGACCCATCGCGACCCCATGGACAATGATCCTCCAGGCCTTCCTGTCCTCTACCATTCCCCGGAGTCCATTTAAGTTTGCATCTACTGCTTCAGTGACTCCATCCAGCCACCTCATTCTCTGTCGTCCCCTTCTTCTTTTGCCCTCGATCGCTCCCAGCGATCCTGTATACACGTACCAATCCTGTATACACGTACCTCCTATACACGTGTACTATACACGTGTACTATACACGTGTACTATACACGTACTATACACGTACTATACACGTACTATACACGTACTATACACTATACACGTACCTCCTATACACGTACTATACAGCGATCCTGTATACACGTACCTCCTATACACGTACCAAAAAGCAGCCTTTCTCAACCATTTGACCATGGAGTGACCACTGAAATGTTCTTCATGCTTTAAGTGACCCTGGATGTCTGCTGGCTATACCTCCCTGCCGTACCCCGGAAGTTACACATTTAAAGTGTGCATCGCTAATAAAATGAAATGCTTGTTAAATAAGAAGTTAGTTTCATTTTTGTATGTGCAGTACTTTGCCTGAGCAAAACAAGGAAGCATTCTTTCTCAGCAGTCGTGAAGCCCGTCATGCAAAGCAGCAATTATCCTCAGGGGTGGTTTGGAGGTCACTTGTAACTCTGGGAGATCTCCAGGCAGAACATCTGAATTGCTTTGCTTGCAAAAGCCATTTCGGCCAGCCATTTTCCTCTGGTAGCGCTCTGAGAGGGGGGAAATGGGAGGGGCCACTAGGGGGAGTGCAGCAGATTCAGCTCTTCCCTCCCACCCCTTTTCCATTGTGTGTGAATTCAACAAGGCCACTACAGATCATACATATAAACAGAAAGCTACTCTTTCCTCCTGATATCTCCCCAGGTTAGTTATATATACCTCCCCCTAATGGAGTAACCCCCCTGGGGCTCTTCAGTAACCCTGGGGTTACTAGTAACCGTGGTTGACAATGACTGCCATAAGGCAAAACTTTATATGAAAATAAATAAATAAATAAAAATGACATATTCTGAGCTTGTGCTACATCGTGCCTGTTGAATAGAGCTGTATAACTCCAGGTTTTACAAGCTGGCACATGGATCGGAATTTGGTCTAGAATAGTGCGTGTAACAGTTAAATAAGGACGTGTTATTTTAATAGCATTTGTACAGTGAACTTTACAAGCCACTCATTGGAATGCAACGTCCCCAGCTTATTTTTCTTGAGCATGCCAATAATTCGTGTCTCTTAGGTTTCACTTACAGCCAAGATGAAAACATTCAGCACTAATGCATACAGCTTGTCTTCTGCATGCCGGCCGTAGGTAGAAACACCAGTACCCCCCCCCCCCCAGTTTGAAAGCATTGCAATGCATGATGGGACAACTCACACACAAGCCCACCCTGGTCCCCTGGGGTGTGTTCTTTACCACCATGGTGAATCTCCTCTTCTTCTGCCCACTGAAAACAAAATAGCTGGGCAGAGTTTTAAAAAGGATTAATTAGGCATTGGTGCCCTACTTTCATTCTCCGTGTTTAATAATGAAAAATGCGTGGCGGGTTGGTGATTATACAGGGATGGCAGCGAGCATCTTGATGTTGTCTTTTGGGTGATTGGGATGTCCCTAATTGGTCAGGCTATAGGATGGGGACGTTTGGAATGGCTCAGTGGCATGTGATTGTGACTCCCACACGTAGCATGGGAAATTGCAGCCCATGCTGCTTGTGTAGCCAGATGCTTGTTTTGTTAGGAGAAGAAGAAGAAGAGTTGGTTCTTATATGCTGCTTTTCTCGACCCGAAGGAGTCTCAAGGTGCCTTCCAATCACCTGCCCTTTTCTTGTTCCTTTTGGAGCTTGCTCAAATGTCCTGTGCGAGGTCCTGCCACGCTCCTCTTGCCACATGCCCACAAACTTGATGTCCAACTTACTACAACATCAGCACATCAATTAGAAGAAGAGTTGGTTCTTATAAGCCACTTTTCTCTACTTGAAGGAGGCTCAAAGCGGCTTACAGTTGCCTTCCCTTTCCTCTCCCCACAACAGACACCCTGTGAGGGAGGGGAGGCTGAGAGAGCCCTGATATTACTGAAGAAGAAGAGTTGGTTCTTATATGCCCCTTTTCTCTACCCAAAGGAGGCTCAAAGCAGCTTACAGTTGCCTTCCCTTTCCTCTCCCCACAACAGACACCCTGTGAGGGAGGGGAGGCTGAGAGAGCCTTGATACTGCTGAAGAAGAAGAAGAGTTGGTTCTTATATGCTGCTTTTCTCTACCTGAAGGAGGCTAAAAGCGGCTTCCAATTGCCTTCCCTTTCCTCTCCCCACAACAGACACCCTGTGAGGTGGGTGAGGCTGAGAGAGCCCTGATATTCCTGCTTGGTCAGAACAGCTTTATCAGTGCTGTGAGAGCCCAAGGTCACCCAGCTGGTTGCATGTGGGAGAGGAGGAAAGAATCAAACCTGGCTCGCCAGATTAGAAGTCCTCACTCCTAACCACTACACTTCTATGACATTCAAAGTGCAATTCTATGCAGAGACTAGAGTTGCTAGATAGAAGCTGGGCAATTCTTGGCTATGTGGGGATGGAACCTGGAGAGTACAGATGCCATAGATAGGGATGCCAGCCCCAAGTGAGACCCCTGGAATTATAGCTCATCTTCAGACTAAAGAGATCAGTTCTCCTGGAAACAATGGCTGCTTTGGAAGGTGCTCCATAGCATTATACATTGTGGCCCCTTCCCACCCTAAATCTTGCCCACCCCCTGCTCCACCCTGAAAACCTAGAACTGGCAACCATACCCCCACCCCACTCCCCTCCCCACTTCCAGGTGATATAGAAATATGTTTGTCAGGCTTCTTGCCTGTTTTCCAGAGGAATTTCCTCTGGTTTCTTAAATCCCTGAAACAGGGGGGGGGGGGAGTGCCAAACTGGGGGATCTCCAGGCTCCAATTGGAGACTGGCAACCGTAATGGAAATAGTGGTAAAATTCTCACGTCAGCCTTCAAAGCTTAGTGATGAAGCCCTTGAATCATCATGACAGATTTGATCTTTGTGTAGTTGTGGTTTTAAATTTTAGCACATACAATGACTGTATTATTTGTGAGTATTTTAAAACCGCTGTAATCTTTTACTATTAGATTTCTCTTTGGAGGCTGCCGATTTATATTTTGTTATCTGTAGTGTGGTGTCATTTAATTTCTGCGTCCTGCAAGCGAATGGACACTGTTGTCTTTTATGGACTATTTTTAGGAGGAATGAAGAAACGATACTTTTTCTACGAATTCGTGCATGCCTTGAGGAGCTTGTATACTTCTTATGATCAACTGAACTGACCCTTTGTGTGCAGTGCAATGACACGTACTGGTTTTGGAAGACCGGTATCTTTGATACAAAATCCAAAATCCTCTTTGAGCAATTTATTTAAATGGTGCTGGAATGTGGTTTGTTCTAATGGGTATCTTTTATTTTTCTTTATCCAAAATATCTATTAGCCACCGTTGTTCCTTATGGAGCTTGCAACATAAATAACATACACAGTATACAGAACAAGATGGATAGGCATGTTAGTCTGTTCATAGCAGCAGAAAAGTGCAAAAGTACAGTGGCGCCTTCAAAACTAACACATTTTATTTACCATCAAATTTGTATGCCGCCCTTCCCCGAAGGCTCAGGGAAGCTCACAACATATCCAAGAGAAAACAACAATTTCAACTTATTAAACAATTTGTTGTTGTTGTTAGGTGTGAAGTTGTGTCCGACCCATCGCGACCTCCTGGACAATGATCCTCCAGGCCTTCCTGTCCTCTACCATTCCCCGGAGTCCATTTAAGTTTGCACCGACTGCTTCAGTGACTCCATCCAGCCACCTCATTCTCTGTCGTCCCCTTCTTCTTTTGCCCTCCATCGCTCCCAGCATTAGGCTCTTCTCCAGGGAGTCCTTCCTTCTCATGAGGTGGCCAAAGTATTTGAATTAAACAATAAGGCTTACATTAAAAACTATCCAAAACTTGTGACCTCTTCTCTGGTAGTAGGGATGGAAAGAAACAGTGTACTGATGTTAAAATTGTAGACGGCGTACAGATATTGGTTGTTTCTGTAGGGAAGGCAGTTTATCAGTGGTATTTGTGTTTATAGGCCTCAAGCATAGGCCTGGTAGAAGAACTCTGCCTAATGACCCCTGCTGAACTATTTCATGTCCCGGTGGCAGGGTATGAACTTTTGTGAATCCCTGCTCACTCCTTCAGATATGTGGCTAGCTTTGAGTACAGTAGCACTGTAGACAATAACTAACAAGAGTTGCAGGTCAAAATGGGTAGCTGTCTCACTCTGTAGCAGTAGAAAAGAGCTGGAGGCCGGTAGTACCTTAAGGACTAACCAAATTTGTGGCAGGGGAGGAGATTTTCCCCTGAATCATAAAAGCTTATATTCCGCTGCAAATTTTGTTAGTCTTTAAGGTGCTACCGGACTCTTGCTCTTTTCTACTGGCACATTACACAGATTGCATAAAACTGCATAAGACCGGCATTTAACTGTTTCCACTGCTTTCTGCTATACCCTGGGATGTGGCATCCCATCAAAATCGCAAGATGTCATAGTCCCACTGGATTGATCAGACCCCACGTGGAGTCCTGTGTGCAGTTCTGGAGGCCTCACTTCAAGAAAGATGTGGACAAAATGGAGAGGCTGCAGAGGAGAGCGATAGTTGTAGATTTAGGGCTGGCTTTGTAGATCATTTTGACCACAAGGGTCTGATTGACCCTTGTAAAGTGGAACAGCTGCAGTTAATTAACTCATCTCAGCAGCTGATTCAACTATTCATTTTTCTTGCTTCCCTCCTTTTGACTGCACTGAATTTAGCTGGGGCAGCAGAGGCAGTCACTGAGGTAAGCAATATGGGTTTTTACCCCAAAACTGTGATAAAAACTGGGGTGTTGAGGATGGTGAACACCTCGGGTGTCCTTGATACACTTTAATGGCTATTTTTCACTTCATTAAAAAAACACACTGTAGTTTCTTTGCCAGCCACCATTTTCATATTTGAGTGACATACAACTGTTTTTTGTTTATATTGTTCGGGGAAAGTTTTTGCTCCGTTGAAGTTTTCTTTAGGCATTTTCGTTACCATGTAACAGATCCAGTAGATGTTTTCATTCATTGTATAATTTGGTAGATGTTTTCCGCCATTGTTTTTTCATAATTGATTGTCTATTTTGAATAGTGATTTTTTTTTTTTGCTTATCCTTGCATAATTATTTATTTATTTATTATATTTATATACCGCCCTCCCTTTCGGCTCAGGGCAGTTTACATTATAACTTTCATATGCAGGACAGTGCAATGAACATTCAATATAAAACTTATTTAACAGTGAACTCGTATCAAACAGTGGAATATAACAACAGTGCTTAATAACAACAACAGCAAACAGTGTGATGTAACAATATTCAATAACAAACAACAGTTTAGCCTGTCTGCACTGTGGTCTGGTTCTCAGTGCATATTTTGGGGCTTCTGGTTGGTGGTTATCGGCTTGTTCACTTGTCTTGGCTGAATCCCTGATGGAAGAGCAATCGCTGGCAGGGGCTCATGGGAATTGTAGTCCATGGACATCTGGAGGACCACAGGTTGACTACCCCTGCTCTAAGGTGTTCTCATAAGAACCCTAGAATGCCGCATTCTGCATAGAGTTTCCGGGTCAGGGATAAGGGTAGGCCTGCGTAGAGCGAGTTGCATAATTCCAGCCTAGGGGTGACTGTTGCCAGGATCACTGTGTCTAGGTCTTCTGGGGCCAGGTAGGGCGTGAAGTAGCACAACAAAAATGGAGACCAATAGCACCTGTTGGTCTAAAAGGTGCTATTGGACTCTTATTTTTGTGGGGTTACATTTGTGATCTCTTCCTCCATAGAAAGGGAGAAGTCAAAGATCATGCCTGGGTTCCTGGCCGAAAGGTTCCTGCTTGCTGCCTGTGCCAGGGCAGCGTGCCTGCGAACCCGTGGAGGAGGGAGGGAGGGAGCCGGAGTGAGCTCTGCTGTCGCCAGCCCTGTTGCCAGGCTCAGCCATTGCCTACGCCCCCGATCGGCTCCTTTGTGAGTGCCTAACCTAACTAAAAATCGGGATTTTAGGAAAATGCAGTGGGACGCAGGGCTAAGCTTCCAAAATCGGGAGAGTTCCGCCATAATCCGGACATATGAGCACCTTAGACTAATGCGTTTGGGGGCGAGTCAAGATAGTCATCCATCATGAGGAAGAGCTGGGTGTCACCAGCACATTGATGACAATTATGCAAAATTTCCCCCTTCTGTATAAATTGCTAATTTGTGGAATTGTTTATTAATAGATTTCCTTTGATACTGAAGAAGATACAGGCCGAGACATTTTCAGTGCTTTTCCCAAGCAAATTCTGTTATCTATTAAATATTTTCACTGAAGGAAAACTGTGACGAGTTTATGAAATATTGATGTTTATTGCTATTGGCATTTACTGCCACGCAGTATTTCTTTTTGTTTCATTCCTGCACTGTGAGTTCCTTCCTTCGCTATACCTTGGGATGTGGCATCACATCAAAATTGCAAGATGTAATAGACCCAGTGAATTGGTCAGATTGCACGTGGAGTCCTGTGTGCAGTTTGGGAGGCCTCACTTCAAAAAGGACGGGGACAAAATGGAGAGGGTGCAGAGGAGAGTGATGAGGTTGATCCAGGGCCTGGGGACCAAGCCCTAGGAGGAAAGGCTGAGGGACTTGGGAATGTTCAGCCTGGTGAAAAGGAGGTTGAGAGGGGACAGGATAGCCCTCTTTAAGTATTTGAAAGGTTGTCACTTGGAGGACGGCAGGATGCTGTTTCTGTTGGCTGCAGAGGGTAGGACCAACAGCAATGGCCTTAAACTATGTATAGAAAGATATCAACTAGATATCAGGAATCCCCCCATATAATAGTTCAGCAGTGGAATATGCTGCCTAAGGAGGTGGGGAGCTCCCCCTCACTGGTGGTCTTCAAGCAGCGGCTGGACAGATACTTACCCTGGATGCATGAGGCTGATCCTACATTGAGCAGGGGGCTGGACTAGATGGCCTGTATGTACCCTTCCAAGTCTACGATTTTGTGGCTTACAGTGGGAACTGGAACGCCGACTGGGTTTTAATGTTAAAAAGTTCATTCTGAGGTAGCACAACTTTTGCATGGCTTGAATTGCACAAATCGTACGTTAGAATGGTGCATCTTTCCTTCCCCACCCCCGGTGGCATTGCACATTTTGTGTCTGGTTGTGTTTTTAAAAAACAAATCCCTTCTTCCTGCAGTCCTCCCTCATAGGGTGAGGAGAGGCAGGCTGGCAATCGATCCCTGCTTAATGAGTGTTTGTATTCGTTTATAGAATGGATTTAATCTAGGAGCATCACTCATTCATTAAGACTCCTCACAGCAACCAAATGACAGCACACACAAAACCAGCTCCAATGTCACAATTAGGAACAGCGGTGGCCGTTTGTTTCTGTAGCTAATCGATAACCCACCCCCCCCCTCGTCACATTAATGCCTGGCTTATGCATACAGGGAGGTGAAGCCGTAGAATGACTTGCTCAGCTTCAAAGGTGGAAGGCAACTCCCCGCAAGCAGAAAACCAGGTAGAACATTTTTGTCCTGCGATGCTAATTTTCTATTTGAATGGATTCTTTCTTACATGTGGTGTTGTGTGCACCATGATGTCACTTCCAGGAATACGTTTTGGTAGCTCTAAGAATCGTTGGGAACTGGGTTTATCAGCGATTCATAGAGCTACCCAACGTCACAGAGCTACCCAACGGTGGAGTCTAATCTGGAGCACTGAGTTTGATTCCCCACTCCTGTTCGACATGAAGTGACCTTGAGCCAGTCACAGTTCTCTCAAATCTCTTCCAGCCCCACCTGCCTTACAAGGTGCCAGTTGTGGGGAGAGGAAGGGAACGCAATTGTCAGCTGCTCTGACTACTGTGGGGGATGGTAATTATAAGCCTCTTTGAGACTCCTTAAGGAAGAAAACGAAGATCATGGCATCCGGCCCTCTCAATTCCTGGCAAATAGAAGGGGAAGAAATGGAGATAGTGACAGATTTTATTTTCCTGGGCTCCAGGATCAATGCAGATGGGGACTGCAGCAAATAAATTAAAAGATGCTTGCTCCTGGGGAGGAAAGCTATGGCAAATCTAGACAGCATCCTAAAATGCAGAGACATCACCCTGCCAACAAAAGTGCATCTAGTTAAGGCTATGGTCTTCCCAGCTGCAATGTATGGCTGCGAAAGTTGGACCATAAGGAAGGCCGAGCGTCAAAGGATTGAGGCTTTTGAACTCTGGTGCTGGAGAAGATTCTTGTGAGTCCCTTGGACTGCAAGGTGAACAAACCGGTCAGTCCTAGAGGAGATCAACCCTGACTGCTCTTTAGAAGGCCAGATCCTGAAGATGAAACTCAAACACTTTGGCCACCTCATGAGAAGGAAGGACTCCCTGGAGAAGAGCCTAATGCTGGGAGCGATCGAGGGCAAAAGACGAAGGGGACGACAGAGAATGAGGTGGCTGGATGGAGTCACTGAAGCAGTCAGTGCAAACTTAAGTGGACTCCAGGGAATGGTAGAGGACAGGAAGGCCTGGAGGATCATTGTCCATGGGGTCGTGATAGGTCGGACACGACTTCGCACCTAACAACAACATAACAAAGAAAGAGAAAGGTGGGGTATAAAAACTTACCCTTTTACCTGCCTTCTCTTCTTAGTACTGCCAGGTCTGCTGGTCTGGGCAGAGGTCTCCTACTTTTTGGATGCACTTCACCCCCCCAAACTCCCCCCTCGCCCCACCTGAACCAGGAAGAACATTGTGATGTGCCGGTATCGTCCAGAAATGATGTTGGCACACCGGAGTTGTTGGGGTGTGTGTGTGTGATATTCTGGTTTTCGGGTGAAAACCATGGTTGGAAGCAAGTTGTTACTACAGTGTTTTGCCCAAAAGCCAGAGCATCAACCTCCTCCTCCATCCCCACTGTCAGTGCAGATGGACTGGCAAGACTATCTCTTCTAGGAACCAAAAAGGTTCAGAGCCAGGCTGGGAGGGCAGTATATAACTGAAATAAATAATGGTAAAATCTAAAAGTCTAACATAACAACAACAACAACAATAATAATAACAACACATTTTGTTGCACAGTGCTAAACAAGGTCAATTAAAAACCACATGCTAAAATTGCAGTAGGACGTGTTTCATCTTCGTTTGTTTTGTATCTGTGGCATATTTTTTGGCACTCTATGTGTTACTCAAAGGGCTTTTGCATATTTTCTACAGGGATTTGGAGGTATTATTTTTAATTGGCCTTGTTTAGCACTGTACACAAAAGTATGTCTAATATGTTTAAATAATAGTAATCATATTTCTCAACCTTTCTAGTTCTTAGCTTGTTTCACTGGTTGGATTTGTTTCTTTCCTCTTCCCTTTTCCGGTGCTATGTGGGCTGTACACTTTGGAGCTCAGCAAGCACATTCCCCTGCATGTATAAATGGGGCTCAAGGACATTTCAGTCTGATTCACAGAATCATATTATCATAGAATCCTAGAGTTGGAAGGGACCTCATGGGTCATCTAGTCCAACCCCCTGCACTATGCAAGACACTCACAACCCTCTCGCTCATCCACCGTAACCACCACCTCCTTGAACCTTCACAGAATCAGCCTCTCCGTCAGATGGCTCTCCAGCCTCTGTTTAAAAATCTCCAAAGACGGAGAACCCACCACCTCCCGAGGAAGCCTGTTCCACTGAGAAACCGCTCTAACTTTCAGGAATTCTATCATTCCCTTTTCACTTTACTTCTTCTTTCCACAAGCTCATCCCTCCTCTTTCTTTGCTTCTCATCCTTGTCACTCTCTCTCAGGTTTCTCTTCTTCTCCTTCTCTCCTTCATCTGATGCTGGTTCTGTGTGCCCAACGCATAGGGAGATGGAGGTGTTAAAAAGGTGATGGACTGACCTGTACCTCTTCAGCCCAGTGGTGGGAGATGCCATTGTGAAACATCCCCCCCCCCATGTTAAAACCAACACTCTGTGTCCCTCAGTGTTCTAAACCCATGAGCCATCAGGAGTTTTACCAGAAGGGCCAAAACTCCAGAAGTCCTTCCACTGTTGCTCCCCAGATCCCAAGCATACACAGTATCACTGCCCCAGAAAAGAGCATAAGAGAATCCATGTTGGGTCAGGCCAGTGGCCCGTCGAGACCAACTCTGAGTCACACAGTGGCCCAAACCCCAGTGCCATCAGGAGGTACCCCAGCAGGGCAAGAACTCCAGAAGCCTTCCCACGGTGCCCTTCCAAGCACCAAGAATACAGAGCACCACAGCCCCAGACATGAGAACAAAAGATAAGCCATGCTGGATCAGGCCAATGGCCCATCCAATCCAACACAGTGTGTCACGTCGTCACCAAAACCCAGGTGCCTTCAGGAGGACCACCAGCAGAACCAGAACTCCAGGAGCCCTCCTACTGTGCCCCTCCAGTCACCAAGAATACAGTGCATCACTGCCCCACACAGAGTGTTCCCACTGTATCTTGTGGCTAATGGCCACTCATGGGCCTCTTCTCCAGAGGTTTTTCCAGTCCCCTCTTGAAGCTGTCTGTGCTTGTACCTGCCACCCCCTCTTGTTTATTTTCATTCATTCATTCATTCATTCATTCATTCATTCATTCATTCATTCATTCATTCATTCATTCATTCATTCATTCATTCATTCATTCATTGAATCATAGAGTTGGAAGGGGCCAAACAGGCCATCTAGTCCAACCCCCTGCTCAATGTAGGATCAGCCCAAAGCATCATTCATTCACTCACTCACTCACTCACTCACTCACTCACTCACTCACTCACTCACTCACTCATTCATTCATTCATTCATTCATTCATAGAATCATAGAGTTGGAAGGGGCCATACAGGCTATCTAGTCCAACTCCCTGCTCAATGTAGGATCAGCCCAAAGCATCATTTATTCATTCATTCATTCATTCATTCATTCATTCATTCATTCATTCATTCATTCATTCATAGAATCATAGAGTTGGAAGGGGCCATACAGGCTATCTAGTCCAACCCCCTGCTCAACGTAGGATCAGCCCAAAGCATCATTCATTCATTCATTCATTCATTCATTCATTCATTCATTCATTCATTCATTCATTCATTCATTCATTCATTCATTCATAATTCAGTTTGACATTCCTTGCTGTTTCATCAGGTTCCCAATCCAGGTTGAGAGGGGGGGAATGATCACACCCACAAACTCACCCACCTGGCACCAAAACACACTTCCGGCTGAACCATCCCTGCGACCCGCCATCCTTCCTTCCTCCCCGGCCTAAGCAGCCCCCACCAGCAAGTGCATCCGGGACCAGCCAGGCACACCGCTTTCTGACTGCCTCACTAAACTTCTCAAAAGTCCCAACTGGCTTCTTCCCCCCTATTCTTCCAGAGGGCTTTGTGGGATCCCGCGTGATTCCCCCTCCCCTCCTCCGGAGGTGAAACGCTGCATTGCACACCGCAGTGTTTCAGCAACATGTGCATTTCAGAGGAGGCTTTGAGGAGGCAATGAGGAAGCTTTGACCCCCCCCCCCAAAGCAATTGTGGCCGGAGGGAAGCTTGTGACTGAGGGTCCCATCTCCAAAGAGTTGTGCTTGCTCAGAACTTGCTGAAATGAACAGGAAAGTCCCTTGCTAAATATACACAGAGAGAGAGAGAGAGAGAGAGAGAGAGAGAGAGAGAGAGAGAGAGAGAGACTCGGCCAAGAGAGCCTTTTGGTACCCTATAAGAGCTAACGGGAGCCGTGGCAACCGGGATGCTCCGCGCGGCTTTCTGAGGCTGCTGGCTCCCCATCGCCTTGCTGCTGACAGGAGATTTCCAACTGCGGTCCGAACAATGCAGCAATCAAGCCGAAGGAGCCACCTGGAAGTTTTTCTGGGGTTGCTTTCCAGCGGGGCTTCAGACCCCCGGGAAGGAGCCGGAGTGCCCCGAGGGAGGTGGTAGGAGGACGGAGGAGGAGAATTAGCAAAGCCAGCAGCGGGGCTGGGTGCCGAGGCAGGTCTCCGCTTCGGTGCATGCCTCTCCTCTGATTCCTTTCCCAGTCCCTTCCGCCGCTTCGCCTGAGGATCTCCACCGGCTCCCTCCCCAGAGACGCTTCCGACATGGATTGCCTGTGCATTGTCACAACCAAGGTAGGTGCTGGAAATGTTACCCTCCTGTTTTTGCCTTCGATGTCTGTAATTAAATGCAGCGGAAGATGTTCTCCTCTCAGGTTGCAAGGCGAAAGTGACAGCTAAGTCTCCCTTCGGTGGGTTTAGATGTGTGTAATCTAGTCTGTGGGTTTAAATACCACCTCCCTAAATCATATATAAAATGTGGTGGTTTTTTAAAGCAGAAAGAGGCCTGCATTACTATTGCCTTTTTTTGGAGAGGGGGGGATTTTTTTATACCACAGATTTTGCTGGCATCTATTAATAACTCAGGTACGGGAGGACGTTCAGAAAAGATATTATTGTGCAAACACCTTGACAGATATCACTGAAAATGTGTTGATTGCTGTTTGGCAGGGTTTTATCATTTTCTTTTAGAAACTCTTGAGTTCTGCCTGCACCTTACATTCATTTCTTTGGGAGCCAATCATACAGAGCATCCATAAAGACAGTGTTTCTGATTGGAGAATTCAAAGTTTTTCACAGGGGGGTGGGCATGGGGTATGTGAAAGAGATGACCACAGCCTGGAGGATTGAATTTAGACTCTCAAACGAGAATGGATGAACTAAAATCCCAAGCAAGACTTGACAAAAAGCATGAGTAACGTAAGAGGATTTCACTATTGTGAAATGTGGCAACAACCAGTCGGAAAGATCGCTTTGGAAGAAAGAGTCTGCCAAATTTGTGGCAGAGTAGACCTAACAGTGGCTGCTAGCAATGACATCTCAATAGAACTTCCATGTTTAGAGGCAGTATACCGACAAGGAAACATGCGGGGCTGCAGTTCTGTAATAGAAACAGAATGCTGGACCAGGCAAAACATTGGTCAGATCCAGCAAAGGGGGGGTCATCTTTATGTTCTTAATAGTTCTGTTACAAGAATCATAAAGAATATACAAACTTGTTTACTAGGTGTACAAATGTGATTTGAAATGGCTCATTGTAATCATGCCAGATCCTGGAAATTACTCCCTGCCTGCTGCCCAGTATGACTGGGTGTAAAGACAGGACTCAGATTGGAGAAAAGGAGGTTGAGAGGGGACATGATAGCCCTCTTTAAGTATTTGAAAGGTTGTCACTTGGAGGAGGGCAGGATGCTGTTTCTGTTGGCTGCAGAGGAGAGGACACACAGTAATGGGTTTAAACTTCAAGTACTAGAATATAGGCTAGATATCAGGAAAAATTTTTCACAGTCAGAGTAGTTCAGCAGTGGAATAGGCTGCCTAAGGAGGTGGTGAGCTCCCCCTCACTGGCAGTCTTCAAGCAAAGGTTGGATACACACTTTTCTTGGATGCTTTAGGATGCTTAGGGCTGATCCTGCGTTGAGCAGGGGGTTGGACTAGATGGCCTGTATGGCCCCTTCCAACTCTATGATTCTATGATTCTATGACTCCCAGCCCGGAGGGGGGAAAGTCTGCCCGGCCGCCGTGTTACTTTGCTTGTTTTTCTTTGTAGCAGCCCACACTGCCAAAAAGACAAGGCTTTAAAAAACAACAACAACAACAAAACCCTGACCTGTTCCTTTGGCAGTGGGAATGACTGCAGCAAAAACTGCAAGCAAAGTTTTGGCTAAGGGTGCTTCTTTAGTCCTTGGAATGATAATACCCAGTCAGTTTTTGAGAATTTCAGACATTCCAGAAGTGTTGTATTGATGGCCTTGAGCTGGCTGGCTCTAAAAGAGAGACCCCAGGGATGTAGCGGCTGTTTTCTTGCAAAGTTTGCTTTGGTGAGAGAGGTGAAGAAAAATGGGAGGATGAGGGGAGAGGGAGGGAGGGAGAGAGAGAGACAGAGAGAGTTGGGTGTATGTTACAAAAAGGGAAAAAGAGGTCTCATGCCAACTCAGACAATCGGTCACTCTATGTATCTTTGTACTGTCCACTCAGACTTGGAATGGCTCTATTGACCAAAGAAAGGTTTCCCCAAATGCATGGTGCTTGAGCACTTTTGAACTAGAGAAACTGGGGAATGTACTTTCTGTGTGTAAAGTGGAAGTTCCCGCACTGAACTGCATCCTCTTCTACAATACAGGTTGTGGTTCCCGACTTGGGTTCCAGTTCGGAAACAGTTGAAAATCGCTGTTCTGTGCTAGACCTTAAGCTTCTATTTTCTGGGACTCTGGGAGACTTTCCTACTCCTCTGATGTAGCAGGAGCTGCAAAAGGAGACCAGACTCCTTGGGGGACTTGCTACAAGTGCAGAGTTGCCAACCTCCTGGTATAACATCTAATCTCTGAATGACAGAGATAATTTTCCCTGGAGAAAAACAAGCTGCTTTGGAGGTTGGAATCTATGGCATTATACCCCACTGAGGTCTCTTCCCTCCACCCCCCAGCCCCATTTTCCCCAAGCCCAACCCTAGAGAGCCAGCATGGTATAGTGGTTAAGATGGTGATCTCTGATTTGGAGAACCGGGCTTGATTCCCCACTCCTCCCCACACAGTCAGCCAGGGGTAGTCAACCTGTGATCCTCAGATGTCCATGGACTACAATTCCCATGAGCCCCTGCCAGCGATTGCTGGCAGGGGCTCATGGGAATTGTAGTCCATGGACATCTGGAGGACCACAGGTTGACTACCCCTGAGCTAGGTGCCTTAGGCCACTCACAGTTCTCTCAGAGCTCTCTCAACCTCACCTACCTCACAGGGTGTCTGTTGTGCGGAGGGGAAGAGTAGGCATCTGTAAGCCATTTTGAGACTCCATCAGGTAGTGAAAAGCGGGGTATAAAAGCCAACTCTTCTTCTAAAAACTCAAGGAATATCCCAAACTTGAGCCAGCAGTACTACACGAGTTAGTATCCCGCTAGTTCTTGGATAGCTTGTTAATAATTCCTAACTGGCTTTTGCTTTATTATTTATTTATTTTACACAATTCTATGGGCCACTTTTCTGCCCTCACAAAAGGCTACCACGGCAGCTAACCAGTTCATGTTTTAAAACCATTAAAATCATCCGTCCATCAAAACACCCATCATTAGAACACATTTAAAACAGATCCAAAATATGTGCAAAGACTGAAAAACAGCAATTAAAACCTGGGTCAGGAAGCAGGGGTCACTGATGCAATGTCAAATGCACTGAGCCACACAGCCCCTCTAGGGATGCCAATCCCCAGGTGGGACCTGGGGATCCTTTTGAATTATAACTCATCACCGGGCAACAAGAGATCAGTTCCCCTGGATAAAATGGCTGCTTTGGAGGGTGGATTTTCTAGCATTATACTCCTAAGGTAAAAGTAAAAGTATCCCCTGTGCAAGCACCGAGTCACGTCTGACCCTTGGAGTGACGCCCTCCAGCGTTTTCATGGCAGACTCACTACGGGGTGGTTTGCCAGTGCCTTCCCCAGTCATTACCGTTTACCTCCCAGCAGCAAGCTGGGTACTCATTTTACCGACCTCGGAAGGATGGAAGGCTGAGTCAACCTTGAGCCGGCTGCTGGGATTGAACTCCCAGCCTCATGGGCAGAGCTTTCAGACGGCTGCCTTACCACTCTGCACCACAAGAGGCTCTTTTATACTCCTCCTCTGCCCCAAATCCCACTCCCGGCTGTATCCCAAAAGTCTCCAGGTATTTCCAAACCCAGAACTAGGTGGGAAGAGCTGTGTGGCCCTCCTGCTGTTTACGTTCTATATAGCTTAGGCGTGAGAGAAGGAAAAATAACAGGAGAGCCAAGCCAGTGGAAGGGATGCAGGTTTTGTAATCCCTGCCCACTCAGTGTGCTCATTAACCTTGAGTGAGCTCAGGTGAAGGTTTTACCTTAAGGCAGGTGTTCTTAACTCTTTTGAGCATGCGGGCACCTTTGGAATCCTGACACAGTGGGGTAGGTGCAGCCACAAAATGGCTGATTCGTGAGGCGGAGCTGCCCACAAAATGGCTGTCAGTCACCTAGTGAAGATTCATACGCTACGGTGGCAGCTGTTGCCAAAACAACATTTTAGAAAGTCTAAAAGTCAATCAAATCTCCAGTAGTTGATGAGGAGGCTTGCTGAAGAAAAGCTTCCCCTGGCCTCACACACTTTTAAAAGCAATTGATGTAGTGGTTGGTGCAGTTCTGTCAGAACTCTCTCCGCCTCACCTACCTTCCAGGGTGGCTGAATCAGAATCAGAATGACACATGGTTGGAAGAGACCACAACGGGCCATCCAGTCCATCCCTTGACCTTCTCAGTGACTTAAAAATCACATAGTCAAAGTCAAATTTTATTTACAGTCATTCAGGCCAAAGTTTTAAAAAATTCACACAGTCATGACAGGTGCTCATCCAATCTTCTTGTAAAAACGTCCAAGGAAGGAGACTCCATATCCTGCTGAGGCAGCACATTAAATCTATGAACAGCCTTCGCCATCAGAAAAATGACCATCTGTTGTGGGGAGAGGAGGAGAAGGCGATTGTGAGCCACTTTGAGATTCCTTCGGGTAGTAAAAAGTAGGGTACATAAAACCAGCTCTTCTCTTGGCAGACACTGGGAAAGGTGTTAGCATGTGCCATGGTGCTCCTAGACAGGGAACCCTGTCTTAAGGCATGACTTGTCACATTTCCTTCAGCTTCCATAGAACTATAGAAATCATAGAGTTGGAAGGGCCATCTAGTCCAACCCAATACTCAATTCAGCATCAGCCTCAAGCATCCATGAGAAGTATCTGTCCAACGGCTGCCTGAAGACAGCCAGTGAGGGGGAGCTCACTACCCACTTAGCGATTCTACTGCTGAACTACTCTGTGGAAATCCCCCCCCCTCTCCATGGTATCTAGCTAGTACCTTTCTGCATATAGGTTAAAGCCATTACTGCAGGTTCTACTCTCTGCTTCCAAGAGGAACCATTCCCAGCCCTCCTCCAAGTGACAACTGTTCAGATACTTCAAGAGAGGAATTCTGTCTCAACTTCCCAGGCTGAACTTTCCCAAGTCCCCTAGCCTTTCCTCATAGAGCCTCCCCCAAAATGTAGCAGCCAGACTTATTTCTCAGCCATTGCGTTTTTATATTTTAATAACCACATTTTTTCATTATTACTACCACAAAATCTGTTCACAGTTCCTTGTAATTTCTTTAAAAAATGACAAAACACACTTCAGATTGTATTTATATATATGTCATCACCATAAAAAGCAAACTTCTTTCTTTCCTTTTAATAAACTTTGTATGCCTGTTACCGAAATTACCTACTAACAATCACCTAGGCAGGGGTAGTCAAACTGCAGCCCTCCAGATGTCCATGGACTACAATGCCTATGAACCCCTGCCAGCATTCACTGGCAGGGGGCTCCTGGGAATTGTAGTCCATGGACATCTGGATGGCCGCCGTTTGACTACCCCTGGGCCTAGAGGCACTTAATATCTATGGCTGAAGGTGCCACAATGGAATTTCTGGATCTCATGGTACCTGAGATTTGTTGAGCCCAGTTTTAAATGACCTGACTGACTGAAGCCACAAAGGAGACCAAGAATAAATAATCAATAAACACACAACCTTTCACCTGTTCTCCTGATTATAAGGAAACCCCTTTACCTGATATCTGGCCAGAAGGGAGAAAGACTCCTTGGGCCAGCGGAAAAACTCTGCCTTTTGGTAAGCATGCTCACAAATCTCCCAACTTGAATGTATATTGACCCAATCAATGTGTGGGTAGTTAAAATCACCTATTATGACACAGTTGTTTGATCTAGCTTCATTCCTTAATTCGTTTGCTGTTTTAAAATCATCTAGCTTTTGGTGGGCAATAACAAATTCCCCTTTGGGCCCTCTATTTCCACCTATGGCATATGTTAGCGAATCCATTTCTGCTGGATTCTCAGTTTTTACTGGATTGTAAACCCTATCTGACATACAGAGCCATTCCGTCTCTGACCCCATCCTTCTGATATAATTTATATTCAGATTAGATTAGAAGCTGCTGCCCTGAGCCACCACATCATGCTGGCTTTGAATGTAACTCAGCAAACTGGCTTGAACTGTTTGCAAACATCTGAGCTGGATGACACAAAATCAATTCCTTGACTAGAGCGGGCAAATGGAATGTGAGGGGAACTGGCTGGTATTTGAGCATCCCTCGTGCTGCCTGGGATGGGAGAAGACACCAGGGAGGGCTTTAAAATATATTGTGCGGGCTTTATTCCAGTTTGGTGTAGTGGTTAGGAGTGCGGACTTCTAATCTGGCATGCCAGGTTCGATTCTGCGCTCCCCCACATGCAACCAGCTGGGTGACCTTGGGCTCGCCACGGCGCTGATAAAACTGATCTGACCGAGCAGTGATATCAGGGCTCTCCCAGCCTCACCCACCCCACAGGGTGTCTGTTGTGGGGAGAGGAATGGGAAGGTGACTGTAAGCCGCTTTGAGCCTCCTTCAGGTAGGGAAAAGCGGCATATAAGAACCAACTCTTCTTCTTCTTCAGTAATATCAGCGCTGTCTCAGCCTCCCCTCCCTTACAGGGTGTCTGTTGTGGGGAAAGGAATGGGAAGGCGACTGTAAGCCGCTTTGAGCCTCCTTCAGGTAGGGAAAAGCGGCATATAAGAACCAACTCTTCTTCTTCTTCAGTAATATCAGCACTCTCTCAGCCTCCCCTCCCTTACAGGGTGTCTGTTGTGGGGAGAGGAATGGGAAGGCGACTGTAAGCCACTTTGAGCCTCCTTCAGGTAGGGAAAAGCGGCATATAAGAACCAACTCTTCTTCTTCTTCAGTAATATCAGCGCTCTCTCAGCCTCCCCTCCCTTACAGGGTGTCTGTTGTGGGGAGAGGAATGGGAAGGCGACTGTAAGCCGCTTTGAGCCTCCTTCAGGTAGGGAAAAGCGGCATATAAGAATCAACTCTTCTTCTTCTTCTTCTTCTTCTTCTTCTTCTATTCAGTGTTTTGGTGGTGGAAGAAATGGCTGTCGAGACTCGGCTTATGATGACTTTAGTCTCTGAGCTTAATGTGCAAAGCAGCAATGTGCCAGTTGCTCCATGGAGCCATGCCAGTGTGTGGCAGCTGCGGCATGGCCCTGTATGTGCTTTTCTGAAGCCCGGTGGGACTACTCATGTGCTTGCCAATTTGTCTGCCTGATTGAATTCTCTCGTCAAGGCAATACTTATTTCCAATTTCTGCTTTGAATGTCTTCTCTTTCTCTCCTCCACAATAAGAAAAAAAAATTCAAACTTCGTAAGACAGTCAGCTTGGTGTAGTGGTGAGGAGTGTGGACTTCTAATTTGGTGAGCTGGGTTTGATTCTGCGCTCCCCCACATGCAGCCAGCTGGGTGACCTTGGGCTCGCCACGGCACTGATAAAGCTGTTCTGACCGAGCAGTGATATCAGGGCTCTCTCAGCCTCACCCACCCCACAGGGTGTCTGTTGTGGGGAGAGGAAAGGGAAGACAACTGTAAGCCGCTTTGAGCCTCCTTCGGGTAGAGAAAAGCGGCATATAAGAACCAACTCTTCTTCATAAACCTCCGCTTGTTTGCTGTTTAGCTGAGTGTATCAATGCTTCGATCGCCTTTCAGTTTTGAGGCTGTTGGAGGGAAGGTGGTATGGTATTGCCTGAACTCATCCAGTCTCAGAAACTCAGCAGGGCTGTTACTTGGATGGGAGACCTCTGTGGAAGACTCTGCTGAGGAAGGCCATGGGAAACCACTCCTCACGGGCCTTCAAAAGCTCCTTGCTGGAGTTGCCGTAAATTGGATGCTAAGCTGGGTTGGGACTCGGAAGGGAGACTTCCAACGAAGACTCAGCTGAGGAAGGCCATGGTAAAGCACCTCTGCTTCTCACTTGCCTTGAAATCCTCTTGCTGGGTTCGCCATAACTTGGAAGCTAAGCTGGGTTGGTAGTTGGATGGGAGATCTCCAAGGAAGGCTCTGCAGAGGAAGGCCGTGGCAAATTACCTGTGCTCCTCACTTGCCCTGAGAGCCCCCCTTTTTTAGTGGTTGTGTCAATTCTACTTATTGGTGTGGTGAAACAATGGGGCACATTTTTAAGGGTTGTGGCTAAGAGGAAGGTGCTAGTTATTCGCTTTATCCATGGATCAATTTGTTGGGTGTGGCCCCCACCTGCGGATATCTAAATCCAGAGATGGGGACAACACTTATTCAGAATGGATTTTTCTGCAAACTTGGCAGACCTCCACGTTTGCAGAAAAATCTGAAATCTTAAACGGAAATCTTAAAAAAGAAAATTAAAATAGCAAGTGCAGAAAATGCACCAACCACCAGAGTCATTGGAAGATGGTTGGGAGCTTTTTTGTGTGTGATATTTTACCCCTCCAAATGAAGACTGATCCTATGAAATCCTCCCATCACTCAGATATGGTTGTGCAGCTGTTTGCCTCCCTCCAGGCCCATGAAATTAAGGCTAATCCAACAAAGGGCATCATATACTACCCATGATGGAACTAAAGGTGAAGGTTAAGGTATCCCCTGTGCAAGCACCAAGTCATGTCTGGCCATTGGGGTGATGCCCTCTAGCGTTTTCATGGCAGACTCAATACGGGGTGGTTTGCCAGTGCCTTCCCCAGTCATTACCGTTTACCCCCCAGCAAGCTGGGTCCTCATTTTACCGACCTCAGAAGGATGGAAGGCTGAGTCGACCTTGAGCCAGCTGCTGGGATCGAACTCCCAGCCTCATGGGCAGAGCTTCAGACTGCATGTCTGCTGCCTTACCAGTCTGCACCACAAGAGGCTCATGATGGAACTAGACTGTTCTTTATTTTGGTTTGTCTTGTTGAGATTAATAGTAGGCTGAGCAGCCTTTCAAAGAGCAGCAGGGCTCATTAGAATTGTTGAAATACTCACCAGGTTAGCTCACTTAATAATCATGTCCAGCAAACCAATTTTTCAGCAGTCAGTCAGTTTGCAAACAATAAAGGTTTCCTCAAGTTGGGTTATGTTTCCCAGTACAATGCAATCAGCATTGCTCCAGAGATGTGCATTCTCATGTGTCTTTGGTTTCCCTCCTCCCCTCAGAACTGTCGCTGCATGGTGATTGGCACCCCATAGCTTAAAAATAAATGCTGTCATTAAAAAAAAAAAAACTAAGACACTGTTTCATGTCTAATTTAGAATCATAGAATCATAGAGTTGGAAAGGACCACCTGGGTCATCTAGTCCAACCCCCTGCACAGTGCAAGAAACTCACAACCCTGTCACTCATCCACTTTAACCTGCCACCCCCTTGAACCTCTCCATCAGATGGCTCTCCAGCCTCTGTTTAAAAATCTCCAAAGATGGAGAACCCACCACCTCTCAAGGAAGCTTGTTCCACTAAGAAAATGCTCTGTCAGGAACTTCTTCCTGATGTTTAGATGGATTTTCTTTTGAATTGATTTCATTCCATTGGTTCTGGTCTGTCCCTCCGGGGCAAGAGAGAACAACTCTGCTCCATCCTCCATATGGCACCCTTTAAAATACTTAAATAAAGATGGTAATCAGATCCCCTCTCAATCGTCTCCTCTCCAGGCTGAACAGACCAAGCTCCTCCAACCTTTCCTGGTCTCCAACCCCCTCACCATCTTTGTTGCCCTCCTCTGGACACGTTCCAGTTTGTCTACATCCCTCTTCAACTGGGGTCCCCAAAACTGAACACAGGACTTCAAGTGAGGCCGAACCAGAGCAGAGTAAACTTGAGCTATCAGTATTATTTCATGGGTGCATGTCTTCACACAGCCTTATGGGACGTGTAGTTCTGTCCTGAGATCATTGGTTCTCTGACCAGACAAGAAGCTAAGCACTGCTACCACAGCCACTGGGCAGCTATTCAGTACCCATTTGAGGGGGACAAGAGAGCAGATCTGAGGCAAGGCTCATGATAATGGGTGTTAAACACAGTATGTTTTCCTGTTGAATGTGCTCACAGCTAATTTCTTGGCACCCCAGTCCACAATAGTAGAGAACTGGTGCCTCTCCAATAGCGTTCTGACCCTCTGTAATGAAACTTCAGATTGATCCATTCTTGATGTGTCAAAAGATTACATGGATTAATAATATAAGGCCCTTTGATAAATGTAAACTAAAGGTCAATGCTTGTAGCATGGTGGTTTTTCCCCTAGGTAGTTATTTCATGGTGGGGTTGAATTATTGATGGATTTGCCTCTTACAACTAAAACAATGCAATAAAAACAAGCATAAAAAGCAAGCCATTAAAAACTAGCCAGATCATTAAAAGCAGCATATATCTATATCTGTATATGTATCTATAGATCTATATATCTCTGTATATCTGTTCCACTACGTATTTCTTGGAGGATCATTGTCCATGGGGTCACGATGGGTCGGACACGACTTCGCACCTAACAACAACAATAACAACAACAAAAACAACAAAAACAACAACAACAACAACAACGTATTTCTGGTAAGGCCTTAGAGGAAGAGCTGGTCTCATTGCTTAAATGGCACTTAGCACTTAACACCCACTCAGGGCAGATGTGCTGCTCCTGAGTGCCTCCTCCTCCAATCAGCTTGCCTGTCTGTCCAGCAGACAGCCAATTGCCTTCCATCCCCCACCCGTGACCACCCCCTCCTTCTTTCACTTCCCTTCGATGCTTGGAGGCTGCAGATCCCTGCTGTGTGAGAGCTGCCCCTGCAGCCTTTCCAGGCCTGAGGTGGGGGGAGGGAGAGGCCATCCGCAGAGTTCTTCTGAACCCCCCCCCCCATCTAGTATCTGATGTATTCCTGAATGTAACGGGCTTTGCCCCTAGTGTGTATACAGAAGACTGTAATGCCATTTAAGATACTAAATCACTTGTTTAAAAGCCAGGTTGATTTCCCACTCCTCTGCATGCAGCCCGCCAGGTGACCTTGGGCTAGTCACAGTTTTCATAATGATGTTCCCACAGAGCAGCCCTGTCAGAGTTCTCTCAGCCCTCTGTTGTGGGGAGAGGAAGGGAAGGCAATTGGAAGCCGCTCTGAGGCTCCATCTGGTACTGAAAAGCAGGGCATCAACAGGGGAACAAGAATTAAATGAACCAACAGCATGTTGACTTCACACACAGCATTTCAGAACGTGTCTTGCAAGTGTTTTAAAGTAATCTAGGATGGCACATTGAACATCCTCTGAAGTGTTTACACACCAACTGGAAGCCAGTAGAGAAGGGACATATAAGAAGGATCAATTAGGTCAGTTCTCTACGGCCCAATTCATGATTAGAATATGAGGCTAATTCCTTCTTGCAGGAATGGTAACATGTAGATAGCTCTGAAGTGAACTAATTAGCACTAAAGTTAGTGAGGGGCTAGATTCAGCATCAGTTAGCTGTACACTAAAAGGTATAGTGCAGTGTTTCCTGAAGAAAATCAAGAGAATCCATGATTTAATATTTTCAGTGACTGTCTATTACTAGATATGTATGTGTATCATAAGAACATCAGAGAAGTCATGTTGGATCAGGCCAATGTCCCATTCAGTCCAATAGTCTATGTCACAGTGGTCAAAACCAAGGGGCCATCAGGAGGCCTACCACTGAGACCAGAAATCCAGGAGCCCTCCCACCGTTACCCCTCCCAAAGGACCAAGAAGACAGAGCACTACTGCCCCAGAACATTCTTTCTCTAACTTGTAGCTAACAGCCACTGATGGACTATGCTCCATATGTCCAATTCCCTCTTCAAACTGTTTGTAGCCACCACTACTTCCTGCAGAAGTGAATTCCATGCGCCATTCCGCACCCGGTAAATATAGTGAAATGCTTACCTTATGAAGACACCATATTTTTTGTGTTTTGCACGACGTCTCCAACCTCCTGTGTCCATCCAGCAAATCTCAAGCAATGTACACCATTTTAAAGTGCTAGTTGGGGAATTGCATAAAGTGGATTCCCCATCCTAAAAAGCATGAGCTACAGGAGCGCAACCAACAGGCCACATGCTAAAGAAATGTATGGAGGTGAAGAAGTGCTATCTCTGCCTCCAATGTCCCATCCTTGCACCTGCCTCCCTCTCCCTTTTCCTGGGGATGGGGTTTCTTTTTTAGAGCAAACTGCCTAGAGCAACGAATACTCGCGGGACAATGGAGGCAGAGATAGCCCTTCTTCACCTCCATACATTTCTTTAGCCTGTGGCCTGCTGATTGCTAATCATAGATGCATAGTGCTTTTTTTAATGCCACCCTTTTTGGAATCATTAGCCTTGAAGCAATCTTGTTCTTGATTTTAGAGAGGCATGCTTTGTGTGTTAACTAGTAGGGATTTTTTGTTTTGTTTTACCTGGGTGATTTAATGCATATTCGTTGCTCCAGGCGGTTTGCTTAGAAAAAAAGCAAAGAACATCCCTGTCACCGGTAGAACAGAGAGGGAGGCAGGTGCAAGGGTGGGCACTGGAGGAAGAGATAGCGCTACTTTGGCTCCGCACATTTCCTTGGTGTGTAGTTTGCTGGGTGCTCTCTTCTCGCTCGCTCCAGATAGTTGGGGGAATCTACTTTTTGGGATTCCCTGACTTTTGCTTTAAAATGGAGAATGTAGCTGCAGGTTTGCTGCTGGGACGCTGGATGTTGGCAATGTTGTGCAAAACGCCAAAAATATGGCATCTACAAAAGGTAAGCCTTTCGCTTTATTTTACAGGTGCAGAATGGTCTTGAGTTTTTCAGGGTGGTGAGAACCAGTGGGGACTGTGAGGTGCTCCAGAGATCCCTGTTGAGCCTGGGTGTGTGAGCACCATTGGGGCAAATGGGGTTCAATCTGGGCAGGTGCAAAATAATGTCCATTGGAGCCAAACATCCCAACTAAAAATATACCTAATAGGGTCTGAATTGGTGGTAACCAACCAGGAGAGACATCTTGGAGTCGTAGTAGAAAACTCACTGAAAATAGCGACTGCTATAAGAAAGACAAATGATATGCTGGGGGTTATTACGAAAGGAATTGAAAACCAATCAGCCAGAACCATAATGCCCCTGGATAAATCTATGGTGCAGTCTCATCTGATCACCATACCACAAAAATATATTATAACATTAGGAAAAATGCAGAAAAGAACAACTAAAATGATTAAGGGAATTGGAGCTAACAGTACTGACCTTATTCAGTACAAGGCAGCTTCATTTGTTCATGGGAACATCTTTACTTGTTCAATCTAAATTTTTCCACCCAAAGCATCTTCCCATCTTTTGTGATTCTTTTGCCCCAGCAGCCCTTTCTCTACACAACCATTGTGTGAAGGAGGAGTTATTCCCCACCCCCAGTTCAACACCAGTTTGCAGGTTTCACAGGTATCTTTCCTCACCCCAAACGTTAGGCCTTTGGCTTGGCAGAAGAGCCTCTGCTTGGCATGCAGAAGTTCCCAGGTTCAATTCCCGGCATCTCCAGCTAAAAGGATCAGGCAGGAGGTGGTAGGAAAGACCACTGCCTGAGACCCTAGAGATCCATGGAGATGAGCCATGGCTCAGTGGGAGAGCCTCTGCTTGGCATGCAGAAGGTCCCGGGTTCAATCCCCGGCATCTGCAACTAAAAGGATCCGCAGGAGGTGATCGAAAAAACCTCTGACTTAGACCCTGGAAAGCTGCTGCAGTCTGAGCAGACAATACACATGAACCAGTGATCTGATGCTGTATGAGGCCGTTTCCTGTATGGGCATAGAAGAAATGCATGAAAAAAAAACGTGTGAAGAAGGATGCATTCCTGCAAAAGCTTATACCCAAAATTAAACTTTGGATTAAAGCTTTCTCTGGACTCAAACTCTGTTCTAATCTCATGCAAAGTTACCGAAAGCAATTTCAAGAGGCTTAGACTAGAGTTACAATATTGGATTGTACTGTCACTCGGCCAGTCCACCCCCGGTACCAGGAACGATCAATGCTATTGGCACTCTATCAGAGATGTCATGCATTGGAAGAAAGCACGGATGCAAAACTGACCTGGGCTTCTAAATCTACTCCGAAATTATGCCGATTTATATGCCGCACATGGATTATACCCAGAATGCGGGCAGTTGTGACACTGAAGTGCCCATCAAAGAGGTTTTGAACATTCATAATCCGAGTCTAATTTTGTAATTCTTTCCATATCTTGAATTCTTTGCATTGCGTCGGTGATTTTCCACGTGGTGCCCACCCATGGGTTCGCTGGTATAATGAAAAGAAGTTGGCCGACGGGTGGTCTGGAACCCATTTTCAACTTCCTCAAAGCATCTCTTTCCTCACAACAAAGAGCCAGACCTGACATTCTTCCACCTCACTGGACTTGGAGGTGTTTCAGAAGAGTCTTTGGAAGCATCATGCTCCTTCCAATAGAGCCATTTTCTCCAGGACTGACGTAATTCTTTCACTTACTGAAAAGCTAGAGGACGGTAGTCGATGTTTTACAAGCATGCATTCCAACGGTTTGTTGTTGTTGTTGTTAGGTGCGAAGTCGTGTCCGACCCATCGCGGCCCCATGGACAAAGATCCTCCAGGCCTTCCTGTCCTCTACCATTCCCCAGAGTCCATTTAAGTTTGTACCTACTGCTTCAGTGACTCCATCCAGCCACCTCATTCTCTGTCGTCCCCTTCTTCTTTTGCCCTCGATCGCTCCCAGCATTAGGCTCTTCTCCAGGGAGTCCTTCTTTCTCATGAGTATTTGAGTTTCATCTTCAGGATCTGGCCTTCTAAGGAGCAGTCAGGGCTGATCTCCTCTAGGACTGACCAGTTTGTTCGCCTTGCAGTCCAAGGGACTCGCAAGAGTCTTCTCCAGCACCAGAGTTCAAAAGCCTCAATTCTTTGACGCTCTGCCTTCCTTATGGTCCAGCTTTCACAGCCATACATTGCAACTGGGAAGACCATAGCCTTGACTAAACGCACTTTTGGTGGCAGGGTGATGTCTCTGCTTTTTAGGATGTTGTCTAGATTTGCCATAGCTTTGTAAAAACATTATTTTGCCTAAAAGAAGACGCGTTTCCGTTTAGTGCGCACACACAAAATCCTTCTTGTACCTCTCTGTTAGTTTTAGGTGAAAGGTTGGGCGAACTAACAGAACTCAGCAGTTTTGTCAAAATTATAATGGCCAGTGCCATAAAACACACACACACACACACACACACACACACACACACACACACACACAATCCTTCTTGTAGCCCTCAAAGATAGTTCTAGGTCAGCCTTTCTGAAGTGTTTTTTTGACCATTGAGAAACCCCTGAATTATTCTTCAGGCTTCAAGAAACCCCAGAAGTGGCACAATCATGTGGATTATGGTTGGGAAGCAGAGCTGTGCACATTACCACCTGGGGACTCTCCCCTTCTCACCTCCACCAGGTGGCCATTTGGGGGGGGAGGGCAGATCGACATGACCAGATATGGTCAGATCACCCGATAAATGTTTGGCAAATTAACAAAAATATATTAAAAAGTAATTAACTCCCACCCATTCGAGAAACCCTTCCAGAGCAATCAAGAAACCCCAGGATTTCATAAAACCCTGGTTGAGAAAGCCTGTTCTAGGCAAAGGGTTGGGAGAACTAATAGGAGTCAGCAGCTTTGTCAAGAATATAACGGCTAGTGCTCTTATTTTGATTGGCATGCTCCTACTTAAATCCCGGTTTTCTTTGTCGGATAATAAGTGGTTGCAATGACTGTTTATTGTCCTGCACAGCTATCTTTAAGAGCAGGGGTGACAATAAAAATATAACATGCCTAGGAGGATCACAGGGTTTTGCAATCAGGTGTCCTTTCACAGTATATAATCCATGCGCTGTGTTATCAAACACGACAGTCCTGGTGATCAGGAGGACCTAGAGCGGACAAACAAGAGGATCGGGACCCCTGAGGGTCAATCAACAGGGCAAGCAAACGTGTTGGGCTTTGAGGTCAGCTAGATGAGTAACGAGTTTCAGAACCCAGAACCCACGCTGAGATCAGTTCTGGGAAGGTGCTCCAAGCTTACCGCAGGGATAAGAAGGAGCCACGGGTACAAGGGCTAGGGAGCGGAGATGACTCTGGCAAAACAAGGGGCCACTAAAGAAGGAATCCATAATTATGTGTTAAAATATCCTGAAGAATGATTCAGAAACAACATGTAAAGCATAGTATAAGAGACAGTTTGCTAAGGATATGGTTTAAATATAGAGAGAGACCGTCATATATAGAAAGATATATTTCCCCCATTGGCTTCTTCAATAAATGGTTGGGTGGGGGGTGGGGGGTGGCATCATCTGGGCATGGAATTGAGTTCACTGTGGGTGGGCAGGTAGTAGTGAATTTTCTGCATTCTGCAGGGGTTTGGACTAGATGACCCTGAAGGTCCCGTCCAACTTACGGACTGGTCAAACAAACAGAACATGGGATAATGGCAAAGCTTATATATTTGATGCACAACAAATCCATGTCAAGTTCTAGAAGGAAACGGGGTCCTGAGAGAGCTCTGACAGGACTGCTCTGTGAGAATAGCACTATCAGGGCTTTGATGAGTTCAAGGTCACCCAGCTGGCTGCAGGTGGAGGAGCAGTGACTCCAAACCGGCTCACCAGATTAGAAGCCACCACTCTTAACCAGGTTACCACACTGGCTTCTGCCGGCTCCCACTGTATTGTAAAATGCCATCTTAATTTTTTTTTCTAATAGTAACTCCGTAATAAGTAATCAGGAGTAATTTTCTTTCTTTCTCCCCTTGCTTTCTGAATAAACTAAAAAAGTTTATTTTAAAGTAACAGGTGGAAGAATTCATAGCTGCCTTATCTTCCAATTTAGCTTCAGCTGTCAGGTGTGCAAGAGTGGTATCCAAATCCTAGCATGGCCTGGTCTTTTTTTGTAAATTCAAAACAAAAGTTCCTCTCAGCCACTGCAAGGCACCACCTGAATCCAGTTGCCCTTGCCCAGTAAACAAAACACACCAGCCACAGCAGCAATTCTCCCATTAAATGCAGGGCCTGACTCCTGAATGTTTATACACTGCTTTCTCATTTTCAGACTAGTAAGAGGCGGTGCTCCAATTCCAAGCCGTATTAAAGCCCTAATGGGGTCTGACCAAGCAGTTAATTGCTGATTTTCTCCCACAGTTTATGGTGGCTTCCATTGATTTCTCTAAAACAAATCACCTTTTGTCTTGCGGAGCTACAGCGGCTCCCCCTAAAAACATCTCTCCAAGATCAACAAATGATAAGTTAATGGAATTTTATCGGAAATCTCCTTCTCACTAAACAAGGTCAATGCTTGGAAGAAACGAGATGCCACTTAGAAATGGAGATCAAAGTAATTCTGTTCTTGCTGCTGCCATAGAGACCGGCGGGAGGGGGTGGGGGGGGGGAATGAAGAGATTTAGCAGGCTTAATTCCTTCAGAAATTTAAAATTAACTACTAGGGGGGAAAGTGGCAATTACCATATTTTGGAGGAATAAAGGAGAGGAGAAAAATGGGCCTTTGACAAGATATAATTACAAGATGTGCCACATGCAATTCGTATAGGTTTGCTCTACACAGTTCTCATGAGGTTCCATTTAAAAAAGAAATCCTGGGAAACATCATATTCTTCATAAATTTATATTCATAATTGCATAGGAACAAACTTGAACACTGAAATGAAACTTTGCCCGCTCAAGTAAAAGTTCATTGAGTTACGTAAAATACCACTTTTCTCCATCTATGGGTCTCAAAACGGCTCACAACATTTCAAGTTTAAAGCCAGAGCTGAGACTCTTTATCTTAAGTTCATTTTCACAAGTTTCAGAAAGCATTCCTCATTTTAAAGTTTTTAGGTCTTGGTGCAAACCCAATTGTGCTACTATTACTATTATCCACATATTCATAAGTAAACATTCCCAGGAAACAAGCTTTCTCAGAGGGCCAGCAAGGGGGCACAGCCCCACTTCAGAAGGCATGCAGAGGCTGCCCCAGGAGGCAGGTCACCCCCCCCCCCCATGTCCTCTGCGTTGAAAGAGGCCAGGAGGCCAGGCCAATTTCCTGGGAGTGGGGCACGCTCTGGCTGTAGATGGAGAGCTGAACCCTTATTAGTCCTTCCTGGCTGAGGGCTTTCTCCTGACTGGGGCTAAACAGCCAGGGCAAGCCATTCCTGGCTGTACGCCATCTCATGGGCGAATATTTCCATGCAATCAGGTAGAGAGTGAGTCATCTGTATGCAATGCAATTGGCCCTCTCTGGCAAAGTGCCATTTGAGCTGACTGACCCTCCTTGGCAGAGTGCAATTTGAGCTGATTGGCCCTCCTTGGCAGAGTGCAATTTGAACTGATTAGCCCTCATTGGCAGAGTGTAATTGGAGCTGATTGGCCCTCATTGGCTTTCTCTATTGGTGGCACACCACCAAGGAGGGCCAATCAAGTTGTGACTGAGTTGTCAACTTGAGATTTATGATGTGTTATGATAATTGTGGTTCTATAACTAGAGTTGCCAGCTTTATGCTGGGAAACACCAGGTGTCTTTGGGGCCAGGAGTAGGCAGGATTTTTGACTGGAAGGGTCCTCAGTGCAAGTTCACCCTCCGAAGCAGCCACTTTCTCCAGGGGAACTGATTTCTATGACCAGGAGAGAAGCTGTAAAACAGGTTTCTGAATAGACCTTATAGTGCTAGAATCTGCCCTTGTAGCCTTAATAAAATTGACACTTCTTGCCGTGTTTTCCTTGAATGCAGGTATTTTGAGAATATAAGGAATCGTTATGTTAAGCCTGAAATAATGGACTAAGCATCCCCTCACACCCTGGAAACTCTGTCTCCTCTGCTTAGCGTTAAGCACCCTTAGATCATTCTGGCAAAAGCAACATTTGCTTCTATTCTTTTAAGCTGAGAGAGCCCTGAGAGAACTGTGACCAGCCTGAGGTCCCCCAGCAGGGTCCCTGGGAAGGAAGAGTGAGGAATCAAACCTGATTGTCCAGATTAGAGTATGGTGCTCTTAAGCACAACACCACAACTTAAGCACAACTCTGGCTCCGGCAGTCGCTCTGCAAGTCTTAGGCAGTTCCGACCAGAGATTCTTTTGTGGACTGAACCTCGCTCCTTTCCCATGCAACCCACATCCTCAAATCCTCGTGCCAGGAAGAGGTGCAGCAGCCATGCAAATCCGAATCAAGGATTCGTGCCGAGTCCAGTCTGTCCTGAGTTGTAGAAAGATGTAAAGTGCGACGATTAAGATGTAAGAATTGGAGGTGAAAGGCCTGCGTCTGCGAACAGCCATTTGACAACGCTCAGTGCTTAATCCACATTATTTCTGTTTCGTTGCCTCAGCTGTATAATCCACTAACTGCGCTCACCTCTGTTCTTTCGGCGATTGATAACACCTCCACACAATACCCTGAATGACTTCGCCAGCTTTTTTTCCGCCCGGAGAACAGCATGTTCAGAGCACTGGTTTAAGAGCGCCACGATCTTTTCCCCCCGAGCCTCTGTTTAATCTACTTGAGAAGGTTAGATACGAGATGCAGAAAACCTGCAGTCTCCGATATTAAAGCATTCGCAGAATGTATGTCAATGTTTGCAAATTTCAGCAGTCGGAGAAATTATTATTCTGGAGAAGAGAACGGAGCACAGCAGTTGCTTCTTGAATGAACCGGTCAGTTAGAATTACATACCCATGCTGGGCATACTGCTTCTGCATGTATTCTTGCGTCTATTTATCACTCTGATCAAGAGGTAGTCACCTACGATGGCTAATTTCCAGGTGAGGCCTGGCAGGTCTCTAGGGTTGCCAACCTCTAGCTGGCGCCCAAAGATCGCCATCTATTTCAGTTGATCACCAGATGACCCCAATCAATTTTTGTGTGGAGAGCCAGCTTAGTACAGAGGTTAAGAGCGGTGGTTTATAATCCAGCGAGCTGAGTTTGATTCCCAGCTCCTCCACATGCAGCCAGTTGGGTCACCTTGGGCTGATCACAATCTTGATAATGCTGTTTTCAGAGAGCAGTTCTGTCAGGGCTCTCTCAGCCCTGCCTACCTCACAGGGTGCCTTTTGTGGGCAGAGGAAGGGAAGGGAACAGTAAGCCACTTTGAGACTCCTTCGGATAGTGAAAAATGGGGTATAAAAACAAATACTTCTTCTATTTGGAGAGTTGACTCAATGGCATTATATCCTCCCTAGGGTCCACTTCCCAAATCTCTAAGTATTTCCGAATGAGAATTGGCAATCTTAGCTCAGATCTCCCAGAATGATGATTGAGTTCTAGACAACAGACATCCCCTGGGGTGAATAGATACTTGGGAGGGTATTATACCCTGCTGAAGTCCCTGTCCTCCTCAAATCCTACTCTACCCAGGCATCGCTCCTACATCTACAGGAAATTCCAGACCCAGAATTGGCAGCCCCATAAGTCACCCTAAATGGCACAGTTAAGGAGATAGCAACCTCCCACCTCACATGTTTGCAGCCAGCTATTTGCTGTAGGCTGAGCCTGGCAATTCTTCATCTGGCAGTGGCTCTCCAAGGCCTTGAGTAGAGAGAGAGATCATTTCCAGCACTCATTGCAGGAGTTTCTTTAGCTGCAGATTCCAGAACAGAGGTGCAGTCTGCATGAGGCTTTTTACCCACTCCCAGATGACTAAATCCCTGCAGTCTACAATGAATTTGATTTCCATTTTGATTTTGGGCACTTTAAATTTTCCCTCTGCAACATGCATGATTGAACTGTGGTGACCCTACCTTTCCCCAGCAATATCCTAGAGTGGATATAAGCCTTGATATTTCAAAAACTGCCATGAGTAAATGTGCAGATTTTTGCTTTTTAAAAAATTAACTCACCACTCAATGCCTGGGAGCAAATCAGTCTTCCCTGATTGGCCAGGGCATCAGTTCAAAGACTTCCTGGTTCCCGGTTGCAAGGCTTCCCTTAAAGTGACTGCGCTCCAGAAGCCCTAACTTCCATCAGCGGAGATTTGCCTCTTTTTATTTCCCTCTCCTCTGCTGTCTCCAATCATCTCTCCCCCCATTCAAGAAAAGAAAGAGACTCCTGCTGCAATTGGCACCCCTCCCTGGTCTGAGTACAGAACACTTTCTGTCTCAATTGGGGTAGGGGTGGGGATACAGGAAGATCCGAGTTCAAATCGATTTATATTCAGCAGGATCCACAACGGAAAAAACAAAGTATGTGCAGAATCAGCCAGGGATTCTCAACCAGTGTGCCATGGTACACTGGTGTGCCATTGGTGCGCCCAAGGTGTGCTGCAGCATGCTGGGATTTAATTATTTTTTAAAGCCTTCCTTATATATACAGGCTGACACCCCCCTCCCAAAGTGGCCAGTGATAGACCTGGAGGGGGTGGGAAGGCCTTAGTGGCCAAGGTTCCAACTAGGGTGTGTTGGCTGCATCAGCCTGGAGCAGCCAATTTGGACACCGCCGCGCACAACCCTAGTTCCAACTACCTCATTGACCTAATAGAGAGAGCACAGGCGGTGTCGCTGAAAGAAATGAAGGGACCAAGTGGTGGGCAACCGGGGTGGGGCCTTGGACCCCTGCCTGCTGAGGGCCCTTCCAAACTTGGAACCTGCCCTGCATTGGCTTTTGTCTCCAAGGCTCAATGTATACAGAACTTGGGGGAGAAATGAATCCTAGAGAACAACAACTCTAGTAATGCAGTCTCCAGATTATTTAAAAAATGAGCATCATTAGACGGCGAAAATAGAGGCAAGATAGACCGTGGTTTGCCAGGGACGAGAGCCAGGAAATCAGGGCTGTCCTTGGTAAATGGGGACGGTTGTACTATGAATGCATCACAGCCCTGCGGGGAGTCAGAGTTTAAATTAACCCTTCTCCCTCTTGAGTTCTGGGCCAATAAATTTTAGGGAATTGTGAGAATTACATACCGTATCAGCTCAGAGGGCGGGCAGACTTTCCCACCTCTCGCTGTCATGTATTTTCTGATGGCCCATTTTGAAGGGTTCTTGCTGTGTGATTCACATTTTTATTTCCAGCGAAAGCCCTGGAAGGAGCCGAGGTTGATGTTTATAACTTGAGGAGATGGTTATTTCATAATGGAAGAGCCACTGGTCGAAAGAGAACATTTCAGAGCCCGTGGTGACAATTAAGCAGTAATGCTGTCTTTTACTTCAAATCTGGCCAATGTATTCTGTGCCCGAGTTCTTGCGTTCCATGCCAGTGGCCTGGGGTGACCCAGCTCACCTGGGGTTCATTTCAAGTTGGGTGTTGGTTGACCAGGGCAGAAGCAAGAAGATGCATGGTTGCTGGGCAGACGGACACGTTCTCTCAGTGAAAAGCCAAAACGAATTGAAGCCTGAATGTGTCTGTTTGCTGTATCTCCGACTTGCTTGGCTATTTGTTGTTTGTTCTCCCTGTGGTACTGCAGGTAAGGAAAGGCACATCTCTGCACTCTGGTATCAGGCTTGTGCAAACTCTTATTGATCTTTCTGGTTCGGCCGTAGTGTTTTGTCAGCCAGGGTTAACGGATTTGGGGACATATTTTCTTTTAATCTTCTTTTTGTCAGGCTGCATTTTAATTGTAAGCCCGGTGCCCTGGAGGGTTAGGAGGACCAGATGCAGAACGGAATAAATATTCTACAGTGAAAACAAATCCTGATAGATGAAGTCAAAATATGGTAATGAGCGTTAGATAAAGCTGAGTATGCACACAAATAAGGAATTTCTTGTACTGGGTAAAACCAAGGATGCATTTAACTCCTTCATCTCAATATTGATCAGTAGCCAGCCAGAGCTCTGTTACCAGAGGTTCAAAATAAGAAATTTTGGGGATTGAATTTTTACTCACCTCCATGCAGTGTGTCTTAACACCTAGTCATGATTCCTTCTTAAAAAGGATTTGGGATAGTGCATCAATGACAGAAATCCTGATGCCCAAACTCTGATCTCCGATTTCCATTGCCCCAGTCAAGGGTTAGCGCCATGTTGTCTCTCAGAGTGTATGGCTTGTTTTCCGTTTCTCCCTATTAGGAATGTGCATGGGAGAGCGAATGAAGTTCAGACACTTAAGGGATGAAAACTTTTCAGAATAAGAGACTCCAAACTTCTTTTTTCTTATCTACAAAAGAAGAGCTGTGTATCTGTTCAGGTTGCCAACTTGGTAGGGAGACTTGAGCTCATATCAAGGGTGATCATCATTCTTAATAAAATTGGGTGCTCTGCCAGCAAAAGCCTTGAGTGAATCTTCTCTCTCCCAGATTGATCTCGGAGAAAGGTAGGGTTGTGCTGGGTTTTAACAAACACCCCTAAGGCCCTACACAGTCTGGGCCCCACATATCTGAGGGACCGCCTGTCGCCCTATGCCCCCTGCAGGGCTTTACGCTCTGCAGGCATTGATTTGTTGGTGATTCCTGGCCCGAGAGGGGCACGCCTAGCCTCGACCAGGGCCAGGGCTTTTTTGATACTGGCCCCGACCTGGTGGAATAAACTCTTGGGTGAGCTGCAGGCCCTGCGGGAGCTTTCCGCATTCCATATGGCCTGCAAAACGGAGCTCTTCTGCCAGATCTTTGGTTGAGGCCGGGGCAGTGAGGAAGATCACTGGAAGACCATGCTCCCCCCCTCCCAGGGCTGGTGTTAGCACCTGGGCATTGCCAGCTAAGCCCCCTCTCCTCCCCGATAGTGGGTATCAGTCTTGTGTGTGGGGCTTGTTTTATTTATCGCCTGTTGCTGTGTGTTTTATATTGCATCAGTCTGCCCTTTTAATGGGGGTTTTAATGGGATTTTTAATGAGGACATTGTAACCCGCCACGAGCCATTGTATGGGATTGGCGGGCAATGAATCAAATTAACAAACAAACAATTGTATTGTAGCATCCTGGGGAATCTAACTCAGGGATTTCCAGCAAGGGATCTGCTGACCCCCGTGGGTCTGTAGGAGTTCTGGAGGGGTTTTGTGGCCTTTTCCATCCTGATGGACTCAGACACAAACTAGGGAACCCCCCCCACCACCAAGTGTGAGTTCACTTGTGGTTTCTGTGCCTGGAAGGGGGCAGAGGTTGCCTAAGGAGGTTGCCTAAGGCTGCCTAAGGAGGTGGTGAGCTCCCCCTCACTGGCAGTCTTCAAGCAAAGGTTGGATACACACTTTTCTTGGATGCTTTAGGATGCTTTGGGCTGATCCTGCATTGAGCATAGGGTTGGACTAGATGGCCCGTATGGCCCCTTCCAACTCTATGATTCTATGATTCTATCTAGAGCCTGCATCCCTACTCCTGGATTAAATCATCACTTCCAGGGCTCCTTGAAAACCTGAACAAATATTTCTCAGGGGCTCCTCCGTGGTCAAAAGGTTGAAAAAGTCCGATCTAACCCATCCCCCCTTTTCTTTGTTTGCAGCAGAGCCATGGCAGATGCCCAGCCCACAAATGTTCTGTCGAATCGCCTGGATGGATGCCCATTCAGCACTCTGCTGTAAGTCCAGAGCTCCTTTCATTTCTTTTTTTTTTCCCCTAGTGCAAAGATTTGAGAGAACAAAGAAGGCTGTGTGCTAGCAACGGCCTCAGGGGTCCAGACCAGAAAGTAAGACCAAAGGAAAGGGCTGCGTGGTCTCCGTCATTTTCTTTTTGAAGCTTCGCTGTTACAGATTTGCCACAGCTGTGGTTCTGTGTCATTCTTCCGTTGTCACCTGGCCTCCAGAACTTTTGGATGTGTGGGATGCTTGTATGGCAGGGAGCAGGAACTATGTGTGAGATGCTTGTATGTTAGGGAGTAGGAACTATCTCAAATGCTATTTGGTAGTTGGTTTGCTGGTTGGGTAGGTTAGTTCGAGACATCGCCAAGATCTCAGACGATTGAGTTTCATTCTGAACGTCCTGAAGATCCTGAAAATGTCAGAATATTTACAATGCATTGCCTGAACTAGGAACATGGGAAGGAAAACTGACCTTTGAGTTTTGCCTCTAAGGTTCTATGAGTTGCAGATTTTCAAATGTGAAGTCGTAGATATTTGAAGGGGAGGAACTCCTCCATGTAATTATTTATAGTTTAATTTCTGCCTTTTTTCTTTCTCTGGTTTGCTTCTGTGACAAAGGCATTTATTTAGGAGGTCAGAACTAAGATGTGCAAGTCGTCTGTGTTTTATCTCATGGTGAACATGAGTAGCTTGGGACCAAATTCAACAAGGTGGAGGCTGTGGGAAAGTTGCACACACACACAAAAAGTTTATTCTTTATATATTCTTCATATATTTTTTATATAATAGAATAAAGAACAAGTAAATCGTAAAAGAAAAGCATTACAATTGTCTGATATATTTATTCCTGGAAATTGTTAGCAATCTCACAAATGGTATCTGACAGTGCTATTTGAGAAATTGGGAGACTGTGACATTTTTTCAGTGGGTTGTTGCCATTGGGTTATTTCCTATGTTTGCATTACTGTACAAAACAAATTCCTTTAGCTTTTCCGCTTGTGTGGATTCCAAAAGTAATTTAAGACACTGCAGATGTAGAATGCACATAAATATCCCAAGAATGCTGAGCGTTATTGGGCTTTGTCTCTGTTTTCATTCAACAGGAGGATTATGTCACACAGGTGAATTTTGTCTTATGGCAGTGTGGTTCTGGAGCGTGCGTCAATTCGATTTTTGAAAATTACATCATACAGCCATCTTGCTAGTAACTGATATATGTTCTCAAGGGACCAAGCCCTATGAAGATAGGTTGAGGGACTTGGGAATGTTCAGCCTGGAGAAAAGGAGGTTGAGAGGGGACATGATAGCCCTCTTTAAGTATTTGAAAGGTTGCCACTTGGAGGAGGGCAGGAGGCTGTTTCTGTTGGCTGCAGAGGAGAGGACACGCAGTAATGGGTTTAAACTACAAGTACAACGGTATAGGCTAGATATCAGGAAAAAGTTTTTCACAGTCAGAGTAGTTCAGCAGTGGAATAGGCTGCCTAAGGAGGTGGTGAGCTCCCCCTCACTGGCAGTCTTCAAGCACAGGTTGGATACACACTTTTCTTGGATGCTTTAGGATGCTTTGGGCTGATCCTGCGTTGAGCAGGGGGTTGGACTAGATGGTTTGTATGTCCCCTTCCAACTCTATGATTCTATGATTCTATGATTCTATGATTCTATGATTCTATGATTCTATGATTCAGAGGTACATAAGTATTCAGTGAAAAACTAGAGCATCTTCGCAGCTGTTGTGAAGCTAAATGTACATCAGAAGGGACACACAATCCGATTTGACCCCTGCAGTGGCAGTTATTTTTGCATGTGGTCAAGTCAAGATCTTAGTGTAACCGGCCAAGAACATAAAGACTTCTCAAAACCACTTGCTCGTCCTCCTTTTGCCCTAAGCTCACAGCACTTTCTTGTTTAGTAAACTTACATCCCACCTTTCTGTTCAGTAAAAACACCTCAAGGCAATGAACAAAAAAGTAGATTTCAAAAGACAATAATGGGACATTGCACTCAGCAAAATTTGGAGTGCTTCTCTGTCCGAAGCAGCCCACCTCCATGCTAAGTGGCTCTTTCACTGGAGGACAAACTGTTTAAGTGGGAAGAAGCTGTCCGAGGGAGGGATTCATCATGCCTAGACGCTGGGGGCACTACATCACTCTAAGTTTGTACAGATGTTATGTCCTTGAACAGGAAGCTTCCTTTTGTCTTAGCCTGGGAGCTTCCCTCTGACCCCTCCTATCTCCTCTCTCTGTCTTCCACCTTGCTTCATATGGCCTTCCATGGAGACACATGGCTTTTTGGGTGTCTCCTGCTTTTTCTTTTCCTTGGGCTGCAACTTGACTGGGAACTGGATCTGCTTGAATAAACGTACGTTGACCATTTTTCTCAACATGCATCCTGGGAGATTTATTTACCGCACTCCGTATCACACTTCTATGATTGAGCAAAACTCTGCTGTATTAACCAAATATCTCAATAGGACCCATCCCCCAAAGAGGGGTGCCCTCTGAAAAGGACGTCACCTGGATACTCTATCTTCTTCGTTGTCCACTAATTTTGTTCCCTGGTCTGTTTATTAACTTGTTTTTATGGTCTCGGTGGGTTTTGTTCTATTGTTTTTGTTTTAACTGTAACATACTGACAGCCCCGTAGGATGGACATGTCGGTGGTGGTTTTCATGGGAGGGAGGCTCAGGGGCCAATGGAAAGTGACTGAATTCAGGTCGACCTCAACCAAAAGCCTGGCGGAAGAGCTCCCTTTTGCAGGCCCTACGGAACTATTTAAGCTTCACTAGAGCTCTGATCTCCCTCCTCTCTCTGTCTTTTCCCTCTCTCTACATGGCTTTCCATGGAGACACATGTCTCTGCAGGTCTCTCCTGTGGAGCTGCCAACTGGGATCTGCATGTGAGCTGAAGGAACATGATGTATATATGTGTGATCTGATAGTGAGATTAAGAATATCTTGGCCACCGTTTGGGAGCCTAGGATTACGTTGAGTAGAGTTGCTAAGTTTAGACATTCCTGGAACTTTGGGGAGGGGGGGTAGAGTTTGGGGAAAAGAGCTCAGCCACATTATTATTGTTGTTCTTTGGGGGTGACGCCCTCGAGCATTTTCTTGGCAGACTCAATACGGGGTGGTTTGCCAGTGCCTTCCCCAGTCATTACTGTTTACCCCCAGCAAGCTGGGTACTCATTTTACTGACCTCAGAAAGATGGAAGGCTGTGTCATCCTTGAGCTGGCTGCTGGGATTGAACCCCCAGCCTCATGGGCAGAGCTTTCAGACTGCATGTCTGCTGCCTTACCACTCTGCGCCACAAGAGGCTCTTACAAAGATCAGTGTGCATAGTTCAAACTTATTATGTTTAGATAAGTCCGGTATAACCCATGCCCCTCATTCCCACCAGTAGCACCCCACCTACTCACCCATACATGTTCCCTTAAGAGGGTGAGGAGGGACATGGAGAGGAGAGGGATGAGGCCTATTTGGCTGTCCTGACCTCAACCATAGGCCTGGTGGAAGAATGCTGTGGAACGTTGACAGTTCTGTCAGGGCCTGGATCTCAGCTGGCAACTAATTCCACTAGAAGAAGAAGAAAAAGAGTTGGTTCTTATATGCCACTTTTCCCTACCCGAAGGAGGCTCAAAGCGGCTTCCAATCGCCTTCCCTTTCCTCTCCCCACAACAGACACCCTGTGGGGTGGGTGAGGCTGAGAGAGAGCCCTGATATCACTGCTCGGTCAGAACAGTTTTATCAGTGCTGTGGCTAGCCCAAGGTCACCCAGCTGGTTGCATGTGGGGGAGTGCAGAATCAAACCTGGCATGCCAGATTAGAAGTCCTTACTCCTAACCACTACACCAAACTGGCTCTCACTAGGCCGGGATCAAGGCCATAAAAGCCCTGGCTCTAGTCTAAAAAGAAGAGTTGGCTTTTATACCCAGCTTTTCACTATCCTAAGGAAACTCAAAGCAGCTTAGAATTGACTTCCCTTCTTCTCCCCACAACAGGCATCCTGTGAGGCACGTGGAGCTGAGAGAGCTCTGAGAGAACTGCTGTGTGAGAACAGCTCTATCAGGACTGTGACTGGCTGAAGGTCACTCAGCTGGCTGCATGTAGAGGAGCAGGGAATCAAACCCAGTTTGCCAGATTGGAAGCTGCTGTTTTTAACCGCTACACTAAGATGGCTCACAAGGCCAGGTATCAACAAGAAGCTGGAGTTCATTGTGTGTAATGCTCTCTAGGGAACATATTGGAAGAGGTGGTCCCTTGGATATGCAGAGCCCAGACACAGGGTTGGCCAAACTGTGCCTCTCCAGATGTCCATGGATGACAATTCCCATGAGCCCCTGCCATGCTGACAGGGGTCATGGGAATTGTACTCCTTGGACATGGAGATCCACCGGTTGGCCACTCCTGGTATAAAGCTCTCAAGTTCAAGACCAGCACCTGATCTGGAACACCACCGGCCACCAGCTGTGGGAAGATAGTTTGAATATGGGCCTGCATGGGGTAACGGGCCAGGCAGCTACACCCTGAACCAGTTATAATTTCTGGAGCAGGGTCAAGGGCAGCCCTGCACGAGTGCATAATAGATGTCACATCACAAATTTCACCCTCCATGATCCCTGTTTCCTGGAGAGCAGATGTCATTCCAAAAGAACTCCAGCCCCCCCATCCAGAAGTTGGCAATCCCCATGCTGATTCATGCCGCTGAGCTAGAGAGCCTGTTTTATTGCACCAGAGAAGACAGGGGAAATATTCCGTGACTGCGGACCGGGTTAGCCAGGAGGAAACGGGGAAGACAAACACAAGGATTTCTTATTGTTAATTGTGACATTATCTAAGTGAATCCACCCGCCCTTCCTGCTGCAGTGCCCTGCTGGGTGCCGGCTGACAACGGCTTTGGAAAGGGGGGGGGGGAGGGAAATAGTGAGGGATGAAAGGAATGGAAGAGCAAAGCTTTTCTCATCATTTCCATTCAGTGCTGTAATCTCAGCGTCGGTTGCTTTGGGGATGTTGTTTCCTAAGCACCCTCTTTTCGCTCTGCTCACCGTTCCGCCTCGCGTCGTCCGGCCATTATATAAACATCAGCCTCTTTTGTGCGTTATTATTTCAGATCCCGTTTTCTCCTCCCCTGTCGGAGACTTGCTCCTGCCACGGAGGCCTTTGATGCTGCACGGCGGCTCCCCCATCTGCAGACGGGGGCCTTTGCAGGACCGGCTTCCTTCTCCGTGTCCTCGTTTAAACTCACTTTGGAAATCTTAAATTAATTGCTGAAGGAGGGAGCTGCGTCTGCAGGCTCCTTGTCCTCCAAAGGTTTTGGTAGCGTTCGGTGATGCAGTGCCACGCAGGGGATGGATTCACCTTGATGCCTTGGGCTTGTATCCTAGGTACACAATTCGTTATGCAGTCCCTGGGATGAATGCCGTGTCCGTAAGGCGACCACAGGTGTCCTGACCCATAAGAATCATAGAGTTGGAAGGGGCCACACAGGCCATCTAGTCCAACCCCCTGCTCAACGCAGGATCATCCCTAAGCATCCTAAAGCATCCAAGAAAAGTGTGTATCCAACCTTTGCTTGAAGACTGCCAGTGAGGGGGAGCTCACCACCTCCTTAGGCAGCCTATTCCACTGCTGAACTACTCTGACTGTGAATTTTTTTTCCTGATATCTAGCCTATATCGTTGTACTTGAAATTTAAAACCGTTACTGCGTGTCCTCTCCTCTGCAGCCAACGGGAACAGCATCCTGCCCTCCTCCAAAAAATGACAATGAAGCGGAGGCTGCTTTCACAAACACTAAATAACACACTTTCAATCCAATATCAACGGGCTTTGCAGTCGGATTTTGCTGTGTGGAATGGCCAAATCCATTTGCAGTCACTGCAAGTGGATTGAAACCGCATTACTCAGCATGTGTGAAAGTGCTTAAAGGGGGGGTCCAGGCTGCAGAAATGGGTAGTATTAGATCTGTGGGTTCAGTCAGTACACAGACACTTCAGCACTAATGCAAAAAGAACTTTTATTAATAGGGAGAAGAACGGAACAGCAGCAAGATGGACACACAGGCTTTATATATATATATATATCCAACGGCTTCAGGCCACACCCCCTAGACACATTATTGGTTGTGAACACACCCTTATGACTGGCTACAAGCACACTCTGCTGGCTGGCTGCTTGAAACATTTTAGTGAATCACAGTTGCGGACCAAAGAAGAAGAGTTGGTTCTTATATGCCGCTTTTCTCTACCCAAAGGAGTCTCGAAGTGGCTTACATTTGGCATTGGTGTGGTGGTTAGGAGTGTGGATTTCTAGTCTGGTGAGCCGAGTTTGATTCCTTGCTCCCCCCACATGCAGCCACCTGGGTGACCTTGGGCTCACCACAGCACTGATAAAACTGTTCTGACCGAGCAGGAATCTCAGGGCTCTCTCAGCCTCACCCACCCCACAGGGTGTCTGTTGTGGGGAGAGGAAAAGGAAGGGGATTGTAAACCACCTTGAGACTCCTAGTAGAGAAAAGCGGCATATAAAAATCAACTCCTCCTCCTCCTCCTCCTTCTTCTTCAAGAGGAGTGAGCTTAGTGAATGATAATGGCATGGTAGGGTCACCAGCTTCCATTTAGGGACTTGGGGATCCCCTGTTCTTATTTGACCAACTGATATCAGAAGCTGGTGCTGGGTGACTACTGCTGGGACATGTGGCATTTATGTTTTGGGGTCCTGCAGGGTTTCATCTTACCCTTTATGCTATTTAACATCTGCATGGAAGCACTGGGAAAGGCCATACAGGGATCTGGATTGTGGTACCACCGATATGCTGATGACATCCAGCTTGGTGTCTCCTTAACAGCTAAGCCACGTGGCTCATTGCTAAGCTAAGCTATAAACATCAGTTCCCTGGGGAAAAAAGGGATGCATTGGAAGGTAGACTTGATGGCACTGTGACCTGCTGTCAGGTAGCCGTGACTGCCTTCTATGACAAGCCCTATGAAGATAGGTTGAGGGACTTGGGAATGTTCAGCATGGAGAAAAGGAGGTTGAGAGGGGACATGATAGCCCTCTTTAAGTATTTGAAAGGTTGTCACTTGGAGGAGGGCAGGATGCTGTTTCTGTTGGCTGCAGACGAGAGGACACGCAGTAATGGGTTTAAACTTCAAGTACAACGATATAGGCTAGATATCAGGAAAACAATTTTCACAGTCAGAGTAGTTCAGCAGTGGAATACGGTGCCTAAGGAGGTGGTGAGCTCCCCCTCACTGGCAGTCTTCAAGCAAAGGTTGGATACACCCTTTTCTAGGATGCTTTAGGATGCTTAGGGCTGATCCTGCGTTGAGCAGGGGGTTGGAATAGATGGCCTGTCTGGCCCTTTCCAACTCTATGATTCTGTGATTCTGCTTGACCTGAGTCCCAGAACTCTCTGCAGAGACTTGCTCCAATCACCCCTCCCCCTGATTTCATGTTTTCATGCTCAGGGCCAGATGCCCCCAATCATGGATGCCCTCTGAACGTTTTGGCTATTTGTTTGCTTCTAGAGGTGTTATCTGTCAACTGCATTTACTTTTGAGGAGAAGAACTGTTCTGTGTGGACTCTAACTGTGTGTTGCTGGGCAAGGGATTTACTCTGTATAAATGTTCTTTGAGCTTTCTGGCCTTTTTCTTAAGCGTTGCAGGAGTTTCTGTGAGGCTGTTGGTTCTTTTCTCAAAATAAACTACTGAGTGGCTGCTTAAAATCTGATTTTGTGCTTTTGGGGGAAATTACCATGGTACATGACACCTGCTGATGTCCCTGTCCTCCCCAGGCTCTATCCCCAAATGTCTAGGAGTTTCCCAACACAGATTTGGCATGTGGGCGGTGATTGTGGGCCGGTTGGAGCTCCACAAGAATGCACGGCCACTGAAGGCTGCCAGCGTTCCCCAGATAAAGATTCCCCCTGAACCCTTCTCACCTTGGTGCTGTGAAATTGCAGCTGACATAGGGTGACCACTGTGGGAATAAGCAATGTCTGATGTACAAAGAAGGAGAAGAGGAGAAGACTCTGAAAGGGAAGCAAGAAGACAGATGAGGACCTTAACATCAAAATCGAAAAATGTCACAGTCCTGCAATTTATAGCATTGGTCAGATCCCACCTGGAGTCCACGGTGCAATTCTGGAGGCCTCATTTCAGAAAGGATGTGAACAGAATGGATTGGGTGCAGAGGAGAGCGGGGAGGATGATCCTAGGCCTGGGGACCAAGCCCTGCGAGGAAAGGCTGAGGGACCTGGGAATGTTCAGCCTGGAGAAGAGGAGGTGGAGAGGGGATATGATGGCCACCTTTAAGTATTTGAAAATCTTGTCATTTGGGGGAGGGCAGAGAACGATTCCTGTTGCCAGCAGAGGATAAGACCTGCAGTATTTATTTTAATTATTTATTATCACATTTATATTCCGCTGTTCCTAGCACAGCTGGCTCATGATGGGAGCCATAATAATAAAACCACAGTCTAACAATCTCCTCCCAAATCCCTCCTAACCTCCCCCCCCCAAACACCATATACCTGGGAAGATGGTAAACGGTGTACCAGAGGAGGGACTAGATCTTCCTTGGTCTTCCTTGGGTTTAATCTATGTGTAGAATGGCACCAGCCAGATATCAGGAAAATTTTTTCCACCATCAGAGTAGTTCAGCAGTGGAATGGGCTGTCTAAGCGGCAGGACAGCTACTTATCCTGGATGCTTTAGGTTGATCCTGCTTTAAGCAGCGGGTTGGATTATTATTATTATTATTATTATTATTATTATTATTATTACTATTATTACTATTATTATTATTATTATTATTATTATTATTATTATTATTATTATTATTATTATTATTATTACTATTATTTAGCCGCCACTCTCATTTCTGGCTTGTGGCGGGTTACAAATTCATCCAAAATCAAAACCCCATTAAAAACCCTACTGGACATAACAATATACATATCAGACTCCAACAATACAAACCATAATGGATAAACCCCTCTAACCCCACCAAAAACAATAGGAGCGCAAGGAGGGACACAGATCTCCAATAAGTGTATGCTCTTAACACTGTGGGGGGGGGGGGAGGGAGGCCGTCAGATCTTCCTTGCCATGCTGGCCACAACCAGTTTGTGGCCATTTTGATTGCCAGAAATTGACCTTACGGGCTGCTTAGGAATATCCACTGCAGTGGCTCATAACTATGCAGAAAACTTCAGGATGGTGAGAACATTCTCCCTTGCCCCCATTGGAGCGAACACCCAGAAGCCTGAAATGCACGATAAAGCCCTTGGCTAACACCTGCACAGTGGCCCCATTGCATTGTGGGCACCCTTGCGGTTTCTGCTTGCCGCGTTTGGTTGGAGAACCTGAACGGCACAACGGCAGCGCGAGGCAGGATTGCAAGCTTGCATGTTTAAACGTCTTGGCAAGGAGCTCCGCAGTTTGGTAAGTTACAGCAGATTTAACAGTGGAACGAAAGAGCGGTGCGTCGAACAGCTTTAGAACTTATTTTCCTTTTCACAGGCTGCACGGGAGGAGGAAAAAAAAAACCCTTCAAAGGACTGCAGAACAAAATGAACAAGTTGTTTAATTGTAGGTACAGAATGTACTGAGGCTTTGAGGAGACACGCAGCCAACTCAGCAGGGCTGCCATCAACAGGAATCCTATGGCTTGTGAACAGTCAAGCGGGCGGCGTTGCTAACCTCCAGGGGGTAGCTGGAGATTTCCTGGGATTGTAAATGATCTCCAGGTGACAAGAGATCGTTCCTCTTGGAGAAAGTTAGATGCACAAACCAAGTCTGTCCACTACGAAAATTACACCGATGAGAAAAAACCTGGAACACGACGCTGCACATTATCTATCTATCTATCTATCTATCTATCTATCTATCTATCTATCTATCTATCTATCTATCTATCTATCTATCTATCTATCTATCTATCTATCTATCTATCTATCTATCTATCTATCTATCTATCTATCTATCTATCTATCTATCTATCTATCTATCTATCTATCTATCTATCTATCTATCTATCTATCTATCTATCTATCATCCACCCACCCACCCACCCACCCATCCATCCATCCATCCATCCATCCATCCATCCATCTATCTATCTATCTTATTAAACTTTTATACCGCCGTTCCCTTAGGCTCACAGCGGTTTACAAGATAAAAATTGCAATAAAACCCATAGTTAAAACCATTAAAACCAATCCGTATTAGAATTTCTTCATATCCTTGAATATTAGGAAACAGGTCGACTTGCCAGGGCGTTCCTTGGTTCTATAAACGCTCTCGTGAAACAGTTTCTTCATGACAAGTATTGCTTCTGGGTCTCTGTTGGGGAGAAAGTTGGGGGCATGAATGAAATAAAATCAAATAACAGATCTGTTTACTATGTTAATAGTCTTGAAGTGAATTACACAGCGCAAATCAGCTGTTTTCTGCCTTTTGACCACAGAGGACCCTCGTAAATAATTTTTCAGGCTTTGAGGAGCCCCAGAGGTGATGTCAATTGGCCACACCTCCTTGCCACCCCCTCCCCCAAGTGATCTGTCATTGGAAGTGACATCACCACCCATATTAACAGGCAGGCTCAAGAAGGACTGGGGGGGGGGCTTCCTTCCTTCCTTCCTTCCTTCCTTCCTTCCTTCCTTCCTTCCTTCCTTCCTTCCTTCCTTCCTTCCTTCCTTCCTTCCTTCAAGCTGCATTAACTTGCAGTAATGCCGAGTCCATTAGGATCTTAACCAAGTCAGCAGGGGTCAACCTCCAGAGGGCCTGGAAATCTTTTAACTGAACTCCAGAAACCAATAAAATCTCCAGGTATTTCCCAAACCAGAGCTTGTAACCCTAACCCATTCCCATGGTGCTATTTCTGGAGAACATCTGGAGATGTTCAGTTCCCTCTGAAGAGGACTAAATTCCGGATCAGGCTTAAGGTTTTGGTTATCACCTTCAAGGCCATATGCAGTCTAGGCCAGGTATAACTGAGGGATCGCCTCTCCGCCTACACCCCTCAAAGAGCCTTGCGCTCTACCACCTCCAACCTCCAGGTGGTCCCTGTCCCCAAGTAAGCCCGCTTGACCTCAACCAGGGCCAGAGCTTTCTCCATCCTGGCCCCCACCTGGTTGAATGAGCTCCCAGAGGAGATCTGGGCTCTGACAGAACTAAAGCAGTTCCACAGGGCCTGCAAAAGGGAGCTCCTCCACCAGGCATTTGGTTGAAGTCGACCTAATCCATCGCTTCCAATTGGCCCCCCAGCCCCTCCAATGACTGTTAACGAATCCACCAAACCCCTGGGTCTCAGTACAAGTTTGAGCTAAAGCTCTTTGCAGTTCCATCTTTCTTTAATGTAATTGTTGTTATTGTTATTATGGTAATGTTATTGTTGTTACTACCTTACTGTTACAAGAATGATGTTAGCTGCACATGTTGTTGTTTCATGTAAACCTCCCTGAACCTTCGGAGAGGGAGGCATATAAATAAATAAATAAATAAATAAATAAATAAATAAATAAATACATACATACATACATACATACATACATACATACATACATACATACATACCTTAGTTTTCTCAAGTGCTTATGTTGTGAAATATTGTGAAAGAAACATTTTTTTCCACGTAGCACCTTGTAGCCCAAAGCGTCTGAAATATATACATTCTCATTTGTTTTACTGATGCCATCGAGAGCTGTTCTTTCAGAGATTGGTCTCTCTCTTACCTGGAGTGCCACATAAATCAATGGATTTGCTTGAGTGGCACCCCGTGTTGTCCTCAGGGGCTGCATTTATTTTTCTTTCAGGGACAGGTGCGTAATATAAAATAAAACAAATAGGGCTAAATAGCTGGCAGTCGACAATGTAGGAGTCCTTCTACTTTTCTCTTTCAAACTCCTCATAAATTCCACAAGCCAACTGGGTGATGAAGAAATCGCGTTGTGAGTTATATGAGATCTCTATGCGTAGCGTTTCAGTCATGCTACTGGGTCTTGTTTTCCTCTGTTAAGTCAATGTTAATGGAGCTTTCTGTGCTTTGTTTTTAGAGGTGATATTAATTTTAATGCTTTTTCTTGGAGCTGCGCTCTTATGCACCTGCGGTTTTAAATGACAATCGAGACACCTTTGTTTATGGCTCCAGGCATTCGCCATCTGCCTCTTTTACTTTGGTCTATAGGATGACAGTACTTCCTTTGTGCTGCTGTGGGCGTTTGCTCCTACTGGTAGTTGTCTGGTTTCGAAACAACTTTATATGGAACCTCAGGCTTTTCACATGGGGTCAAAACTGGGCTTTCAGTTGTGATCTGATTCATATCATAGAGGGGACATGATAGCCCTCTAAGTATTTGAAAGGTTGTCACTTGGAGGAGGGCAGATGCTGTTTCTGTAGGCTGCAGAGGAAAGCACATACAGTAATGGGTTTAAACTACAAGTACAACGATATAGGCTAGATATCAGGAAAAAGATTTTCACAGTCAGAGTAGTTCAGCAGTGGAATAGGCTGCCTAAGGAGGTGGTGAGCTCCCCCTCACTGGCAGTCTTCAAGCAAAGGTTGGATACACACTTTTCTTGGATGCTTTAGGATGCTTAGGGCTGATCCTACGTTGAGCAGGGGGTTGGACTAGATGGCCCGTATGGCCCCTTCCAACTCTATGATTCTATGATTCTATGATTCTATGATAGAATCATAGAATCATGTTTGAAAATTAATGTGCATGGGAGCACTAGCACAGAAATACTACCTATTCAAAAAGATAACTTCTTTATTTCACCCACCTCACCACCAGCTAACAGATCCACCAGCTAACAGAGAGGAGTGGGTGGAGATCTGGGGATCTGTGTTTTCCTGTTTCTCCTATGACCAAAGTAGGTTAGCCTTAGGCTAGACATTTAAGTTTATGGGGAGAACTAATACATCAGAATCTGAACATATAAATAAAACGGTAAGTGTGTGCTGGGAGGAGTTTATACTCATTGCCTAACAATAAGGTGGGCTGTCCTAGCTGTTCCATCCCTGATTGGCTGTCTGTCCAACGAACAGCAAATCAGGAAGGATGTCCTGCCCCTGGCCACATCCCTCTCCCAAGTACCAGCCCAGGAAGTCGGAGCTGGGAGAGATGGCGGGACTGTGGGCACAGTAGGAGTGGGTGAAGGCAAGAGGGAGCCTCAGCCAGCACTCACCCCCACCCTGAGCTGGCCAGTCCCTGCCAGCACTCCTGACGCCCCAAGCAGCGTCTTGCCAGGCCTCAGCAGGGCTGCCCAGGGCAGTGGAGAGAGGAATGGACTCCACGCCAGCGCTCCACCCTGGCTCCCAAAAGGCCCACCTAGGCCTGGAGAGACCTTAGTGGGACTTTATAGGGTGGGGAGAAAAAGAATGGGGTTCCTTCCACTGCTGCCCTCCACCTTGAAAAGACCAACCCAGGCCTGGAGAGGCCTCAGCTGGCCTGCCCGGGGCAGGGAAGGCCTACTACCCATTGTATTTTTAGTTACAATGGGCTTTTTTGCTAGTCAAAGTATAAAAACCAGGGGAGCTTCAGATCCCTTTTCCACTTCCTCGCGCAATTATATATATCTAAAGTTAGAACTCTGGTGTTGTCCTTTTTGGGCTCTTGTTCCTTGCCTTGAAGCCTTCACCAGAACTGGATGCAGAGACCTGCTGGAGGCAGGGCTAAAGCTTCACAGTGGTCATTAATACAGTTCCTAAAGTGGAGATAAGAGGCTCTTGTGGTGCAGAGTGGTAAGGCAGCAGACATGCTGTCTGAAAGCTCTGCCCACGAGGCTGGGAGTTCGATCCCAGCAGCCGGCTCAAGGTCGACTCAGCCTTCCATCCTTCCGAGGTCGGTGAAATGAGCACCCAGCTTGCTGGGGGGTAAACGGTAATGACTGGGGAAGGCACTGGCAAACCACCCCGTATTGCATCTGCCATGAAAACGCTGGAGGGCGTCACCCCAAGGGTCAGACATGACCGGTGCTTGCACAGGGGATACCTTTACCTTTAAAGTGGAAATAGTCACAGCAGTTCTAAGAGGCGATATGATAACCATCTTCAAGTACTTGAAGGGGCAGAGTTGTTTTTCTGTTGCCCCAGAGGGTCAGACCGGAACCAATGGGTTGAAACTGATTCAAAAGAATTTTCAACTAAACATCCTGAGGAAGTTCCTTACAGTTACAACAGTGGTTCAGCCTCCCTCAGGCTTCCGTCTTCTTCATTCTGTCCTTGCGTACCAGGCTAATCCCTTGAGTAGGTAGAGCCCTTTGCTTTCTCAATGGAGTTGCCAACAGTTCGGAAAGGGGGAAATATGTCCTGCCCCTTTAATAGAAGTTTAATGTGCGGAAATGGGCAAGTGAAGCTTTACATTGCATGGAGGTAAATGGCATCACCTGGTAAACAGCATGCTATTAAGCCTTCCTTAAAGGGGTAGGACAATTTCTCTCAAGGTTGTTGGCAACCATGTTTGTATGGCTCATTTTTGCAACTTTTACTGTCCTCAGAAGAACGATGTAGTTTACAGTGGGATGTAATGATAACAATCTTCCTAGGTGGGGATTAAGTTTGCAGCTTCTGTCTGTCAACTCATTTTTCAGTGTGCATAATTTGCTTCACTGACTGTAGCAAGGAGACCGAAATAGGCAATTAGGGTAGCTCTTTGAAAAGTTGTGTCACACTTCTCTTCCTTGTTTCTTTCAGCATTTCTTGCTGGGTTCCGGCTGTCTCCTCAACTTCAAAGGAGAGAGGTGGGGAGGAAAACATGCATATAGACACTATTTTAAATTTTTATTTAGCTTTTGTTTTTTACCTTGCCTTTGGGCTATTCCTGTTGTGCAGATCAGCTTAGAAATGTATGTGTGGCCCTCTGTAGACCAGTCCATTCCGTTAACCACACCAGAAGCCCACCAGAGTTGCCAATTGGGAGCACATGTGATGTTGTTGGATTATTGTTGATGTTATTTTGACTATGTTCTATGCTTAGGTCGTTCCCATGTAATACCCACAATGTTGTATGTAAACTGCCCTGAGCCGTATGGGAGGGCGGTATAAAAATCTAATCAATCAATTAATCAGTTTTCTAGTGTGAACTGAGCAACCTGAATTTTCCATGCAGATGTAGAGTCTGTCCATGTGCACCAGAACCTTCCAGGTCTTGGCTTGTATGAACATGAATTGTATCTGGATGGAAAGTTGTCTTGAAATTGTGTCTGGCAAGAAATGTTCCAGGGTAGTTTGCCATTGTTTTCCTCTGCATAGCAACCCTGGACTTCCTTTGTGGTTTCCCATCCAATTACTAACTGGAACAATCTTGCTTACCTTCTGAGAACTCAAGAGATATCTACCTATCTGTCTGTCTGTCTGTCTACCCACCCACCTACCTATCCACCTACCCAGGCACCCATCCACCCACCCACCCACTCATCCACCCACCCACCCATCCGCCCGCCCGCCCGCCCGCCCGCCCATCCATCCATCCATCCATCCATCCATCCATCCATCCATCCATCTCTTAGATTTTTATACCACCCTCCCATATGGCTCAGGGTGTTTTACATATAATGTTGCAGGATAATACATGGAATGACCAAAGCATATAGATCAGAATGGCCTGGACCATACGAGTCAGTGCAACATAAATATTGTGGTTAAAGAGATTCCCATCAAGTCACAGCTGTCTTGCAGCAATCCTGTAGTAGGGTACGGGTGGCCAAACTGCGGCTCTTCAGATGTCCATGAACTGGCAGAGACTCATAGAATCACAGAATAATACAGTTGGAAGGGACCTCCTGGGTCATCTAGTCCAACCCCTTGCACTAGGCAGGACACTCCCAATCCTCTCGCTCACCCACTGTAACCTGCCACCCCCTAGAATCTTCACAAAATCAACCTCTCTGTCAGATGGCTATCCAGCCTCTGTTTAAAAATTTCCAATGACTCGTGATCATTATAGTCCATAAACATATGGAGAGCCACAGTTTGACCACCCCTGCAAGACAAGAAATGTTCAGAGGTGGTTTGCCTTTGAGTGCTTCAGCATAGCAACCCTGGACTTCCTTGGTTGACTTCTATCCAACTACTAACCAGGGTTGACTTTGCTCAGCTTCTGAAGTCTGACAGGACTTAGCTAGCTTGGGCCATCTAGGTCAGAACCCCGGAGCTGTATTCATGTGGTAAAGATGTATGCTGCATATATTCACACAGCAAATTGACCGCAGGTATCTAGAAGACCTTCACGCTGATGGCAGGCTTCCTGTATGCCCTCTCGTTCTGTCTGAAAAGGGCTTAGTTCTTTAGGCTTAAGTGGGTGGCAGGTGACAGTGGATGAGTGATAGGGTTGTGAGTGTCCTGCACAGTGCAGGGGGTTGGACTAGATGACCCAGGAGGTCCCTTCCAACTCTGTGATTCTGTGATTCTATCCAAGTATGCCATTCCCGTTACTGCATTCCTGCCAATATGTAAAAGATTTCTGCTCAGATGTAAGCCGAAAACCATGCAGGGGGATTCTCCACTTACTCATAAAAATAAACTAATTGAAGTTTCGCAGACTTTAGATTAGCTGCCTAATGTGCCATGACTCCTCAAAGCAATCCAGCAAACTCCTCATCCCGGACTTTCCTACTGCATTTGAGAAGCCGCTCTGGGTTTTTACAACCTCTGCAGGGACTAGAAAACACAAATCTCTCCCAGGAAAGGGGGGAAAAACTTATAAAGAGAACAGCAAAGAGATAAAAAGACTAGAACATATTTATTGATATTAAACAATTATTTCTGCCGTGCCTTTCTGATGTTTCAAGGGGGTTTGAAAAACCGAAATTAAAATCAGAATACAAGCCATGGAAGTATCAAGGTAGCAGTGATGAAGACTTTCCAGTTTGGTAACTCCCTGCCCCTCCCCCTATCTCTTGAAGCGAACCCCAAATTAAGTTCCTAATGCACAGAAGCTTTTGCAAATAGATTTTATACGGTGGTCTAAAGCAGCTGTCCTCAACCCCCGGTCCAGAGACCGGGACCGGTTCGTGGATCAGTCGTTCCTGGGCTGTGGCTCCTCCTCGTCCTCCTCCCTGGCTGCTGCCTCGGGGTCTGCCCTGCCACTCTGCCACCGGGTCACCTTTGGTGCACTCCGGTGGCCGCCAGGGCTGGGGCTTCTCCTCGGCATGGCAGTGTGCAGCTGCTGCTGGCAGCGCTCCTCAGCGGGCGGCAGGAAGTCAGGGACGCCAGCGGGAAAGCAAGCAGAGCAGGGGATCAGGCCGTGGCGATGTCCCTCGGCAAAAGACTACTCCCCCCTCGGGCCTCAGTAAAATTGTCAAGCGTTGACCCGGTCCCTGGTGATAAAAAGGTTGGGGACCACTGGTCTAAAGGCAAGAGGATCTGAATGGCCCAGGCTAGCCCAATCCTGTCGGATCTTACAAGCTAAGCAGAATCAGTCCTGGTTAATATTTGGATGGGAGACTGTCAAGAAGTCCCAAGTTGCTACTCAGAGGCTGGAAATGTTGGGTTGTCAGCTCTGGGTTGGGAAATACCTGGAGACTCTGGGAGTGGAGCCAGGAATGGATGAGATTTGGGGCAGGGAGGTACCTCAGCATTATATAATGCTATGCCCACTCTCCAAAGCTGCCATTTTCTCCAGTGAAACTGATCTCTTTATTCTGGAGATGACCTGTAATTCCAGGGGATCCCCAGGTCCCTTTAACTCAGCCTTTCTCGACTTTTTTACCATTGAGAAATCCCTGAAACTTTGAGAAACCCAAGAAGTGGTACTATATTCATGTAGAATATAGTTGGGAAGCATAGCTGTGCACATGCCCACCCAGGGCCTCTCCCCTTCCCACTCCTTCCAGGCACATCATTGGCCATTTTGCGAGATGGGTGGGGGGACACATTGTTTTGACCATATATGATCATATCACCCAATAAATGGTAAATAAATATAAAAATATATTTAAAATCCTTAATTCAACTCCTACCCATTCGAGAAACCCTTCCAGGGCTGTCAAGAAACCTCAGGGTTTCATGAAACCCTGGTTGAGAAAGCCTGGGTTAGACTATTTGCCCTTGTTTGAGGGACTGTTTCAGGCAGCTTTCATGAAGCTACAATAATTTTTGAACATCCATAGAAGAATTTTCATTCTCATTAAACTCATGAAGAGTGGCAAATTTTGTTATGCTTTCTTCTTCGTGAGCAGATATTCTGTTAACTTTTGTATGTTAATTTTTAGACAAATGATTAGGTTCTGATAAATAATAATTTTTTAAAAACAGGATATCCTGGATGCTGTTTAGCAACTCACTAAATCATTCACTGCACTAATTTGTATCTCTTGGGAAGATACGCCTACAAGAGCAATTATTTCGGTAACAGCTCACTAAACAGCTCACTATACTAATTTGTATAAGAGCCTCTTGTGGCGCAGGGTGGTAAGGCAGCAGACATGCAGTCTGAAAGCTTTGCCCATGAGGTTGGGAGTTCGATCCCAGCAAACAGCTCAAGGTTGACTCAGCCTTCCATCCTTCCGAGGTCGGTCAAATGAGGACCCAGCTTGCTTGCTGGGGGGTTAACGGTAATGACTGGAGAAGGCACTGGCAAACCACCCCGTATTGAGTCTGCCATGAAAACGCTGGAGGGCGTCACCCCAAGGGTCAGACATGACTCGGTGCTTGCACAGGGGATACCTTTACCTTTATAATAATTTGTATGTCTTGGGAAGTTATACCTATGAAAATAATAATTTCTGTTCACTGATAAATTTCATATATTTTTTGAAGATCAGTGACATCTCTACAACTGAGACTCTTAAAGTTTTGTGAACTCTTGAGTGAAACCCTGCTGTTCATTTGTTTGGAAATCAGATTGTTACATCTTTGAAATATTATCCAGCTACTTTTGCCCAGCATGGTGACTTGTTGAAGAGGGGGGCAACTTGTGGACTGCGGCTTGAGAGACAAGGACTAGGAACAATGGGTTCAAATTATGGGAATGGAGATGGCAATTCAGTGTTAGAAGGCATTTTCTGACGGTGATTCTAATTCGTAGATTATTAAGTCCCAGAGAATGTGGGGAGCTAGACAGGATGGCCCTTTGTGGGCTCTTCCAGCTCTGTATGATTCTCATTCTGATCACCACAAAGGTCAGGAGGGATGTTTACAAGCATATCTCTTCAGGGAGGGTATTCTAGGGCGGGGGTCATCAACCCCCTGTTGGCGGCCCGGTACCGGGCCAAGAAGGCCACGATACCAGGCCGCCGGCAGCCACGCCTGCCTCCCCCCCCCAGCGAGAAGCTCGCCAGGCCCGGCGAGTTTCTCACTGCAAGAGGGAGGGGAAGAGGCAGGCGCAGCTGCTGGCACGCCAGCGACGCAGACGCGCATGTGCAGTTGCCGCACGTGTGCGTTAGCACCTCTGGTGCTGAAAACGTGCATGCGCAGTTGCTACATGTGCACATTAGCACCCCCTGTTGGCGAAAACACACATGTGCGGCAACTGCGCATTTGCGCGCAGCTGCCACGCGGTGTCCAGGCCATCGGCTCTCCCCTCACCCCGGAGGCGGTCCCTGGCCACAGAAAGTTGGGGCCCCTGACCACAGAAAGTTGTTCTAGGCCATTTCTGCACATCAGAAAAATGGTGTCGCGCTAAACATGATCATGCCTCCAAGCCCCTCCTCCCCTTTTTGCTGTCTCACTTTTGTCTGCCGCCTTTTCACGCTTCTCACCCTCCACAAGTGCTGCTGGAAATGGCGGAAGAGAGCAACACGCTTTACACACGACTCTCTTCCGCCTGTCAGTCAATCATTCCCCTTTCCCCATGTTTTAAAGGTCCTGTGATGCTCGCTAATTAAAAAAAAATCATAGTTCTCCATTGAAACGCTTATATGCATATAACTTTAAAAAATTAATCTTGTTCCTGTTTTTTTTTTTTTAGGGGGGGGACTTTAGAGAAGCATACTTTGTGTTACAACTTTGGGGAAAGATTTATTTCGCCTGAACACTTATCCACCTATTTCTTGTTAGACCATTTTAAAAAGACATTCTTGTCCCCGGGGACCATGGGAGAGGGAGGTGAGTGTGAGGGTGGGACAAGGCAGGTGCCTGTAGCGCATTTGAGCCTCCATACCAGGGGTAGTCAAACTGCGGCCCTCCAGATGTCCGTGGACTACAATTCCCAGGAGCCCCTGCCAGCATTGGCAGGGGCTCCTGGGAATTGTAGTCCACGGACATCTGGAGGGCCGCAGTTTGACTACCCCTGCTCCATACCTTCCCTCTGCTGGTTGCCTTCTGGCTGCTCTCCAGTAGCTTGCGCTAAATAGGTTGGGGAATCCACTTTATGTGATTCCTCAACTAGCGCTTTAAAATGGAGCATGTAGACCAGTGGTTCCCAAACTTATCTGGCCTACCGCCCCCTTTCCAGAAAAAATATTACTCAGCGCCCTGGAAATTAATTATTTTATTTTATTTTAATAGTTATTCATCGCTCCCAAATGCACCTGTGGCCCATCGCTGCCCCCCTGGATCGCTGCAGCTCCCACCAGGGGGCGGTAGCGCCCACTTTGGGAATCACTGATGTAGACAGTCAGTTACTGCCCAGACGCTCGATGTTGGAGCTGTCATATGGAGCAGCTTAAGCATTTGTAGGGCCTGCAGCTCCAGAGCCAGTTTAAGGATTTGCGGAACCCTAGCAGAGTACAATTATGGTTGGAGCAGCCAGACTGGGGCTATTGGGACCCCTCACAGTGGAATCACTCTGAGTGTCCTTAAGGAGGAGAAAGGGGGGAGGAGAGAAGATATGGCCTTGATCCATGGGGGAGGGGAAGGCACTGTGTGGGGCTCCTGGAAGCATGGGGTCTGTAGAACGTGCTACATGGATAAACTGGCCCTGGCGCCATTATTGGGGGGGGGGGCCCAAGTCCTGGCTGCAGATGACCTGACTTCCAATGTTAAGAGAACATCAAACCAGGATCTTGATAATATCTACCTCATGGAAGGAGAGGCGGACCACAGATTACCTGCACTATCTGGTTTCTCTGTGTTTCTATGTCGGCCTTCTCAAAGTTGACATTTTGTTATGTCTTAGAACACTGAAAGATGCCACCTGACATATTTTTGAGTCTGGGCCACGTCCTTCCACTAGTTCTGAATTTGTATTTAAAAAACAACAACACTTCTTGTTCTTATGTTCTAAGAAGGCCTAAAATGTCAGTGTTTGACAGCCGTTATTATTATTATTTTTTTTGGGCAGCCTTCCACAAAGCAATCCAGATCAGCCGTTAATGGAAGATTAGGCCATGGTCCAGAAGGAAGGTTTTTATTTGTAAGACTTCAGACCATGTCTTGCTGTGATACGGCTTAATGAGATGTGACATGGCAAGGAAATAATGTTAGAACATTTGACCAATATAAAACTTGGTTTGCTTTGCAGAAAAGAACAGGGGGAAAAAAGAAGAAGACTGAAACAGGAAATCCTATAGTTTTAAAGGGCTTTACGTGCTAAATATCAAATGCTGTTATGCATTGGTGTGGGTCCTCCACGTGCAGCTAGCTGGGTGCCCTTGGGCCATTTATAGTCCTGTTAGAGCTGCTCTCACAGAGCAGTCCTGTCAGAGCTCTTTCAGCCCCACCTAGCCCACAGGGTGTCTGTTGTGGGGAGAGGAAAGGGAAGGCAAATATAAGCCCCTTTGAGATTCCCTTGGGTAGAGAGCAACGGAGCAATAGAAGTTGTTTTGGGTATCCATTGGGGAGAAAGGCAGGATATGTTGTAAATCACATTTTGCCTGCAATTCACATAAATGGATGATCCCTCTTGCTCTTGCTTCACTGGGTATTGCTGCAGTTGTTTTTGTGGGATTATGCAAGATCTGTAGTGCGCATGATTCAAAAGCATATGAAGAATATCCAACAGGGGGCATTAGAGGAGATGTGTAGTTAGCATAGTCGGATTAGAGGCTTCCTGACATTTTCAAATAATCTCCTCCAGTGTTCCTATTGGATCATCTGGAGACTTACTGTGCCTATGAGAATACTTCCTGCCTGGGGAACAGACCTGGGGCATTTCCGCACCACCTGTTAAATATAGTGAAATTCTTACCTTAGATAGTTATTATATTCCGGACATCGCCAACATCCAGCATCCAGGCAGCAAACTGCTTGCTACATCCGCCATTTTTAAGCAGTAGTTTTAGAATCGCATACAGTAGATTTCCCAACCTATGTAACATGAGCTAACAGAGAGCAACCAGCAGGCCACCAGCAAAAGAAATGTATGGAGGTGAAGAAGCGCTATCTCCGCCTCCAATGTCCCTCCCTTGCACCCACCTGCCCCTCCGTTCTCCCAGGGAAGGGAGTTGGTATTTTTTAAACGAACTGCCTGGAGCAATGAATAGACAAGCATGCAGGTAAAGCCAAAAATTAATTTCCCCCTAAGTTTTCACACAAAGCATGCCTCTCTAAAGTCATCCCCCCCCCAAAAAAAATCAGGAACAAGATTTTTTTCTTACGTTTCAAGACTCGTGATTCCATATGGGGTGGCATTCAAAAAGCACTATGTATCTATGATTAGATGCAGAGGCGTTTCAATGGAGAAGGTTTGAATTTTAAAAAAATTAGCAAGAATCGCAGGCCCTTTAAAATGCAGAAAAAGGGGATTGGTTGCCTGGCTTGATTGACAGGTGGAAGAGAGTCACGTATAAAGCGCGTTGCTCTCTTCCGCCATTTCAAGCAGGCATGTGGAGTGTAAGAAGCGCGAAAAGGCAGCAGACGAAAATGAGACCGGAAGAAGGTGAGGAATGGCCAGAGACGTGATTATTTTTAACGCTACACCATTACGGTGGTGTAACGCTATTTTTTTAGATGTGTGGAAATGGCCAGGATGAATGCCGAAGAACAGTCAGACAGTGAGACGGGACTCTCTCTCTGCTCTCTTATTCACAAAGATGTTTCTCTTCATAATAAAACTATTTTATTCTTTAAACAGCCTGATGCGCCATCTCTCTTTACATCTGTCCGCATTTTAGGCACAAGGTGGAATTGCTCATTCAGTACTGAAACATCGGTCAACTATTTTGTGGGCAGTGAGCTATGGGGCTGGTGAGCCGAGCAACGGCCTCCAGTCTCAAATGAAGTGTTTAGAATTGTGTGTGTGTGTTCAAGGAATGAACTGACCCAGCCAGGCACCTTAATACAGTTACATCTTGACAGGTTTATGAAAATCATGTTAAGTGTGACACGTGGCTATAGTTGCACTTTGCAAATATCTTTTCCTATTTTAGAGGCGAAATGTGGAGGAGATAAAGCACGGGTGTATGTTTGAAAGAATATTTTCTTTGGGAAAAGCAGTGAGACAGTTCCTCAGACCCATTCAAGAAGAAGAAGAAGGAGGAGGAGGAGGAGGAGGAGGAGGAGGAGGCTCAAAGCAGCTTACAGTCGCCTTCCCATTCCTCTCCCCATAAGGTGGGTGAGGCTGAGAGAGCGCTGATATCACTGCTCGGTCAGAACAGTTTTATCAGTGCTGTGGCGAGCCCAAGGTCACCCAGCTGGCTGCATGTGGGGGAGTCCAGAATCGAACTCGGCATGCCAGATTATAAGTCCGCACTCCTAACCACTACACCAAACTGGCTCAAAACCATTGTGACATACAAATCCAGAAAAGCGGAGTATAAAAACTAACTCTTCTTCCTCTTAATGCAATTAATTTTTAATATAAATTATATTTTTGTATTGTGGATTATTGTATTGTACACTGCCCTGAGCCATCTGGGAGAGCGGTATATAGATTCTATCATCATCATCATCATCTGAATTTGCACAATGTCTGATTTGAGCCTGAGTGTATGTCTCAAAATCGTCACATCCTCACTGCAGAAGATGCTTGGGCATATAGGGAACTAGGTAGGCCGGAGGAAGCCTGACCTTGTACACTCTCTTCAGTATCTTTTGTGCCCTTCTTCTGTGCTAGGTAGCTGCCTGTATTGGAGTTCTGGCACAGAAAAGGTACTTATGGGGGAACGCACGGTCTTTAATAATAGCCGAGATAAAAGAGATCAACCAGGTGGAAAGCAGAGATTAAGAAAAAAATGGAAGCAAAAGAGGTGGGCCCAGCGGCAGTCCTTCACCCAAGTTCACTTTGAGTTTTCTAGCAGCAAGCCCTTTGAATTGCATCCCGGTTTCCTTTGTGGGGACCACTTTAGCCGACGCTATTTATCTTGGACGACAGGCCCGCCTTTCCACTACCCACTTCCTACATTTTTGCCAGAGCGACAGGACACGCATATCAAACAGGCAACAGGAGCAGATGAACGCAGGGCACTGTAGATGGCTCTGTGGAAAGTTGGGAAGGGGGTATGATGAGGCTCTAGTGTGCAGATTGCGTGGCGTGCAGACGGTCCCCGGTTCAATCCCCAGCATCTCCATGTGAAAGGATCAGGTGGTGAGCAATGTGAAAGATCTCTGCCTAAATCTTTGGTGAACTGCTGCTACTCAAAGTAGACATTGATGACCTTGATAGGCCTAATGGAAGGCAGTTGTGGGTGTTCAGAATGGCAGAGGTAGGGCTACTTGAGCCTAGGGATGCCAGCCTCCAGGTGGGACCTGGGGATCCCTTGGAATTACAGCTCATTTCTAGGCGACAGAGATTTGTTCCCCTGGAGAAAACAGCCACTTAGAAGGTCAACAGTATGACATTATACCCATTGAAGTCCCTCCCCTCCCCAAACCCTGCCCTTTGGAGGCTCCACCCCCAAAGTCTCCAGTTTTGCCCCAGCCTGGAGCTGGCAACCTTACTTGGGTCAGAGAGTCATGATTGTGGATTGTGGATATATTCCGCCAGCAATGCCAATTAATCATAATGAAATTTTGGTACCAGGTGAAACTCAGCCTGATGAATTACCCATTTTTGTTAGTGAGAACTGGATAGAGCAGAGGGTCCCCAACCAATTACAGCCCATGAGACCCTTTGGAATTCTGACACTCTGATTGCTTTAGGATGCTTAGGGCTGATCCTGCGTTGAGCAGGGGGTTGGACTAGATGGCCTGTATGGCCCCTTCCAACTCTATGGTTCTATGATTTTATGATTCTATGTCTGCACTGAGGTCCAGCTACAAAATGGCTGCCCAGATGGTAGAGCCAGTCACACAAAGAGTCCTTGCCATGTGGTGGCAGTTTATGTCAAAGCAATATTTTCAAAAGCCTGCCCAGGGAATCAAATCTCTAGGGACCAATCGGAAGCCCTACTGGGCTGATCCTGCATTGAGCAGGGGGTTGGACTAGATGGCCTGTATGGCCCCTTCCAACTCTATGATTCTATGATTCTATGAAAATCCCACCTGATCCCATCTTGGGCACCAAAAAGTTGTTAGGTGCCGGGACATCTATGGACATCACATTAGGGAATCCTGAATTAAAGTCTCAGACCATGAGATTTTTTTTAATAGCCCAAGGTTTCTATGGTTAGAAAGATTTTGAATTAACTTAATGAACCCCAGTTGTGAACTCAGTACCTTTACTGGTTACAGATTTACATGATAAATTTTCACAGGCAGGGGAGATTTTTTGCACATTCCCCTTCCCACTTCAGTCTCACACAAGGGTGCCCTACCATTAGGAGCAGAATTTGCGGGGCTTCTATAGACTGCATTGTGTCTGTAGACTGCATCTCTCTCTCGGACAGCTTTCTGCCTCCATAATATCAGGGATCTCTCAGCCTCACCCACCTCACAGGGTGTCTGTTGTGGGGAGAGGAAAGGGATGGCAAATGTAAGCCACTTTGAGACTCCTTCTGGTAGAGAAAAGCGGCGTATAAGAACCAACTCTTCTTCTTCTTCCTCCGTAATATCAGGGATCTTTCAGCCTCACCCACCTCACAGGGTTTCTGTTGTGGGGAGAGGAAAGGGAAGGCAATTGGAAGCCACTGTAAGACTCCTTCTGGTAGAGAAAAGGGGCATAGAAGAACCAACTCCTCCTCCTCCTCCTCCTCCTCCTCCTCTTCTTCTTCTTCTTCAACTGGGCCCATTCAGAATTTTTGTGCAAGTTGGTCTAATTTTGCCACACATGCTCAGAGCTAAAGGGAGGAGGGCTGATTATCGTAAGCGCACAGAACTGGATTAAGTGTCTTCAAGTAGACAGCAAATCTAATATTGCAATTTTAATTTGCATTGCGGAGGGAACAGGGGCTGATTTGGTATGTGTGCGCAGGCTGTGAAGATTTAGTGGCAATTCGTGTGGCACATGACGGCATGAATTTCAAGCCCCAATAACTTGTCTATTTCATATAGGGTTTAAATATTCAGAGACACTATCAGCGGTGAAGATCAAATAAACACGCAGTTCAAAATTAAGTGGTTTGCCTGTAGGAAGCCTGCTTGACTTGGATGTGCAAACATTTGTTTTTTTTTTTAATGGGCATCTCTCGCACTCTCCTCCTGTTGCCGAGACAGCATGGCTTCTGCAGCTGCATGAAAGCAAATGGGGAGGTTCAAATTCAGGAGCATTAAAGCAGCACAGAAGGCCAGACTCCATTTTGTCATTCTTATAGGGTTGCAGCCGGCACCTGGAAATCGCCTGTTATTTTACTTGATCACCAAATGACAAGGAGCCATTCCTTTGGAGAAAATGCTTTGGACAGTGGACTCGATGACCCGGAGGGACGGACCAGAACCAATGGGATGAAATTAATGCAAAAGAAATTCCGTCTCAACATCCGGAAGAAGTTCCTGACAGTTAGAGCAGTTCCTCAGTGGAACAGGCTTCCTCAGGAGGGGGTGGGTTCTCCACCTTTGGAGATTTTTAAACAGAGGCTGGAGAGCCATCTGACGGAGAGGCTGATTCTGTGAAGGCTCAAGGGGGTGGCAGGTGACAGTGGATGAGCATTTGGGATGTGAGTGTCCTGCCTAGTGCAGGGGGTTGGACTAGATGACCCAGGAGGTCCCTTCCAACTCTATGATTCTATGATTCTCTGACCTAATACCCCAATTTGTTTCTGCCCCTCTCTAGGCTCAACTCACCAAATCTCCAGGTATTTCTCAGCCCAGAGTGGGCAACCCAATATTCATTCTAATAAGTCTGTGGGTTCAGTAGATGCAGACATAGCTCTTTGAAAACAATTACTCCAACACCAGAAGAAACATTGAACAAGAGAACAGCAAAAACATATATACACTCCTGAACTACTCTGACTGAATCCCCCCTCTCTGATATCTAGTTGGTACGCGTAGAATCAAACAATCATAGAGTTGGAAGGGACCTCCTGGGTCATCTAGTCCAACCCCCTGCACTATGCAGGACACTCACATCCCTTTTGATCATCTATTGTCACCTTCCACCCCCTTGAGCCTTCACAGAATCAGCCTTTCCATCAGATGGCTATCCAGCCTCTGTTTAAAAATTTCCAAAGATGGAGAACCCACCACCTCCCAAGGAAGCCTGTTCCACTGAGGAACCGCTCTGACTGTCAGGAACTTCTTCCGGAGGTTTAGATGGAATTTCTTTTGAATTAATTCCATCCCTTTGGTTCTGGCCTGTCCCTCCTGGGCAAAAGAGAACAACTCTGCTCCATCCTCTATGGCAGGGGTAGTCAACCTGTGGTCCTCCAGATGTCCATGGACTACAATTCTCATGAGCCTCTTCTAGCGTTTGCTGGCAGGAGCTCATGGGAATTGTAGTCCATGAACATCTGGAGGACCACAGGTTGACTACCCCTGCTTTATGGCAGCCTTTTAAATACTTGAAGATAGTTAACAAATCCCCTCTTGGTGGTCCTACCAGCTTAAATCCATCACTTCAGTTCCTCTCCTCTACTGCCAACAGGAACCTTTCCCTGCCCTCCTCCAAGTGACAACCTTTCAAATACTTAGAGACAGCCAGCCTGTCTCCTCTTAACCTTCTCTTCTCCAGGCTGAACATTCCCAAGTCCCTCAGCCTTTCCTCAGAGGGCTTGGTCCCCCGTCCCCGGATCATTCTCATCGCTCTCCTCTGCACCTTCTCAGTTTTGCCCACATCCCTTTTGATCAGCCTTCGTGCTTTTCTTGTTGTATGAGAACTTGTTTGGCCACTGCACAAAACATGAGAATGGGCTGGGGCTGTTCTTCTGATGCTCTTTTCTGCAGTAAGCAAAGCTTAGTAGAAGAATTCGAGCCTTGTGACAAAGGGCTGTCTCCTCCACCTCCCCGCTCTCTGTCTCTCTTCTCTCTCTTTCTCTCTCTCTCTCTCTGATAAATGTAGTACAGAAATTGCCTTGGGCCCTGTTGGGAATGAGTTTGTATTTTCAGTTTGGCAGAGTTCTGTCTGCTTTGTATCCACTCTGGAGTTAGGGAGAAATCCATTTGCATAGATACCACTTTTGTGATCTGCGTTGTTGATCAAAACGTGCTGGCAACGCGCACGATACACATCGGGAACCTGCGGCCCTGTTCCAAACGACAGTGTTGCATTCTGGGGCTGGCAGCCAGGAAGGGTGAAGGCCCATGTTTCTTTCAAGATGGTCTGTGATGGTTCCTTGGGAGAACTGGTCCAGCACGGAGTCTAATAGACCGAGGAGGTGTGTGACTCAGCAAATTGAATACATCGCTTTATAAGGGTAAACTTATCTTTATCCTCATCTTCATCCTAGGTTGAGAGCTAATATGGTGGTCAGAATAACTCCTATTTAGCTGAACCCTTCAGGCGGGGAATGTCATAACTCTCTAGGAATTCTCCAGATCTTTGTGGTTTTCACCATAGAGATCAGAGAATTCACGGAATGTCTATGTTGTTGCTGCCCCCCTCCCCCATGGAGTACAGATGGCACCTGGATGGTTTCTGCACTGGAGGTTTCACGACAGGGGTTTGAGCAGGGGCAGGTTGCCTTCCCTCTTCCTGCTCCCACACAGGGGAGCATTGGGCCCAGAGCACTTCCCCTGCCCCAGATTTGTGCTCCCACATGGGAGCCGGGGCAGTGAAGTTCCCAGTGATGAAACAGTCTAAGAAACCATTACAAACCCACATTTATTATTATTTATTGCTTAATTTTTGATGCTGCCGCTCCTAGAACAGCATTAGAAGAAACACGAATCACATACATTTTATTTATGGCATGATGCTAGATTCAGGAGCCCTCCAGCTGACTTGGGTCCCAAATTTTTGTGTGTCTGCCAAGTCCCTCCTTGATGGCTCTGATGGGAATAAGATTTTTTTTTTTGGTGTGTCTTCCCTTGAAGTACCTTGACGTACAAGCCTGTATGTACCTTGAAGTACAAGCCTGTATGTACAATCGGGGGATTTTCCGTATTTGTGAGGCCTGTTCTGAACTCCAAATTTAACTGCTGGGGGTGGGGAGGAGAGGAGGGGAGAGACTAAGCAGATCTATTCAAAAGAAGTCCCTTTTTATTCCGTGGAGTTTTCTGCCAGGAAACCATTCTTAGAATTGCAGCTGTTCAAGAAACACAGATGGAGAGATGCACACAGCTGTTGCTTTCCGATAGGGGTGATTTGTGGGAAATGCTTCCCCAGGCCAGGAATCTTGAGTTGTAATGTATGGAAAGGGTTACTCTCAGGTGTTCGGAGCACCTGTAGTTTGGCCACCGTCACTTCAAGACTGTCACTGTTCTTTAAAAAGTTGCAAGAATTGGATTGTCATGTAAGATTTATGTGTAAACATCAAACATTGAAACGGTGATGAAGCTTTGACTCTCAAAAGCTGATACCCTGGAGGGCCAGTGTGGTGTCAGGGTTTGTTCATTTATTTACTTGTTTATTTATTGAATTCATATACCACCGCCCCAGCAGGCTGGCTCCGGGTGGTGCATAACATCAACACGGATTCCAAATAAATATAAATTAAATACAGCCCCGTTTCTAAAAACATTTTAAAAACCGCTTAAAATCAACACCCGTCACTAACGATAGCATCAGTATCTGTAACTCCTAACACATTTGCTTGGTAGGTAGGTCTTTTCCAGCTGAGTTATTTTTGTAGGAGTCCCAGTTGATGTTAAGAACGGCGGCCTTCTAATCTGCAGAACCGGGTTTGATTCCCCACTCCTCCACACGCAGCCAGCTGGGTGACCTTGGACCAGTCACAGTTCTCTTAGTACTGTTTTCCCTGAGCTCTCTCAGCCCCACCTACCTCACAGGGTGTCGGTTGTGGAGAGAGGAAGGGAAGGCGATTGTCAGCTGCTTTGAGACTCCTTTGGGTCGTAAAAAGTGGGGCATAAAAGCCAACTCTTCTTCTTTGTCGTCACCTGGAGGCTGGCATCCCTCCTTGTGATTATTGTTGTTGTCCAGCTCAGTTTTGAAGAAGAGGTGTTTGGATCGCTTTGCCACCCCCCAATAGCAGCATTTTGTGTCCCTTAGCACTTCCCTATAACTTGGATCACCTATAAAACATGCCTTTAAATCCTGAAACGGCCCGATTGCCATCTGAAACAAGTTATGCATCTGTGGCCTTTATCTTGGTCTTTTCTGAAAGGAGAACGTTTTTATCATCTTGCAGGCATATTGATCTTCAGTCGCGAAGTAAACATGGCCAATTTGTTCTTCCTCAACTCACACAATGTGCCGGCGCATGCTGGCCTGTCTCAGGCATTACATGTTTGTCGATTGGTCTCTGCTCTTGCCCAGCGCTCGATAGTCCCCCGTGGAGAAGGACGAGAATGTAACACCCTCCTTGAAACCTGTTTGGATGTATGATGCTCTGAGAAACCAATGGATATGGTAAGGGAGCTTAAACCTTGTTTTATGCTCCCATCTGCTGCCATGAAACTACAGGTGCAATCACACAGTATCCCTTTCTGTGGCTTCGCGTTGATTTGCTGCTGTTTTTATACCCTGGCTTGTTTTTTGAATGGCTTGTTTGCTTCTGTGGATTTGTTTCAGTGGTGGGCCTCCTCAAGCCAGCCTTTGGACTTGGTGAGGCCATATACACGGTCTGGGATAAGTGAAGAGATTGCAAAGTGAAAGAAAAGGTTGTATTGCCTTTTCCCCTGAGGGCATCAAGCAAACGTCTGGCCCTAGGCTGCAAGTTGCACCAGGGCTCATCCATCCAGGGGAAACATAAATTATGGGCAGGGGATGTCTTAACTCTCTAGGAATTCTACAGATCTTTGTGGTTTTTACCATAGAAATCAGAGAATCCACAGGGTGTCTGTTGTGCTGCTCCCCCCCAATGGAGTACAGATGGAAACCATTAAAAACCCACATTTATTATTATTGATTGATTGGTTAAATTTTGATGCTACTGCTCCTAGAGCAGATAGCCCACAATGGCTTGCAACAAATACAGAATACAATAAAAACAACACAACCTTAAAATGCCCCCACCTTCCGTGATTACACTCCCCTGAGACCCCCAACCTCCCCACCTCCCCTATCCAGCAATTGCTCCCATACATGCCCAGGAACATGTATAACAAACCAGACATCAAGGATACTGTAACAGAAGGCCCGGGGCAATGATGGAGGGGCCAGATCTTCCACAGCCTCAACCAAACATCTTGCATTTCCTTTGGAACTGAAGAAGTTTTGTCAGGGTCCTCAGCTCTCCGGGGAGCTCATTCCACCAGGCAGGGGCCAGAGCCTTTCAAAGCCTGTCAACACCTCTAGCAAAATTCTACTTAACCCCCTCTCCCAATCTTATACCTGATAGATCAAGACGGGTAGCCACGTTAGGCTGTCTGTAGCAGCAGAAAAGAGCAAGAGTCCGGTAGCACCTCAAAGACTGACAAAACTTGTGGCAGGTAGGAGGTTTCATGAGCCATGGAAGAAACGAGCAGTGACTCACAAAAGCTCATGTCCTGCCACAAATTTCTCAGCCAGGGTTTCATGAAACACTGGAGTTGCTTGACACCCTGGAAGCATTTCCTAAAATTTGCTAAACTTTTATTGGGTGATGTCAGCATACAGTATCATGTTTGACCCACCTGCCCCTCCAAAACTGGGATGGGCCTGGAGGGGGTGGGAAGGGGAGGGGCCCCAGGTGGGCGTGTCCACAGCTCTGCATCCCAACCATATTCTGCACGATCGTGCCACTTCTGGAGTTTCTTGAAGCCTGAAGAATGTTTCAGGGGTTCCACAATGGTAAAAAAGTTGAGAAGGGCTACCCCCCTCCCAGTTCTATTGGACTCTTGTTGTTTTCGACTGATGCCTGATAATTACTCTTAATTTTTCCTCCGCTGTTAAAATTATTATTAATAAGATTATCGCCCTTGACAATGGAAACAGCATTGCTGTATGCAAGAGCTGGAAGGGGTGGCGGTGGAGGGTTTGATAAGAATATTAAAACACGGGGTGAGTTTGTTTTTGCAAGGGCAGAGAGAGTTCCAGCCGTCGGTGTGACACGGGGAGGGGAGGGGGGCTCCTGCTGTTCTTCACGGTGCGCTGATGCCAGCCTCTTTCACTTTATCATTGTAGCATTAATGATCCTGCTGGGCTGAAGGGCTTTAATTTAGTCTTTTGGCTGCGCCGTGCGCACAGAAAATCAACCTCGTAGACAATGTCAATACATAATAATATTTTAAGACCCCGCAGAGATGGATTCTAAGCACATAAACCAGTCATCCCATTTTGCATTCGGGGGTTTTAACAAACCGCAAGGAATTACTTAGTGAGTGGCTGCAAACTGCTGGGCTCAATCCAGTAAACCGAGAGGCACTGCATTTCCCAGGCGACCCGGGAGCGACCCGGGAATACTCAGAGGGAACCGGGAGTGTGTAGGCCTTAAAGACAAAGCTCTCAGAGCTGTTCCACTGTGAGAAAAATACCAATTAGAGATGTTATTAACTCCCGCTAGGGGAAAGGAAAGGGTTTCTTAACTGTTTTCTACTTAGTCATTTATAGGCTTGCCAATTATGAGTTGGCAAATTCATGAAGGTTTGGGGAAGAGCCTGAGTTGGGATTTGAGGAGGGGAGGAACCTCGGAAGTCATACCATGGACCACCTGCCATGGACTCCGCCCTCCAGTTTGCAGTCCTGGTTAAGAGCAGCAGCTTCTAATCTGGAGAACCAGGTTTGATTCCCCACCTCCTCCTTCACATGCAGCCAGCTGAGTGATCTTGAGCCAATCACAGTCCTTGTAGCATTCTTTCAGAGCAGTTCTGTTAGAGCTCTCACAGCCCTGCCTGCCTCAGAGGGTGTCTGTTGTGGGGAGAGGAAGGAAAAGCTGTTTATAAGCCACTTTGGGACTCCTTTGGGTAGTAAAAAGCAGGGTATAAAAACAGATCTTTCTTCTTCTTCTTCTTCTTCTTCTTCTTCTTCTTCTTCTTCTTCTTCTTCTTCACCACAGCCATTTCCTCCAGGAAAACTGATTTCTCTGTCCTGAAGATCAGTTATAATGCTGAGAGATCTCCAGGCCCCACCTGGAGGCTGGCAACCCTGTAAAAGGGATGCAAAGCATGAAAAGTCCCAGCATCTGACCCGATTCATTCCTTCCCCCTCCCCTTAGCGGCTTTTAAAGATAATTAGAGAGAGGTGGCCACTGCACTATAACTCTCTAACACCTTGTCCAGCAGTGCCCAAAGCCTCACCATAAAATATTAAAAGGAAGCAAAAGGTCAACAAAACCTAGCAAATCACACGGGTGGGGAAATAGATGGTGCTATCTGCTTGGTTAAAATAACTCAGCTTAGAGAAGCCAGTAGGTTTCAAACTTTTGACCCGCAGGGAAGGCTTCAGCACTGGCTTGCCTAGTATGGAATCCTTTTCCATTTATAAGTTGCCAACTTTCAGGGAAGGACCTGGAGATCTCCCAGGGTGTCTTGGTCTCCAGACGACAGAGATCAGTTCGCCTGGTGAAAATGGCTCCTTTGGAAAGGAAGAAGAAGAAGAAGAAGAAGAAGAAGAAGAAGAAGAAGAAGAAGAAGAAGAAGAAGAAGAAGAAGAGGAGTTGGTTCTTATATGCCGCTTTTCCCTACCTGAAGGAGGCTCAAAGTGGCTTACAGTCGCCTTCCCATTCCTCTCCCCACAACAGACACCCTGTGGGCTGGGTGAGGCTGAGAGAGCGCTGATATCACTGCCCGGTCAGAACAGTTTTATCAGTGCTGTGGCGAGCCCAAGGTCACCCAGCTGGTTGCATGTGGGGGAGCGCAGAATCGAACCCGGCATGCCAGATTAGAAGTCCGCACTCCTAACCACTACACCAAACTGGCACCAAAGGGTTACTCCCTTGTGAGGCCCTTTCCCTCCTCAGACCTTGCAGTTCCCAGGCTGTCCCCTCCAAATCTCCAGGATTTTCCCAACCCAGAGCTGGCAACCCTCTGCATTAGCCTTTGCTCTTCCAAGTTCAGAGAGTACCTTGAAATATGACTAACATTGGATGCACAAGGAATCCATCGAATGAATCCTCGATTTCCTCCCACACTGTGCCTCTGCGTATGCAGTGGAAGGGGGCGATTTCCTTGTACCTGACCTTTACGCTCTTCCGGTCATGCCCACCATGGCTGTGCGCTCGATATTCACATGTCTCAAGTTGGCAGCTCAGAACTCGCCTGGAGCCATCCCGGTCCCTGCCCTGCGCCTGCTGATGCCTTGCCCATATTGATTAGCCTCCCTGTTAGCATCGTCAGGTCACTGTTGCTGAACAAATTAGAGAGCCCACAAGCTGCTGGGATGGCCATTAAAAGGGATTCTACGGCAGGCCTCTCCAATCGGAGACGGATGAGGTCCTCCGGGGACTTAGTTAAGCTGCTTCCTTTCTGATAGGAAAGGAGAGTTTAAATCCCTACAGGGCAATTTAGGCCAAGAACTACAAGAAACCCGGAGTGGAGAGAAGCAGCTCGTGATGCAAAGTTGGGATGAAACAACAGCAGAATGGAATCACGGCTAGTTTTGTACGGAACACGTCCCCAAAAAAGAATCTCTCTCGAAGGGAAGCCGTCCTTTCAACTGAACAGTGGTTTCTTTCCACTGCTTTTCCTAATTTTGCTGACCTAAATTTTATGAATCCAGTTTTACAGACCCAAATGCTATTTCGCTGGGAAGAAGAAGAGAATGAAAGCTTTTTGGATCTTCGTATTCGACACCTGATATTGTGTAGTGATCAGAACATCAGACTAGGACCAAAGAAACGTAGGTTCAGGTCCCCATGTAGTCATGTGGCTGGTGATGTTAGGTGGGGTGCCAATGGCTTCAATTTTTTTGAAAATAACTCTTTGCTTTAAGTGTAGCGTATAACAACAACAACAAATAAAACAACAGTGACAAACAAAAATTTCAGCAGCGGTAAGGTTAAACATACTAGAGGGTCATTCTGCAGACGCTGGATAATGCACTTTCAATGTGTTTTTGCTACTGTATTTTCCTGTGCGAAACAGGGAAATCTAAAGCGCATTGAAAGTGTATTATCCAATGTGTGCAGAATGGGCTTAGTGTTCTAATCCTTGGTCTATTAAGGTAGCCAGACGCTTCTGGTGGAGGTGGGGTCTCTCACTGCCAGCACCCCAGCACCAATCAGCTGGCTGGTGGTGGGGGACTTACTCCCCAAAAGGAGATCCATGTGTCCACATGACCCGGAAGTAATGGCATCGTATTTGGGTCGCAGAGATGACACTCTGGTAATTGAGCAAAACTCTGTGGTAGAAGTGGAATTGACCATAGAGTTTATGTTCAAATATCAAAACGTTGCCCTAATGTCCCTGTAGTGATGACATCACTTCTGAATCACATGTTAAATACGCCTCCCTGCTACTCTTGGTACATCCCTCCTTCAGTCTCCCCTAGTGGCCACCAATCACCAAGAATGGAAACATAAACAAGGCAAAAAAATCCAGCGGCATCTACAGCAGAGTATTGGCTAAGAGGACAACCTGTTCCACCAGTTGCCAGCTAAAGGATAAAAAGAAAGAAAAGAAGTCTCCCCCGGAGTTTTAAATGTTCAGGTCAGGTAATTAAATGATGTGGAAAGGGACATAGACCTCCTCAGGCTATGCACAAATCACAGGTCTGTGGTGGAGGGGGAAACCAGACCTCTTATTGGGCTGTATGAGAACGTGCACCCATGAAATCCTGCTAGTTGCACTGCACCATACTGTAATGTTTGAATATGTGCTCAATCTCATCAAATCTCGAAGGCTAAGCTGGGTCAACTGAGCTTAGTACTTGAATGGGAGCCCATGAAGGAAGTCAACACAGGGGCAGGCAACAGTAAACTACCTTTGTTCATTTGCCTTTAAAACCCACAAGGGATCGTCATAACTCATCTGTGACTTGATCCCACGTTCCACGATCAAGGGGAACGTGGGGAACGGGTTTGAACTGTTTTCAAACAGCAAAAAGTGATCATCAAAAAACGAGCATTCTGCTTGTGACCTCTAAACAGAACGTGAATTGAACCGGTGGATGTGACAGCATCCCCATTTACTATAGCAGCCTTTCCCAACTTTTTTACCATTGAGAAACCCCTAAAACATTCTTCTGGCTTTGAGAAACCCCAGAAGTGGCACAATCATGCAGAATAGGGTTGGGAAGCAGAGCTGTGGACACGCCCACCTGGGGTCCTTCCCCTTCCCACCCGCTCCAGGCCCATCATTGGCCATGTTTTCTTTTTACATGTCCATATATGGTTGACCCAAACCATCGCTTCCAATTGGCCCCCAAGCCCCCCCCCTCCTACTATGACTGCTGTGAATCTACCCAACCCACTGGGTCTCAGTAAGAGTTGAGCTGAGGCTCTTTGCAGTTCCGTTATTCACTCATGTTATTGTTATTATCAATTGTTATTGTTGTTATAACATTATAATGTTATTGTTATCACCTGTTGTTACCATATGTTATCTGTATCTTTTTCCTGTTTCCTGTAAACCGCCCTGAGCCTTCGGGGAGGGTGGCATATAAATAAACAAATAAACACATAAACAAACAAACAAATAAATGTTTAGCAAGTTTAAAATACATATACAAAATTAATTAATTTCCTCTTAACTCCCATTCAGGAATCCCTTCCAGGGCCTTCAAGAAACCCCAGGGTTTCAGGAAACTCTGGTGGAGAAAGAAATACCTGAAATCCTAAATTGCTTCTACAAAATCCCAAATATTGCTATTCTCCTCCTCACTGATTAAAGGTATCCCTTTAATGGACTAAAGCTTTCGATAGTGAATGTATTGATTTACCCAACTGGTGCTTGCAATTAGAATCATAGAATCATAGAGTTGGAAGGGGCCACACAGGCCATCTAGTCCAACCCCCTGCTCAACGCAGGATCAGCCCAAAGCATCCTAAATTAGATTATATTCCCAAACAAGGAGGCCTTCCTCTGTGTTATTTAAATATCCTCAAGGTCCTATAAAATGCCAAACTGCCATATATATATTTTAAGTCAATTAAAACCGGGACAGTGACTGCTATATAAAAATTTTTAAAAACCTTCTAATTTGTCGACAGCTCTGTATGACTTGGCAGAGAAATGGAATGACTTGAAATCTGGCAAACGAAAAAAAAAACACACCAGTTTAATGATCCGGGGGGGGGGATGGGGATGGTTTTCATTAAAAACATTATCTGCGTTGCCCTAGCAACTAAAAGAGCAATAAAACAATATTGAAGACGCTGACATCAGATTATGTAATTGTTCCTAAGGGAGGAGCTTAATGAGCTCAATTCATTGGGGAAGAACCGTGACAGCAAAATTGAATGTTTTAGAATGGAATTTTGAGTATAAGCCAACTTCAGGTGTACATCTGATGCTCAGGTCTTCCAAAGCGGCTCACAAAGGGCAGAAAGAGAAGTACCCCTACAGTGCCTTTCACTTTCTCACTCTAGAGCTAAAAGCAGCCTGGAGGGGTGGATTTCCAATTGCAGAAATGGCACATAGGTAATTGAAACCTTTATTTTCCCAATGCGTGGCCGGGGGAGGGGGGGCGCCATCCACACAACAGCCTTACGGGGTAGATCGAGATAGAGCGTTCGTCTGTCTGGAGCAGCAGAAAAGAGCAAGATGGGCATGGTGGGACAAGAGGCAGAACTGAACTGAGAAACCCTGAAAAAAAAAACAGTTTATATACAATCATGAACAAGGGATTTTCACGCCATTGGTCAGCTTTGGTTAAATTTCTGTGAAAGGACACTTGCAAAATTTTATGATTGGGGGTCACCACAACATGAGGAAGTGTATTCAAGGGTCGCAGCATTAGGAAGGCTGAGAACCAGTGCCCTACATTGACGTTACACTGCAATCTTCAGCAAAGTGACACCCTTTAAGGCGCATTAAGCTCTGTTTAGGACAGCACAATTAGTGCCCCATGTTTATGAATTCACAGTACAAGTGGCACATCCACTCACTGCATCAATATTTAATCTCTGCAAAGACTGCGAAAGGAGCTGAGCAGTGCAGAATGACAACTCTAGGACAAAGCACTCAAAGACATCCTCAGAAGACAAAGAATTGGGACAGTGATTAACCAGGGAAAAGCACCAGGAAATTGGGCCTGTCCTGGATAAGCAAGGGGAGCTGAAACATGCCAAGGGATCCTGCCCCTGTTTCTCTCTGCATGGGATGGAATCTCTCTGGGTTGCATGGACAGGCTATGGAGAAGAATCATAGAATCATAGAGTTGGAAGGGACCTCATGGGTCATCTAGTCCAAGCCCCTGTACTATGCAGGACACTCACATCCCAATCGCTCATCCACTGTAATCTGCCACCCCCTTGAGCCCTCACAGAATCAGCCTCTCCGTCAGATGGCTATCCAGCCTCTGTTTAAAAATGTCCAAAGATGGAGAACCTACCACCTCCCGAGGAAGCCTGTTCCACTGAGAAACCCCTCTGACTGTCAGGAACTTCTTCTGGATGTTTAGATGGAATTTCTTCTGAATTAATTTCATCCCATTGGTTCTGGTCTGTCCCTCTGGGGCAAAAGAGAACAATTCTGCTCCATCTTCCATATAGCACCCTTTTAAATACTTGAGGATGGTTATCAGATCCCCTCTCAGTTGTTTCCTCTCCAGGCTAAACAGACCTAGCTCCCCCAACCTTTCCTCCTACGTCTTGGTCTCCAAACCCCTCAGCATCTTTGTTGCCCTCCTCTTTGTCCATATTGAATTTCATTCAAGAAAGACTCAGCAGCATGTCAGACCCCCATTGACTTTTCCAACGAACACACTTGACATATTAGCAAAAGCTATTTATTGAAGTAGCGATATGAAGCTCATGATATTTCTTGTTAAAACTGAATTGATAGGCAATACATTGATCCATATAACCCCAAGAGTCCTCACTCCCAACAGACATAAGCACACCCCCATCAAAAAGGCAGAATTGCCCCATTCCCAGTATAAAGCAGGCTCTCCCATTCCCACAAAAGGTGTGCAAGCTAGCTTTGCACTCAGGTGCACTATTTGTGCCCGGCCGTAAATGTTCCCACTCCCTCTCCCAAGAGTAATTTAGCAATTGACTACACAGCAGGACAAACATGGCAAAACAACGAAGATGTTTACAAATAGTGAGAATTTCTCAGGTTTACTTCTAATATCCTTTTGCACTGACAGCTGGCAATGACAGGTTACAATTGACACTTTATCAGTACTTTACAATTTGCAATCCCAGATTACCGTGGCTGGAGGCTGATCCTGACACAGAGGAGCAAACCACTTTTGCTTCTCACTTTTCTTGAAAACCCTTGGCTGGAGTAGCCACAGGTTGGTTGCAACTTGATGGCACGTATGGAAATATATTGCCCCTGAACATGGAGGCTTCTGTTAGCCATCATGGCTATTAATTTAGAAGAAGAGTTGGTTCTTATATGCTGCTTTTCTCTACCCGAAGGAGTCTCAAAGTGGCTTCCAATCGCCTTCCCTTTCCTCTCCCCACAACAGACACCCTGTGAGGTGGGTGAGGCTGAGAGAGCCCTGAGATTACTGAAGAAGAAGAAGAAGAGTTGTTTTTTATATGCCGCTTTTCTCTACCCAAAGGAGTCTCAAAGTGGCTTCCAATCGCCTTCCCTTTCCTCTCCCCACAACAGACACCCTGTGAGGTGGGTGTGGCTGAGAGAGCCCTGAGATTCCTGCTCGGTCAGAACAACTTTATCAGTGCTGTGGCGAGCCCAAGGTCACCCAGCTGGCTGCATGTGGGGGAGTGGGGAATCAAACCCAGCTTGCCAGAATAGAAGTCCACACTCCTAACCACTACACCAAGCTGGCTCAGATGAACTTAGCAAGACACTGATTTTGGCAACTGGGGTGCCTCCATTGTACAATAAAACAAATGACCTGATTGGAACAAAGTACACAATTTAAAGGAATATATGAGATTTATTGGAAAAAGGGGAGAGATACTGAGGAAAGTGGCTGAAACCGAGCATAAATCTGGCCCTTGCTGTTCGGTTCTTGTGGTTTAACAATAAAGAAGAATTTTGAAACATCTATAGCCGTCCACGTCAGCACTGTTTTAGTTTGATGAATTTAGACACCAGGAATCTAATTAATCTCCTTTTATGCTATCAGCAATAGCTACCTGCTATGGCAGTGGCATAAACTGAAGACATGTTGTGTATGGAAAGTACAGAGGCACAAATGGGGCAGGGGAGAGCAAGCCCAGCTGGGAGAATCTTTGCTGCACTAGGAATTACAGCGCCAGCTCTCACCAGTTCATTGTAGCAGTTCCAACCTGGAATGCTGTGTCGGACTTTCTCCTCCCCATCCCACAATTAAGTTCTCAATGTGCTGGAAGCGACCCAAAAACTGTCAGGGATTACTGCCGTTACCGCTCTGAACGACAACGTGGCCTGCACCCAGAAGACACATTCGAATTTTGTTTGTGCTTTGGTAGCCATATGCTCAGTGCTTAATTCTTTGGAAATTTTCCAAGGGGGGAGGGCAAGATGCACCTGCCATAGAAGGCCTGTTTTTTCTGGTGCTCCGCATTGTGCAGAACAAAAAGGGACTGGGAGAATGAGTCGCAGATCCTTCACTTTAGAGCTTGGGCAGTGTGAAGTCACCAGCATGATGGAGGTCAAGTCTTGGCAAAGAATTCCTTATGCGTATTATGAGTTATTGCTGTTTTTACCTTTTTAGATAAAGACCGTAGACACCAATAGAGGATGAGGGAGACTTATCTTGGTGGTAGTATGTGCAAAAAGGATCTAGGAGTCTTAGTAGACCATACATAGAACATGAGTCAGCAGTGTGACTCGGTGGCTAAAAAGGCAAATGGGATTTTGGTCTGTATCAAACTGAGTATCGTGTCCAGATCACGGGAGGTGATGGTACTGCTTTACACTGCTCTGGTTCAGCCTCACTTGGAGTCCTGTGTTCAGTTTTGGTCACTGCAGTGGAAGAGGGATGTAGACAAACTGGAGCGTGTCCAGAGGAGGGCAACAAAGATGGTGAGGGGTTTGGAGACCAAGACATAGGAGGAAAGGTTGGGGGAGCTTGGTCTGTTTAGCCTGGAGAGGAGATGACTGAGAGGGGATCTGATAGAATCATCGAAGATAACCATCTTCAAGTATAATTACTGGTCCTGTAGAGCAGAGAGGTCAGAGAACGAGTCAACACGGCCAGCGTGTAGGGTGATCTGAATGGGTCCTGAATCAGAAGCTCACTTTGGCTTGACAAAGCCAGAGTTTTATAGGTTTTTTGGGAAAGGGGGTCATGCGGAGCTCATGGTGGGGGCATAACAGAGGCATGGTGGGCACTTGATGGAATTTTCCATGGGTAGGAATTTGTGAAATGGCTTAGTAAGGTCCAGATATGGGCATCAATGGGTCGATACAAAAGGAACCATCATGTCAATGGGTCTGTCTATGGAGGTGGGGAAAGTGATTTCTCTCAGCAGATTCACCTAGGGCGAGTCATAAGTGTGAGACAGAGGAGATTACCTAGAACCCTTGAGTCTAGGCATTCCACTCAATCAGCACTACAATGGGGTGTGTGTGGGGGGGAAATAGATGAGCTCAGCTAAATCTGTCATTCCGAACCTGTAGTGAAGGACGGGCTGAGGAGGGGGGGGGGGGGTTTGGCCAAGATGGAGTCTGGCCCAGCAGCCTCTTGGCAGACTTTAACAGTGTCCGGCTTTGGCACAAGCCTAGACTATGGAGGAATGCCACTGGTTGTGGAAGACAGTGAGCCAGTCTGTAGGGCAGGGTCCTGCCTTATGTAACAATGCCTAAATTGAGTAAATGAAATACTTTCCCAAAATCGATAAAAAAAGAATTGCGCTGATGATATTTTCCTAATAAAAGGAAGTGCTTAGTGTGAAAGTTCTCTAAATGGAATCCTTTGGACTGTGTCCTCTCTGTGAGCATTTCTCTGAAAATTGAGCTCAGGAAACATTAAACCTGGATTCCAAACCAGCGTTTTATTAAAAGTCAGTTCTGCCTGCTTTAGAGCAGTTTTGGGTATGGAGGGCGCTTGAACTGTCGTGTTTCAAAGTGTGTCCCTGATAAAGGTAAAGGGATCCCCTGTGCAAGCACTGGGTCATGTCTGATCCTTGGGGTGACGCCCTCTAGCGTTTTCACGGCAGACTCAATACGGGGTGGTTTGCCAGTGCCTTCCCCAGTCATTACCGTTTACCCCCCAGCAGCAAGCTGGGTACTCATTTTACCGACCTCAGAAGGATGGAAGGCTGAGTCAACCTTGAGCCGGCTGCTGGGATTGAACTCCCAGCCCCATGGGCAGAGCTTCAAACAGCATGTCTGCTGCTTTACCCCCTTGCTCCAGGAAACAAAACCTAGAAGCCTTCTAGAAATTTTTAGTTGGACGCCAACTGACCTTGGGATCTCTCCTTACTTAACTCCGCCTGATCCAAGATGCTTCATCGTCTCACCTCCTACAAACAAAATGGGATAAATACAATAAATATAGGAATTGCTGTGCCAGTGTTGGTGTGGAAAAGGGCTCCTGCCATAATAGGAGACTAGGCAATGCTAGCTAGATGGCTATTCCATGCGCTGTTCAATCAAACCTACCCACACATGAACACACATGAAGCTGTTTTATACTGAATCAGACCCTCAGTCCATTAAGGTCAGCATTGTCTACTCCAGGGGTAGTCAAACTGCGGCCCTCCAGATGTCCATGGACTACAATTCCCAGGAGCCCCTGCCAGCGAATGCTGGCAGGGGCTCCTGGGAATTGTAGTCCATGGACATCTGGAGGGCCGCAGTTTGACTACCCCTGGTCTATTCAGACTGGCAGCAGCTCTGAAAGCAGAGGTCTTTCCCATCACCTACAGCCTGGTCCTCTTAACTGGAAATGGCGGGGCTTGAACCTGGGACCTTCTGCATGCCAAGCAGATGCTCTGCCCCTAAGCCACCACCCTACCCATTTACCACAGCAGTATGGAATTATGCCATTGCAAAAAGGAGCTCCCAGGTTACTTTGGCCAATGGCCATGTATGAATGGGGGTCTGAAACTCCTCTTTTAAAGGGGCGGGGTCACCTTTCTCGTTCATTTTCTTTCCGGTCTTTGCTCTCACAAGGACATACGTTTGCTGTTTTACTCACCCAGCGGTGTTTTCTTGCCAGCATAATGGTGACAAGACGGAGTGCTTGGATGATGCTTAAATATAATGAAGCCATAATAGCTGTCAGTGGATGAAAAGCGGGACCGTTTGACTTCCATTTTACGGGCGACATACGTGAAAATTAAAGCAAATAAGTTTTCCAGACAACAACAGACGTCAAGGCTGATTGTTATTTTTATTCATTTTTTTCTCCTCTGCCTCTGTGTTTATCCACTTACTGGAATGTCAGGTTTTGTTTGGGGTTTTTTTTTGCGGTTGAGAACAAGAACAGCCTTCTTGATGTTTTGGAATGCGTGGGTACTAACCAAATAGACCTCTTCTTTTGCCATCAAGTCACAGTTGACTTCTAGCGACCTCACAGGGCTTTCAAGGCAAGAGATGTTCAGAGGTGGTTTGGTTTGCCTTTGACTGCCTCTGCGTAACAACCATGGACTTCTGTGGTGGAACCCCATCCAAATACTGACCAGCACCAACCCTGCTTAGCTTCTGAGATCTGATAGGATCAGGCAAACCTTGGGACATCCAGGTTAAGGGAAGAGATTAAAGAGGTGTTTGCCATTGCCTGTCTCTGCATAGAAACCCTGGACGTCCTTGGTGGTCAGCCATCCAAGAACTAATCAGGGCTGACCCTGCTTAGCCTTGACAGCCCCACTAATGGGCCTTGAAAACCCCACTAATGGTCCCTGTAAGTCCCCTAGACCAGGGGTAGTCAACCTGTAGTCCTCCAGATGTCAATGGACTACAATTCCCATGAGCCCCTGCCAGCAAATGCTGGCAGGGGCTCATGGGAATTGTAGTCCATGGACATCTGGAGGACCACAGGTTGACTACCCCTGCCCTAGACAATCACAAACTGGCATTACCACAAATGACTGCCATGGTGGCTGGGATCAGTCCCCAAATGTATTTATTTAGATTTTTATACTGCCCTTCCCTACGGCTCTGGGCGGTTTACAGAAAACATTTCGGAACATTTACATGGAACGGTATCAGTATCAATATAACAATATAACCATATAACAAAAGTAACATACCAACTAGAACTAGAACAGTATTTCGACAACCATAACTTTGACACTCCCTTGGTTCGGTTCGACCTCTCAGTCTGGGGGGGAGGGGCTGTAGATGTTATGGGTCAGTCGGCCTCAAGCAAATACCTGGTGGAAGAGCTCCTTCTTGCAGGCCCTGCGGAATTGTGGAAGTTCCAGCAGGGCCTTGATCTCTTTGGGGAGCTCATTCCACCAGGTGGGGGGCAGGGCTGAAAAGGCCCTGGCCTCTGTTGAGGTCTGATGTGCCTCCTTAGGCCCAGGGATCCGCAGCCAGTTGGAAGTGGCGGAGCGTAGAGCTCTTCTGGGGGTATAGGCAGGGAGGTGGTCTCTCAGATACACTGGGATGCTAGGATGTTCCCAGGCCTGGGGACCAAGCTGCATAAAAAGTCTGAAGGACCTGGGATTACTCAGCCTGGAGGAGAGGGGACATGATTGCAGTCTTTAAGTATTTGAAAGGTTGTCACTTGCAGGAGGGCAGGGAACGGATCCTGTTGGCAGCAGAGGATAGGACCTGGAGGAATGGCTTTAAACTAGATGTAGAACGGTACCGGCTAGATATCAGGAAAAAAAATTTCACTATCAGCGAGTTCAGCAGTTGGATCAGCTGCCTAAGGAGGTGGGGAGATCCCTCTCATTGGTGGTCTTCAAGCAACAGCTGGGCAGCTACTTATCATGGCTGCTTTAGGCTGATCCTGCATTGAGTGGGGGGTGGGAATAGATGTCCTGTTAGGGCCCTTCTATGAGTCTATCTCCCAGAAGTATAATTGATCTCCAGATGTCAGAGGTCACTTCCCCTGGAGCAAATGGCTTCACGGTGGGTGGACTCTCTGGCTATGGTCCCACCTCTTCTCAAACCCTGCCTCTCCAGACTCTACCCCCAAATCTCCAGGAATTTTCCAGCTCAGAATTTGTAACCCTCTTCATAACTAACATGGCCTGTATGAATGTTAACTGTAATATCACCAGCCCAGAGAAATTCATCTCCAGAGGCAGAGGGGATGTTTGCAGAACTCAGCATTTCCTAAAAGCAAGTGATGGGTAGCTAAGGTAATAGGGAAACGGCATTTGACTGTCTGGTGTTAAGCTCTTGTTAAATAGCAGGTCCCATGTGGCAGTCCATTTTTCACATTAATTGCAGAGGAGTCAGTAGGCTGTTTGAGATGCATTATTCAGTAACAAAACCTTGCTTCAGACAAATACATCTTTGCATGAAATGCACCTTGGCGTCACTTAGTATTTAGGGCAAGGGTGTGCGGAAACCTCTAAATCCAGGGTTAGTGTTTTATTTATTTCAAATACGCTTTCTGCCTTTATAAAGTATGAAACAGCCCACAACTGGAATGCATTAAAAGGGCATTGTCTGCTAAATAACAGAAAACGATGGTATGGTGACCCTGTTAGGCAGCCTTTTTTTTACCATTGAGAAACCTGTGAAACAATCTCCAGGCTTTGAGGAACCCCATAACACAGGGGTAGTCAACTTGTGGTCCTCCAGATGTTCACGGACTACAATTCCCATGAGCCCCTGCCAGCAAACACTGGGAGGGGCTCGTGGGAATTGTAGTCCATGAACATCTGGAGGACCACAGGTTGACTACCCCTGCCATAATACTTTTGATCATGCCCAATATGGTTGAGAAGCAGAGCTGTGGACATGCCCACCTGGGGCCCCTCCCCTTTACCTCCCCTCCAGGCCCACCATTGGCCATTTTGGGAGGGATAGGTGGGTCAACATGACCACATATAATCATGCCCCTTCCAGAGCCATCAAGAAAACCCAGGGTTTCACAAAACCCTGGTTGAGAAAGCCTGCTGTAAGGCAAGAGAGGCAAAAGGCAAGAAAGGAACTTACCTGCAGGACCGCCTGGTTGCTTATGCCCCCCGCATGGCTCTTCGCTCTGCGGGTATGAATCTACTGGTTGTCCCTGGCCCTCGGGATGTATGCCTGGCCTTGACCCGGGACGTCTGACCTTTTCGGTCCTGGCCCACACCTGGTGGAATGAGCTGCCAGGAGAACTTATGGCTCTGTCGGAAGTGTCAGCTTTCCGCAGGGCCTGCATGATGGAGCTCTTCCGCCAGTCATATGGTTGAGTCCAGTGTGCGGCCCCGATATTCGATCTGAGGATCCCCTTATGGTGTTATCAGATCTGGCACCTCGCTCCCAACGGTATTAGGCTTGGCCTCTGGCTGGAAGAGAAGGGTGGGATAATTAGAGGATTTATTTATTGCCTGCCATCTTAGTTGTTGGTTGTCATAAGAGAAGTTTTTATGGGGTTTTATTGTGTTTTACTCTTTTATTATTGTAAACCGCCGTGAGCCCACTGAAGAAGAAGAAGAAGAAGAGGAGGAGGAGGAGGAGTTGGTTCTTATATGCCACTTTTCTTTACCGGAAGGAGTCTCAGAGCGACCTACATTCGCCTTCCCTTTCCTCTCCCCACAGCAGACACCCTGTGAGGTGGGTGAGCCTGAGAGAACCCTGATATTCCAGCTCGGTCAGAACAGCTTTATCAGTGCTGTGGCAAGCCCAAGGTCACCCAGCTGGCTACATGTGGAAGAGCGGGGAATCAAACCCAGCATGCCAGATTAGAATTCCGCACTCCTAACCACTACACCAAGCTCACTGGGGGAATGGCAGAATATAAATTAAAATATAAATAAAATAAATAAATAAGAAGCAGATTGCCATTTCCTGCCTCTGCATAATGACCCTGAGCATCCTTGGTGGTCTCCCATCCAAATACTAGCCAGGGCTGACCCTGCTTAGCCTCTGAGGCTTGATGAGTTTGGGCTACCCTGAGCCATCCAGGTCAGGCCAACAGAAATATGGCCATCATAGGAAGTGCCGTTAAATCACAGATGATTTATGGGCCCCCTGTAGGGTTTTCAAGGCAAGTGATGTTCAGAGGCAGAGAGAGGACATTTGCTGATCCTTGTGGGGAGGAAGAGGAAGCCACGTATCCCCCTGAGCCTTGTACACTTCCCCAGCTTGGATGGTCCCTGCAGTCCCATCTACTAAAAGTGTCATCTTCTGTTTGCACTGAGCGGAAGTAATGAATGAAGTGAAATATGAAAGTGTTGGAGCTGATTTAAAATTAATTGTATACAAATAGTTTCCTGCTGCAGTGAGGCAACGTTTTTATTTATTAAGAATGCAGTTGAGTGGGGGGGGCAGTTGTAATCCAGGCCCGGTGTACTGGAGGAATTGCCTCTCTGAGACCGTTTATGCACTGGAGGTTTCATGCCGCGCTGGAGGCTGGAGTTTCGGTCGTGGCAGGTTGCACCTACACAGGGGAGCATTTGGCCCAGTGTGTCTCATCGCCCCCTATTTGTGCTCCTGCATGGGAGCTGGGGCAGTGAAGTTCCCAGTGCGGTCTGAATATCCCTCACAAACAGCACTCTGCTTCTCTGGTTCCAACAGCTAGCGGTCCCTGGCCCAAGAAAGGTCTGCCTGGTTTCAACCAGTACTGGAGTACTGTGTGCAGTTCTGGAGGCCTCACTTCAAGAAGGACGTAGATAAAATTGAAAGGGTACAGAGGAGAGCGACGAAGATGATCTGGGGCCAAGGGACCAAGCCCTATGAAGATAGGTTGAGGGACTTGAGAATGTTCAGCCTGGAGAAAAGGAGGTGGAAAGGGGACATGATAGCCCTCTTTAAGTATTTGAAAGGTTGTCACTTGGAGGAGGGCAGGATGCTGTTCCCGTTGGCTGCAGAGGAGAGGACACGCAGTAATGGGTTTAAACTACAAGTACAACGATATAGGCTATATATCAGGAAAAATGTTTTCACAGAGTAGTTCAGCAGTGGAATAGGCTGCCTAAGGAGGTGGTGAGCTCCCCCTCACTGGCAGTCTTCAAGCAAAGGTTGGATACACACTTTTCTTGGATGCTTTAGGATGCTTAGGGCTGATCCTGCGTTGAGCAGGGGGTTGGACTAGATGGCCTGTATGGCCCTTTCCATCTCTATGATTCTGTGATTCTGAACCAAGGCTATGGCCTTCTTTATCCTGGCCCCCACATGGTGGAATGAGCTCCCATAAGATTCACAAGTCCTGCCAGAGCTCATTGAATTTTGCAGAGTCTGCAACACAGAGCTCTTCCACTGCACATTCAGGTGAGGCCAGGCTACAAGAAACATCTAGGAGCCCCCTCCCCCCATAACACCCTAGATAAATGATTGCTCAGATTGAGCCTGGTACTGTAAGGATGCCAGCTGCAGTTCTGGGATTGTTAAATAATTATATAATTGCTCTTATTGTATTACTGGTTTTTATATTTTTGAACACTGCCCTGCAACACTTGTGCCGAGAGGGGTGGTTTTATAAATACAGTCAATCAAATCAAAATGCACTGGTATGAAGTTGTTCCTAAGGGATGACTGGTCAAGAACAAACTATTGGGAGGACACAATAGGTGAACGGTGTGATAAAAGCAAAGGCCAACATAAAGTGATTTTTTGGCAGAGGATAACTTCTTTTGAGCTGTTTTGAGTATCAAATACTGGCTGATGTAGAATGAACATTTAAGGTTGTGCAGCATCATGGGGATTGTAGTTCCACCTTTTAGTGCCTGGAGCCGTGGGGAACCAATTTAGAATCCTGGCGGAACAGCCCATCTTGCAAGTGGGTGAGCCTTCCTTGGCTCCACTTCACAGTAAATATGTTTTCTATGTCCATTGCCCTGCAATCTACTTTTTTTGCAGAATTCGGCAGCAATCCTATTTTTCAATCCAATTTCCCCCTCAAAAATTAATTTCACACAATGGCTATTAGGGAAAGCACATGGATTAATCAAGGGATTTTAATGTTAAACTAGGGAGTTGTTTTAAACAATGACAAAACTAGAATAATATCCTCATTAGCCTTTGCTCTCAATTGAATAGCATTGCCCAGTGTGTTACAATGGGAAGAGGATGCATAGGAACATAGAAAAGGGGGAAAGAATGACATCTCCTGACAGTCATGGTGCTTCTTGCTTCAGTTCTGAGTGGACTTCTTGAGTAATAGAACCATGGAGTTGGAAGTGGCCATACAGGCCATCTAGTACAACCCCCTGCTCAAGGCAGGATCAGCCTAAAGAACCCATTATAAGCATCTATCCAGCCACTGCTTGAAGACCGCCAGTGAGGGGGAGCTCACCACCTCCATAGGCAGTCAATTATATTGCTATGAATTCCTCCCCCCACAGATATCTAGCTTGTATCATTCTACATGTAGTTTAAAGCCATTACCATGGGCCCTGTCCTCTGCTGCCAACTGGAACCACTTCCTGACCTCCTCTAAGTGACAACCTTGCAAATATTTCAAGAGAGCCATCATGTCTCCTCTCAAACTCCTCTTCTCCAGGCTGAACATTCCCAAGTCCATCAGCCTTGGTCCCCAGGTTCTGGATCATGGAAAAAGATGGGAAAAGAGATGGCTTAAAAAAGAGATTAGACAAATTGATGGAAGATTGATCTCTCAACAACTATCAGCCATGGTCGCAAATGGAGTTCTATCTTGCCTTCTAGCAGTGCTTGTGTGTGTGTGTGTGTGTTACATGCCATCAAGTTGCTTTCGATGTATGGTCACCCTATGAATTAAGGTTTCCCAAAATGTCCTTATCGTTGACAGCTTTGCTCAGGTCTTGCAAACGGTGGACTGTGGCTTTCTTTATTGAGTCTATCCATCTCATGTTGGGTCTTCTCCTGCTGCCTTCAACTTTACCTGGCACTATTGTCTTTCCCAGTCAGATCTGAGTTCAGTAGTCCCTCAGGGACCACAAACTTTTTTGGGTATAAGTTTTTAAGAGTTAGAGCTCCCTTCCTCAGCTATGAGCCTTAAATCTAAGTGTTCGACTGCAGACTGACAGAAGTTGGTTTTCCAATGAGTTTTGGCTTCTCAGAATGTGAGCCAAGTATGATGGCCTCAGCTCAGTCATTTTAGCTTCTAGGGAGAATTCAGACACTGAGATCCAAAAATTTACTGACTTGAACTCTGAAAAGGGCTATAATTACCAAATTCCGTAGAGGTCAATGGAAGTAGCAGCAAAATGTCCAATGTTTCATAGGGAGAAGAAAAGAAACCCACAAATAAACATACATGCTGTGGATACCAGGAACACACTGCCTAGTGACTCTAGATATAGGGCTCTATTGGACAAGCTGATGTTTTTGCACCAAAACAATAATTTTATGGGTTTTCCAGAGGTGGACAATGATTTGGGAGAAGCTTCATGGGTTTTCCTGAGGTGGACTTTAGATGTTAATGGGGCTTGGAGACCCTTTAAGTACCAGATGGGGAAAGCTACCAAGTTTGGTGAATAGAATAAGCATTGCTTCATTAGGCTAAATGAATGCATGAAAGTGAGGCTGGGTATAGATAAAGTTAATCCAAGAAGAAGCAAATGTTCTTGGGAAACCCATTGTCCTAAATTATGTTTCTCTCCAGTGTGTCAAGGAGGTCATCAGCTAGCCAGCGGTACTTACTCACATTTCTAAACTACATGTCCAGGCTTGCTTCTGTCTGGCATTGTGTCATTTTGAGTCAGGCAGCATATTGCACTTACCTTGACAGGCAAGAGAATAAAGCTGAGCCAAAATCAAGAAACAACCTTTCCCTTAATAATACAGAAAGGAAAGGACAATTCGACCCAGCCAGGAAAGAGGACTATTCTGTCAATCTCTCTCTCTCAGCATGCCAACAGAGTATTCATTGTCATCACTGAAGGACATACATGGCTGTAATTTTTAATGCTTCACTCAAGACAGCTTGTTCAAATCAGTTACAAGTGGCATCTGACTTCTTTGTGTGAGACTTTTATCTCTACAACAAGGTGCTGAAAAGATGCTTGGAAAATAAAGGCCATTTGACAGTGTTATGTGTGCTGGCCTGGTAAAGTTTTGTTTTAACTTTTCATGCAGTGTTCTGAGTTGGGCCACTAAAAGGCATTGATTGATACTGGCCTGTAGCCTAACATTCCACAGAGCAGGCTGAAGCCTTCCTCTAGCCTAAGGGCCTTTCTTCCAATTCACGTAGTTCTTCCTCCAGTGGAAGAGCTACTTCAGTCAAAGGAAGTGCTCTTTGGTCTGGAGAAGAGCCTCTTAGGTGAAAATAAGTTCTTCTAGCTCAGAGGTATCAAACTCATTTGTTATGAGGGATGATTCTGAACTAAATGTGGCTTTGCTGGGTGCCATAAAACATAATGCCAGGTTACTAAAAATATAAACTTTATAAAGGTCAGCAGCTGGTAGGTTCTGAATTAGCGTGTCTTCACTGCAGTGCCCCATGGGCTAGGGGGTGGATTGCAGAGAAAAACTTGCATGGGAAGCCAGCACTGCAGTACTGGTCAGACACTCCAGTGCTGCTTGGAGGAGGGGCAAGCCCATGCCTTAGCCTGTTTCTACCAGCAATAATGCGAGTTTGGGCCCCTAGGTAAAAATGCTGAGTGGCTGAATGTTGTAAGCTCTTCCCTTTTCCCAAGCCTCCATGGATGGGGACTGGGAAGACAAGTTGAACTAACTGCTCTGATTCATATGGGAGGGCGGAATAAAAATCTAATAAAATAAGATAAATAACTTCCTACCTGAAGAAGTGTGTGTGCGTGTGTGGTTGGTGGTGGCCTAGGTCCGAGGTCACATGTACACCAGGACCCAGGCCAAGCAAAGCCTGATAAACTGGAGATGGCCGTATGGTAGTGGCTGACAGCAGTTGCCCCAGGCTGAAGGCTACCGGATCATCTGAGGGGGGCGTTACCAGAAACGCACTTACACACCTGTCACAGGAATATACATGTGTATATTCAGCTTTGGGGAATTTCCTTAGCGAGAGGTGGTATCATAGTGAAATGGCTTGTTTGCCAATGTTTACAAAGTGATTACACCCTTGAGAAGTCAAGGCAGACACAAATAGTTACAGTAAAAATAATAACAATCTTTATTAGAAGGAAAATAACAAAAATAGGCAAAAATATATCCAGCACACTAGCAGTCAGGCGGATAGGGAAAAACAGAGTGGGAAAAGAGGTTTCAGTATAATTACCAGTCTTGATGAGTAGGGGGGCAGAGAAGACAGCAACATGGCCAGCGTGCAGGGTGTTCTGAATGGACCCGAATTAAAAGACACGAGGTGGCTTTATGAAGCCACTATTTATATATGCTTTTGGGGAAGGGAGCTATGTGATGTAACCCAGGTGAGCACATGATGGAATTTTCCATGGAGCAGGGTTTTGGGCAATGTCTGGAGATGGGCGTTGATGGGCTCAGACAAAGAAATTAATGGCTCTAAGAAAGAGAACCATCCTGTCTCAATAGGTCTAGCTGCTGAGGTTGAGGAATAGATTTCCTCCTGGCAGAGTGGCCAGGCATGAGCCATAGGCATGAGAATGGGCAAACGGGTTTTAGCCAGGCCACTGGATCAGCAGTACAATGGAGCGGGGGAGAAGGAGGAGAGCAATACGTGAGTCAGGTGGTTTCTGTCATTCCTAACCTGTAGTGAAGGACAAGCTGAAGAGGGGGGTGGGTTTACAGCAGTGTCTTTCAGGTTTTAATAGTGTCTGGCACTGGCATAAGCCTAGGCTATGAACAGTGCTACTGGTTGTGGAGAAACAGTGTGCCAGCCTGTGAGATGGGGGTCCTGCCACCACATGCACAAGGCCGTGCAAGTGTCAGAGACCCCAGGCCACCTTGCAACCAGTATAACTTCCAGCACCCACCCTTCCATGAGGCTATGGCCTCCTATGACTGAAGGCGCCTGGTGGTCCAAGAGGGAGGGACATCCAGCTGCTGTATCAAGTGCTTGATTCTAGGATTAGGTCCCCAATGTGCTGGTTCTGGCTCCCTGGGCCTTACATTTGACACTCGTACTCTAGCTGAAGTTAAAATACCACTCACAATTTCTTTGCTTTGGTAGCCCTTCTAGCAAAAGCACTTTAAAACAGGCCTGAGACAGGAGCTCTTGAAAAGTACTTTGTAGATGGGACTCAAAATGCAACGAAACATAAAGGAAGGGAAAATTTAAGAGAAGATGGGGCTCAAAGTGCAACAAGGAAATATGAAGGAAGGGGAAACTGAAGAGAAGCGTTAACAGAGCCAAGTCAAAATGTCCACTGTACATTTGCAAACCGTCCGAGGCAGTCGGAATGAAACATTTTCTTGCCATCTTAAGCAACGGCCGCCTGACATCGGAGGGAACCTTGATTACGATTGCCCAGTCGTGGTGAAGGAGAGAGCAGGACTGCAGCTTTTTGTACTCAGTAATTCCAAGCCCACAGCAGGAGTACGGCAAGCTCTGTAGTCAAGCTCTGTAGTTGAAGAGCAGATAACTGGTAGATGTGGCTTAAATTTCAGCTAGTCATCTGAGAAGGTTTCCCATGATGTGTGAGTTACCATACTGGCTAAATGTGTGCTAGGTTAGGGGTATTCAACCTGTGGTCCTCCAGATGTCCATGGACTACAATTCCCATGAGCCCCTGCCAGCAAATGCTGGCAGGGGCTCATGGGAATTGTAGTCCATGGACATCTGGAGGACCACAGGTTGAATACCCCTGTGCTAGGTGACAGTCCCATCAGGTGAATAAAACAGAAAGTTGGAGGACACTGTTCAAGGTGTGCTTATCAATGATATTTCCATAAATCTGAAGGTCAGTCTCAAGGACAGTGGCTAGGCTGAGTTTCCATAGAGTTTCTGGAAATTCCTGGAGCCACCACCATCAGTCCTGGGTTTTCCCCATTGGTGATAGCATGCTCACAACAGTGAGTTTTTTAAAAAATAATGTTTACCCACCACTGCTTGGAGTAGTGGCAGGCAATGGGAGTTTGGGGCAGAGGATCCCCAAGCAATGGCTTGAAACCCTTAGTTTACCAATTTTCATCATTTATAGTCCATCTTTCTTGCAGGGCCTCAAGGCAGATTCCACATATCGAGTCAGTGCAGTCGACAAAATGGGGCATTCAGTAGCCAGTGCATTAGGATTATAGAAGGCTGGAACCACCAGGAGGAACAGAAGCAGGCATGTGTGGTTTGGACACTTGGACACAATGTTGATTTGGACACTTCCTGGATTAATCCACTCCAAACTACAGTGAGCAGGGGGTGGGACTAGATGGCCTATATGGCCCCTTCCAACTCTATGATTCTATATGATTCTAAACTGCCCTTTCCCCTAGTTAAACTGCTTGAACCAGCCATGGCCAAAACACTGAACCATGATTCAGGCATGCAGAAACCGAGCAGCTTAAAGGGACCAAATTTTTCTTTTCTATTTCATGGTCTGGGGTGGGGGGGCAGAGGTGCCAAATTTGCAGCATAGCTTTTATAGCCTCTCCTCAAAAGAACCCTCAAGGTTCAAAAAGATTGGGCCAGGGGATCCAATTCTAAGGGCACCAAAGAGGGTTCCGCATCCAACCATTGTTTCTAATGATGGTGGTGGTGGTGGGGGGAAGATTCTCTCTTTGTGTATCTGTTTTGTAGGATGCTTTATGTATTAGGGTTTTTTGGGGGGTTTATATGTTGTTACCCATCAGGAGCCTTAGGGGAGTTGCGGGCTATAATTTGAAATAATAATAATAGCAATAATAGCAATAATAGCAATAGCAATAGCAGTAGCAGTAGCAGTAGCAGTAGCAGTAGCAATAACAATAACAATAACAATAACAATAACAATAACAATAATAACAATAATAACAATAATAACAATAATAACAATAACAATAACAACAACAACAATAACAATAACAATAACAATAACAATAACAATAATAATAATAATAATAATAATAATAATAATAATAATAATAATAATAATAATAATAATAATAATTTGTGTTTCACCTGAATCAGTTCAGGCCAAAACCTAAATGGTCCAAATGTTTTTTTTTTTTTGCACAAGTCTAAAATTATTGAAGCATAGTAGAACTATTCACATGATACACTAAGTAGTACAGGATCCTGTTTGCAGTAAGCGCTACCCAGCGGTATACACTACAGTCCCTAATCATTTATCCATATTATGCAGCGCAGCCCTGTGCAGACAAGCCCTCTTGCATAGTTCAGTTTTGTATAGTTTCCGAAAAGTTTCAGTTCAGGATTAGGTTTTTCCAGCTCGTAGGACTCGGTTGAGCCAAGCACGGTGGGCAATGCACAGCGATCTGTATATCAACCTACAGTTCTCCTTTGCCTCTTCAGAGAGCTATTTGAATAAATACATTAAAGAGCACGAAACACTTGGAAACTGTAATTGCAACAGCTCGGGAATGTACAGGCGAATGAAGGGCCCTTCAGGACCCAGTGGAGGCCATTAATCACCGTGGTTGCTTTAGCCACTTCTTCCTTTAATTGCGTTCCCCCTTTCGACTATGAGCACGAAAAAGGAGGAGAGAACGACTCTCTTCCAAGCCGTCCCACGAACAGCAACAATTCCGACAATGAATAATACAGCCTCTCTGCTAAAACTGTGGCACTTAGTATACAGCCAAGCACCTTTAGTGTGCAATCGCTGTCAAAAGCAATAATGGAAAGTGAGGAGAGGATGAAGGGGAACAATTACCGAGGCTCCGGGATGCTTGAGATACCGGCTGTTTGTTTGCAGATGGCAAAGAAAAGGAGCAGTCCAAATACTCTGCAGCGCGATGCAAAAGCCAAGAAAAAGTCCAGTCGAGTATCGTTTCTTTCAGTTCGATTTATGGCAGCACATAAGCCTCGAGATCATAAAGGAGAGCAGAAGCAGTTTGTGATTTTGAAAGCGCAGGATCCCCAGAGGAAGGCATGGATGGGTCAAGGGGAGACTTGGAGGGGAATCCGGCTATATTTTTGAGGGTTGCGAGCCTCCTGGAGGCATGTAGACATCTCCTGCTCTTAGGATTGATCTCTACGTGATCAAGATATGGAGAAAATGGCTGCTTTGAATGGTGGACTCCATAACATTATACCCTGCTGAAGTCCATTCCAAATCCTCACCATCTTCAGGCTCCACCCTGAACCTCCAGGTATTTCCCAACTCAGAATTGGCAACCCTGACATTTGTGGAAGATAGGAGGATACATGATGAAGGCAGCTTAGACTCTCAAAAGCTCCTACTTTTGAATTTTTTGTTGGTGTTTAAGGTGCTACAAGAGCCTCTTGTGGCGCAGAGTGGTAAGGCAGCAGATATGCAGTCTGAAGCTCTGCCCATGAGGCTGGGAGTTCGATCCCTGTAGTGTTTTCATGGCAGACTCAATACGGGGTGGTTTGCCTTCCCCAGTCATTACCGTTTACCCCCAGCAAGCTGTGTACTCATTTTACCGACCTCGGAAGGATGGAAGGCTGAGTCAACCTTGAGCCGGCTGCTGGGATTGAACTCCCAGCCTTATGGGTAGAGCTTCAGACTGCATGTCTGCTGGCTTACCACTCTGTGCCACAAGAGGCTCTTGGGGAGGGCGGTATATAAATATAATAAAGTAAATAAATAATAGGTTATATTTCTGGGAGATCTCCTGGTCTCACATGGAGGCTGGAGACTTGTGATGCTAGAGTAGACAAACCTCTGCTCTGATCCATTAGGATTCTTGTTGCTTTCTTATTTTGCAAGAGGTGAGGACAGAAGGCAACTCTTAATAGCTGAGGGTGACAAGTCACTAAAAGCTTAACTGTCTTAGCTCAAGACGCTCGGGTTGTTCAACAAAGATTTCTGAGATTCCACCCCATACAAGCCGGAGGCCAAAAAGTGCCCATGCAAAATACCAAGCGATCGCCAAATCGAGCCTGAAATGAGATACCAGAATACATTTCATCCTTTCCTTTTTCGTACTAAAGTTCTTGGTGTGTGTGTTTAATTATGAACATGAACCCAGAGGCGTTTTGGATATTAGAAGCATTTTTAGAGATGTAATCTATATAATTAATTTTAATGTAATAGCCCCAGGGCCTTGTTCTGGAACTTTAGCTAGAGCCTTGTGAATGGCAGTTCTATAAGAGCTAAACCTCTTTGTTCCAAGCTACCTTGGCATCTTCCCGCGGCAGGCAAGAGATGGGAACGTCAGCCTGCTTCGACTGAGGTTAGCTCAGGAGGGTTTGAAAGGATTTGGGTGAGAAACCTGGATTTATTGGGGAAATGGAAGCTACAACTGAGCATTACTTTGCAGTGAGCCCTGTTTGTATACTGCAATAGCTTCTTCCCTGACTCTTTTCTTTTTAAACAAATACATCTGCATTTCACTAGGGAGAAAAACTCAGCATTTTGCCTCCATAGAATCCTAGAATCCTAGAATCCTAGAGTTGGAAGGGGCCATACAGGCCATCTAGTCCAACCCCCTGCTCAACACAGGATCAGCCCTAAGCATCCTAAAGCATCCAAGAAAAGTGTGCATCCAACCTTTGCTTGAAGACTGCCCCATGAAGGGGCAAGGAGTGTTGTGGGGTCTGAGAGCCATTCTAGTTGCTAGGTAGCTTGTTTTCATACAGCCTCAAACCTAGGGATGCCAGGCTCCAGGTGGGACCTGGGTCACAGGACCCAAGGAAGCATGCCTGGCCTAAAACCAGGGCCAGGGCTTTTTCTGTCCTGGCCCCTGCCTGGTGGAACGAGCTCCCTAAAGAGCTGCGGGCCATGTCGGAGCTCTCTGAGTTCCGCAGGGCCTGCAAGATTTAGCTCTTCCGCCAGGCATTTGGTTGAGTCCAGGTGGTGGACCCCGGGGCTAAGATCGGTTTCCCCCTCCTCCCTGTAAGGGTTGTGTCGGTATTACAGTGTGTCCGACCCATCATGTGATATTCTCGTTCCTTGAGATCTGCCTAATTCTAGACCGAGACCCAGTGGTTCCCTATGTGGGAAATGAGGTTAGATGTTAATTATTACCGCCATTGTAATACTGTGGAGTTTTAGAGTTATTTTATGGGGAGATTGTTTTATACCGTTGAGATAGTTGTTTTATTGTTACGCATTGGATCTGTATTTTTATATGCTTGTAAATGGCTGTGAGTCAGTTTGGGGCAGGAATTCTCCAATAACAGTGGGAGACCTGATTCAAGTGGGTCGCCGTGTTGGTCTGAAGCAGCCCATCAAAACAAAATCAGGGTCCAGTGGCAGCTTTAAGACCAACAAAGATTTATTCAAGGCGTGGGCTTTGGAGTGCATGCACCCAAGTGGGTGACTACGTTTAGCAGGGGTAGTCAACCTGTGGTCCTCCAGATGTCCATGGACTACAATTCCCATGAGCCCCTGCCAGCATTTGCTGGCAGGGGCTCATGGGAATTGTAGTCCGTGGACATCTGGAAGACCACAGGTTGACTACCCCTGGTTTATAGGATAATGTAGAAAACAAGCTAGGCCTTTCCAGTTTGGTCCAGGGGGTATTGCTGAAATCGGCTCTTCATGCAGGTGTTCTTTAGGAAAAAAACCCACAACAACCTCAGTAATAGGTTTACTATTTATAGCTGTGAGCCACCGTGTGGGCTCTGGAGGGAAGACAAAGGGATTTTAATGGTTTTAATATGTGTTTCTTAATGTTGAATGTTAAATGGTTAGTCGCTCTGAGTTCAGAGCCTGAAGGACAATAGCCGATAAATGACATTAGCAGGCGTGGTTGGGCGAGTTGACAGGCAGAGGGATAGCAAATGTGCAAAATCAGCCTTAGTAATGAGACAGGAAACTTAGGTCTCGATTAAGTCCAGGAGGGTAGGTTGTCCTGAGCTGAACTTCTGTGGATGATGAAGCTCAAGGCAGTGCACCTTCCCAGGCTGAATCGAGACCTAGGTTTCCTGTTTCGTTACCAAGGCTGATTTCTCCACACCTACCATACCCCTGCCTATGTCACCCAATCCAATCACATCTGCTATTGTCATTTGGCCTATGAAATCACTCTGCTCCCCAATTACAAGGACAGATGAACTCACATTCAAGCTGCATGTGAAGAGGTGAGCAGTGACTCATGAAAACTCCTACCTGACAGCAAATGTTGCTAGTTTTTAAGGTGCTACTGGACTCTGGTCTTTTCTACTGCTACACTCAGACTAACACAGCTGTCTGTTGTGGGGAGAGGAAGGGCAGGCGATTGTAAGCTGTTTTGAGACTCCTTTGAGCAGTAAAAACCACAACTCTTCTCTTCTGTAGAAAATGTGGGGGTGGGAGGACAGCATAAAAAATGCTACTATGAACATATTCTCATTGTAACACCAAGGTATGATTAATATTTCTGTAGTTCCCTTGATGAAGATATTAAACACTTACTAGAAATTACTTGAGCAGCTGGTCCAAAAGCAAACCCCAAATGACCCAGGGGAATCCTACCCCCCAGCCAGTTCCATGTTTCCATCCCTTCCTCTGGGTTTTGAAAGTTCCCAGAAAGCCTGGAATTGTAACTACTGATTTTAGGAATGCAGATGTGCTTATATCAGCCTTGATGGACTTCTGTTTTCTTCTAGCATTTCGATTTTGGTATCTGAGTACCTGGAAAAATGCCCAGTTCTATCTCATTCGTACTTCTCCTAGCAACCATGACACCCTTTTCTCACCCACGATGCTTCAAGGATGATGCCTCTTTGGAGGGAGAGCAGATGGCTTTCCAGGTTCCTTTGTAAGGGTGCCAACCTCCAGGTGGAACATGAAGTTCTCCCGGGAGAACAACTGATCTCTGGACTGCAGACAGCAGTTTTCCTGTAGAAAATGGCAGATTCAGAGGGTGAATTGTACACATCTCCACTGGCCTCCCTTCTCTCTCTCAACTCTGTCTTCTAGACGAACTATACCCTGCATTTCACTACCTGAAGGAGTCTCAAAGTGGCTGACAATCACCTTCTCTTCCTCTCCCTACAACAGACATCCTTGTGAAGTTGGTGGGGCTGAGAGAGCTCTGAGAGAACATCACTCATAGGACTGTGACTAGCCCAAAGTCACTCAGGTGCTCTGAGGAACTGCTCTGACCGTCAGGAACTTCTTCAAGCTGTTTCACTGAAAATCCCAGGGTTTGCAACTTTGCCAGGTCCCGTCCCCAAAACTCCAGGAATTTCCCAACCTGGAGTTGGCAACCGGGTGAGCCAGTGCCCAGAGAACATGACACTGTCCAATTGGGCAGCTTGGATCCTGACTGTAAACAACTGAATCCCAGATGAAGAAGTGAGCCGGATCATTGAAGCCTTTTTTGTGTGTTCTGCCTGCTGACGTCTGCTCCTAAACATATGCAGAACGGAGAATGGCTATTTATGTTTTCTTAAAAGAGCAATCAAAACGCTATTATTAGAACAAAAGCCTAGCAATTTTGCTGCTAATGTGCCTAAGCAAGCCTTCCCCGTGAGTTGTCCAACCCCCATTAATTCAGGCTCAGTGTCACAAGGAGCGCAGGGAGAGGAGCAGCAGGGAACTCGCACCCAACAAACTCATTTCTAAAGATATATTTAAACCGGCTCCATTCCTGAGACAGCATCTTCCCTTCTGAAAATGAAGTGCTGCAGCTTCTGCAGAAATGCCAAGTTTCTCCACCGCCCCATGATTCCATTCCATGGTATGCAGAGAGCCCGGTGGGGTGTGGTGGTCAAGAGCGGCAGCTTCTAATCTGGAGAACTGGGCTTGATTCTCTGTTCCTCCACATGCAGCCAGCCTTGGGCCAGTCACAGTTGTATTTGAGCTGCTCTCACAGAGCAGTTCTCTTAGAGCTCTCTCCGTCTCACCTACCTCGCAGAGGGTCTGCTGGGGGAAGAGGAAGGAAAGGTGATTTATAAGCCTCTTTGAATAGTGAAAAGGGGGTGGTGGTGGTTTGAAAACCAACTCTTCTTTGTGTGTAAATTTATTTATCTGTTGGCTCCTGTCGCAACAGAGCAAGATCAACTTTTATGATCATCAGAGCAGCTAACTGTGTCTAGTTGCATTTTAAATAAACTGAAAGTTATGTTGGGTGGAATTCTGTGGACAGAAAAAGTTAAGGAGATCGAAGTCCAAGAAGGTTGGAAGTTCCTCAAAAGTGAAATACTGAAGGCACAATCACAGACAATTGCATCCAAAGGTACTAAAAGAACTTGCAGATGTAATTTCTGAGCTTCTGTCTAATATGTTGACAATTCTTGGTGAGGTGCCACACGATTGGAGGCGGGCAAATATTGTCCCCATTTTCAAGAAAGGGAAAAAAGAGGATCCGGGTAACTTTCGACTTGTAAGCTTGACATCTGTAGCTGGCAAAATTTTAGAACAACTCATCAAACAGTCAGTCCTAGAGCAGCTAGAGCGGGTGGCTGTAATTCCTAAGAGCCAGCATGACTTTCTCAAGAACAGATTCACTTTATCTCTTTTTTTTTTTTGAGAAAGTTACTGCCTTACTAGATCAGGGGAATGCTGTGGACATTGTTTACGTTGATTTCAGCAAGTCTTTTTGATAAGGTTCCACATGATATTCTTATTGGCAAGTTGATAAGATGCAGTATGGATCCTAGGTGGATTGAGAACTGGTTAGGTGGATTGAGAACTGGTTGACAAATCACACCCAAAGGGTGCTTGCAAAGGGTTCATCATCTTCTTGGAGAGGAGTGACGAGTGGAGTGCCTCAAGGATCTGTCCTGGGCCATGTGTTGTTCAACATATTTATAAATGATTTGGACCCTGCGGGTGGATCTCGGCACCTGAGTTTGGGGCGTTGTTTGACGCAGACCATTGGACTGGCTGGACCATGGCCTGACCCAAGATGGCTTATGTTTCTATGTACCCTCTGGGGTCTGTGGATGACAAAGAAGGGACAGACCTGGGAGCTGGGGCCATATCTTAGCACAGAGCATCTGCTTAGCATGTGGAAGGTCCCAAGTTCAATCTCTGGTGTCTTTCTGTATTGTTTCAATTTTAGTATATGTGCTGCCGAAGCGAGCACAATCTCTGACATCTCCATTTGAAAGGACGATGCAGAGGATGTTGTGTAAGGACCTCTGCCTGAAACCCTGGAGAGATGCTGTTAGTCCCAATGGAGAGTACCTACTTAGAATCATAGAATCACAGAATCATAGAGTTGGAAGGGGTCATACAGGCCATCTAGTCCAACCCCCTGCTTGAAAGATCAATTTTCTTGAAAGATCAATTTTCTGAATCTGCATAAGGCAGCTTCATGTCCTTGTGTGTGGCAAACCAGCTCTGCTTCTCACTTGCCTTGAAAGCCCCTCGCTGGGTTCGCCATAAGTCGGTCGCAACTTGATGTCATGTATGCACGCAACCAACACACCACAGTGGCTCTTTCTTGCCGACAGCTGAAGGGGAGGCATATGGATTTCCACTGTGCACATTACACTGCAGATGTATGCCTATTGTTTGCGTACAATTCCCACTTTTGCATTATGTCCAACTGTATCAGGGATAAATGCAAGTGGGTAGCCATGTTGGTCTGAAGTAGCACCACAAAAACAGGGCCCAATAGCACCTTTAAGACCAACAAAGCTTGATTCAAGGCACTCGAAAGCTTAGGCCGTGAATAAATCTTTGTTGGTCTTACAGGTGCTATTGGATTCTATCTTTCTTGTATCAGGGAGAGAGAGGATGTGTACAATGAGAGCAACAACTTGATTTGCAAGAATGCTGGCCACTTTATATTCCGAAAAGGATCTGACTCTGCCTGCCTATGAACTGTTTCTTGGAGAGTTTTCCTGCAGAATGTCACAGTTGTAATATCACCGTGCCTACCTCATGGGGGTGTAGTGAGACAGTGAAGACTATTTGTATTATTTTGCTGCTCTGGGTATTATTTGCAAGCATATGGCGAGCTCAAGTGCATGTTGCTCTATTTTTGTCAGAAGCTCGAATGAGCAACTTCTCTGGGGGTGTGTTACCTTGCCATATTTTGGGGATGAACTGAATCCCACTGTCCCTGAGGCCAGCATTTTGTGTTGTGGGATAACAGCTGGGGAAGTTGTTTATTCTTAAATTTATATACCACCACTCTCAGCCCAGCCGGCTTGTGGTGGTTTACATAAAAATATATAAAAAGGTAAAGGTATCCCCTGTGCAAGCACTGAGTCATGTCTTACCCATGGGGTGACGCCCTCCAGCGTTTTCATGGCAGATTCAATACAGGGTGGTTTGCCCAGTCATTACCATTTACCATTACCATTACCATTTACCATTTACCATTACCATTTACCACCCAGCAGCAAGCTGGGTACTCATTTTACCGACCTCGGAAGGATGGAAGGCTGAGTCAACCTTGAGCCGGCTGTTGGGATCGAACTCCCAGCCTCATGGGCAGAGCTTTCAGACTGCATGTCTGCTACCTTACCACTCTGCGCCACAAGAGGCTCTTATGGCGCAGAGTGGTAAGGCACTTTCTAAATACTTCCCAGGAATTCACCATGCAGCAGAGCATTTACATTTCCTGTCAACAACGACCCATGCTGAGACAGCTGTGCCTTATTCCTTTCTGTGGCCATTTTGTAAAAAATCCTCAAGAGAATTCTCCCATTAGATCTTTCTGTTTGACTTAAGAGGATGAAAGGATTTCTCATGAACGTCTATACTCCTTCCAAACCTCACAGTAAATCAAAATATTCCTTTCTCTACAACAGGCTCGGCATGTTCCTTCAATCAGTATGATTTATTTATTTGGGAGCTGAAGACGTATAGCCTTCTGAGGCAGTGTTGTTTGGTTAGATATACATGAAGGGAACCTGTTTTGCTTACACGTTTGCTTCAGAGGCTTCATAATAATACTTGGATATTTTGGGGGATTCTATACACAGTAGGTCAGCAACAACCTTAGAAGGTAGGCCACTCTTATTAGACTCAAAATTGTTCTTGGGGGAGTCAGGAAGAGGGACACTGAATACTATCTAGTACCTAATCAGCAGAACATGGTGGGATTTTTTCAACCCACTTTAGGTCAAAACCAAGATGTGGAAAGTGGTCCTGTTAATGTGTGTGTGTGTGTAAGGGGCTGTCATGTTATGACAACCCAGTAAGATTTTTAAGGCAAGTGACATTCATAGGTGGTTGGCCATTGCCCACCCTGGAGGACTTTGGTGGTCTCCCATCTCATCACTAACCAGGGTCGACCCTGCTTAGCTTCCAAGATCTGATGCGATCGGCTGGCCCAGGACTCTCTTTCTTTCATTAGGACAGTGGTTTCTAGGTGTGTGTGAAAGAGAGTTTTATTTATCATCTGACATGTGATTTATAGCCAGGAGGTCCAAGGACTGGCCTGGCGGCAAGGCAAGGGATGTTTGGAGATGGTTTGCTATTGCCTGCCTCTGTGTCATGAGCTCCTTGGAGGAACTACCATCCAAAATCTTTGAGGTCTCCCATCCAAATGCTGACTAGGGTTGGCCTTGCTTAGCTTCCAAGATCTGATGGGATCAGGCTAGCCTGGGGTATGCAGGTCAAGCCTAGAGAGAGAGAAAGAGAGAGAGGGAGGGGGGGGGAACCTTTTCCTGCTGCCTGATAATAAACACCTTCTCAAAGCAGGTTTTTCTCTCTAGAAAAGATAAGGTGATCTGATATCTTTTCTGTTGAAGGTGGGGAAGTTGCTGGAGCAGAATGAGGGTGCTCCTGACTGGAAAGCTCTCTCTCTCGCAGAGATATCCATGCACAATCCTGCTCTTTTTCAGTTACGGTTGCCAGTCTCCATGCGGGACCAGGATTTTTCTCTAAATTACAGCTCATCTCCAGACTACAGTGATCAGTTTGACTGGAGAAAATGGCAACTTTGGAAAGCATTAATAAATATTGATTCGAGGTGAAATCCCTCTTCAAACTATCCCTTCCCCAGGGTCCACCCTCAAGATCCAGGAGTTTCCCACAGCAGGGTTGGCTGCCCTTACTGGTGTCATAGGGTGAACACGTTACAAAGTAGGGAATGCAAGCCTATTTGGTAGGATAATTTCACACAAGGTTATAGAAAGCTGCCTTTGCAGTGAGTCCAGTATTGTTTGTTCTGACGGACAGTTGCTCTCCAGGGTGCTGAACAGAGAATCACTTTCCCTAACATTCCCCAAAAGATCTTTTAGCTGGAGTTACCAGGGACAGAGGGAGAGACTTCTGCGTTGAGCAGGGGGTTGGACTAGATGGCCTGTATGGACCCTTCCAACTCTATGATTCTATGATTCTATGATTCTAACTTCCATGGAGCCTCTGGTGAAATGGGCCCGCTGTGGCCTGTACGGTTCGTTCCACCCTGAAGTCCAAAGCTTTCCCGACACGTGGAGAGGGTTTTCTTTCTCGAGTAACCCCTGCCAGCACTTGACCTTTGTAAGGAATTGCCCCCTGAAAGGGTCGGGACTCCCTGCTTCTCTGCATAACTTCTAGGGCTCCTCAAAGTGTGAACAATTATTTAAGGAGCTCCTCTACGGTCAAAAGGTTAAAAAAGACCGGCTTAGAATGTTATAGATCTCCACAGAGTTTTCATTACTTTGCAGCTTCCTCCAGATGTCTAGGTGAGCACATGGGAATGCTTGTTCCCATCTGACCAAAGTTAAGAATTCTGTCTGCTCTGATGAACTCTGAACCAAAAAAGAACTCTTTCTCCTTGCTTCCTGGAATTTTATCTCATTTCAAACCTTCAAAGGAAAAAAAAATCATTTCTTTACAGAGCCATATCCTTCCAAACAGATATGCAGAGCTGTCTGAAATTATAGAATCTAAAACCCCACCTCATCCTCTCCCAGTATGCACCATTAGACCCACCAGCAATTGCACATATCATGCTAACTTCTGTGGTTCATGGAAATCACAGCCACATTGTTGTGATTGTGTATTCTACCACATAAGATTGGGGTAGGGATTAAAATAAGATGATGCAGGAGAGAGACTTTGAGAATTCCGATGCTCTCCGTAGATGCTAAGTAATATTACTTGGTTACCTCATGTTCTCCCTAAGAACCAGTCTAATCGGGCTGGTAAGATGAAAACATAATGCAAAAGTAATTGAATTGCACAGAAGAGTCTTCTGTCACAGTATATGTAAGGGAGAGATACATTAATTAAATTCAATTTTTTCATGATCTGATGTAACGCTTTCAATCTCTCTTGGTTCTCCTATTTATAAAAAAAGACCAACATTATGCAGAAGGGTCAAAAAATTCCCTCACTTAGACTCTGGATCTGAGTTTTATAAAGTTGTTGAGTCTATGGCAAAAAATAAAATGAAGTATGAATCAGTTTGGAAACTTAATCTCTCTAAAGATTAATAAATATTTTAATGTGCTTATAAGAAATCTGATTTCCTTTTAATTAATTAAAAAGGGGTTGTTTTCATTTTTTTTTTGTCCTGCAGAAGGGAAATTAAAATGCTGAAAAGGACTCCTGAGTTTTATGCACACAGATTTCTCAGCGTAACGGCTTTAAAATACAAAAACGAGAGTCATCAACTGGAGGGCTAGTCTGGCAGTGACTACAAGCCCTGGTGACTGAAGGAACCACCATGTTTGGAGGCAGCAAAACTCTGAATAACAGTGCCAGGTGGCAATATCAGGGGTAAGCCTTGGCCTCTATGTGCTGTTGTTGGCCCCCTGGAAAAAACATGTTGGCCACTGTGTGAGATAGGATGCTGGAGTAGGTAGACCACTGGTCTAATCCAGTAGGGCTCTTCTTATGTTCTTGACTCTGAATCCCAGAGTCAAGAGGCAACCTTAGGGGAAGGCCTCAGCCTCTATGCCCTGTTATTGGCTGAGGAACAGGTTGCCTACCATGTGAGGCAGGATGCTGGACTAGATGGATCACTGGTCTGATACAGCAGGACTCTTCTTATGTTCTCACACATGCTGGGCAATTGTGTTCACAGAATTACAATCCTGCCTCAGACCTCAAGCTTGGTCCTCGGCAGAACTGCAGACACAACAGTAAAATCAAAGGTTCTTGGTGTTAATATGCAAGGTTGGTAGTCTGCATGATTAAATTGCACAAGTAGAATACCCTAGCAGAGCCTTTGGTGGTGCAGAGTGGTAAGCGGCAGAAATGCTGTCTGAAGCTGTTTGCCCATGAGGCTGCGAGTTCGATCCCAGCAGCCGGCTCAAGGTTGCCTCAGCCTTCCATCCTTGCTGGGGGGAAAAATGGTAGTGACTGGGGAAGGCACTGGCAAGGCCACCCTGTATTGAGTCTGCCATAAAAACGCTGGAGGGCATCACCCCAAGGGTCAGACATGACCCGGTGCTTGCACAGGGGATACCTTTACCTTTACCTTTAGAATACCCTATGGGAGCATTGGAGGACATATCTAGTTATCATTATATAGATTAGGAACTTCCAGATAATCTCCTCCTGTTTCCTGATTGGCTCAGGTAGAGACTTCCCGCTCCTTTGAGCACACTTCCTGCTGCCTTTCCCTCCTGATCTTTAGTCAGTTAGACTGTTAGGACTATCTCCCTCCTCTCTTACTCACAAAGTTTGTTTCTCTAATCAATAAATCTATTTTACTCTTTTAAGCAGCTGGCGCTTCACCCTCTTGAGTCATCTTCCCTCATTATCCCTCTGGATAAAAATAAATGTTTTGGCTGGCACCTGAAAGAGATATATATATATACCTGGCTAGTAAAGAACACTTAACTGGTTGGGTATCTCTCCCACCAGAATCGGACTGTGCCATTACCAACAGTCACAAAGTCACATTTGCTGGTGGACGAATATTTCATGGTGTGGTTCTGATGTCTTCTCCACCACCAGGGCTTGCCTCTGCTTTTCTTCTTGGTGAGAAGAGATTCATAGCTGGTTCACAGGAAGGCACCACTGGAGGGGGGGGAGTTGGACATCCTCCCTACACGTAGCCGGAGCTGGGCATCCCTGGGGTCTTCCTCCACCTGTCAAACGAGGCCCAGCGGAGCACTGCAGTCGGCTGTGTTAATACCTCATGACTCATTTCCCCCTACCCTGCTTGACCTTGCAAGGCATCTTTCTCAAGCGGCTGACAGTAAAATTCACAGTAAGAAATCACCCACAATACCTCCACGGGTCCAGACGAACAAAAGCTTTCATTAAGTAAACTGCTGTTTCTCTCAAGTCCAAAGCCCCTGTCACGCTGAGGGGGATATTGCGCTCGACTGCGATGAAAGAATTAGCAAACTGTTTTCAAGTGACTGCTTAAGTTTGCGAAACCGCACACCACAATAACCCTCTTGATGAATGAGACGGAGATCGTGCATCTTTCTAAAACACACACGACCGGCTTGCGAGGCCTCCGTTTGCCTCAGGGCTGTGCGGAGAAGGAAGGAGATGTTTGAACCTTTTGCTTCCGCTTGGTTTTGATGTTCAAAACCATTTCCCCCCCCCCCCCGCTCTTCCATTAGCTTTTTCAAAACAGAAATGAAGATCCCTCCGCCCAAGAAAAAAAACCCACCCGTTATCTAGCCCCCTCACAAAACCAGTCAAAGAGGAAGCAGCTCTTTAATATGTTTAAACCCAAATTTAAAGATACATTCAATGAATGTTCTTTGTGACTGTTTTTATGTACGTTTTTATTGACTGTTTATAAGCCCTGTTGTTATCCTCTCAGAGATGTCTAGGCAGGGGTGGGTTATCAAATAAAACTGATTGAGCAATTTTTTTAAAAGACATGTATTTAAAGGACACTCTTAAAAAAAAAAAAAACGGAAAAGCTAATGCCAGAGTGGAAGGAGACAGTTTCAAATACTGACAACAAGTGGCTGAGCCAGCTTGTGGTAATGGTTAAGAGTTGTTGTTGTTAGTTGTGAAGTCGTGTCCGACCCATCGCGACCCCATGGACAATGATCCTCCAGGCCTTCCTGTCCTCTACCATTCCCCGGAGTCCATTTAAGTTTGCACCGACTGCTTCAGTGACTCCATCCATCCACCTCATTCTCTGTCGTCCCCTTCTTCTTTTGCCCTCGATCGCTCCCAGCATTAGCCTCTTCTCCAGGGAGTCCTTCCTTCTCATGAGGTGGCCAAAGGACTTGAGTTTCATCTTCAGGATCTGGCCTTCTAAGGAGCAGTCAGGGCCGATATGGTTCAGAGTAGCGGCCTGAATCTGGAGAGCTGGGGTTGATTCCCCAGTCCTCAGAACTAGAATTCATTTGGGGGGTGGGTGGGATAAATATTATTTAATTGCAAAATAAAACATGTCCACTGATTTTTTTTTAAGTGAAAATATCTTTCACAAGATTACGGTGAGTGGGTTGGGAGGAAGAAAGCCTGTTTCTCTCAGGGCAGTTGGCTTTTCTCAGGAAGGGACTATATTAAAGTATTTCACAGCTGCTTAGGATTCCAGAGAAAGAATGTTCTTTTTTGAAGACAAGGTGACTCTGCAGCATCCCTCCCTGACATGCCCACGGGGAGCTTCATTGAGATGTCCCACCCTTATTCCAAACGATCCACCTTCAGCATGTGAATATTTGTCTTTGAATACCACAACAGTCCTACCCCCCCCCCTCCGTGTGTGCATCTCCCTTGTGGCTGCAGTGCTTAGGAAATCCTCATTCACACTTTCTGTTCCTCTCACTAAAATCAGAGTCCAGAAGCACCTTTAAGACCAACAAAGATTTATTCAAGGCGTGAGCTTTCGAGTGCAAGCACTCGAAAGCTCACTCCCTGAATAAATCTTTGTTGGTCTTAAAGGTGCTACTGGGCTCTGATTTTGTTGTGCTACTTCAGATCAACACGGCTACACGCTTGAATCTGTTCCTTTCACTGTTTACTGCAGCTGGCTAGCCAGATCTTGTCAGCTCTAAGAAGCTAAGCAGGGGTGGCCCTGGCAAATATTTGGATGGGGGTTAACCAAGGAAATCTAGGGTTGTTACCCAACAATGACCTCTGAACATCTCTTGGCTTGGAAACCCCAAGGGATCATCACAAGTTGGCAGCACTTTCAAGAGATGTGTACCGGGGGAAAAAATGGTACTTTTCAGATTCAAGTTTTCCTGATTCGGTATAACTCGAATCAAGCGAATCACTGATTCTGTATATTGAATTGAGTTTGGCTGATCTGGGAAACTTGAACTGATTCGGCCAAATCCAGTGCGGAAACGCCAGCCAGCTGTCTTGCTGTAGAGAGGAGCCTCTCTGGGGATCAGCTGTTTGGTGGCCCGGGAGGCATTTAAAGGGACCTTTCTGTCAGCTGCATCAATTCTCCACTTATCACTGTCAGTTATGCAGTTTTGTTTATACAGTGCGAGGGAATTGTGCCTATTTATATGCTTTTCATACGGTATGTGAAACTGCCTCCAAGAGGAGTTACAAAAAGCTCCTTCCTTGCTGAGACTTGCCAGGCTGCACAAGGTCACACTGTTTTAGTGAGCTGCTTTGTTGAATTGTTGAGCTTCTAGCCTCTTTTCCCCTGCCATTTATAGCAAGCTGTTGTTTTTGAAAGTGAGACACATGTGGGAGGACTGAATGTCAATGCCTGTATTGTGCACTTTTACCAGAGTAGCAACATTTGGTCTCCACTCATTGTTCTTCTTAGGTATTCTTAACGGATGTTTAGTACTATCTTGCCTATTCTACTGCAAGGCCCTTCAGATAAGGATAGGGGAGGTATAAAAATGTACCTAAAATAATTTATATTTGGGCCATGTCATTTCCTTGTGCCCTGACCTGGATGGTCCAGGCAGACCTGGGCCACTTATGCATGAAGGAAGAATTGTTGGTGAAATCTTGCTTGATACATCGTTGTTTCTCACATCTCTGCCAGGGATACCAAATTTGCTGCACAAACCAGTTTTATCTCTGCACTAGCTTCAAAGCCCTTTCCTAAGAACGGGCCTTGAAAGGGTCCCCACCCCTGGCCCCCGGCCAGGCAGCTTAAGGGGGCTTTGGGCCGCAGCTCACAGCTGGATCAAGTGGGGCAGGCAGGGACTGGCCAGCTCATTAGCAGGCCCGGACAGATCTCCTTAGCAGGCAGTCAGCAGGCCAAGAGGCCCTCGTTAGCAGGCCCAGGCTAGCAGGCCAAGAGCCTCTCATTAGCAGGGGCTTAAATGGGAATTAGATACACAGAGGATAGGCCTATGGTTAGCAGCCATGGTGACTAAAGGGAATCTCCACATTCAGAGGCAGTCAACCTTTGGAACCTAATTCCAGGAGGAAACAGCAGTGGAAGGCCTCAGCCTCTATGCCCTGTTGTGGGCCCTCCAGAGGAAGTGGTTAAGACAGGAGGATGCTGGACTAGATGGGCCACTGGTCTGAACCAACAGGACTCTTCTGATGGTCTTCTCTGTGGAAGGCCTCAGCCTCTATGCCCTGTTGTTGGCCTTCCAAAAGAATTGGATGGCCATTGTATGAGTCAGGACGCTGATGGACCACTGGACTGATCCAGTAGGGCTCTTCCTGTGTTCTTATTTACTTGTTTGATCAATTAATAACTAAGTTACAGATTTCACTGCTAGTGGATGTAGTGACGGCAACAAATGTTTTTCAGAATAGGTCAGGCAGCTTCATAGAGAAGAGGTCCTTTAATGGCTACTAGCCATGGTGACTAAACGGAACATCTGTATTTAGAAAAAAAAACCCAAACTTCCTTACCCCAATGCTATTATGAGACAACATTATAGAATCATAGATTCACAGAGTTGGAAGGGACCTCCTGGGTCATCTAGTCCAACCCTCTGCACTATGCAGGACGCTCCCAACCCTCTCGCTCATCCACTGTAACCTACCACCTCCTTGAACCTTCACAGAATCAACCTTTCTGTCAGATGGCTATCCAGCCTCTGTTTAAAAATATCCAAATATGGAGAACCCACCACCTCCTGAGGAAGCCTGTTCCACTGAGAAACCGCTCTGACTGTTAGGAACTTCTTCCGGAGGTTTAGACAGAATTTCTTTTGCATTAATTCCATGCCCTCCGGGGCAAGAGAAAACAACTCTGCTCCATCCTCTACGTGGCACCCTTTTAAACACTTAAAGATGGTTATCAGGTCCCCTGTCAATCGCCTCCTCTCCAGGCTAAACAGACCAAGCTGTTGGGGGACGTCTTGGCCTCTGTGTTAACCCTCCAGGGCAACTGGTTGGCCACGGTGTGAGACATGATGATAGACTAGATGGACCCAGCCTGGTATGACCCAACACAGCACCTCTTTCATTCACAGCAACCTGAAACCAAACTTCTATCAATCAGCAGCACAGGCATCAATGGGAGGCCATGCTAATCTACCTGCCTAGACCTGCCAGAACTGGTTGCTCAATGCAGCCCCCATCTCCCCGTCATAAGGGAAGCGAAGCCATGCTTTCCCATTTCTCTGCTCATGTGGCTGGAAATTCATTTCTCCGTTCGCTGCCTGAGGCTGCCTTCATTACCTTTTCCTCGCATGTTATGATACCAGCCTAACTCATGGGCAACGTATCCTTGGATTAGTGCCGATAAGGGCTGCTAATCAAAACAAGGGACCAGTAAGCAATGACTAACCACAGTTGCTGCAAACAGCTGGGAGTGAAATTTCCATGAGAATTTGGGAGGCTCCGACGGAAAGCAACCAAGGGAATTATTAAACGGAAACAAAAAAGCGCCACATCAAGACCCGTGGATTATCTTGGTTCATTTTGAAGCTATTTTATTCCTTGTCAGGTCATTGGTTCACCTTCCAAGCATTCTGCGCTCGGGTTGCCGGCTTTTAAGCAGGTCTCTCCGACTGCTCTTTTAATATTGGCTGGATCTGCAGCCTATTAGCAGGGGATGTGATTTTAACTTTGTGCCCTGAAAAGCTCCAGCTGCCCATTATGCCTCCGTTAAAAGGATGAGGTACTTTTATAACCTGTCGAACTGGCAACCTTACATCCCTGCTTTGTCTGGCAGCATCAGGCACAAATCTTCCCTCGTTTTTTCTTGCCTGAAATTCTTTTAACTGCAGATGCCGGAGATAGATGGTGAGGCCTTCGGGATGCATAAGCGCACCTCTCTCCTCCTGACCTTAAGTCTCTCCTGATACACCCTTCGGGTGTGACTGGATTTCACCTATGCGCTGGATTCGAAGAGAATCTGGGAAGTTTTCCTCGTACAAAATATCAGAGTGATTTCATAAGAAGCAGGCAAGGTTTCAACAAGCCCAGAAGGTTTCCTCAGGGGAATTTCACTGATCCCAGCAAGGCCCCCTTCAAGCCGGTTTGCTGTCCTAGATCATCTTGCCCCCTTTGCGTTTTGTTTGCAGATAGGAGGTGGAAAAAATGTTTCTCCTCCTCTTCTTTGAGGGTTTGTTGGGTTGTCATAAGGGGAGAAAAGAAATATCGTTCTGTTTCATTCTGATTTGGGTTGAGTGTATTGTTTTGGGGCTGTCCATTTGGTTCTTTCGGTCTCAAGTCTGTGATTATTTGCTGCCCTCACTTGTTCTGTTGGCAGTTTGGGGCGTGTTTTGTCTTCTGTGTGGAAATAAAATATGCTGCAGATGCATGGAAAAGAAGAAGAAGAGCTGGGCTTCTTATACCCTGCTTTTCACTACCCAAAGCAGCTTACAAACACCTTTCCCCTCCTCTTTCCACAACAGACCACCTGTGAGGTAGGGAGGGCTGAGAGAGCTTTAAGAGAACTACTCTGTGAGAACAGTCCTAAGAGAACTGTGACGAACCAAAGATCACCCAACCAGCTACATGTGGAGGAGCAAGGAATCAAACCTGGTTCTCGAGGTTAGAGGTGGCCACTCTTAACTGCTGCACAACTACATAATTTTGACACTTCTATTTAATTGTTTTAGTGTACATTGTTATAGCTTTGACTTGATTCCTATGGAATGGCAAAGAGCCAGCGTGGCGTAGTAGTTAGGAGTGCAGATTTCTAATCTGGCATGCCGGGTTTGATTCCCCGCTCCTCCACATGCAGCCAGGTGGGTGACCTTGGGCTGGCCACAGCACTGATAAAGCTGTTCTGACCGAGCAGTGATATCAGGGCTCTCTCAGCCTCACCCACCTCACAGGGGGTCTGTTGTGGGGAGAGGAAGGGAAGGCGACTGTAAACCGCTTTGAGCCTCCTTCAGGTAGAGAAAAGCGACATATAAGAACCAACTCTTCTTCTTCTTCAGTAATATCAGGGCTCTCTCAGCCTCACCCCCCTCACAGGGTGTCTGTTGTGGGGAGAGGAAAGGGGAGGCGATTGGAAGGCACTTTGAGACTTCTTCTGGTAGAGAAAAGCGGCATATAAGAACCAATTTCTTCTTCTTCTTCTTCTTCTTCAGAAAGTCTAGAGCTTTTCAATTAGAAAAAAAGTCAATTGGAGGGAGGCACGAAACAGGTTTCTAAACTGATGCGCTGAGCAGAGAAGCTGAACAAAGAAAATATTTCACCTTTCTGGAGATCTGGAGGACAGAGTCTAGCGGTGAGGTTTGGGGACAGGAGGAACTTCAGCTGGGCATAATGGCAAGGAATAAATGTTCCAAAACACCCCTTTTCATGGGTGCATTAGGCCAGGGGTGGCCAAATCTGTGGATGTCCAGATGGTGTTGGTTTGTTTTTAGTGTTATATCATGTCTTTTGTGTTTCTGTTAAAATGTAAGCCACCATGAGCCGGTCTTGGCTGAGAGCAGCGGCCAATAAGCCGAAACGTAAATAAATAAACACATTAAAAGTGGGGTATAGACACCAATTCTTCTTCTGGGGTATAGAAACCAAACTCTTCTTCTTCTTCGGACATGCTGATGATGCTTTTGGGTAATGTCAGCAAAATGGACGCTCTTCAGAAGAAGAAGAAGAAGAAGAAGAAGAAGAAGAAGAGGAGGAGGAGGAGGAGGAGGAGGAGGAGGAGAAGGAGAAGGAGAAGAAGAAGATGACACCCTGTGAGGGTGGTGAGGCTGAGAGAGCCCTGATATCACTGCTCGGTCAGAACAGTTTTATCAGTGCCATGGCGAGCCCAAGATCACCCAGCTGGTTGCATGTGGGGGAGTGCAGAATCGAACCTGTCATGCCAGATTAGAAGTCCGCACTCCTAACCACTACACCAAACTGGCTCTAGGATTTGGGTAAGTGTGTGTGTGTGCATGGGAGCTCCCAGAGAGCACCTCCCCCCCAATGGCTCAGTGGTGCCTGGCAGCCCCAGCAATATATAAAAGAGCGAGCCAGATATCTTTAAAACGAGGCCCTGTTCCAGCCTTGAGTGAAGAGCCCTTCAGCTCATTGAGTTAAGTGTGCCTAACCTTGTGCCGGATTGTGACTATTGACTATTAACCGGAGTAAAATCTATGTAAAGTACGTGTAATCAAGCAACAGAGTGGCTTCCAAGCCCGTGCCACGGCACTCACGTTAAATTATCGTCCCTGGGGGTGTTGGTGGGTTTCCCCCTTCCTGAATGAAGGACGTTTTCTCAGGGGTGAGTCAAACGAGTTGCAAATGAGACACTCAACCACTCTTCATAACGTGTCACACCTTTCTGGCTATTAACACACAAGGCATTGTTTTGCCGTCAAGGGGCAGCAGGCAGATGGGGACGCCAAGGGGTTTTCAAGGCAAGAGATGTTCAAAGATGGTTTGCTCTTGTCTGCTCAGTAAGCCTGTATTTCTGTGAGGTTCTTCCATTCCAATACCAGCCACAGGTATCCCTGCTTAGCTTCAGAGATCTGTCCAGGCTGATTCTGCACTTACTTTGTTTATTCCGTTGTGGATCCTGCTGAATTCAGATGGATTTGGACTCGGGTCTTCTTCTATCCCCCCCCCCCCCCATTGAAACAGAAAAGTGTTCTGCACGTGATTAGGGAAGCTCAGAAGGGGGGAGGGGAGCCAAGCGCAGCAGGAGCCTCCTTCTTTCTTTTCTTGAATTAAGGAGGAGGAGAATTGGAGACAGCAGAGGGGGGGGGGGGAAATAAATCCAAGAGGCAAATCTCTGCCCAGAGAAGTTAGGGCTTCCCCTATAAGGGAAGCCTTGCAATCTGGGAACCAGGAAATGATGCCCTGGCCAATCAGGGCTTTTTTTTTCAGCGTTGGAGGCTCGGCAGCAAGTTATTTTGGGGAAAGCAGCTGCATGTTTACTCATGCTGATTTTTCAAAAATTAAGGGTTATATCCACTCCAGTGATATTTTAAAAATCAGGTTCCCCCAAGGCCAATGTCCAGGGTCAGAGCAGTGTTTCACAAAGGAGTTGTGGTAAGAGGGATTTAGCAGGACTCAGGGCACCTTTGTACGTAATAATAAGTGCTTAATAATACGATTTCAATCCACTTTGGCAACGGTTTGCATGTGGGCTTTGTCATCCCACCCAGAAAAATCCAGTTTCAAAGTGCCCTGCAAGTAGATTGACAGTGTGTGCTATTTAGTGTGGGCCGAAGGGCCCTAACATTCTCCTTAGTGGGCAGGCAGAGTCAGTTTCATGAATGGGACCACCTACATTTCATGAATGTAAGCTCTGCCCTGTCAAATGGCCCATTTTGCTGTAGTACCTAGGGATGAAACTAAATCATAGAATCATAGAGTTGGAAGGGACCTCCTGGGTCATCTAGTCCAACCCCCTGCACTATGCAGGACCCTCACAACCCTATCGCTCATCCACTGTAACCTGCCACCCCCTTGACCCTTCACAGAATCAGCCTCTCCGTCAGATGGCTCTCCAGCCTCTGTTTAAAAATTTCCAAAGATGGAGAACCCACCATCTCCCGAGGAAGCCTGTTCCACTGAAAAACCGCTCTGACTGTCAGGAACTTCTTCCGGATGTTTAGACGGAATTTCTTTTGAATTAATTTCATCCCATTGGTTCTGGTCCAGCCCCCTGGGGCAAGAGAGAACAATTCTGCTCCATCTTCTTCATGGCAGCCTTTTAAATACTTGAAGATGGTTATCAGATCCCCTCTCTGTCGTCTCCTCTCCCGGCTAAACTCTTCCAATGTTTCTTTGTGTGCATCATCCAAAAATTAAATAATACCCAAAGTAGCTGCCTCTTCCAGTGTTTCTTTATATTTCTGTGTGCATCATCTGAAAATTAAATACTTCCAAAAGGGAGCCAGAATGGGATCCAGATGAAAAATTGCCCATTTTCAAAGTAAGCACCTTTTCCTTGGTGTCTATTCCCTAAAATGCTATATATAAGTACACAAACCTGAACTGTGTATTATTATATAAATAATAAAGGTAAAGGTAAAGGTATCCCCTGTGCAAGCACCGGGTCATGTCTGACCCTTGGGGTGACGCCCTCTAGCGTTTTCATGGCAGACTCAATACGGGGTGGTTTGCCAGTGCCTTCCCCAGTCATTACTGTTTACCCCCCAGCAAGCTGGGTACTCATTTTACTGACCTCGGAAGGATGGAAGGCTGAGTCAACCTTGAGCCGGCTGCTGGGATCGAACTCCCAGCCTCATGGGCAAAGCTTTCAGACGGCAAAGCTTTCAGACTCTGTGCCACAAGAGGCTCTTTCATATAAATAATATTTACATAATATTATTGTATAATAAATAATTATATACAAATACAAATAAAATATACAGAAATGTTTTTAGCCAATCCCATTTCCCTTGTCCTCACCTGCACATTCCTTCTGCACCCCAAATTACTGACAGTGAGCTGTCCCTTCCAAAGGAACATTTCAGAATCTAACAGCAACTGAAACACTCAAGTGGCAGGATTAAATTATATTTTGGAAATTCAAGTCTTCAGTTCATGCTTGGCGGCACAGACCAAATAGGGCCCAGATTTGCGAAGGATTTCATCATTCTGTTCTCCAGTTTTGACAGGGTGGTTTATGCGGTGTGACCTTACGCATTCTTTGTGCAGATGTTTCCCAGTAAATCCTCCAAAATATTTTGATTTCTGAGGCAGAAAAGTCAAATGGTGTCTTTCGTGGCAGTGAAAATACGGTAGCAACAAACATAATTGGCCCCTTTTTTCACACCTTAATTCCAGATGGTTGGCTGTTGCAGTTTAAGTTAAGCAGAAGTCCTGTGCAGGGTTATCAGCCTTCAGGTGCGATGAAGGCAGAAAACTATTTAAGGCTAGAAAAATCATAGAATCCACCCCCAAAGTCTCCAGGTATATCCCAACCCAGAGTTGGCAAGCCTACCCTCAGTGGTGGCCTCAGGTTCCTTCCTTGGTATAATCAATGTGTTTTACCCTGCTGTATGTAGGGTTGCTGTCCCCCAGGTGGCACATGGAGATCTTCCAGAATTATATCTGATCTCCAGAGAGCTGAGATCAGTTCCGCTCGAGAACATGGCTTTTGAGGGTTGTGTGTGTGTATGTTTTTTTTTTGGGGGGGGGAGGTCCTTCTCCTCTGCAAACACCACCCTCCCCAGGCCTCATCCTGGAATCTCCAGGGCTCTCCCAATCCATTGTTGGCAACCCGAGTACAGTGACACCTAGAAGAAGAAGAAGAGTTGGTTCATATATGTCGCTTTTCTCTACCCGAAGTAGTCTCAAAGTGGCTTACAGTCGCCTTCCCATTCCTCTCCCCACAACAGACACCCTGTGAGGTGGGTGAGGCTGAGAGAGCCCTGATATCACTGCTCGGTCAGAACAGCTTTATCAGGGCCATGGTGAGCCCAAGGTCACCCATCTGGCTGCATGTGGGGGAGCGCAGAAACGAACCCGGCTCACCAGATTAGAAGTCCGCACTCCGCACCACTCTCGTGTTGCCAGCTCTGGGTTGGGAAGTCTTTGAGGGAGGAGCCAGGAGGGGCCGGGATGGGACCTCAGTGAGGTATAATGCCATGGAGTCCACCTTCCAAAGCAGCCATTTTCTCCAGGGGGACTGATTTATTTGGCCTGGAGATAAGCTGTAAAACTGTGGAATCTCCAGGTCCCACCTGGGGACTGGCATCCCAAGTACTGGCACCCCAAAGACTAACAACCTTTATTCCATCATGCACTTCCATGAGTCAGAGCTCATGTGCTTCCCTGCTGGGCGGCACCTACTTCTGTCGAGGCTCTGGTGTGCAGGCCAGAAATCAGAGTCCAGTCTGGTTGTCCGGGAACCTGAGAGAAAGTTAATGCAGTAGAGCAGTAGTCTGCAACCTTTTTTAGGCTGCAGACCGGTGGGGGGGAGGGCGATCGGACCGCCGCGCATGCTCGGCAGCCCATGCGCAAATGTGCATGCGTGGCAGGTCCACTCATGCGCGTTTGCGCCATGCGCGGCCGCCAACGCACATGCGTGGCAGTTTCGGACCTGCCGCGCATGCGCGTTTACGCCGACGGCTGCGCTTCCCTCTCCCCCCCGTTCCGTAAAAAGAAGCTTGCCGGGCCGCAAGCTAATCGGCCGCTTTGGCGGCCGATATGCTTGTGGCCTCGGAAGTTCCTCACTGCGGGGGGGGGGGGGAGGGAGTCGTGACTCAGTGGTTGGAGACCACTGCAGTAGAGGGTAGGGATTGGAGTCTTGATGAGTCGGGGTCAAAAAATAGCCTCAGATCAGAATAAAACACTCCATTAAATCAAATATAGACCTCATGCAACCTTGGCCCTATGCGTTTTGGCCTTCTTAGGTGGTCAAGCACAGATACTGTCCTGTGGCTTAAGACATTGCAGTATTAATACAATCGTTTCCAAAAACTGAGCCAAGTTTAAATTGTTATCATTAGTATCTGTGACACATGGCAGAGATATAATTTCAGAGACCTTATATAGATAAACTTCTGCCCAGGCTAAGTATAAGTGTCTAGAATGGTGTTCTGACAGTATAGCGTCTTATCTTGGTCCAAGGAAATATAGATGCAGTATGGAGACAAAGTTTTGTAGCAGTTGGCTTGATGTCTGTCCTTCCCTTCCCTTCCCTTCCCTTCCCTTCCCTTCCCTTCCCTTCCCTTCCCTTCCCTTCCCTTCCCTTCCCTTCCCTCCCCTCCCCTCCCCTCCCCTCCCCTCCCCTCCCCTCCCCTCCCCTCCCCTTCTTTTTGTTCACCTTCCTTCCTTCCTTCCTTCCTTCCTTCCTTCCTTCCTTCCTTCCTTCCTTCCTTCCTTCCTTCCTTCCTTCCTTCCTTCCAATGCTCCTTCCTTCCTTCCTTCCTTCCTTCCTTCCTTCCTTCCTTCCTTCCTTCCTTCCTTCCTTCCTTCCGTCCGTCCTTCCTTCCTTCCTTCCTTCCTTCCTTCCTTCCTCCCTCCCTCCCTCCCTCCCTCCCTTCCTTCAGCACAAGACTTCGTATGGGGAAACAGGTTTCAGGAGATCTCTCATCTCGGCACACATCCGCCCCCATAGCTCAGTAAGTTTTGTGGCTTATTACTCTAGGCTTTAACACAGCACACCCACTGGGGCTACAACAATTCTAGGTGGCCTCATTTCTTATATTGCTTGCTGCGGAAGGAGAGCCATGTGGGCAAACCCCCTCAAGTCAGTCCATTAAAATCTAATAAGCCGTGGTGATGGATATACCCTCCGCTTAAGGAGCTCACAGATCACTGAATGAAGATGAGGACCTTTGGCTTCTTTTGACGTGAAATATTGCAGGATTCCTTCTAGGAACTTTCCGCAGGTGAGTCCAAGGTGCACAGCAGATAAAAGAATACACAGATGACTCCAGATGTAACTTTTGAGAAAGTCCGATGGCTCTGCTGTAAAGGTATCTACAGATATATTGCTGAAGATCAGCTATCTTTTAAAAACAATATATGGGCTGCTGTTGCTGCAGAGCAGTGGAGGATGCCGTTCATATTTTTAGCTCTAGGATTTTGGACTCGATCAGTCCTGCCGGATCCTGGGGACAGGTGGCGGTGGAAGGAGATAGATTGCTCTTTTTATTAAAAATCCTATAAAAACACAATAATCTTGCTATGTCTTTGGAAGGATTGCCGCAGGATGAAATTGGAAAATCGTTGTGAGTGTGGCTCAGTGGAAGTGCCTGTGCTTTGCATGTAGAAGGTCCCAGGTTCAATCCCCGCCATCTCCTGTTATAGGTCTGGGTAGGAGGTGATAGGAAAGATCTCAGCGTGACTCCCCGGAGAGCAGCTGCCAGTCTGTATGAGAAGGCTTAAATTCGATGGACCTATGGCTTGATTCAGTATAAAAGAGCTTCATGTGTGTTCAGTGTGCCACCAGCACTGTCCTTCTGCATTTCAGTACTGGGGTGCTCATTTCCCAACTTTTGTGGCAGGGTATACTATACTGCTGGAGTCTATACTGTATACTGTATACTGTATACTATACTGGATGGAGTCACTGAAGCAGTCGGTGCGAGCTTAACTGGACTCCGGGGAATGGTAGAGGACAGGAAGGCCTGGAAGATCATTGTCCATGAGGTCGTGATGGGTCGGACATGACTTCGCACCTAACAACAACATGCTATACTGCTCTTATATTGAAACTCTGCATTCAGTGATATTTCCTTTTACAATTCCTCTTCATTTTTGCAATTGCAGATAGTGGAGGTGGAAAGAGACCCTATAGTTAAAGGTAAAGGTATCCCCTGTGCAAGCACTGAGTCATGTCTGACCCTTGGGGTGATGCCCTCTAGCGTTTTCTTGGCAGACTCAATACGGGGTAGTTTGCCAGTGCCTTCCCCAGTCATTACCGTTTACCCCACAGCAAGAGCAAGCTGGGTACTCATTTTACCGACCGTGGAAGGATGGAAGGCTGAGTCAACCTTGAGCCGGCTGCTGGGATCGAACTCCCAGCCTCATGGTCAGAGCTTCAGACAGCATGTTGGCTGCCTTACCACCCTGCGCCACAAGAGGCTCTACCCTATAGTTAGCTGTTTCTAAACAACTCCAGTTGCTGAATGAACTACGTTTAGAGCAGAAACATCCTCTTAATTGAGATGTTGCTATGCCTGTAAATCTCTCCTTTGTCTCTGGGAATGCTTCTTTTTTCTCCTTGCGCACTGTACCAGTTACCCATTTACTTCAAATGCATGCACACAATGAAAAATACACTAATTGTTGCAATAAGAAAAGTGTCCTGCATGCTCATCAAGGTCCAGTGCACATTGCCATCAAGGTTTTCAGCTCTCTGCCACCTGTGGTCTGGGCTTTTGGTTAGCATTGGGTGTCTGTTGTGGGGAGAGGAAAGGGAAGGTGACTATAAGCTGCTTTGAGACTCCTTCTGGTAGAGAAAAGTGGCATATAAGAACCAACTCTTCTTCTTCTTCTTCTTCTTCTTCTTCTTCTTCTTCTTCTTCTTCTTCTTCTTCTTCTTCTTCTTCTTCTTGAAGGATTGGAAATCTTGTTACTTGGAGGAGGGCAGGGAGTGATTCCTGTTGGCAGCAGAGGACAGGACCCACAGTAATGGATTCAAACTACGTGGGGAACAATATCAACTAGATATCAGGGGGAAATTCTTTCACATTCAGAGTAGTTCAGCATAGGAATGGGCTGCCTAAGGAAGTGAGTAGCTCTCCTCACTGGCGGTCTTCAAGCAGCGGTTGGACAGACTTATCCTGGATGCTTGAGGCTGATCCTGCATTGAGCAGGGGGTGGGACTAGATGGAATAGATGCTCTCCAGACTCAATCCCCAAATCTCCAGGAATTTCCCTGTCAAACCCTAATTGTTGGCTGTTAACGGATAGTGTCAGATATTAACCACTGAGTAACATCAAGTCTGATAGAAGTATGACTTTAGAACAGCAGATATTCCTTAGCCCCACTTGGTAATTTAACATATCAGTCTGAGCAGCCAACATTTATTTGCAAGTGAGTTTCCATTGACTTGCCCCTGTACACATAAATGTAATGGAAATGGCATACAGAGACTGTACATATGTGTGCAATAGACATAAGTGTACAAAACCAGGCAAACAGCAGAATATATAAACTGTGGAATTCATTATTTAGTGATAGCCACAGGAATAAACAGCTTTAAAAAGGTATTAGATAGATTCGTAGAGGATATGTCTATCAATGTCTACTAGCCGTGTGACTGAGGGAAACCACCACATTCAGAGGCACTAAGTCTCTGAAACCCAGAACATGGAGGTAACATCAGGGGAAGGCCTTGGCCTCTGTGTTGTGTTGTTGTCCTTCCGGGAGAACTCGTTGGCCACTGTGTGATACAGGATGCTGGACTAGATGGACTCCTGGTCTGATCCAGCAGGGCTCTTCTTATGTCCTTATGAAGATCTCAGCCTCTATGCCCTGTTTCTGGCCCTCCGGAGGAACAGGTTGGCCACTGTGTGAGGCAGGATGCTGGACTGGTAGATGGACCACTGGTCTGAGCCAGCAGGACTCTTCTGATGTTCTTTGGAAGGCCTCAGACTCTATGCTCTGTTGTTGGCTTTCCAGAGGAACTGGCTAGCCACTATCTGAGATAGGATGCCAGACTAGCTGATCCACTGATCTGATCCAGCAGGGCTCTTCTTATGTCCTTATGAAGGCTTTTGCCTGTCTACCCTGTTGTTGGCTCTCCAGATGAACTGGTTGGCCACTGTGTGAGAAAAGATGCTGGACTAGATGGACCACTGGTCTAACCCAGCAGGGCTCTTATGAGGTTATCAGGCTGAAGTCCTCGGCCTCTATGCCCTATTGATGGCCCTCCAGGGGAATTGGTTGGCCACTGTGTGAGACAAGATGCTGGACTAGATTGACCACAGGTCTGATCCAGCAGGGCTCTTCTTATGTCCTTATGAAGGCTTTCTACCCTGTTGTTGGCTCTCCAGATGAACTGGTTGGCCACTGTGTGAGAAAAGATGCTGGACTAGATGGACCATTGGTCTAACCCAGCAGGGCTCTTATGAGGTTCTTATCAGGCTGAAGTCCTCGGCCTCTATGCCCTATTGATGGCCCTCCAGGGGAATTGGTTGGCCACTATGTGAGACAAGTTGCTGGACTAGATGGAACCCTGGTATGATCCAGCAGGGCTCTTCTTATGTACTTATGAAGGCTTTTGCCTGCCTACAATGTTGCTAGACCTTCAGAGGAACAGGTTGGCCACTGTGTAAGATGGGATGCTGGACTAGATGGACCACTGGTCTGACCCAGCAGGGCTCTCCATATGTCTCTAATGCCAACAAACATATTAAAAATTAGAGGACTTCTCTTTCCTCCTGATTCTTCCATGCAATCTTTTTTTCTCTTACCATGTCATAGCACACATAACAAGGGGCTAATTGGCTCGTCGAAGCTGTAAACCTAGTAAGGCAAGATGGCAACAACTTATACACACGGAAATCTTTGTCCCAGTTTAACAAGGACGCAGTGACTTTTCTCCTTAATTTTGCTATTGAAATGTTCACCAATTAACGTGGGTGTGAAAGGATCCCTGTGATACGAGCACGTTGCCATAGCCACGTCTTTGTGAGTGTGTCAGCAACACACCATTGCATAAAGCGAAAAGCAACACACTGAATAGTATTTCATGGAGGCCCGAAACCGTTACATGGTAATAAGGTAATTGCAGGTAATAAGAAATTTTGACTTTCAGGAAATAATTGGGTTTTGTGAGGCTGATTGTGAAATATTTGCCTCATTGTGAGTTCGAGGTAAGCCACAAAAGCGGTGATTTCTTATTTTCATGCTAAATACACTGAATGAAAAAACAAGTATTGAAAACTCTTTCACTGGTTAACCTGGTCATGTGAAATTTAGGCATAAGAGTAGACTTTTTGGATTCATAAATAAGCTGTCCAAACAGCTATATTTATGTAGAAAGGGGTGACTGATTCTGTCTGTCCGTCCGTCCATCCATCCATCTGTCTGTCTAACTCTCTCTCTTTCTCCCCCCGCCATAAATGTAGATTTTCAAACCAAAGAATATACAAAAGAGAGAATCGTATAAATTTGGATACATTGTTGTTAAGCGCATCTTAAGAAATCATTTCTGACCCAGTACTGTTGCCTGTGCTCAATACAAAATCAGCATTTTTTTTTCAGAGCAGAAGCTAAGGTTGATAGCTCCGGTTTGGGAAATACCTGGCTAATTTGGGGGTAGAGCTGGGAGTGGGCAGGATTTGGGGTGGGGAGAGACCTCAGTGAAGTACAATGTCATAGAGACCCCCCCCCCACAAAGCAGCCATTTGCTTGGAGATAAACTATATTTCTAGGGGCTTCCCAGGTCCCACCTGGAGGTTGGAGGTTGGCATCCCTAGCAGAAGCCAGTCTCAGGAATGAACACCCCTCACCCCCTTTCTCCGATTTCCAATGCAAATTCCTCGTTCCCTTCTCAGCCTTGTCAACCATGCAGATCATTTCAGAGTGGAGCCATGTTGGTCTGCAGAAGCACAGCTAGATTTGGGTGAATCAGCCAGTCTTCTACTGAATCAGACCGTTGGCCCATCGAGGTCAGTGTTGTCTACTCAGGCTGGTCTCAGGTCTATCTCATCGCCTTCTGCGTGGCCTTTTTAGCTGGAGAGGATGAGGTTTGAACCTGGGACCTTCAGCATGTCAAGCTGAGGCTTGGCCACTGAGCTAGTGACAGGAGCTTTGACCCCCAAGAGGTTTATACTGCAGAAGTCCGGTTTGTCACTAAGGTGGGAGGGTTCTGTGGCACACAATGGTGTGACTAACCACAAAATGGCCTCCTGGGTCCAGAATCATAGCTTGTTGTGGATCTGGGTGTGGTTCCTGGGTACTTCTGAAGCACCTCCCATTCTCATAGAATCATAGAATCATGGAGTTGGAAGGGGCCATACAGGCCATCTAGTCCAACCCCCTGCTCAACGCAGGATCAGCCCAAAGCATCCTAAAGCATTCTGCATAGGTGCAGGGATGTCAGGATTGGCTGTTTGCTTTGGGGAAAAGATGCTTTGTCCTAGAAACAAATAAATTCCAGGGAAGCCTTGGGTAGGTGCCGCATTACAGGATCACTGCTTTAAATGTTAAAGACAAACACCCTGGTGGACGCGTGTGGGCATATTTTTCAGAAGTGGGTCGAGGCGCCGTTTGATATTTCCAGATTATTAAAAAGGCCACTTGGAAATATTTTTGACATTTCCAAAAGATTAGAAAACATACCGAAATGGCAACGAAGGATAAACATGAAAATTTACAAGCATTTCCGCGTGGCTCGGTGTCAGATACTTTCAACCGTTATATTTTCTTAGACCTAAGAAGTCACATTTTCTCCAACTTAGAGCAGAAACAGGCTAAAAGTACAACGCCAAGCACTGTCACATCCTTCCAAGATGGTAGACTTCAAAGGGTGTAACTCCTCCTCCTCCCCCTGAAGGCTAGAGATGAGTTACAACATTTAAAAGCCCCAATTAAACGCCCTATACAAAAAATTAAACAACAATATAATAGATTCTACCTGCATTAGAAATAAGATGTGGCGGTAAAACACAACTCCTACCTACAACCCACCCTGAGGAAGCCATTCTAGAGGGGAGGGAGACAGAGGGCGCTGTTGGATTCACTACTACCTCTCAGATCACTTCCATAGGGGGCCCTGATTTTCTTTGCCGCTCGACCTCAACCAACGACCTGGCGGAAGAGCTCCGTTTTGCAGGCCCTGCAGCATGCTGAAAGCTCCTACAGGGCCTGCAGCTCCTCTGGGAGCTCATTCTACCAGGTCGGAGCCAGGACAATACCCGAAAGCCTTCCCATTGCAACTAACAGCTCTAACATAATTCTTAACTAATAAGAAATACGATTACCAGGTCATGTCTTGTAACCAGGGAGAGATGTGGTGGCAGGGATGTGGGTATACAGGTGCCATGGATGCTGCTATGTCATTTCCAGTCAAAACCCAGAGGGTAGCTCTAGGATTCTTAGAGCTGGGGCAGGAACAGGGCTGGGGCAGGCATCTGCCAGTCTGTAACCCCCGCCCCCCAATACTGTTAAGTTAAAAGGAGAGAACTAGATGGCTTGTGTGGCCCCTTCCAACTCTATGATTCTATGATTCTACTTACCTTTCTGGACTCTAGTCATCACCACATGTGAAGAGCCTCAGTCAGCAAGGACATTTATGCCCAGGACCCCTTCCCTTTCTATCCCTTTCCATCTCTCATCATTGGCCATTTGGGGAGGGGCAGTCGACATAACCATATATGGTCACTAGGGGCCAAGTCCGCTGCATTCAGGAATACAACCGGCTCTAGATTGGGGTGGAAGAACTCTGTGGACTGTTTTTTCCCCTCCCTCCAGGACCTGGAAAGGCTGCAGGCAGCTATTAGGGAACTCACCAGCAGGGGCAGCTCTCATGCGGCAAGGATCTGCAGCCTCCAAGCCTCGGAGGGAAGCGAAAGGAGGAGGGGGTAGTTAGGGGTGGGGAACGGAAGGCAATTGGCTGGCCGCTGGACAGACAGGCAAGCCGGTTGGACGAGGAGGCACTCATAGGCAGGACAGCCACTCAGAGTGGGTGTTAAGCTCTGAGTGGCACTTAAGCCATGAGACATGTTCCTCCTCCAACCCCGGTTGAGAAAGCTTGTTCTAGACAGAACTGTCAGTTTGCCTTTTTCTGGGAGATTCTGGGAGACAATCATAGCAATCTCTAACTAAAGTTGCTTTTCCTAAGACTAAAAGTCATTGTCTGTAATTCATTCTCTGTAATTTCACTTGGTCCCTGATCCAGACTGCGCCTTCTCCTCCCCTGTTCCTTTTTTAGGGCAACGCAACACGTCAGTCCCATCCATCAAGCCCTGCTCACCTTCGGCCCTTCGCTAGCAAGTCACCTGCCTTACCTTGCCCTTTCCATTACTTACGTGAGAGCCGAGGAAGAACAGGGATTCCAGCTTGCAGCTGAGCGTTATCAAGCTTGATCGGGTCAGGTTGGGGGGAAAAGAGCTCCTTGCCCAAAATGTTTTGTGTTGTTGCTTATTTTGGTCGCTTGTGACTCACAGGCCTGAAAAAGTCAAGGGCTAGCGTTACCGCCTGTATGCTCTCTCGGCGCGTGGAGCAAACTTACTCCACTGCCTTTTTCGTTTCTTTTCTTTTTTTAAAGACATGAATCATCACTTGCCACAGATCCTCCTTCACAGTAAATGGGAAGCCAAATCTTTTTATAGTCCTCAGGGCCTTGGCACTCTGAGCCCAGAACAGATGTCGGTGGTGGTCTTCCTTTCACAGATACAAGAAGGGTGGGGAACTTGGGTCATCGGTTCTTCCAAACGTGTACCTCCTGCAGTACATTCAGCCAAATGGTGAGGGATAAAACTGTACAGTAAGGGTTGCCAGTCTCCAGGTGGTGACTGGGGGCCTTTCCGCACAAGGACCAATGTTGCTAAATGTTTGCAGTATGCAGAAACGCTATATTTAATAGTGGAATTTCGTCATTCCACGTACCTTTAATTTTAGTGGAATATTGAAGTCCCAATAGCGTTGCATTCATTCCCCACATGTTTCCGGTCTCACTGGAATCGCAACAAAGGAAGCGATATTTTTCCGCACTTCTTCCCGCCCTTGGCCGCCAATCAAACAGAACAGCCAATGAACTGTTGTGTTTGTGCTCCCGAAAAGCCCCTTTCCCTTTAAAAACTTTTTTTTTTAAAACTCAGAAACACCAATAGCAACAAATATTTGTTCATTCATTGTCTCAGAAAGTCCTTTTTTGCTGGCGTAGGAGCTGGTGCTAAATCGTTTACACACTCCTCAAGTAACCCCCCCCCCCCATGGGTGCAATTTGTGGCCGAAATTATGGGCAGTGTCGAACAGGGGGCTGCATTGTGCTTGGAAACTTTAAAGACAATTGCAGAAGGGAGATTTGTTTTACTGTTAAGCACTTCTGTGGAGGGACTTTAGCCAGAGAAGCCTCACTTATTTGTTGCTTTCGCTGGTCTAAAGGGGGGAAAATGGCGATCGCGTCTCTGGAAGCTCGGGGCAAGAGCGAGAGAGGGACATTCTTTCTACCACTATTTTGAGAACACACATGTCTTTTGCTGATGTGTTGCAGTTTGTGTTCAGAACTGTAGCATTTTTTTCAGGGGGAATCCACTTTTCTGGATTTCCCTCTAGTGCTATAAAATTCTGAATGTTGCTGGAGTTTGGCGGGAGTTTTGCGGATTGCTGACGACATCATGCAGAGCGTCAAAATATTAGCGTTTACAAACTGTAAGACTTCATCTACAGTTAAGTCGTGCGGAATGGCCCTGGAGATTCCCCACTGTTACAGTTGATGCCCAAACAAATGAGATCAGTTGACCTGTGTGTGTGTGTGTGTGTGGGGGGGGGAATTGGTTGCTTTGGAGGATGGGTTCTATGGCATTAAACTCATTAAAATGGCTGAGGGCCATTTCCTCCCCACAAGGGTTGCCAACCTCCAGGCAGCACCCACTGATCTCCAGATGAACAAGGTTGGTTCCCCTGGAGGGAATGACTGCTTTCGAGGATGGAGTGTATGGCATTGAACTCAAATAAAAAATAATAAATAGATAGATAGATAGATAGATAGATAGATAGATAGATAGATAGATAGATAGATAGATAGATAGATAGATAGTACTCCAAAAAGGTCCTCCCTGACCCAAATCCCACCCACTCCTGGCTTCACCCCAGAGAGCCAGCTTCGGGTAGTGGTTGGGAGTGCAGACTTCTAATCTGGTATGCCAGGTTCGATTCTGCGCTCCCCCACATGCAGCCAGCTGGGTGACCTTGGGCTCGCCACAGCCCTAATGGAGCTGTTCTCACAGAGCAGTAATATCAGGGCTCTCTCAGCCTCACCTCCCTCACAGGGTGTCTGTGGTGGGGAGAGGAAAGGGAAGGTGATTGTAAGATGCTTTGAGACTCCTTCGGGTAGAGAAAAGCGGCATATAAGAACGAACTTTTCTTCAGTAATCTCAGGGCTCTCTCAGCCTCACCCACCTCACAGGATGTCTGTGGTGGGAGAGGAAAGGGAAGGTGATTGTGAGCCGCTTTGAGACTCCTTCTGGTAGAGAAAAGCGGCATATAAGAACCAACTCTTCTTCCTCTTCAGTAATCTCAGGGCTCTCTCATCCTCACCCACCTCACAGGGTGTCTGTTGTGGGGAGAGGAAAGAGAAGGCGAATGTAAGCCACTTTGAGACTCCTTCAGATAGAAAAAAAGCGGCACATAAAAACCAACTCTTCTTCAAAGTCTGCATATATTCCCAACCCACAGCTGGTAGCCCAACCGTTAGCCATAGTTTTACAAAGTTGCATTTTTATCTTGTTTTTCTAGTTTCTCCTGACATAGAGGTGAGAACCTCTTAGCATTTTTTATCTTCCTGCCAGACCAGCTGCATGAAGAGGCTGGCTAATTTCCCACCTGTTGGGCAATGCACTTTCAGTGTGCTTTAGCAATCCTTTGCAGATGGATTTCCCTGTGCAAAACAGGAAAAGCTACTTGCTCGCAATTGCCAGCGTGCATTGAAAGTGCATTATCCAATATGTGAGAAATCAGGGATTGTCTCTGTGAACTGAGATATTTTCTTTGGTTCGTACTGATAAGGATGTTCCCGGCAGGGATCAACATTTCCTTCTGCTTTGCAATATTGATGTATTCAAGTGGGTGGCCATGTTGGTTTTAAATAGCAGAATAAAATTTGAGTCCAATGGCCCCTTTTAAGACCTGCAAAGTTGATCTTTAAACAATCTGGCCTCTCTTATTTCACTCACTCACTCACTCACTCACTCACTCACTCACTCACTCACTCAGTATATTTGTATTTCTCTCTTGTTCCAGGAAACTTAGAGCAGCAGGCATCGTACTTTTATCCTCCATTTAATCCGCACAACCACCCTGTGAGGTAGGCTAGGGTGAAGATGTGGGGGCAGCCAACATCTATGAGCCTCTGAAGCTCAGACCTTCATATTCTACCCCTTTCCTTCCATCCCACATCCATTCAGCTGGATCCAGCTCATGTTTATTTCTTCAGTTGTAGTGCCCAAAACTCAACACAATGCCTACTCCAAGTGAGGTCTAACCAGAGCGGAGTAAAGCGGTAATATTACCTCACATGATCTGGACACTATATTTCTTTTAATACAGCCCAAAATCCCATTTGCCTTTTTAGATACAGAGTCATACTTCTGACACATGTTCAGGGTCTCATCTAGTAAGACCCCCCGGATCCTTTTCACATGTACTACTGCCAAGACAAGTCTCACCCATCCTATAGTGATGCATTTGATTTCTCCGACCTAAATGCAGAACTTACATTTTTCACTATTAAAATTCATTTTATTCATTCGAGACCAGTTTTCCAGCCTGTCAAGATCATCCTGTATCCTGATTCTGTCTTCTGGTGTGTTTGCTACCCCTCCCAGTTTAGTATCATCTGCCAATCTAATAAGCATTCCCTCATTTCCTTCATCCAAATCGTTTATGAATATGTTGAACAATACAGGGCCCAGGACAGATCCCTGAGGCACTCCACTTGTCACTCCTGTCCAAGAAGATGACAAACCATTTACAAGCATTTCCTTTGGGTGTGATCTGTCAACCAGTTCTCAGTCCACCTAACAGTAATAGGACCATAACGCATTTCACCAACTTGCCAATAAGAATATCATGTGGAACCTTATCAAAAGTTACTGAAATCAAAGTAAACCATGTCCACAGCATCCCCCTGATCTAGCAAGGTAGTATCTTTCTAAAAAAGAAAAAGAGTCTGGCATGACTTGTTCTTGAGAAAGCCATGCTGACTTGAGTAATTACAGCCATCTGCTCTAGCTGCTGACTGTTTGATGATTTGTTCTAAAATTTTGCTAGCTATAGAAGCTGACAGGTCAGAAGTTTCTCGGATCCTCCTTTTTCCCTTTCCCTTTTTCCCTTTCTTGAATATGGGGACATATGCCTGCCTCCAATCCTCTGGCACCTCACCTGTTCTCCAAGAAGTGTCAAAAATAATGGACAGAGGTTCAGAGATTACATCTGTAAATTCGTTTTAGTACCCTTGGATGCAGTTAATCTGGCCCAGAGGATTTGGTGTCATTTAAGAAACCAGGCGTTTATGCACTAACCCTACAGTGATCCTCAGCCACAACTCCCATCCTTCACCAGAGGGAATGATTTTGCCACATTGAGTACGATTCTCCTTGCAAAAGAATACTGAGAAGTAGGAATTCAGGAATTCAGGAAAAAAATTAGGTTAGGTTTATTAGATTTGTTGACCGCCACTCTTAGACCAGCTGGTCTGTGGAGGTTTATGTCAGTTAAAAACAACCAACAATACTCTGAACCCTCCTTTCCACCCCTCCTGATGCTCATTTGGCAATCAGTTCCATGCCGTAAAGCGGGGTGTTCAACAACGTTCAAGCAATTTTCAGTACAGGTGTAAAATAGGATGTAAAATAGGCGCTGAGCCTTTCTACTTTCTCTACATCCTCCGTTAGAGTTTGTCCTTCTGCACTCAACAGTGGGCCTATTGCCTCCTTTACTTTACATTTGCTCCTCACATAACTGAAAAATCTTTTCTTGTTACAATGGGCTTCCCTGGCCAATCTTAGCTCACTCTCAGCTTTGGCCTTTCTGATGATTGATCAGATTTTTAAGATTTCTGTGCCTGTGGCCACTACCTCTTCTGTCAGTGAATTCCACATATCAAGGTCTCGTATAAATAATTATTTTCTTTTCTCACTCCTGATCCACACAACTCTCCATATTTGTAGGGACTGACTGAAAATCCCCTAAATATTTTGCGGCATCCCCCTCCCCACTAGCTTGGCAATATTCTCTTAACGAAAACCTGGTAGAGAAAATGATGAAATCCTTTCATGAGGAAGAGTCCAATAAAGTCAACCAGTGTTTAAAATTCCTACAGCCGCCTTCAACGATTCTCCGGTACAGTATAACTAATAGGTATTTAAATGCAAGTTTCTGTTTGAAAATGACAGTGCTGAAAGTGGAAACTGAGGAACAGAGACAATTGAAGTCAGTAGACCTGATTATATTAACTTCTCCAAACGGTTTCTATGAAAACACGGTGGTTTTTTGTTTTGTTTTTTGCTTTCGTCTCTGCAGGTTGCCTTCAGAAGTGCATGTATTATTTATGAGCTTGTATGAAATATCCCAACTTTGCTACTGAAGGCTAAATAAACAGCACAACAAATCCCTCATTTCTCGATTTCAGCATTGCCCCTTTATTTTAGAGGTGGGGGACAAAATGGGGTGGAGGTGGTGATGGCTTCTTCAGCCCCATTTTCACAGCACATGCAGGAAACCATTGTTAGTGGTGCCAGAGAGAGTCTGTACAGTTTGTTGTCTGTCTGTCTGTCTGTCTGTCTGTCTGTCTGTCTGTCTGTCTGTCTGTCTCCATCCACCCACCCACCCACCCACCCACCCACCCATCTATCTATCCATCTATCCATCTATCCATCTATCCATCCATCCATCCATCCATCCATCCATCCATCCATCCATCCATCCATCCATCCATCCATCCATCCATCCATCCATCCATCCATCCATCCATCCATCCATCCATCCATCCATCCATCTATCTATCTATCTATCTATCTATCTATCTATCTATCTATCTATCATTGTCTGTTTGTCTTATTTTTTGTTTTATTGGCCACCCCTCTCCAAATGGTCTCAGAGTGGCTCACAACAATTGGAAAACTGTCAGGTGTGAATTCAGAAATACATGGAGAATTTGAGTGTGGTACCTGACAAAGGTGGTATTTGGGGGTGGATCCCAGAGGGGTATAATGCCATAAAGTTCACCTTCCAAGGCAGCCATTTGCCCCAGGAAACTGATCTCTGTAACCTGGAGGTCAGTGGTAATTCTGAGAGATCTCCAGCTATTGCCTAGTGACTGGCAACCTGTTTTTCTCTGTTCCAAGGCACTATATCTCTGAAAGCACATTGCTGGGTGGCAAATAATAACTTTGTGTCCAGATTGTGGGCTTTCTGGAACCACCTGGCCAAGATCTACTAGGTCTTCTACTAGATCTACTAGATTCCCATTGCTATCTATTGCATTCCATCCAGATACAGGAAAAATGCTTCCGGGTGGACTTGCTAATGAACTCCACCCAGATGCAGGAAAATGCTTCCTAATGGACTTGCTAATGAACTCCACCCAGGCAGAAGAAAAGCACTTCCTAGTTCCAGCCCACCCCCTGGGAGACTCCCAGATAAGACAAGAATATGATGTGTCACACACACACATCAACTAAAAGGAAATAAAATGTCCAGCAACTGTTCACACACTCAACACTTTGGCATGGAGACATTATCATCTTGCTGTGTCCTGCCTCTGAAGATGCCAGCCACAGCTACTAGTGAAACATCAGGGACTAAAACTGCCAGGCCACCGCCATACACTTCAGAATAGCCACAACCACCAATATTTGAATGAATGTTCAGAGAAAGTTCAGCTTCAGCCGATCTGAGTTTAGAACAAAAATATAAGGACGTGGTTAACTCTCCCACTGAAATCAGTCAAGTTGGACTGTGCTTAATGGTTGCCCAAGTTTAGGTCCATTTTCCGACTTCCTTTGAAGCAAGATAAAAGAAACCTTGTTTCTGATTAAAGAAAAGCCAAGTGGTTAAAAGCTGGCTTTATTCAAGAGACATAAAGCGTAGAGTTATTCTTCCCATTCAGGGCTTTTCTGGAAATTGGTTTAAAAAAAAAACACACACACACACAGACACCCCGAGAACTAACCATGCCGAGATTTTATGCTTCTTAATAAAATGATTGTGGATTAACAATTCATTCCTTTACTTTACGGACTCAAGCACGAAGGCAGTGCATTTTAGAGCATAAGATCCATATTTCCATAGTAACGGTATGAATGGATACACTGCGGACCTCATGCCTTTTTCTGCACCAGCACTTTGGATTACATAACAAGATCTCTTCTGGCCTTTCGGGAAAAAAATGAAGCTAACAAGCAGGGATGGTTTGATCCCCTTGGACAGGGATACTATCAGATTTCTCAGCCCCTCGGGGAGCACTTGAGGGTCCCCATTTTGATTTCACTTCCGCTGGGAGTCTATATATTTATGCCACTCTGTTCTCCTGCAGGGATGGTTTCCTGTTCAGATCAATTAATTGCCAAGGTCCCTTTCAGTATTAATATCATTCATTTGTACCTTGTTTTTCCTTCCACGATGGGGAAGTCATTCGGCATGCACCCATGGCAGAATACGGATTCAAACTGGGGTCTCCCAGATCTTAGTGTGATACTCTAACCCAGGGGTAGTCAACCTGTGGTCTTCCAGATGTCCATGGACTACAATTCCCATGAGCCCCTGCCAGCAAACGCTGGTAGGGGCTCATGGGAATTGTACTCCATGGACATCTGAAGGACCACAGGTTGACTACCCCTGCTCTAACCATTACACCATGCTGGCTTTCAAGTTTTTGCAGGGTAGGGAGGAAGAGAGGAAGAAAAATTGGGTTTTATACCCTGTGATTCACTACCGGAAAAGTCTCAAAGTGGCTTACAATCGCCTTCCCTTCCTTTCCTCAATGCAGACATCCTGTGAGGTAGGGGAGGCTGAGAGAGTTCTGACTGAACTGCTCTGTGAGAGCAGCTCTATCAGGACTATGACTAGCCCAAGATCACCCAGCAGGCTGCAGGTGGAAGAGGGGGAATCAAACCTGACTCTCCAGATCAGAAGCACCAGGCCTTTGCCTGTGTCTAATATTTCACAATGGCCTTCTCCCGAATTCAGGAACAAGTTAGGCAAATAGATGGAAAATAAACCAACCAATAGCATGCTGTCAATTTCATTTATGGAGGCTCTTTGGATTGGTGAAGCCATTTATTTCCCCATAATGGTTCAGGCTTTGCAACTGTTCCGGTAATGAGAGGCCGCGCGTGAGAATTCCAGGGATAAATCTCCCCACTAAGAAGCATTTGTCCCAGTTTTATACTTGCTTTAAATTTCATTCGATATCACTTGCAAATTAGTTCTTGGGAAGCCAGGGAGATGGGAGGCAGACGGGAACACAGAGATGATGCTTGTGGTGCAAGAAATGAAGCGGTGGTCTGTGGGTGACAGAGTTTTGTTCAGCCGGGCTGGGTGGCCGCGGGTAGGTCGACTTTGTCCATAATCAAGCAAGCAAGCAAGCAAGCAAGCAAGCAAGCAAGCAAGCAAGCAGCAAGGAAGCAAGCAAGCAAGCAAGCAGCAAGGAAGCAAGCAAGCAAGCAGCAAGCAAGCAAGCAAGCAAGCAGCAAGCAAGCAAGCAAGCAGCAAGCAAGCAAGCAAGCAGCAAGGAAGCAAGCAAGCAAGCAGCAAGGAAGCAAGGAAGCAAGCAAGCACGCAAGCAAGCAAGCAAGCAGCAAGGAAGCAAGCAAGCAAGCAAGCAAGCAAGCAAGCAGCAAGCAAGCAGCAAGCAAGCAAGCAAGCAAGCAAGCAGCAAGGAAGCAAGCAAGCAAGCAAGCAGCAAGCAAGCAAGCAAGCAAGCAAGCAAGCAGCAAGCAAGCAAGCAAGCAAGCAAGCAAGCAAGCACGCAAGCAAGCAAGCAAGCAGCAAGGAAGCAAGCAAGCAAGCAAGTAAGCAAGCAAGCAATCGCCTTTATTGGCATAATTTAATGGTTAGTTTTCCTTTTTCAATGAGCCTCTTGTGGCGCAGGGTGGTAAGGCAGCAGAAATGCTGTCTGAAACTGTCTGCCCATGAGGTTGGAAGTTCAATCCCAGCAGCCGGCTCAAGGTTGACTCAACCTTCCATCCTTCCGCGGTCGGTAAAATGAGTACCCAGCTTGCTGGGGGGTAAACGGTAATGACTGGGGAAGGCACTGGCAAACCACCCCGTATTGAGTCTGCCATGAAAACGCTAGAGGGCGTCACTCCAAGGGTCAGACATGACCCGGTGCTTGCACAGGGGATACCTTTTTCCTTTTTCAGACTAGGTTTCCATTGTTTGACGACTGTCTCCATAAAAATTGCCACCTTTTCAGTGAATTTGGGGTTTCGGTCAGCTAATAATTTATAAATTAATTTCTGATTATTTGAACCAGACATCAAAACTATAGTTTTTAGGAGGTTTTCTTGTAGATTATGATAAAGATGACAGTGTCTTGAAGAAGAACAGAGAGTTGGTTGTTATCCAGCTTTTCTCTACCAGAAGAAGTGGTGTGCTCTGGAAGTTCATTCAACAGCAAGTTGGATCCAGGATTTACGGGCCTCATATTTATTGAGATTTCGACATGGCCAGTTTGACGTGAAAACCTACTAAAAAAACCCAATAAAGTCTTCCGAGAAAAAAACTGTTGCACGAATCAGACCTCATTTCAGCAGGTTGATTTTAAGAAGAGGAAACCATTGAGTAAATGCCTCATTATAAAGAAAAATACAACTGTGGATTTTTTTTTTGCCTGAGTGAACTTCTTGCATTATTGTTTTGAAATCCTGTCCTTGGAGATTCGATTCATCATCAAGAATCTATAAATTTTAAGTGGAGAAGAAATGGCTTGTAAGGCGATTTTCAGGCCTTTTCTCAAAAGAACCCACTGGATGCAGTTGTGTCCCCCTCCCCCCACTGCATCACAAAGAATACAAACCATTTAAAGAGCAACATGATCCAGAGACGGGGTGTCAAGTGCTCAGCAGAAGGATGCAGCATTTACGGAGATGGGAGAGCATAAAAGAAAAGACAACATTAAGCATACAATAATGTGCTCAGTTAAAGCTGTTAGAAAATGATCTTTATTACGTAGCGGCTTGAGGTGCAGGGAAAGAATGGATGTTTTCGGTAACACCCCTGGCATTTTAATACGAACATGTCAGGGTTACCTATGCGTATCACGTTGGATTAGGAGAGCTGTAAACAGTTTGTCCGACCCGTCAAAGGCAACTTCAGGTACATTCCAAACACATATTCATTCCGTTGTGTTTGCTGATCATCGGTTTTTGAAAATTAAAAAAAAAAAAACTCTTTTCAGGCTTATCCACAGATGAGTTCAGATGCTGCATGTGGATTTCAGTTGGTTTACTCAAAAGCAAGATGTATAATTTTTCGGTGGGATAGGTTTCAACCTATGGTTGCTGGATAGGGTCCGGCAGTTGGTGAGGAAATGAGTGGCAGAGACCCACCCTCTGGCAATGTGGTAACCTTGTGGGCAGCTCATAGGTGCCACTCACCATGCACCAGGACATCATAGAATCATAGAATCATAGAGTTGGAAGGGGCCATACAGGCCATCTAGGCCAACCCCCTGCTCAACGCAGGATCAGCCCAGAGCATCCTAAAGCATCCCAGAAAAGTGTGCATCCAACCTTTGCTTGAAGACTGCCAGTGAGGGGGAGCTCACCACCTCCTTAGGCAGCCTATTCCACTGCTGAACTACTCTGACTGTGAAAAAGTTTTTCCTGATATCTAGCCTATATCGTTGTACTTGAAGTTTAAACCCATTACTGTGTGTCCTCTCCTCTGCAGCCAACGGGAACAGCATCCTGCCCTCCTCCAAGTGACAACCTTTCAAATACTTAAAGAGGGCTATCATGTCCCCTCTCAACCTCCTTTTCTCCAGGCTGAACATTCCCAAGTCCCTCAACCTATCTTCATAGGGCTTGGTCCCTTGGCCCCAGATCATCCTCATTGCTCTCCTCTGTACCCTTTCGATTTTATCTACGTCCTTCTTGAAGTGAGGCCTCCAGAACTGCACACAGTACTCCAGGTGTGGTCTGACCAGTGCCGTATACAATGGGACTATGACATCTTGTGATTTTGATGTGATGCCTCTGTTGATACAGCCCAAAATGGCATTTGCCTTTTTTACTGCTGCATCACATTGCCTGCTCATGTTTAGTTTACAATCCACGCATTGAAAACCAGCTTGGTGTGATGGTTAAGAGCATCCACTTGTAATCTAGTGAACATACATCCTGATGAGGCCCATGGCAAAAAAAAGAATGAGGCCTGGGACCTCCCCGGACATGAACCCATGTCATCTGGAAGCAGGAATTAGCCCCACAACCAGATGAACACTCGACCAGGTCCAATTATATATGTGAGAAATGGTCAGTGAATGGATTGAAACTAGGAAGTACTTTTCCTTTGTCTGGGTGAGGTTCATTAGCAAGTCCATTAGGAAGAGTTTTTCCTGTGCCTGGGTGGACCTTGATTAATGGACTTACTTATGAACTGCACCCAGACACAGGAGCTACACTTCATGTTGGACTTGCAGCACAACCTAGAAAACCCACACTGGCAAATAAATACATGGTTTGTATAGGCTAGAGATGAATTGTACTTCCAGGCAATCAACCCCCAACTTGGAGGGTGACAACCCGACCACAGATGTCTCTGGATTCAGAAAGGTATGAGGTTAGGATTTCATTGCTAGCCCAGTCAAACTATAAATCAATGTATTACCCCTACCTGGTGGAATGAGCTCCCGGAGGAGCTGTGGGCCCTGGGAGAGACTTCCGCTTTCGGCAGAGCCTACAAAACGGAGCTCTTCCGCCAGGTCCATGGTTGAGGTCAGGGCTAGTGCTAGGAGAACATCAGATGGGGCTCCCCCCTGGAAGATATGCTTCCACACTGGTCCATTGGCATGCATAGATGTTACTCCCCTCTCCAGCTACCCTGGCTGTTAGTGGAGGCTGTTAGATAAAGTGTATTTTCCTCTAATCTTATGGGGTTTTTAATGGGGGGGGTTAATTGGGGATTGTATTATTGTTTGTATTTTGTATGTAACCCAACACAAGCCAGCTTGTCTGGAAGCGGCGGGTAATAAATCCAATCATAATCATAATCATAATAATTTTTTCAAAAGAAAATTTCTTATGTACTCCAACTGTAAAGTTCAGAGCAGCTCCTATATTGTCCCTAAATGTTTTGCAGGATTTTTTTTTCATGGTCAGAGTAGTTCAGCAGTGGAATAGGCTGCCTCAGGAGGTGGGGAGCTGCCCCTCACTGGCGGTCTTCAAGCAGCGGCTGGACAGATCCTTCTCCTGGATGCTTAAGGCTGATCCTGCACTGAGCAGGAGGTGGGACTACATGGTCTGCATGGCCCCTTCCCACTCTAGGATTCTGTGGGTCTAGTTCAGCTGTGGAATGGGCTGCCTAAGGAGGTGGGGAGCTCCCCCTCACTGGCAGTCTTCAAGCAGTGGCTGGACAGATCCTTCTCCTGGGTGCTTTAGGCCAGTGGTCCCCAACCTTTTTATCACTGGGGACCGGTCAACACTTGATAATTTTACTGAGGCCCGGGGGGAGGGGGTAGTCTTTTGCTGAGGCATGTCGCCGCCTCAGCTCCTGCTCCACTTGCTTTCTGCCGGCGCTCCTGACTTCCCACCGCCTGCTGTGGGTGCTGCCAGCAGCAGCTGTGCAGTACCATGCTGAGGGGGAGCCCCAGCCATGGTGGCTGCCGGAGAGCACCAAAGGTGAGCCGGCAGCAGAGTGGCAGGGCAGCCCCCCGAGGCAGCAGCCGGGGAGGAGGACGAGGAGGAGCTGCGGCCCGGTACCGACTGATCTACGGACCAGCACCGGTCCCTGGACTGGGGGTTGGGGACCACTGCTTTAGGCTGATCCTGCATAGAGCAGGGGGTGGGACTAGATGGCCTATCTGGCCCCTACTGACTCTGTGATTCTGTAAAGCTACTAAAAGGCCACTATCTCCCTTTTAACTGATCAAATATGTCCAGATTAGCATGTTACGGGCCTCAGCATGTTGTGGGCCTTTGTGAGCCTTCCACTGAAACAAAGGACAACGAAGAATCAACAAAATTCCACTAATTGCTTGGAAGGGGAACGTCTTGGTTTTCGCTGCATCATTTCACATTGAAACACCCCAGATCCAAATTGCCTTAAAAACGAGCCCTCAATTAGTCCCTCAAATTAAAACCTGCCTTCACCTGCAAAAGCTGTTATTGGCCCACCTGCCAATTAAAACTGGCAGCCCTAATAAAACAGATCATATCATGGATAATGGGGTCATTCAACACTTATTTAAAAGTCTGCTGGCTCCCGTACTAATCTGCCAGCGCATTTCGTTCTTCCCCAGAGGCTCCTGCTGGATGTGCCCACATCTTTTGCGAGTCTGTGGGTGGACATGTGAAAGGGAACCTTTTCAGCATAGCATGCAGACTGTGGGTCTCCTTTGCCATGGAGATGCCGCTAGCCTCTCCTTGAATACCATTCGAGGGCTGGGCCTGTGCTTTTCAGGAGAGATCTTGACTAGTTTTGATATTTAGGTCTCTGCTGCTTTTCACTTGGCTGATTCTTTTTGCTGCACACAATATTCCGTGGTGTATTTTTTTTTTTTGAGAAAGACAGCGAGGGAGCTGGGTTTTTTTATGCCCCACTTTTCACTACTCGAAGCAGCTCACAAACACCTTTCCCTTCCTCTCCCCACAACAGAAACCCCGTGAGGTAGGTGGGGCCGAGAGAGCTCTGAGAGAACGGCTCCAAGAGGGCTGTGACTAGCCCATGTTCACCCAGTTGGCTGCGTGTGGAGGAGGAGCAGGGAATGAAACATGGCTCTCCAGATTCCCGGTCACCACTCTTGACAACTGTACTAAGCAGCTTTGATTGCCAAATGTCAGTGCTTAATTTGCTCCCTTTGCTGTGACCTGGATGCGTCTGGTTTGCCTTATCAGATCTCAGAAGCTAAACTAGTCCAGACCTGGTTATTATTGGGATGGGAGGCCCCCAGGGAACACCAGGGTCTGATTGTCTCTTGCCTTACAAACCCTGCAAGGTCAGCCGTAAGTCGACTGCAGTTTCCAACCCAAGTAGCATTGTCCCAGGGGGTCTGCTGTGGGGAGAGGAAAGGGAAGGCAACTGTAAGCCACTTTGAGGCTCCTTCGGGTAGAGAAAAGCGGCATCTAAGAACCAACTCTTCTTCTTCTTCAGTAATCTCAGGGCTCTCTCAGCCTCACCTCCAACAATTCCAACGCCATCTTGTTCAGCCAGAGGCCATGCCATCCCTCCAGTGAGAGAGGGGGCTGGTCTGATAGACCTTGGGGGTCCAAGTTGGAATCCTGGGACTCTGCCCTGGCCTCAACCATATGCTTGGCGGAAGAGCTCTGTCTTGCAGGCCCTGCAGAAAGCTGGTAACTCCGGCAGGGCCCTCAGTCCTTCCGGAAGCTCATTCGGGCCAGGACTGAAAAGGCCTTAATGGCACTTGACAGAGAAAGACAGAGAAAGAGACAAGAGACAAGAGACAGAGACAGAGACAGAGACAGAGACAGAGACATAGAGGAATGGTGAATGAATATCAGGTATCTGTAGCAAAATGCTAGATGGCTTTTACCTATTATTGGGAGGGTTTTTGATGTATAAAAGATATTGACATTTTCATCTTAGAAAATATGCTCCATATTCTTTAGCCAGATGCTGGGCCTTCTGACTTAAAGAGCTAGAACTAGCCCAAGGTCACCCAGCTGGCAGCATGTGGAGGAGTGGGGAATCAAACCCATGACTCCAGGTTAGAGGCTGCCCCTCATAACCACTGAAACCAAGGTGAAAAGGCAAGGAAGGAAAGTCCGAAGGAGGAAGGATCAGATGCAGAATGCTAGGAGATTCTTGCATGGATACTTAAATCTTAACAAGAGATGGTAGATGGAGTGACATAACAATGATAGAGAAGTATAAGGTGAAAAGGACAATCTGAGGCCACTTTTGGTGACTAGGTCCAAGCAGGGAATGCCAAAAGAATACAACAGTGCACTGAAATTTTATTATTCAGTTTTATCATTCACTTTATATACAGGCCTTCTTGGCCATCTGCATTGCAATCCTCCATGGCAATCAAAATCTGAAATCCCTTGAAGAATTATAGTAAGCACCAATTTGCAGCCATGGATAGGCCAATCTTTGAGGAGAAGCAGGATGGGTCCTGGTTAGTATTTGAACAGGAAGCACCAAGCACTCAGGTGCATTTATTACCTGCCAATCTCGGAAACACGGGCTTGTGGTGAGTTACATACAAAATTCAGTACAACAATGCAATCTCTAATAAACCCTCCTCCCTGTTAAAACCCCATCAATTATTTCAGCAGTTAAGCGAGTCCTTGCCCTTAGGCCCCCTTCCTCTCCTCTTAAGCATGGAAGCCAATGAAGTAGACAATAGTGCAAGGAAGAATTCATAGTATCAGGAAAAGAGGAAGAGCCCAACATGAGAGGGATGGACTCAAGAAAAGAAGCCAGGGCCCTCCCTCTGCAAGGTCTGAGCAAGGCTGCCAACCACAGGAGATTTGGGAGAACGTTAATTTGTAGGGTCCTCCTAAGTTGGAAACTGCTTGATGTCACTTAACACAGTGGTCCCCAACCTTTTTATCACCGGGGACTGGTCAACGCTTGACAATTTTACTGAGGCCCGGGGGGACGAGGGACGTCACCGCCGCTGCCTGAGCCCCTGCTCCGCTTGCTTTCCCGCCGTCACCCCTGACTTCCTGCCATCTATTGGGGGCACTGCCAGCAGCAACTGTGCAGTGCCACGCCGAGGGGGAGCCCCATCCATGGTGGCCACCGGAGAGCACCAAAGGTGAGCCAGCAGCAGAGTGGCAGGGCAGCCTCCGAGGCAGCAGCTGGGAAGGAAGACAAGGGGGAGCCGCAGCCCATTACCGACTGATCCACGGACCGGTCCCGGTCCTAGGACTGGGGGTCGGGGACCACTGACTTAACACACACACAAAACATGCTGGGCCCTTCTTGCTTTCTGGTCTTGGTGTGAGAATGCGCCTGTTTTCATCAGGAAGGAGAAAGTTAAGCTGGATATAATAATGCACAAGGCAGAAAACCTTCTCTTAGCATCCTCTGAGCTGGGAGACATCAGTACTCATGTACAACAACATCTGTTATTGAAGAATGCGCCTGTCCAACATCCGGGGAGCGCAAGGTGAAGGATGTGAACGGAATGCGGTTTCTGATGTTTGGCAAAATGTACGCGTTGCGATACCAATCAAACCGAGGAACGAAACCTTCTGATCCCGTCCGTCCTGCAAGAAGGCACTGAAGCGGCATTTCAAAAGGCCTAACCAGAGCACGATGAGTTAGGGAGGAAGCGCACTGAGAAATCGGCCCCAAAATTATTTAAACTTGTTAACAGGAGGGAGTGCGGAAATGTGAACAACTTTCAGTCTTTGCCTTTGTGGTTAATAATGCAAGAGCCACAAGAATGAGATAGGAAATGATGATTTTGATGACTGCTGATTGGCCCCTTGACCCAGGACTGACCAGTTGGGAGTCACAAAGAGCCTCCCAACCCAACCAACCCCCAACGTGACCCACCTTTGCCCCATGGATGCGGCGGTCCTGTCTCTTTGCCAGCCCCGAAGACCTGGTGTCGCCAGGGAGGTAGCCGAGAGCACCCTGCTCCTTTCCCGTCGCCATCGTGAGGGACTTGGGAGGGTGCAGGGATGGCAGGGGGGCCCTCCAAAGGGCCCCCCCCAGAGTACCTGCTAGTGCCCATTGTATTTTTCAATACAGTGGGCTTTAAGTCTAGTACAAAAATAAAACAAATTAAAATGACTGTTGCCTGGAAGACCAGTTTGAAGAAACAAATGGGATTTTTGGCTGTATCAAATGGAGTATCATGTCCAGATCATGGAAGGTCATGGTACCGCTGTACTCTGTTCTGGTTCGGCCTCACCTGGAGTACTGTGTTCAGTTTTGGGAACCCAAGAGGGATGTAGACAAAGTGGAGCGTGTCCAGAGGAGGGCGACAAAGATGGTGAGGGGTTTGGAGACCAAGACGTATGAAGAAAGGTTGGGGGAGCTTGGTCTGTTTAGCCTAGAGAGGAGACGACTGAGACGGGATCTGATAACCATCTTCAAGTATTTAAAAGGCTGCCATGCAGAGGATGGAGCAGAGTTGTTCTCTCTTGCTCCGGAGGGACGGACCAGAACCAATGGGATGCAATTAATTCAAAAGAAATTCCATCTAAACATCCGGAAAAAGCTCCTGACAGTTAGAGTGGCTCCTCAGTGGAACAGGCTTCCTCAGGAGATGGTGGGTTCTCCATCTTTGGAGATTTTTAAACAGAGGCTGGAGAGCCATCTGACGGAGGGGCTGATTCTGTGAAGGCTCAAGGGGGTGGCAGATTACAGTGGATGAGCAAGAGGGTTGTGAGTGTCCTGTATAGTGCAGGGGGTTGGACTAGATGACCCATGGTTCTACGATTCTATGATACAAAAAGAAGTCCCTAGGGGTTCTGAAGAAGTGTGAAAGAGGGGAGACATGAGCCCTCAAGCCCCCCCCCCTTTTACATCAAATGCATTTGCCAGCCTGGCAGATCTTCGTCACAATTTCCAATATTTGTAACCCCTACTCTGGAAACTCCTTTAGAAACCGTACAGGTCTCATTAGCCTGCTGATAGATTTCCGCAGGGGAGCTGCTTGGTGTGCGCACACACCTCTGCTTTGGTTGGGACCAAACCCATTTCTTTTGGACTGGTGACGTTTGCTTCGGAACAGCTCTGTTCTGCCTGAGGCCGGGAGAAGGAGAAAGCCTGAAGGTTTCCAGCCGCTGAGCTATTTCCAGCCAGCCGAACAGATTCAGCCCCTGCAGTGGACTCTCGCCAGCTCACGGTGGCCTAAAATATGAACCCTGTGGGATCAGCTAGACAGGGCGGCTTTCGATCTGTTAAAAATATGGCACTCTTTGGGGTAGGTGTCTTAAAGAAAGATTATTGAGTGCGGAACTTCCTGGCTCCTTTTCTATTTGCATTTAGAATGAAAAACTTTTCTAGTCCTGTGGAAAGTTATATATATTCATTTCTGCATTCATGCTACATTCTGCGTTTATTCTATGTTCATTCCTGTGAAGTCCAACAATGGTTTAGAATCCATTGCAATATTAAGGATGATTTATCCTTCCTTCCTTCCTTCCTTCCTTCCTTCCTTCCTTCCTTCCTTCCTTCCTTCCTTCCTTCCTTCCTTTGTGTCCAGCAAAAAAGCTGTCAATTTAAGTTAGAATTACCCCTCAAAAACCCAATACAACCAGAATAGATAAACCTTTTTAAAATTAACATTTGATTAATGTTATGGCTGCCAAATTAAACCACAAGTAGCGTTGAACTTAATATGTGAAAAGCTATATTAAATTAAAAACCTCTACAGCAGTTTTCTTTCTTTCTTTCTTTCTTTCTTTCTTTCTTTCTTTCTTTCTTTCTTTCTTTCTTTCTTTCTTTCTTTCTTTCTCTCTCTCTCTCTCTCTCTCTCTCTCTCTCTCTCTCTCTCTCTCTCTCTCTCTCTCTCTCTGCCTTGTTTTCCTCTCTTCCTCCTCTCTCAGTTCTTGAGTAGTATCAATCTTTTCCAACGATTACTTTATCAATTGGGCAAATAACTATCAAAACCAGTTTAAAACATTAGAAAACAGTAAGACTAGTTGCTGGCTGTTAGTAGCCCTTATAGTACACAATCTAATTCTGGCTTTTGGGGGAGGGCTTGGGCGATGTTATCGCTGGAGTTTATTGGCCCTAACCAAATGACTGGTGGAAGAGCTCCATCTTACAGGCTTTGTGGAACTGAACCAGCTTTGACAGGGCCCTCAGCTTATCTGGGAACTCATTCCACCAGGTAGGGCCTAGGACCAAAAAGGCCCTGGCCCGGGTTGAGGCCAAATGTACCTTTCTTGAGCGAGGCATCACCAGCTGTCTGGAATTGGCAGAGTGTAATGCCCTTCAGGAGCCTCTGGTGGCTTAGGGTGGTAAGGCAGCCAACATGCTGTCTGAAGCTCAGATCATGAGGCTGGGATTTGATCCTAGCAGCCAGCTCAAGGTTGCCTCAGCCTTCCATCCTTCCAAAGTCGGTAAAATGAGTACCCAGCTTGCTGGGGGGTAAAATGGTAATGACTGGGGAAGGCACTGGCAAACCACCCCGTATTGAGTCTGCCATGAAAACGCTAGAGGGCGTCACCCCAAGGGTCAGACATGACTCGGTGCTTGCACAGGGGATACCTTTACCTTTATCTTTAATGCCCTACAGAGGACATAGACAGGCTGTGAATGTACCACTGTGAGCTCAACAACCACCCTAACTGTAATTTGTTTAATTAAACCAGGCTTTGGCCTCATGTCTGAACTGAGACCTAAAAATTCAGTTTGTCACATCACCAGTTACCAGTTGGAGCTCCCTGATTTTTTACCAATACCCGGACCAGGCATTGGATTTTGAAAGCTGTCCTTGCGATTTCAAACATCGCAGTAGAATGAATGTAAACAACGCAAGCCTTACCTTGCAAAAGCAATCATTTCCCTTCCTTAAAATAACAGAATACAGATGTGAGGGAGCGGACAGTATGAATCAGCTTAGACTTCAGGGCATTGCTCTTGAAGATTCTCTCTGCTTAGGTCTCGGGGGTTTCCTGCATACAAAATTCAAGGCCAGGATTTGATGTTGCTTTAATGGACTGGTTGGCGGCTGTGTCTAGAACAGTTGTTGTCTGCGGATCTTTTCCTGGGGGCTGTTGTTCTGTTTGGGAGACATACTTGGGTAATTTCCTAGAATGCCATTTCACTTGGTGCGTGAAATTGTTCTCTTTTTGACCTAGGTAACGTCTGGGTCTCTCCGTTATTTACTGTCATTTTGGCTGCATTAGTCTCCACCCACCCCCACCCCCACCCCCAAGGAAGCTCATCAGTAAAATGTGCCTAATTGGACCAAAGAGTCTGGCAAACTGCAGGAAATTCTGCGCTCAAAAGGACATTCAGGCTTGTCCCAAATAATAACCAGATTGATGTTGGGGTTTGGAAGGAATATTTTGGCAGAATAGAAATTGCAGTCGTTTTGCTTTTCCATTCCTGGTCGGCATCACTGTTTCTTTTCTGTGGACTTCCTGTCCGTCTCCCCATTGGCAGCTTCTTCCTCCTGTAGGAATTGGTCACATGGGGGATGCCTTCCAATCAAACATCATGCCACTGTAGAAGCCTGGATCTTGGATTAGGAGGATATCCGGGTTCAAATCACCATTCGGTCAGAATGGAAGAGTAATTAGAATGCTGATCCTAATTACTCTCCCGCACTCCTCTTTTTTGGGCTGAGGCCCCAGAGACCCAGGTTCGAATCCCCACTCATCCATGGAGGGTTGGACGGGGACAACAGGCTGGTCACACACTCACATCCTAAACTACTTCACAGAGTGGTTGTGAGGAGAAAACAAAAATGGGTTTCCTACTGGAAACCCATCCAATTTACTCCATCTAAATGGCCTTTTGACTCTCCCCTGGCCTTTCTGATATTAAAACCTGGGCAATATTTTTGTAATAGTTGTAAAGTTTTAATATGTTTGATTAATTAAGTTCAATTAAGTTGCTATATTGATTATACCCTATGTAAATTCAACTGTTGTAACTCACCCCGAGTTGCCAGAGGCAGTGAAGGTAATAAACAAACAAACAAACAATATTTATTAATTATTATTAATGAAGTAAATTTTTAAAAAAATCAACTGCATCGGGTGCTCTTGGCCAGTCTCTCTGCCCATCCTAGAAGAAGAGTTGGTTCTTATATGCCGCTTTTCCCTACCCAAAGGAGGCTCAAAGCGGCTTACAGTCGCCTTCCCTTTCCTCTCCCCACAACAGACACCCTGTGAGGGAGGTGGGCTGAGAGAGCCCTGAGATTACTGAAGAAGAAGAGTTGGTTCTTATATGCCGCTTTTCTCTACCCAAAGGAGTCTCAAAGTGGCCTACAGTCGCCTTCCCATTCCTCTCCCCACAACAGACACCCTGTGGGGTGGGTGAGGCTGAGAGAGCCCTGATATCGCTGCTCGGTCAGAACAGTTTTATCAGTGCTGTGGCGAGCCCAAGGTCACCCAGCTGGCTGCATGTGGGGGAGCGCAGAATCGAACCCGGCATGCCAGATTAGAAGTCCGCACTCCTAACCACTACACCAAACTGGCCATCCTACATCACATGGTCATTGGGAAGTAAAAATGGAAGGAGGGAGAGCAATTTAAGGAGCTTCGGTGAACTGTCCGGAGGGAAGGCTGAATAATAATAATGCCAAATTTCTGTCAATCAAGACAATCACAATGCAGATTTGGCTCAGCCAGTGAGTGCTATTAAAAGAGGGGAAGCAATTACAACAAATTCTGAAAAATGTCAAAATGTTGGAAAAATGCTTAAGAAGGTAGGCAATTACTGATGCTGCTGTATCCGTTTGCAGGAAGGACGGTGGGGCTTTAGCTCAGTTCTGTAATGAAGGGGTACATAGTACCTTACATCCTATCCCCTTTAAGGAGTATTTTAGGAGTGGGGTATATATATATCTCACTTGCCCGTTGTATACAGATCATAGGGCCAAATTTCTTGCTGGCCTACTAGATGGGCTAAATGATAAATCCGACCAGGAAAAACCTGTGTTATTGTTAGCAGATATGAATTCATTTGTTTCTAACAAAATGTCATTATTTGCCCTTGCAGCAAAGAAAATAAGGGCCAGAGTGGTGCTGCAGAGAGCAAGTACCTAGAGGAGCTATAGGATAGGTGGACATGTGTCTGGAAATGTTTTTATGATGTTAAGTGATTGTTGTCAGAGACTGCACATTCTCTTATTTGCTTCTTTTATTACTGATTTGAAATGTTTGAAATCCTTTTATATTTTCCTTTTGCATTGTAATGGCCTATGGCTACACGCAATAAAATCTGACGTGACTATATATTGGTGGCAGCTTCCATGCAGCATAGGAGTGGGTGTGAGGGGCTATGTGGGGGAAATGCACAAAGTGAAGGAGGGGGGCAGAGGAATCCTGGTTCCCCTAGTCGAGTTCCGTCCGCTTGAAATTCCACCTTGTGCATTTTCAAGTGATCTCTTCTAAACACAATGCCACCCTTTCTTGTAAGGTCTACTAGACTCCCCTTGGGAGTGGACGGGGAATTTGAGATGACCCATGAAGAAGCAGATATGGAGAGAGGAATCTGTCACAACCCAAATTGGGGAAGTTTCTGTCGGACTGACCCTGCTTCTGTGAAAAGATCAGGCTGGCCTGGCCTATCCAAGGCAGGGCAATTTGCCCATGCAGACGGTCTTTTGCCTGCCCGGCTTTGGTTCCTGTGTCAAAACTGGCTGCAATTCACGTAACAGCTTCTTGCTTCCAGAAATCCTACCAAGTTGCCCAGATCGTGTTGACTTATGCTTATTCTTCACAATTTGCCATGCAGGGGTAGGTAAGTTTGGAGAGAAGCAGAATCTTTTCAATTCTCTTGCGATCTCTGCTGCTTTGGGAAAGAAAAGGGGAGAGAAATATGATTCTGGCATTATTTTGGAAGACAGCTTCCCACGTTCACGCTGCATTATGACGTTTTGTTGCCAGAAAAGACCCCTGATATGCAGATTTCTTGCTTGTGTCACTGGTCATGTTTTTTCCCCCCAGCTTAGCAACATCATGTCCACATCTATGACTGACCTAAGACCTTTTAAAAATTATTTCTGATCTAACTCTCACTGGGGTGGCGAGCCCGTATTTGGCTGCGTGACTTTGGACTCCCAGGACCGAATACTGCCCCATCCAGAACAAAATCCAAGCATGCAGAAAACCAGGGTGTCAGGTTCTCGACCAGCAGCCTCACCCTCGAAAGCTGTTTTCTACCTGCGGGGATCTTTTCATTTACATATGGAGGATCATATCCATCTAAACATCCAGAAGAAGTTCCTGACAGTCAGAGTGGTTCCTCAGTGGAACAGGCTTCCTCGGGAGGTGGTGGGTTCTCCATCTTTGGAGATTTTTAAACAGAGGCTGGAGAGCCATCTGACAGAGAGGCTGATTCTGTGAAGGTTCAAGGGGGTGGCAGGTGACAGTGGATGAGCGAGAGGGTTGTGAGCATCCTGCATAGTGCAGGGGGTTGGACTAGATGACCCATGAGGTCCCTTCCAACTCTATGATTCTATGATCACTCAGTCCTGTGTCCTCCCTACTGTGCACCCTCCCACCCCCCAAAATGCAAGTTTGGCTCAACTGTGAGGTCCAGGCTTTGGGATGCAGCCTTGTGAATGGCCTTGCCTCCCCATTGGGCCGCCTTTCACCCATTCAGAAACCGAAGGGCAGAACTTCGCCTGGCGTGGGCGACAGTCCCGCCCTCCACAGCCTTGTTATTTTTAGCCAGGTATCATCCCATCACTGCTTGAGAAGCCATCAGCCCCCGGCAGCTGATCGTGGAATTTCTTCCACTCTTTCCCTCCTCTTCCCCCCCCCCCCAGTCTTTCATAACCCGCCTCATCTGGCTAAAGGACTTTTGGATAAGAGAATAGCCCCCCCTCCACACACACCCACCCCCTCCCCAGATCAGCCCCCGGAAAGGAACTTGAGACACGTTGCGAAGGCGACTCTCCCGCCGCCGTCCCCGATCCGATCCTGCGTTTGCAAGCGGGGCATGTTGAATCCGTCATGGGCCACGGGGTGACGTCGCCTCCCTTTGGCGAGGCGAGACGGAAACCTTGCAGGCGATCCGGCCAGCCCCGGAATAGAAAAGAGACTCCTTTCGTTTCTGCTTCAATCACCGCCGCCTCCCTCCCCAACAAAGCACACATGTCACATTCGTTGTTCCCTCTGCAAAAAGACTGCAAAGGAATGAACACGAGATGCAATGGGGGGGCGGGTGGGGTGGGGGGGGGATGCAAGCAGCCAGCCTCACTTGCAGGTTTAAAGCCTCACCTTTCTCCCCCACCCCCCCCCCCCGTCTGGGTGAGCTTTTCCTCCTCCGCCTGGTGGAGTGCATTTTGTTTTGTTTTTTTAAAAATAAAAATGCTGGCAAGGAAAAGCAGCCGAGGGTCTCCATCCTTTGAGTGGCCGATGCCGAAATCTCTCCACTAAATTGCCGCGCATGATGCTCTGCAAAGGCAGGGGAGAGGAGAGACATGTAGCTTTCATTCAGAGCCTCCAAGACAGGTCTTTTCTGTAGTCAGGGGGAGAGAGAGAGAGGGAGAGGGAGAGGGAGGGAGGGAGGGAGGTGGGGGGGGGGGCAAGGAAGCCCAGAGATCAATGCATTTCAAACAGAGAGACTAGAATGCTTCTTGGTAGCACATGCTGAGGACCCTGTGTGTGTGTGTGTGTGTATGTGTGGTGTGTGTGTGTGTACATGGTTTGTGCCGAGCAGAGAAGCTGAATCGTCTGGTCCCTATGCTCCTTGTTTACTGCGATGTTCTTTGCATGTTACTGTGCACTCCGGACTAACGTAAAGGTAAGAGGAAGCGAGACAGCAGTTTGACTCCCCCCCCCTCCCAAAATGTGCGTGTGTCTTTTTTTTTTAACCTCCCCCCTCCCCTCCAATAACACCCCCAACCCCCCCCCCCCAAAACCCAGCTGCAGAAAATGTCTACCTTTGCCTTGCTTGGGACTTTGAATTGGCTTGCCTGGATGGGAATATTATTACAGGTGGTTGCGGATGCTTCGTCTTATCGCCGGCTTTCGCTGGAGAGTCTGATCCGAACGTTTCGCAGTCTGATGACCTTTGGCTCGGATCAGGACTGTAGTTTTGCATGGCCGGGGTGACAGTCTACGGTTCCCCCCCACCCCTTGTCCTGAAAAGTGTCCCGGTAGGCCAGGAACAAGACTCCAGAGGCTCCCGTTCTGTGCTGCTTTATTCCCGCTGGCTTAGGGCAAAGAAACCAGAAATGCATTTCTGCCTTGCTGCCTCATCCCCTCCGGTGATGTGAGCTTGCTTGTTTTCCTGCTGACGGTCTGTCTGCCAAGCCGGGGGAATCTGTCTGCTGGAGCTAGACTCTTGTGCCGATCCAGCTCTCGATTTGCCACACCGACAGGTGCTCTAGCCAAACACGAGACAACGTTGAGGGTATCTGTCGGGCATCTGTGTATAGGCACACATGTCTAAATTTAAGGGAGGGGGGTGAATCTTTCCGGCTTTCTTAGCTTGTGTCGCTGCTACGAAGCTCTTTTTCATCCCCGTTGACGTGTAGCTATTTTTGCTGAATCCAGGCCCCCTCCCCGGAAAGTTCAGTGTCAAAGTTGCTGCATTTCTTTCGTTTTTTTGGCAGCTGAGGACAGAGTTGAAATGATCATTGACATTACGCTGTGCTGGAAAGCAAAGCTAGTGGGCCAACCAGCCGGAGGAACAGAGCTGCATAATTTAAATGAATTACAGTCTTCTGTCAACCTGCTGGGGAGGTATTGTCAGTGTTCCCGTTATGTCAGCCATGGAGGAATGTCTGCGTGAGTGTGGAAATTCACATCAAAGGCATATGCGCAAGCTCATTTACTTACTTATTTGTTTTTAAGTTGGAGGAGGATTTGGAACAGGTTTTTCTTCTTGAGCCGTTCCGCCTCCCAGATGTTTCTGAGAAAGTTTCGTTTTCTGCCTCCCCTTTTGGAGTCTCGTGATGTCGCCGACAGAACAGAATCAGGAAGGTTGACCGATGCAGCATCTGGAGATTTTGATCCGCGGACGTGTCAATTAGGTCGGTCGGGCAGAATGTCCAAAAACTCGGTGACAGTTCGTATCGGCAATCCCGGGCGAAATTTTTGTGAATGGCCAGATGCTTGGAGATAGATCTCTGAACAGGGCAGTGACCTAAACATCGTACTGTTCGTTCACGTATGACTGAAAAGTGGCAAAATATATGCAATCTGTTTCTAAGCGGTCGTATTTCTTCTGGTATTGAGACGTGAATGTCGAGGGCCACCTGGTCTTTGGACGTTAGCTGAAACATATTGGGTTCATGGGAGCTACTGAAGTGGAAGCTCTTGCATTTGAAGGAAGGCAAGGAGAAGTTAGGCAAATTAACAGCCATCAGTGGGAGATTTTGCACCTTACCTGGGCAATGTATAGAATGGCCCAAAGAAGTCAGAAGATGTGTATTGATTATTTGTATTTTCTACAATAGCTGCAATATTTCCATAGCTTCTTTAGGAATGTTGATCTTTGGCTAGGAAATACACATTAGCTGGATAATGTACGTGGAACCACTGAGCACAATATACTCTCAACTGTTTCCCAACATCCCCAGCCAACGTGTCTAATGAATACCTTGTTCTTGTGTACGTGTCCATGGGCTGAGATGAATGGGTACAACTCCCAGTCAACTTATATAGGCTACAGCGTACCAGGTCCAATAGATGGCAATTGGAAAGCAAGTATCTCCATGGCTCTTACTATAAAAGTACATGAACTTTTATATATACTATAAAAGTACCTGAAAAGTTCATCCAGAAAACAAAAGATTGTATATACGCTACTGAAATGCCATAAACTTAGTGGATGTTGACATGAACTGGCAAATCTTAAGATTTTATGCAGGGCAACAGATGTTGGAAAATTTTTACCTCAAGAAGGCTTAAAACAATATTTTAAACTCACAGCATGATAAATACCCTTTACCAGTGGGCTAATGGGCATTTTGATGTTGATTGAAGGTACTCAACTGGCTTTCTTATTTTCTGGAAGGATTTCCAGATGTTTCTAATCTTATTGAAATTTCAGAAGAATGCTGATACTGTGACATGCATGTTAGCAATCCAAGTGATGAGATCACATCATGTATGACAGCTTAAAGGGATAATAATAATAATAATAATAATAATAATAATAATAATAACAATAACAACAACAACAACAACAACAACAACAATAACAATAACAATAACAATAACAATAACAATAACAACAATAATAATAATTCTTGTAGCCTGCCCTTCCTGGTAGCTCACAGCGGGTAGTAAAATGAGTTAAAACAACCCATTTGTTTAAAAAACAGGTTCATTGAAACCTTCATATACATTCTATCCTCCCCATTCAGTAGAACCTTGAGGGAGAGGGGAGGTCCCAGATCTTCTTGGAGGGTCGGTCTTCTTCTCTTTTGGCACCGAGGCCAGCATTTTTGTGGTTCTGTCTGGCCTAAACCAAATGCCTGGTGCACCAAATGCTCTGTCTTGCACCCCCTGTGGAACTGGTTAAGAGGGGTGGGATTTATGTTCCAGTTGGGTTGGTTTAATGTAATGCCTTTCTGAAAACTCCCTTGCCTGAATATGTTATTCCGGTGGAGGTAGGAAAGTAATCAAACTTTAAAGAAAAACAGAACTAAGCATTTGTGAATGCAATCTGTACCAATGCAGGTGTACACTAACAGCTGACAGCTTAACTCTTTGCCACTTTGTAATTAACATTTAGTAACCCTTCCTCCCCCTTTCCTTCCACGTGACAATCAAGGTTAATAAGCAAACACAGGGATTGTTTATCAGTTTAAGCCATGTTTCCAGTGTTGTGGTATCCGGAGCTAATATTTCCTGGATTTTCTGGCACACACATCACTTGGAAAGACACATACATTTCCTCCGTTGTCTCCAAGATCCATGGGGAGACATTGTTGGAACTATGGGACTGACCAGGTAACTCTGCCTTCTGGGCCCTTGATTTCTGCTTGTCCCAGGTAATCAAGACTCAGGAGATGGGACCATAAGAACATCAGAAGAGCCCTGCTGGATCAGACCAGAGGTCCATCTAGGCTGAGCATCCTATCTCACACAGTGGCCAACCAGTTCCTCTGCACAACCAACAACAGGCATATAGGCCAAGCCCTTCATAAGAACCTCATAAGAGCCCTGCTGGGTTAGACCAATGGTCCATCTAGTCCAGCATCTTGTCTCATGCAGTGGCCAACCAGTTTCACTGGGCAGCCAACAAGAGGACATGAAGGCTGAGGCCTTCATAAGTACATAACAAGTATACTTCTGGATCAGACCAATGATCCTTCTAGTCCAGCATCCTGTTTCACAGAGTGGCCAAGCAGTTTCTCTGGATGGCCAACAATAGAGAAGAGAGGCTAAAACCTTCTCCTGATGTGGCCACCTGAGTCTGGGATTCAAAGGTTTACAGTGCCCTCCGAATGCTGAGGTTCCCCTCAGTGACCCTGTAGCTATTGATAAAGTTATCCTTCACAAATCTGTCTGATCCTGACTTAAAACTGTTTATTCCTGTGGCTACCACCACATCCTCAGGCAGAGAATTCCACATTTTAATCACTCTCTGTGTAAATAGATCCTTTCTTTTGTCTGTCATGAGCCCACTGCCCATCGATTTCTCTAGATGCCTTCAAGTTCTAGTATTTTGGGAGAAGGAGAAATATTTCCCTTAGTCAACTCACAAGCCCATGCCTCATTTGATAAACCTATATCATGTCACCCCTTAGCCATCTCTTTTCTAGACTGAAAAGTTTCAGACTCTTCAGCATTTCCTCCTAGGGAAGATGCTCCAATTCCCTCATCATTTTGGTTGCCCTCTTCTGGACTTTTCCCAGCTCTGGAATGCAGTCCGGCCATCACCGGTACTTCTAAGATTTTCCCATGCATTTTGACTGTAGTAGAGTTGCACCAGGGAATTCTAGTGCATCCTTATTACCGCCCTCTATATGACAAAGGTGTCATTGCCTGTTAATATTTAGGGGGAAGTTAGTGTGAAATGGAGCCTCCCCTCATCAGCGAATTGAGGACGTTGTACACATCAAGCAGATTGCCTTCATGTTTCATAGGATCATAGAATCGTAGAGTTGGAAAGGACCTCCAGGGTCATCTTGTCCCCTGCACAACCCCCTGCACAATGCAAGACATTCACAACTACATTGCTCACCCACAGTGACCCCATTTTCATGCCCAAGTGATCCCCCCACCAAAAATCTCCCAAATCCAGCCTGGCCCGGAGGAAATTCACCCACCATCCCACAGTGGCAATCAGCAATTCAAGTTGTAGCACTCTGTTCTTTGTGATATAAACCAGATCTGCGTTTGGAAACCACTGGTTCAGAGTGCAAATTAAGATTCATATAAACTTGTCCGGTTTCCTTGAACGATTTGCTTCTTGGCCAGACGGTCTGTCTGCAATGCCGTTCTCAGTGCTTTCATGGGAATTCTGTATTGAACACAGGAAGAGCCAGCTTGATATAGCGATTGAGAGCAGTGGCCTCTAATGTGGAGAGCTGGGTTTGATTCCCCATTCCTCCACATGCAGCCAGCTGGGTGACCTTGGGCCTTTACAGGACGTTTACAGTTCCCACTGAACAATCCTGTCAGGGCTCTCTCAGCTATACCTGCCTCTCAGGGTGTCTGTTGTGGGGAGAGGAAGGGAAGATGACTGTAAGCTGCTCTGAGACTCCTTTGGGTAGAGAAAAGCGGCATATAAGAACCAACACTTCTTATTCAGTAATATCAGGGCTCTCTCAGCCTCACCCACCTCTCAGGGTGCCTGTTGCGGGGAGAGGGAGGGAAGGCGACTGTAAGCTGCTCTGAGACTCCTTTGGGTAGAGAAAAGCGGCATATAAGAACCAACACTTCTTATTCAGTAATATCAGGGCTCTCTCAGCCTCACCCACCTCTCAGGGTGTCTGTTGCGGGGAGAGGGAGGGAAGGCGACTGTAAACTGCTTTTGAGACTCTGTTGGACAGTGAAAAGTGGGGTATAAAATCAAACTCCTCTTCTTCTGCTACTGAATCAGGCCTTCAGGTTAACACTCTCAGTATTAATAGTGGCAGAATTTCTCTATGGTCTCAGGTGGAGGTCTTTCCCCTCACCTAAGGCCTGATCTTTCACCTGAAAACTACGGACTGAACCTGGGATATTCTACATGCCCAGCAGATGCTCTACTCATGAGCCAAAGCCCCACCCAAACATTTTAAAGGTGTTTGTCCTGGCACTTGATAGGGTTAGGCGGTAGTGCTACATACAGACACCTGTGCAAGGTATTTTAAAAATGCCAAGGATGGCTCGGATCCTGCGAACGAGTTCCAAGCATATCTAGACAATCTCTGCCCCAGACTGCATTTCCTCTTCTGCTAAACCTTCCATTTCCCCTCGGGCCCATTGAAAAGCACTGAACCTGTGCCAACGGACGTTTTAGTGTCACAGGAAGCATATCCCATGGCTGAGGCCGTCTAGCATGCAGGAAACTCACTCCCCAGGTCCAAGCCTGTGACTACATAAAACGACATCGTTCCATCTTTTATCTTCCTGTACATTGCTTGAGGGTTCTCTGGATGGAACGAGTAAAAATAAAACTGCACAGAAGTCTGGGGAGATATGACTGTGTTCTTCTTCTTCTTGTGTGTTTTGATTTTTAGCCTGCCTTTTCTCAAAAAGAGGCACTGGCAAACCACCCCGTATTGAGTCTGCCATGAAAACGCTAGAGGGCGTCACCCCAAGGGTCAGACATGACTCTGTGCTTGCACTGGGGATACCTTTACCTTTACCTTTTCTCAAAAAGATGCAGGCTTCTGTAGCTAGGTTTTGGGGGCCTGTTATTACTTGTAGAAGGCGGCACGATGTTCGGAGGGGTGCGTATGGATTTGTCATGTGTCCAGATCCTGGTTTGACATTAAGGTCGCTGGCTCTGGGCTGGGCAATTCCCAGGGACTGGGGGTGGAGCTTGGGAAGGGCAGATTCTGGAGAGGGGAAGGGCCCCAGTGGGGTATAATTCCACACCTTTGAGGGCCCACATTCAGCCGGTGCTTTGTCATCTGCACTGGTTACCAGTCTGTCTCCGAATCCGATTCAAGGTATTGGTATTGGCCTTTAAGGCTATACGCGGCCTGGGTCCCATCTACCTGCAGGACCGCTTGGTTGCTTATGCCCCCCGTAGAGCACTCCGATCTGCGGGTATGAATTTACTGGTTATCCCGGGCCCACGGGATGTTCGCCTGGCCTCGACCCGGGCCAGGGCCTTTTCAGTCCTGGCCCCAACCTGGTGGAACGAGCTCCCAGAAGAGCTAAGGGCCCTGCCGGAGTTAACAGCTTTCCGCAGGGCCTGTAAGATGGAGCTCTTCCGCTAGGCATATGGTTGAGGCCAGGGCAGCTCTCCCACTAATCCATCAGAGGATCCCCTCCAATATTGAGATCTCTAACATCGAGATCATTGTTAGATCTATTGTATTGGTGCCACCCTCTTCTGAATATTATTCTCCCCACCAGGCTGAACATGGGGGAAGTTGGGTAAATACGATTAGAATTGTGACCACCACCGCTTATATGTTATATGTGATACGTTGTTTGACGTAAATTGGGTATTTTTGTGGGGATTTTATTGTGTTTTTAACTGTTTATGTTGTAAACCGCCCTGAGACCTATTTGGAGAAGGGCGGTCTAAAAATTAAATAATAGTAGTAGTAGTAGTAGTAGTAGTAGTAGTAGTAGTAGTAGTAGTAGTAATAATAATAATAATAATAATAATAATAATAATAATAATAATAATAATAATAGTCCAATCTCCAAAGCACCCATTTCCTCCAAGGGAGCTAAACCCCCTGTTCTGGGGAAGAGTTCCAGGAGCTCACCAGATGTCTCTGGGTAGTGGGGAAACCTCGCAGTCTGTCTCAGCCAAATTAGGCCAAATAAAACCATAGCTTTATTTTTCATATCTGAAACAGGCTGGCCACATATCCACCCAGCGTAAAAAGAGATGTGTAAATTTTGTGTTGCTGTTCGGGTGGTTAATCGAGGTAGCATTGATTGCTGCTTTCATATATAGTAATTTTGGCTTTATTCACCCAACACTTAAAATGGCTTATCAAATTAGGGGACTCGTAAGGAGCTGACCCCTGCTGTCACGCTCTCTAAAATATATGGTGATGAGCTTATCGGAAAGACTGGCACTGTTATTAACTGGCTGTCCTTAGAATGATCCTGACTACCTGTTGATAGTCAAAAGAAACCCAGTACAAATAGTGTCTGGGGAGGATCTTCATGCACAAGATCAGCAAAATGGTATTCCCGTGCAACGAGAAGCCTTTAAAGACAAATAAATATTGGCAGGGTGAAGTTTTTAAAAAGGAAGTATGTGTCCAACAAACTGAGAGCCAGTTTGGTGTAGTGGTTAGGAGTGGGGACTTCTAATCTGGCAAGCTGGGTTCGATTCCCTGCTCCCCCACATGCAGCCAGCTGGGTGACCTTGGGCTCACCACAGCACTGAGAAAGCTGTTGTGACCGAGCAGTGATATCAGGGCTCTCTCAGCCTCACCCACCCCACAGGATGTCTGTTGTGGGGAGAGGAAAGGGAAGGTGACTGTAAGCCGCTTTGAGACTCCTTCTGGGAGAGAAAAGCAGCATATAAGAACCAACTCTTCTTCTTCTTCAGTAATATCAGGGCTCTCTCAGCCTCCCCTCCCTCACAGGGTGTCGGTTGCAGGGAGAGGAAAGGGAAGGCGAATGGAAGCCGCTTTGAGACTCCTTTAGGTAGAGAAAAGTGGCATATAAGAACCAACTCTTCTTCTTCTTCAGTAATATCAGGGCTCTCTCAGCCTCTCCCACCTCACAGGGTGTCTCTTGTGGGGAGAGGAAAGGGAAGGTGACTGTAAGTCGCTTTGAGACTCCTTCAGATACAGAAAAGTGGCATATAAGAACCAACTCTTCTTCTTCTTCTAAATTGGGTCTTGGGGGGTGTCTGCCTGTCAACAGTGTTGGTGAACGTTTGCATTTCCATGTGACTGTCAGTTGTGTTTTCCATTCACATTTGTGATGGCTTTATTGCCCAACGTGGTGGCTCTGATCCAGGAACATATCCCTCCCTCCTCCAAATGCTAGGGTACACAAACTCCCTGGATTTTTTTTAAAATATTTTTTATATGGGCTGTTCTTTCCCCCACTTTGCCCATCTGTTTGTGAGCAGACATTGCTGTATTTCTTGCCACCGCTTCACTCCCATTGTGTAGATGTTGAAAATATTGAACAAGTGAGATGTCCCATTTGGGATGAGGGGGGGGGGCACATAATGGGCAGGATCGGAGAGGAAAGGCAAGGTGGTCACAAGTGTGGCATCCCTTATGAACTCCTTCTCTGGAGCTGTCCGTGGTCCTGAAGCCAATGGGGAAACAGACCATCTGGGGATAAGATGCAGCACCATGGATAGCTCAAGAGGAGACTTCCCAGCTAGGCGAGCTCAATCTCTGATTCCAGGGCTGCCTGCAGTAGGCTTGCTGCTTGTGCTAGGCTAAAAAAGGCCTAAGCTAAGCGTAAATGAACTAAACATACCTTATTGTTGTTGTTGTTAGGTGCAAAGTCGTATCCGACCCATCGCGGCCCTATGGACAATGATCCTCCAGGCCTTCCTGTCCTCTACCATTCCTTCTACCATTTAAGCTTCAGTGACTCCATCCAGCCACCTCATTCTCTGTCGTCCCCTTCTTAAATTGCTCCCAGCATTAGGCTCTTCTCAAGGGAGTCCTTCCTTCTCATGAGGTGGCCAAAGTATTTGAGTTTCATCTTCAGGATCTGGCCTTCTAAGGAGCAGTCAGGGCTGATCTCCTCTAGGACTGACCAGTTTGTTCGCCTTGCAGTCCAAGGGACTCGCAAGAGTCTTCTCCAGCACCAGAGTTCAAAAGCCTCGTTTCTTTGAGGCTCTTTTTATATATCTTTATCTATATCTATATCAGAGAGAGAGAGAGAGAGATACACACACACACGAGACAGATTTCTAGAACATTTAATGGAGAGAAGCATTAATGGAAGCACACACAAAGGAATGGATTAAATGATTTCTTCTTCTTTCCATTGATGAAGTTTGAACTTACTAGCAATTAGTGACATCGTACATGACAAAAAGGATATTTTATCAGTTCAGTTACCAGCACCTCCCCTTTGGACTTCCTTTCTCACATTTTTCATTCTACTGAGCAAAAGAGAATTTGTGTCTCAAAAGAAAAGGAAGGTGAGCAAAAAAAAATACTGGATGATGTAAAAGACATTGAGAGCCAGCATGGTGTAGTGGTTAAGAGCAACGACGGTATAGTGGTTAAGACAACAGGATTTCATTCTCTCCTTCTCCAGATGTAGCTGGCTGAGTGACCTTGGGCCATCCACAGTTCTTTCAGATCTCTCTAAGCCTCAGCTACCTCACAGGTTGTCTGTTGTAGGGAGAGGAGGGGAAGGTGATTATAAATTTGCTTTGAGACCCATGAGGCCTGTTGGGTTACCTTAGGCAGTCACAGATCTCTCAGATCTCTCTCAGCCTCATCTCCCTCACAGGGTGTTCCTCATGGAGAGAGGAAGCTAAGGTGATTATCAGCTGCTTTGAGGCACATGGGGTCTGCTAGGTGACCTTGGGCCAGTCATAGTTCTCTCAGAGCTTCCTCAGTCTCACCTGCCTCACATGTGAGGGGAGAGGAAGGGCAGGTGACTGTCACTTGCTTTGAGACTCCTTTGGGTAGTAAAAAGTGGGGAACAAAAAACAGTTCTTAATCTACAGTGCCTCTGACTTACATTAAGTAAGAGAAAGTGCTGTGTAACATGAGTGGGAAGCATAAATAATACATAACAGAAATAATAGAAAATCGGGACTTTTTCAGAAGCAGTCCACAGAATAAAGGCTTCTTTGACATTCAGAACAGCCTTTGACACCCTTGATTACAAGTCTGGAAATGATAGCCAAGCTACATACCCAATGGATGGATGGATGGAAGTTGATAAAGGAAAGTGTAGACAGCATCTCATTTCTTTTAACCAAGTGCATATCCAAGATGCCTCAATAGCAGACTGGGTGATTAGCTGCTTGCATTTCTTGTTGGCTTTGTTAGCTGTTCCACATAATATATTTCTGGTGAGGACTTGGAGGAGGAGCTGGTCTCATGGCTTAAGTGCCACTCAGCGCTTAACACCCACTCTGTGCGGCTGTCCTGCCCCCGAGTGCCTCCTCCTCCAACTGGCTTGCCTGTCTGTCCAACAGTCAGCCAATTGCCTTCCACCCCCCACCCTGTATGAGCCTCTTGTGGCGCAGGGTGGTAAGGCAGCCGTCTGAAAGCTTTGCCCATGAGGCTGGGAGTTCAATCTCAGCAGCCAGCTCAAGGTTGACTCAGCCTTCCATCCTTCCGAGGTCGGTAAAATGAGTACCCAGCTTGCTGGGGGGTAAGCGGTAATGACTGGGGAAGGCACTGGCAAACCACCCCGTATTGAGTCTGCCATGAAAACGCTGGAGGGCGTCACCCCAAGGGTCAGACATGATTCGGTGCTTGACAGGGGATACCTTTACCTTTACCTTTACCCCACCCTGACCACCCCCTCCTCCTTCCACTTCCTCCGAGGCTCGGAGGCTGCAGATCTCTGCCGCATGAGAGCTGGCCCTGCTGGTGAATTCCCTAACACCTGCCTGCAGCCTTTCCAAGTCCTGGGGGGCGGGATTTGGAGGCCATCCACAGAGTTCCTCCACCCCACCTCCCCAATCTAGTTCCCGTTGTATTCCTGAATGCAACAGACAGGCCCCTAGTAATAGTATAACGGTGCATAACAAAATGTGCTGAAACGTCACAAAACAATGGCAACCATTTCCTCGCACAAAACATTGATTATGAAGTTCAGGCCTTGGTAGGGACTAATGAAACCTGGCTTTTGTTGTGGTTTCTTGTTGTTAAGTGCCCTTGTGTGATGTCTGTTTAGACAGGTGCACAATAAATTGTAGTGCAAATAAGTCTTTCTTTATGTTTTGGACTCCGTCAACCACTGCCATTGAGCAGATGGGAGGGAAGGAAATTCTTTTTGTTCAAGCCCTGATCCCACCATTTTTACACTTTTTGGAAACATTTTCTCCCTTCTCAAGTGCCTGCTGTGGATTTCAGTGGAACGAAAGTGCAAATATCAGTGCAGCAAATCAAAACAGCTCAGTCAGATTCTGCAGGACAGAGGGTACTTTAGAATCATAGAATCATAGAGTTGGAAGGGGCCATACAGGCCATCTAGTCCAACCCCCATGCTCAATGGAGGATCACCCTGAATCATAGAATCATAGAATCATAGAATCATAGAATCATAGAATCATAGAATCATAGAATCATAGAATCATAGAATCATAGAATCATAGAATCATAGAATCATAGAGCTGGAAGGGGCCATACAGGCCATCTAGTCCAACCCCCATGCTCAATGGAGGATCACCCTGAATCATAGAATCATAAAATCATAGAATCATAGAATCATAGAATCATAGAATCATAGAATCATAGAATCATAGAGTTGGAAGGGGCCATACAGGCCATCTAGTCCAACCCCCATGCTCAATGGAGGATCACCCTGAATCATAGAATCATAGAATCATAGAATCATAGAATCATAGAATCATAGAATCATAGAATCATAGAATCATAGAGCTGGAAGGGGCCATACAGGCCATCTAGTCCAACCCCCATGCTCAATGGAGGATCACCCTGAATCATAGAATCATAGAATCATAGAATCATAGAATCATAGAATCATAGAATCATAGAATCATAGAATCATAGAGTTGGAAGGGGCCATACAGGCCATCTAGTCCAACCCCCTGCTCTACGCAGGATCAGCCCTAAGCTTTCCTCAGTAACCTGCTCGAAAGCCAAAAAGTCAACTCCCAAGGCGAAGAGAATACCTTCCATATTAAAAAAAAAGCCTCAGAAATAAAAAGGGTGAAATATTCCATCACAGTGGAAGTACAGAAAAAGTCAGATTCCAGAGTTAGACTTCGCCCTGACTCAAGATAACTCGATCTCATCAGACTTTGGAAGTTAAGCTTGGTGCACTGCTTAGGAACACGGACTTCTAATCTGGCATGCCGGGTTTGATTCTGCGCTCCCCCACATGCAGCCAGCTGGGTGACCTTGGGCTCCTCACAGCACTAATTGAGCTGTTCTGACCGAGCAGTAATATCAGGGCTCTCCCAGCCTCACCCACCTCACAGGGGGTCTGTTGTGGGGAGAGGAAAGGGAAGGCGACCGTAAGCTGCTTTGAGCCTCCTTCGGGTAGAGAAAAATGGCATCTAAGAACCGACTCTTCTTCCTCTTCAGTAATCTCAGGGCTCTCTCAGCCTCACCTCCCTCACAGGGTGTCTGTTGTGGGGAGAGGAAGGGAAGGTGACTGTAAGCCACTTTGAGACTCCTTCGGGTAGAGAAAAGCAGCATATAAGAACCAGCTCTTCTTCTTGTTCTTCAGCAGGGTACTTCTTTCTCTCCCTTCTCTATTTTATTTGTTTGTTTGTTTGTTTGTTTATTTATTTATTTATTTATATACCGCCACTCCCATACAATGGCTCGAGGTGGGGTCACAAAGTCCTCATTAAAATCCCATTAAAGCTGTGAAGGGCTTAAGGGGGTGGCAGGTGACAGTGGATGAGCCATAGGGTTGTGGGTGTCCTGCCTAGTGCAGGGGGTTGGACTAGATGACCCACGAGGACCCTTCCAGCTCTATGATTCTCTGATGCTAAAAACCCCATTAAAAGGACATACCGATACAATATTTAAAAAATACACAGCAAACAGGTGAAATAACACAAGCCCCACGCCCAAGACTAATACCCACTATCGGGGAGGAGAGGGGGCCTAGTTGGCAACGCCCAGGTGCTAACGACAGCTCTATCCCCATGGCCAGTTTTATAACCCTCTGTCATGTCCCCTCTTAGTCACCTCTTCAACCTTTCTTCCTCAGGACAGTGTTCCATCCCTGCAGCATTCTAATTGCCCATTTCCCGCCCCTTCCCCCCCCCATAGAACTGAATTCTGCTGAATACCATTGGCAGAGTGAAAGTTGGAAGGGGCGATAGACGGCTTATTTGCTGATGCTGCCTTCTGCTGCTTAACATAATCCGACACAAACGCCTGGAAGAACACTGCTCCTTTATTGTTTTTATCATTTTTAATCTTAAGAGCGTTACACTTCGCAAGGAATTTATGGACGTGCACTGGGTGTATCGTTATCTTTGAGGTAGTGGTACTGGTTGATTTGGAGACTGGCATGCTTCTGTTTCATTTGGAATCCGGTGCTGGATGTGAGTTTTGTGGATTACATGGGTCTCCAGAAAGACAAATGAGTGGGTTCTAGGTCAAACCAAGCCTAAACTTGCCATAGAAGCTGAAACCATTAATCTGAAGCTTCAGAGCCAGTGGGTTCAAATCAATTCAAAATAATTTTCAGCTAAACATCCGGAAGAAGTTCCTGACAGTTAGAGCGGTTCCTCAGTGGAACAGGCTTCCTCAGGAGGTGGAGCCTCTCTGCAGCCTGGGAAGGATCAGACAGGGACTCTGCCAAACAGCTGATCCTGAGAATCTTTAAATGCTTCCTGCTCTCCCAGCCTCAGTGGGGTCTGCAGGGAGACATATAAAGACCCTGCCAAACACCTGTATCTCCGAGATCAGCAGTCTGGCGCTGTTTCCTCCAAATCAGTTTGAGGTTTCCGAATTGGTCAAACTCAAATCAGTGATTGAGTTGGTTCGAGTTGTACGGAATCAGGAAACTTCAGATCCAAAATGTTCTGATTTCCCCCTTGTGCACATCCCTATTTGCCAACTCCGGGTTGGGAAATTCTTGGTTATTGGGTCTAGCAGGCCAGAGCTTCCCGAGCTTCCAGAACCTGCCGAAGGAACTATTTTCTCCAGAGCAACTGACTTCCATCCTCTGGCAGAGAGTTATAATTGTGAGAGTCCTCCAGGTCCCAATTGAAGGGTGCTGACTGTAGGTGGCAAAGATACCTGGAATGGGCCCAGCTGAATTTTGTTGGCTGTGTAAAAATGTAAACATGGGTAAGGGGGTGGGGAAAAAACTTCAGTTCGTCTGCTCACGTTTTGTGCCATTCATTTACAGAGCGTGAGTGCCAGGGTGCAATTTCCCCCTTGCCAAGGGGACGCTGCCAAGATGCTGTCTCTGCAAAGAGCTTTTGGTGTCCCTGCTGTAACATTTGCATGTCTAGCATTTTGTGAGAATGTCCTCTCCTTAAGTGAGAAGCCTGGCATCCATCTCTGGCTTGGAGCTACCGAAACTAGGAATGAAGGGCTCTTTGCTAAATGCCATTGACAGTGGTAGATACCCCTGTCTCCAGGGTAGGGTGGGGGGCTGGCAACCCTAGCACACATGCACACAATAGTATAGGACTTAGCTCTTAGACCCATGTATACACTGCCTCATTTTGGCATGCTCTTTTCCCAAATGAGCTGCACATGAAGACCTCTGTTAAGTAATAGATATATGGGTTAAATTGTATAGATCAGGGGTGGCCAAACTGTGGCTCTCTAGATGTCCATGGACTACAATTACTTTGAGCCCACCAAACAGCTGGTCTTCTGTATCAGCTGTTTGGTGGGCCCTTTAAATGTCACCCTCCAAACCCTTCCCAATCTGTGGAGAGCTTGTTGTGGTGCTAGCAGGGGCTCATGTTAATTGTGGCAAAACTGTGGCTCTCTAGATGTCCATGGACTACAATTACTTTTGAGCCCACCAAACAGCTGGTCTTCTGTATCAGCTGTTTGGTGGGCCCTTTAAATGTCACCCTCCAAACCCTTCCCAATCTGTGGAGAGCTTGTTGTGGTGCTAGCAGGGGCTCATGTTAATTGTGGCAAAACACTCTCCGTCCTAACCCCTTATTTGACAATAGTTTGCCTTCCTCTTCTGAGTCCCTTTTGCATGTGCAATAAATAGAATAGTTGTGTATGCGCTGGGTGGGTCCAGAAGAGGTTTTGTGGCACAGTAGAAGAACCTCTGCTTTGCATGCAGAAGGACACAGTTTCATCCCCTGGCATCTCCAGTTGAAAAGGGCAAGGCAGGAGGTGACGTGAAAGACCTCTCATTGAGACCTAAGGGAACTGCTGCCAGTCTGAGTAGGCAATACTGACCTTTACAGACCAAAGGTCTAATTCACTATAAGTCATTTTCATGTGTGTTCATGGGTCTGTCCTGGCAGTGGCCAAGTGGAAGGAGTTAATGAGATATGAGGCAAATAGACAGACAGACAGAGATGGGCCGACTCACAGGGGACTGACTTCTGGGGCAGAGGATGGGAGTGAAGGAAAGCTGCTGGGTTGCAGAGATGCATGGAGATGGGGAGAAAAGAGAACATGGGGAGAAAAGAGATGCTGTGTTGGATCCATCCAATCTACCACTCTGTGTCACACCGTGGCCAAATCCCAAGGGCCATCAGGAGGTCCACCAGTGGGATCAGGCCTCCCACTGTAGCCTCACAGCAGCAAGAATACAGAGCATCACTGCCCCAAACATAAGAACATCAGGCCAATGGCTCATCTAGTCCAGCACTCTGTGACACAGTGGCCAAAACCAAGTGGCCATCAGGAGGTCTACCAGGAAGGCCAGAACTCCAGAAGCCCTCCCACTGTTGCCACCAAACAGCATGAATGTAGAGCAACACCACGCCAAACAAGCATATTCCATCTATACTTGTGGCTAAGAGCCACTGATGGACCTCTGCTCCAGATGTTCACCCAATCCTCTCTAGAAGCTGTCCATCCTTGTAGCCACCACCACCACCACTTCCTCCTGCAGTGAATTCCACATGTTAATAACCCTTTGGGTGGGGAAGGGCTTCCTTTTATCTGTTCTAAGCCTGCTGCTCATTAATTGCATTGACTGCCCCCAAGTTCTTGTACGGTGAAAAAGGGAGAAAAATCCTCCTTTGTCTCCCTTCTCCATCCCATGCATCATTTTGTATGCCTCTTCTCAAGGTACCCTTCCATCGTCATTTCTCCAAGCTCAAGAGCCCTGAACTTCCTCAACCATTCTTCCTAGGGAAGGTGTTCCATCCATCGCTTTAGGTAAAGGTAAAGGTATCCCCTGTGCAAGCACCAGGTCATGTCTGACCCTTGGGGTGACGCCCTCCAGCGTTTTCATGGCAGACTCAATACGGGGTGGTTTGCCAGTGCCTTCCCCAGTCATTACCGTTTACCCCCCAGCAAGCTGGGTACTCATTTTACTGACCTCAGAAGGATGGAAGGCCGAGTCAACCTTGAGCCGGCTGCTGGGATTGAACTCCCAGCCTCATGGTCAGAGCTTCGGACAGCATGTTGGCTGCCTTGCCACCCTGCGCTACAAGAGGCTCATATTTTGCACCGTTTCCAATGCTATCGTATCTTTTTTGACCTGCGGTGACCAGAATCGTACACAATGGGGATCTGGGGGTGTGCTAGGAGGACAGAAAGGGAGAAACCAGAGCAGAACAATACACTGGGATAGTGTTCACAGAGAGCTGGTTGAAATTTTATGGGCTGAATGCAGTAGCAGAGGAGGGAGAGCGAGAGAGTGCCAAAGAGATGGGAAAGAAGCAGAGAAGTATAAAATAATTCTTTACCTTCTTCCATCTTCCTGCTGCTGGTGTGGCCGTGGAGGTCAGCCTAGAGTAGAAACTGGACACATTTTGTGCTTAAATTCATACCCTTATATACCTTGGTTCCTTTTGGTTTTGGGGATCCTTATGAGGATTTGCAGAAGATAATTAACTTGCTGGATTTGGGCTTCAAGGAACGTATTCCCAAGCTGTAACCTGTGATCGTGCTGGGCTAACTCAAACACGATGACTGAATATTTGCCTTCAGAGGGGCGGGGGCTAAGGAGATGAGCTTTTTGCCCTTATAATTAACTTTTATCAATGTGAGACACTTGCAGAAGAATCCCTTAAGTCTTCTATAATATTTGCTGTTTGCTGTCTCAAACACGAGCCATTTCTTGTGGCTGGAATCTGGAATTAGCTCATCAAGGGGTTAGCTTGCAAGATGAACTTCCTATCAAAAGGGTATCTTGCTTTATAGTTAAACTGATTTTAACTAACCAGTGCTAATGTTGAATATGCCATAAAATGTCATGCCCTTCAGTTCTCTACATAGGAGAACAGGTCAAACCCTACACCAAAGGATAAATGGACACAAATTTGACTTCAAGAATTGCAAAACTGAGAAACCTGTAGAACATTTCATCCTCCCATGGCACTCAGTGGGGCACCCCAGATTAACTGTTATACTGCAAAGGAATTTCAGAAACAGCCTGAAATGGGAGATGGCTGATGTTATGGCATGTAGGATAATGGAACCCTCAGGGCTCAACAGAGATATCGGGTTCTTATTCCACTACACATGCTAAATTAAACTGCATTGGTCTTAAACATGTCCCTGGACTCAAATTTAGTCCTCACATCAGTTATTAACTCTTTTGTCTGTTGTGGGGAGAGGAATGGGAAGGCGACTGTAAGCCGCTTTGAGCCTCCTTCGGGTAGAGAAAAGCGGCATATAAGAACCAACTCTTCTTCTTCTTCTTCTTCTTCTTCTTCTGGATCAGACCGGTGGCCCATCTAGTTCAGCATCCTATCTCACCCAGTGGCCAACCATTTCCTCTGGAGAGCTAACAACAGGGTAGAGAGGTCAAGGCCTTCCCCTGAAGTTGCCTCTTAGCTCTGGGATTCAGAGGATTAGTGCCTCTGAACACGGAGGTTCTCTTTATGCACCAAGTCCGATTGACGTATCCTCCAGGAATCTGTCGAGTCCCCTTTTCAGGCTGTCTGTGCCTGCAGCCACAACTCCATCCCCTGGCAGCAAATCCCACATTTTAAACACTGGCTGAGTAAAGAAGGATTTCCTGACTTCAGTGGAACAATGGTCTGATTTACTATAAGGTGCCTTCCTCAGTTCTACATGCCCTGGTTACAGACAGTCAGAAGCTCTGAAGAGGGGAGCCGTGGCTTATGAAAGCTCCTCCCCTGCCACAAATCTTGTTAGTCTTTCAGGTGCTTCTGGACTCTGGCTCTTTTCTGCATCGGCACTAGGTCATGCATTAGGTGACGTCATCTTTCTCTGCAGAGAAGGCCGCCGGGGAGCATACGCTGGGACAGCGTGGCCCGGTGGGCATAGCATGCCACCGTCACTTAACATCAGTTCTCCATCTGGAGAATCTCACCGGGTCGCTGACTCAGCAAGCCCCACAAAGATTGCACAAAAAGGTTGCGTTTGCTTAGGAGTCAGTCTGAGCTGACTCTGCCGACTGTGTCCCGAGGACTCTCGCAGAGCGGATCGCTGGCACAAATTGTTCCTCGACCACAGGGGAGTGTCCTTCTGGGCCCCCGGGGGCTGCAGAGCTGATGGGAAGCTGGGAATTCCGTGGATGGAGTTCCAAGCATTTTTCTTCCCCTCCCTTTTAAAGAAAAACGGCATGTTGGGATCTGATTCCAGGGAGGTCCACAGTGCAACGGAAGAGGTCGTTCAGCTTCCTGCCAGCAGTGGGCTTCCCTAACTGCAACGGGGAGTTGCTGTCTGTCCCAGAGGCAAACAAACTTGTGCCTGCACCAGTGCCCTTCAGCCCCAGGGTGATTTCACACTGAGCAAATGTGGGAAGAAGAAGAAGAAGAAGAAGAAGAAGAAGAAGAAGAAGAAGAAGAGTTGGTTCTTATATGCCGCTTTTCCCTACCCGAAGGAGGCTCAAAGCGGCTTACAGTCGCTTTCCCATTCCTCTCCCCACAACAGACACCCTGTGGGATGGGTGAGGCTGAGAGAGCCCTGATATCACTGCTCGGTCAGAACAGTTTTATCAGTGTCGTGGCGAGCCCAAGGTCACCCAGCTGGTTGCATGTTGGGGAGTGCAGAATTGAACCCGGCATGCCAGATTAGAAGTCTGCACTCCTAACCACTACACCAAGCTTAGGCTCCATCTGTCCTGGCTTGGATAGCCCAGGCTAGCCTGATCTCATCCCAGAAGCTAAGCAGGGTTGGCCCCAGCTGGCATTTCGATGGGAGACCTCCAAAGTGGGGAAATTTAAAGTTCCCAAAATCAAAATGGAAATCGAATTCCGTGTAGATGGCAGGGATTTATTCAAGCTGGGAGTCAGTCAAAATCCCCATGCCGACTACACCTAGGATTTCCAGAACTGGAGATTTGGGCGATGAAGACAGTAGATGAGTGATAGGGATGTGTGTGTCCTGCATGGTGCAGGGGGTTGGACTAGATGACCCAGGAGGTCCCTTGCAACTCTATGATTCTATGATTCTAGGGGCCTTCCCCCCCACCTGCCGCGGTGAGGTCGCAATCTTCTACCCCCTGCCCCCCCCCCATGACGCCATGGGGGTCTTTTATTTTTCTGTGCAGGTTTTGTAGATTTGGTTGCATTTTACACACATGGTGTGCGTGTGTCTTTTAAATACACAACATATGTTTGTTACATATTTATCCCACCGTTCCTCCAAGGAGTTTAGGAGGACTTATTTAGCAACAATGACAATATTTCTAGTTAACCCATTGCCAGAAAGGCAAGCTTGGGGCAGAAACAAAATCTTAGGGTCAGTTAGCACAAGGGAGATTTGGGCGATGAAGACTGGGGAGGGTTTGCTGCCATACTGGGCCGCACCTACTGGGTTTGGCACTGGGAACCTGTGCCCGAGCTCTCACCACCATTTTCAGTAAGGAGAGAAAACCAAAGAGTGTCACAGGCAGCAGGAGAGCATGCCCAGTTTGCATGCATGGCAGTTGTCTCGGCCCGTATCTGAGCAGGCTTCTTGAAAAACTCCAGGAGACGTTTTTATTTCCCTTCCTATATTTCTGGATTTCGGACAAGCACTGAGTGAGTTCTGTGTTTTCCTTGATGCAGAGACAGAATGTTCATCGCTTCCCTCTGAAGAAAATACCTGTGGACATGAATCACCCCGTCTTCCACCCGAATTTCTTCTGGACAGCTTCCAAAGCTTCCCTATGTCTTAGCCAGAATCTTGACAGCCTTTTGGAGTTATCTTTGCTCTAAGATTGCTGCAGGTGACTAAGTGAAACTAATGTGGGGAGTAGGGGGGGGGGTCCAAGCATCAGGAAACGTGATAGGATAATCCCCTGATTTCTTACCTTTAAGGCTCAGTGGGAGACTTGTGAAGTTTTCATGGTCATAGGAGTGCTGATTTGATGTACTGTATGCACCCTTCTCCACATCTGACTGTTCTAAACAAGACAGCTCTTATGAAAGGATGCCTATTTCTGAGTTACCATTGAGTGCTGCCAAGATCAAAACTCTTATTTTGGTTTAGTGGTTAGGAGTGTGGACTTCTAATCTGGAAAGCCGGGTTTGATTCCCTGCTCCTCCTCTACATGCAGCCAGCTGAGTGACTTTGGGCTCACCAGGGCACTGAGAAAGCTGTTCTGACCGAGCAGTGATATCAGGGCTCTCTCAGCCTCACCCACCTCACAGGGTGTCTGTTGTGGGGAGAGGAAAGGGAAGGTGACTGTAAGCCACTTTGAGCTTCCTTCAGGTAGAGAAAAGCGGCATATAAAAACCAACTCTTCTTCTTCTTCAGTAATATCAGGCTCTCTTAGCCTCACCTCCCTCTCTTAGCCTCACCTCCCTCACAGGGTGTCTGTTGTGGGGAGAGGAAAGGGAAGGTGATTGGAAGCCACTTTGAGACTCCTTCGTAGAGAAAAGTGGCATATAAGAACCAACTCTTCTTCTTCTTCTTCTTCTTAAGCATGCACTCTCCATCCCTTGAATCCTTAAAAAAGTCTGGGCATATAAAGGACATCTCCTAATATTCTGCCTTGATCTGACATTCTTTCACACTGTAGAGGTGGGGAGGAAGCAGTTCCTGTTGGCAACTGAGGATAAAAAAACAAAATAATGGGCTGATCCTGCATTGAGCAGGGGGTGGGACTAGATGGCCTGGATGGCCCCTTCCCACTCTATGATTCTATTCTACAAGATCTGTGGCACAATATTCATTCTGGGACATATTTGAAAAAGGGAAATTTAGCCAGATGCTGGGATACAATAGTTAAACAAGGGATACAACAGGTGCAGAATATCTCTGGATACGCTTTCGTACCAGCCCTGCCTGGGGTCCTTCTAATATAAAAAGCTCCTTTCCACATAGCTGTTCCTAATGATGCAGACTTTACTATAACAGATTCGGGTGAATCAAAATCTTCTATTAAATTTCACTGCACAATGGAGGAACAGTGGGACAGTCGGTAAGAAGGAAAAGCTGCAATTTAAAATGGATACAAGAGGACCCCTTTTTGGAGTTCAGAGCTGGTCTGTGGACACATTGCTAGCGGATTCCTCTGAGCTTGTGTTTTGATAGAATTCAGAAACAAACAAAAGAAGCCCAGCTGAAAATCAGCCAGGAATAAGAATCGTCACGCTTTGCTTTTGAGGCTTTTCAGAGTCATGACACATGAAGACGATTTCCTTCCAGACGTGCACGTTTCGTTTTTCGCTGCAGGGCTTCTGAGACTAGCTTCAGGATCCTCCGCCTCTCATGGACAGGAGTGGGGATCAGTCGATTCCCTGTTCCGACGTGATCTCACCATTCTGCAAGATTTAAACCTGCTGTTTAGCATCTGGTGGTCCTTTGCTAAGAAGATGTATGTCAATGACTGCTTCTTTTAGTTGGTTCATGGTCATTCCTGTATCAGCTTTGATCGTGTTGAGCCAGCGGATCCTTTGGCGATCACGTTTCCTTTTGCCGCTGACCATCCCGAGCATTAATGATTTTTCCAGTGTGTTTGATTGCATGATGTGTCCAAAGTAAGTGAGCTTTAGCCATAATATCTTGCCTTCTAATGACATAGTTGGTCTGCTCCTCTCTAAAACTCTCTTGTTGGTAACTTTGGCTGTCCATGGGATTCGCAGCATTCGTCTCCAACCCCATAATTCGAAAGCATCTATTTCCCTCCTGTCTTCCTCCTTCGGGGTCCAACTTTCACATCCGTAGGTTGTTATGGGGAAGACAACGGCGTTGACTAACCGGCGCTTTGTATTAAGGCCACTATCTTTGCTTTTCCATCCTCGGTTCATGCTTAACGTTGCGTTCCGGCCCATTGCGATCCGATGGCCATGTTCCGGGTTGTGATCTGATGTCTTGCCTGAATACTTGGCAGACACGTTGAGGGCTGCCAACATTAACCCGCAAAGTGTAAAACCATTATGCCTCCCCAGACACTCCCACTCAGAACACTGGACCCTTCATATCCCACAAGTCATTACAAGGTTTCTAAAAGAAGTCGTAGAAGCCAATATTTTAGAATATTTGGGCTGATCCTGCGTTGAGCATTTTTTGGGCTGATTGAGCAAGGGGTTGGACTAGATGGCCTGTATGGCCCCTTCCAACTCTATGATTCTATGATTCTATGATGATTCTATGATTCTATGATTCTAGAAGTACAGCCTTATATTCCCCATTTCTTATATTATTTGGAATAATGATTCTGTGGTGGAAGATTCCCAAAGCCTCATTCCCATCACCCTAGTGTAACTATTCAGAATACCATATCACATAAAATCATCATGGATTTCTTGGGGCAGATTCCTAAAGGGACAAGCTACCAAATCAATGAGCCTGGGTTAGTTCTGGAGAGCTATTCCTACTCAGAAAAGACAATATTGATTCAGGAGAATGGATGCTCTGACTTAGGGGTTTATTAGAGGGAGATCCCTGACCTGGATGGCTCGGATCTCGGAAACTAAGCAGGGTCACCTCTAGTTCTTACTTGGATGGGAAACCACCATAGAATCATAGAGTTAGAAGGGACCTCCCGGGCCATCTAGTCCTGCCCCCTGCAGAATGTAGGGAATTCACAACAACCTGCCCACCCACAGTGACCCCAATTCCATGTCCCGATGATGCCCCCTCCAAGCCTCCTCCCCCCTCTGGCCTGGAAGATGAAGCATGCAAGAAAGGGCCACAAGAGCCAAGCTCAGACACAACCCCCTCTGCCCACCCACTCACAATCTGCCTAAATTCACAGAATCAGCCAATGATGTCTGGGGTTGTCATGCAGAGGCAGGCCCTGACAAGCCACCTCCGAACATCTCTCACCTTGAAAATCCTGTGATGGGTCACCATACGTCAGTCAGCTGTGACTTTTAAGGCATTAAGATTGAGGAAGAAGGCTCCGTGAACTAACCCTTCATGCACAGAACGTCGCATCCATGCAAGCTTTCATCTGCAGAGAACTACGTTGCATCAGCATCTCACCGACTGAGCCCTGGCTCCAGTGACTGTAAAAAACGGGGCCCACGTTGGAGATTTGGACAAACCTTCCCACCTCCAGGGTTCTGTTGCTGAGGAAGCAAAGATGATGCCCGAGACCGGAAACTGTCCTTCCCCACCAGTTGAATGTTGTGCTGCCCTCATTTTAACTAGAAAAGGAAAGCTGCTATGGAATCATGTGAGCTGAAGCTAGAGGAACGGCCATCTGTCTTGTCATTTCCCCTCTAAGGTAATTCAGGTTGGATGGCTTTTCCTTGCACTCTGTCCTGAGGGCCCATCTGGAAGGGAAACAACAGAGAGCTTGGTGGGAGCAGCCCCATGGCATTTCCTCCCTTCCCATTGATCTTCCGCCGCTCAGCGTTCAAAGTGAAAACACCCTCAATCATTCCATCCCTTTTTGTCAATTATTTCCTTTCCTTCTGCCTGCTAAATTATTCGGTTGCTCTGTATGAGCGTTTTAAATTTTAGGCACCACTTCTGGAAGAAGCAATGCAAAATTAAAGAGGACTGGCCGGGTTCTCGGGAGTGGGGGGACAGGAGCGAAGAAGAAGAAGAAGGAGAAGGAGAAGGAGAAGGAGAAGGAGAAGGAGAAGAAGAAGAAGAAGAAGAAGAAGAAGAAGAAGAAGAAGAAGAAGAAGAAGAAGAAGAAGAAGAAGAAGAAGAGTTGGTTCTTATATGCCACTTTTCCCTACCCGAAGGAGGCTCAAAGCAGCTTCCAGTCGCCTTCCCTTCCTCTCCCCACAACAGACACCCTGGGGGTGGGTGAGGCTGAGAGAGCCCTGATTTTACTGAAGAAGAAGAAGAGTTGGTTCTTATATGCCGCTTTTCTCTACCTGAAGGAGTCTCAAAGCGGCTTCCAATCGCCTTCCCTTTCCTCTCCCCACAACAGACACCCTGTGGGGTGGGTGAGGCTGAGAGAGCCCTGATATTCCTGCTCAGTCAGAACAGCTTTATCAGTGCTGTGGCGAGCCCAAGGTCACCCAGCTGGCTGCATGTGGGGGAGCGCAGAATCTAACCTGGCATGCCAGATTAGAAGTCCCCACTCCTAACCACTACACCAAGCTGGCACCCCGCTTTTCACCACCCGGAGGAGTCCCAAAGTGGCTGACAAACACCTTTCCCTTTCTCTCCCCACAGCAGATAGCCTGTAACGTGGGTGGGGCTGAGGGAACTCTGAGAGAACTGTTCTGCAAGAACAGCTCTGAGAGAACTGTGACTAGCCCATGGTCACCAAGCTGGCTGCTGTCAGGACCCGGATTTTCCCCTGCTGTGGGATTCATTTAGGTTGGGTTTTGATAGAATTTGTAAGAGGAAATGGGCAAAAGTACTAGGTGTTGCCTACAATCTTGTTTAGCTTGGGAGGCTGGCCTAACCTCGGTCATCTAGGTCAGGGCTAAGTAGAGAAAATGAGCTACATAAACCAATCGTCTTGCTGGTTATATTGCAGTCTCATGGTTGGGGCCGGAAATGTGGGAAAGAAAGCCTGGCTACTTTTGCTTGCACCATCTGCAGAAAGTCTCTCTCTAAGCTGTCACCACTTAACTCTTCCAGCTTTGCTTCCTACAGACCACTGAGCCCAGCCTTTCTTTACTTTTACTGCTGAGAAACTCCTGGAACAGTCTTCAGGCTACGGGAAACCCCAGAACTGGCATGGTCCTGCAGGATAGGTTGGGAAGCAGAGCTGTGGACACGCCCACCTCGGGCCCCTCCCCTTCCTCCCCTCCAGGCCCATCATTGGCCATTTTGAGAGGGGGAGGGGGAGTTGACGTGACCATACAAGGTCACATAATATGATGAACGTTTAACAAATTAATTGACTTTCCCATTCGGGTAACCCTTCCAGGGCCATCAAGAAACCTCAGAGTTTCACAAAACCCTGGTTGAGAAAGCCTGACTTAGCCAATTCTCTTCCAGCCTGGTTGCCATCTGTCCTTCCCATGTCCATCATCTGATTCCAACATGCTTCAGATTCATGGAGCTGCCACCATGCCGCTTGGGCAAGGACCTCCCCCGTCGCCCCCGTCATGTCAGCGCAGGTGACGATAAATGCCTTCGGAAGCAGTTTGCATTTTAGTCCTGCCCGGTACTCTTTTGCTGTCCCGTGTATGTGTGTGTGTGTGGAGTAGGAACACATGGATGGTTTCTGGAGGAAAGGCAAAGCCAAGCTGGGCTGTGACTCACAGTCAGAGTAGTTCAGCAGTGGAATAGGCTGCCTAAGGAGGTGGTGAGCTCCCCCTCACTGGCAGTCTTCAAGCAAAGGTTGGATACACACTTTTCTTGGATGCTTTAGGATGCTTAGGGCTGATCCTGCGTTGAGCAGGGGGTTGGACTAGATGACCTGTATGGCCCCTTCCAACTTTATGATTCTATGATTCTATGATCCTGCACTGTCAAGATGTTTGGGCACCAACACTCCCTTCTTGCAGCAAGCTAGTCTCAAAGGGCTCTGAAACAGCAGGTCCCCTTTCAAATAGCAACTTCCTCGCAAGGCTGCACTGGTTTCTTCAAGGGGGAATTGATTCCGCTAACAGCTGTGAAGCTTTTCATTTGGGGAGTGTATTTGGAGACAGAGTCTATCCATGCAGATGGCCGGGGCAAGGGCCAAGAAAAGCATTCACACGCTCCAAGTAAGCAATGGCAGGGCGAGGGGATGTTTACGGTTTCTCAGCAGAAAAAAGCTGACTCACATTTCCAGAGCCTGACCTGCTGTAATAAATTGCGGCGGTGCACATAATTATTATTAATCAGCTACGCGGCCCCATTGAAGTCTCCGAAGCGCATTGCAGCTGTGGGCAAATACGTCTTGTCGATAAATAAAGAAATCTCTTTGTTGAAGGAATTTGTGAAATGGCTGCAAGTGTCTTTCCTTGCTGAAACTGATTTACCACAAAACCAGCATCCCTATATGGATAGCCCCAACCCCTCCCCTCTGAACTTGAGACTGTTGCGGAAATGTTTCTCAGCCTGGAGAAAAGGAGGTTGAGAGGGGACATGATAGCCCTCTTTAAGTATTGGAAAGGTTGTCACTTGGAGGAGGGCAGGATGCTGTTTCTGTTGGCTGCAGAGGAGAGGACGCGCAGTAATGGGTTTAAAATACAAGTACAATGATATAGGCTAGATATCAGGAAAAAAGATTTTCACAGTCAGAGTAGTTCAGCAGTGGAATAGGCTGCCTAAGGAGGTGGTGAGCTCCCCCTCACTGGCAGTCTTCAAGCAAAGGTTGGATACACACTTTTCTTGGATGCTTTAGGATGCTTAGGGCTGATCCTGCGTTGAGCAGGGGGTTGGACTAGATGGCCTGTGTGGCCCCTTCCAACTCTATGATTCTATGATTCTATAAATGTCAGGTACATTACATTAACCATATTCGCACACTTGCTAGTCCACATATACTTGTGCCTGTCTTAATATTCTAGAACAGTTTTGGCAACCCTTCAAGGCCAGTACAGAGAGATAAGGAGTAACAGGGAAAAGAGCTCTGTGGAAATTTACTACCAAACTATTTGGGGTCAACAGGCTAAGACAGGCGTTCTCAATGAAGGTTTCGTGAAACCCTGGGGTTTCTTGACAACTCCGGAAGGGATTCCCAAATGGGCGGAAGTTAATTTTTTATATATTTTTTAAAATTTATTAAACATTTATTGGGTGATATCGACCGCCCCCTCCCAAAATGGCTAGTAATGGGCCTGGAGGGGGGGTGGAAGGGGAGGGGCCTCAGGTGGGTGTGTCCACAGCTCTGCTTCCCAACCATATTCTGCACAATCAAGCCACTTCTGGGGTTTCTGAAGAACTTTCCAGGGGTTTCTCAATGCTAAAACAAAGTTGAGAAAGGGCTGGGCTGCCTTATCTGATCTGACATCTCTGCTTTTTCCTTACCATTCTTCCCTCTTCCCTTGTGTGTCTCTTCCCCTTCCTTTTATGTACAGCACCCAGTTTATACAGGCATTCTGAGAATAATAATTCTAACAAATGTACACTCCCTTGTTCCTTAAATGGGTTTTAATATGTAAGCTGGGAGTAAGCTGGGAGAAATGAAAACATGTTTCCAGTGCGAGCTTGGCCTTTCTGCGTAACAGAAAAGCGGAATCTAGAGGGCCGTCCGTACCCCTTTTGAATTGATCTCCAGCCAAGATTCATGTCGAACGAGAGGTCCCTGTACATTTTATGTCTTTCACATCAAGGTCAACAGAAATAAGTCCAGATAACGTAGAGCTTCTCTAAGCTGCATCCATAATCGAGAATTGTTGAGCTGGAATGCCCAAGGGAGGCCATCTAGTCCAACCCCCTGCTCAACACAGGATCAGCTTAAAGCATCCAGGAAAAATGTTTATCCAGCCGCTGCTTGAAGATGGCCAGAGAGGGGGAGCTCTCCACCTCCCTAGACAGCCCATTCCACTGCTGAACTACAATAATAATAATTTTAAAAAACCCAATATCCAGCCCCAGTGCCTTTCCTCTTGTAATTAAAACCCATTCTTGCTAGTCCTGTCCTCTTCTTCCCACAGAAAAACGTTTGACAGGGATGCTTGCAAAAAATTTCACCTGATTTCAGGTCAAGCACGACCCTCTTTACTACCTATAATACAAGCATCAACCTACAACGAGCTGCTGAACTACTCTTCTTGTAATTTCCACCCCTAATATCCAGCTAGTACCTTTGTGTCCATAATATATACCCTTTATTGTGAGGTTGGTTCTTTGCTGCCAACAGGAGGAGCTTCCTGTCCTCCCCTTAGTCACAGCCTTTCAAATACTTCAAGAGAAAAATTACATAGATGTCCACACACAAACACCCCACACACACACCTCTCTTCTTCTCAAGACCAACCCTTCCCAAGTCCCTCAGACTTTCCCAGTAGGGCTTGGTTCCCAGGCCCCAGATCACATCAAAATCACAAGATGTCATAGTTCCACTGTACACCACATTGGTCAGGCCACACTTGGAGTATTGTGCACAATTCTGGAGGCCTCACTTCAAAAAGGATGTGGACAAAATGGAGAGGGGGCAGAGGAGAGTGGCAAGGATGATCCGGAGCCAGGGGACCAAGCCCTGTGAGGAAAAGCTAGGGAATGTTCAGCCTGGAGGCTGAAAGGGGACATGATGGCTCTCCTTAGGTATTTCAGAGGCTGTCACTCTGAAATAGGAGGGCAGGGAAAGGTTCCTGCTGGCAGCAGAGAACGGGATCCACAGTAATGGCTTTAAACTACATAGAGAACAGTACTGGCTAGATAGCAGGGGGGGAAATTCATAGTCATAATAGGTCAGCAGTGGAATCAATGGCCGAAGGAGGTGGGGAGCTCTCCCTGACTGGCGGTCTTCAAGCAGCAGCTGGACAGAGCCTTAACCTGGATGCTTGAGGCTGATCCAGTATTGAGTAGGGCAGTGATCCCCAACCTTTATGAGGCTGGGGACCGGCAGGGCATCGGGCCGTGCCCGCAGGGACCGCACCCGCGCGGGCCACGCCCACGCATCGGGCTGCGCCCGCGGGCTGCACCCGCGGATTGGGCTGCGCCCGCGGATCGGGCCGCCCCCGCGGACCGTGCCCAGGCGCGGCCCGGCCCTGATTCCCTCTCCCCGCCTTCCCACAGTAAGAAGCTTGCAGCCTGGGAAGTTTTTTACTGCGGGGGGGTGGGCGGGGAGAGGGAGCCACGGCCCGGCACCATGGCCTTTGCGGCCCGGCACCGGGCCGCGGCCCACAGGTTGGGGACCACTGGAGTAGGGGATTGATTCAAATGAGTAGCTGTGTTGGTGTGAAGTAGCACCATAAAATCAGAGTCCAGGAGCATCTTTAAGACCAACAAAGATTTATTCAAGGCGTGAGCTTTCGAGTGCAAGCACTCTTCCTCAGACTAAGAACTAGCCATCATAACAATAGGAATATATAAGCAAAAGTTAATCCTGTTACATTAGTAAACTGTGTCACAGTAGGGGATTGGATTAGATGGCCTCCATGACCCTTCCAACTCTGTGATTCTTTAATTCTATCCTTGTCACTCTCTCCTGCACCTGCTCCCTTCTTTCCACATCCTTTTTGAAGCGAGTTAGTGTGGGTTTATTATTTATTTATTTTATTATTATATTTATATGCTGCGCTCCCCTGAGGCTCTGGGCGGTTTGCATAAAGCAGGGAACAATACAGATAACTCAGGAGATATAAACAGTAAAAATACGGTGATAACAAATAGAACAATATAATAGAACAGTGGAACAACAGTGAGAACATTAATTCAGCTACAGCATAAAGATGGCCCCATGGGCTGCATGAATCAGTGGTGGTTTTCATGGGAGGGAGGTTTGGGGACCAATGGAAGGTGATTGGTTCAGGTCAACCTCAACCAAATGTCTGGCGGAGGAGCTCCCTTTTGCAGGCCCTGTGGAATTGTTCCTGTTAGGGCCCTGATCTCCTCTGGGAGCTTGTTTCACCAGGTGGGGGGTAGGATGGAGAACTCTCTGGGCCTGGTTGAGGTCAAGCAAGCTTCCTTGGGGCCAGGGTTCACCAGGTGGCAGAGCATAAAGCTCTTTGAGGGGTGTAGGCAGAGAGGCAGTCCCTCAGGCACACTGGACCCAGACTGCATATGGCCTTCAAGGTGATCACCAGAACCTTAAGTTTGATCTGGAATTTGATTGGTAACCAGTGCAGTTGTTGAAGAACGGGCCAAACATGGGACCTCCATGGTGTTGCTGTGAGGATCCTGATGCTGCATTCTAGACCACCTGTAGTTTCCAGGTCAAGGTTAGGGGCAGGCCTGTGTAGACTGAGTTGCAGAAGTCCAGTCTAGAGGTGACCATCATGTGGAGGTGACCATCAGGTGTTCTGGAGTCAAGTAGGGCATTTGTAGCTTAGCTTGGCAAAGGCGTTAAAATGCCACCCACACTGTTTTCATGACCTGAGCCTCCAGTGAAAGGGAGGCATCGAGAATCACATCCAGGTTCCTGGTGGAGCAAGCCACTGATAGCTGCACTCCTTCCAGGTTGGACAGGCATGGGTCCTCACTCGTGCCCTTCCTGCCCAGCCACAGGATCTCCGTCTTTAAAGGGTCGAGCCCTGGGAGACTTTGGTTCAAATCTCTGCTTGCCAAGGAAGCCCACTGTCTCCCAGCCTAACGTTATTGTCTACATCCAATAGAGCAGTGGTCCACAACCTTTTTAAGGCTGCGGACCGCCTGTGGTGGGGAGGGCGATTGCCCGGCCGCACATGCCGTGCATGCACGGCCGCAAATGTGCAATGTGCATGCGTGGGAGTGCCGCACATGCATGTTGGCAGCTGTGCATGGCACAAATGCACATGCGCGGCCCTGCTTCCCTCTCCCCCCTCCCACAAATAGAAGCTTGCTTGCGGCCTGGGAAGTTTCTTACTGCAGGGGGGGGGGTCCGGGGAGAGGGATCCGCGGCCCGGTGGTTGGGGACCACCGCAATAGAGGAAGGGAGATCCTTCCTGAGATGTGATCAATGCTTCCTACTTTAAAAAAAAACCTGTGTATTTACTGAGCACATAATAGAGGTCTAAGTTCTCATACTCAATACTGTTAAAATGTGTGCCTCACAACCGTACATAAACCCAAACGAAAATGAAACCGCCAAATTAGTCATTGATTGCGGTAAAAATTATAGAGCGCTTACAGAATTGTGAAGCTCATTTCTGGAACGCTCTTTGAATCGTAAAGCTAGTGACTACGAGTTGCTTCCAGGGAAGTGGCGGCGAGGGGCAGGGGGATGCAAAACCTTGAGGTCTTTTGTAGAAAGTCTCTTTGCAGAAACCCTCAATGGAAGAGAGTTCTTGGCCCCAGGGAATTAGAACTCTGTATTGCCATTTTTTAATGTTAATTTCAATGTTTAATAGTTATATTTTAAGGGGCTTTAGGGGACTGGACAGGTTTTTATTGTTTTACTAGCTTCAAAGCCCTTTTACTAGCTTCAAAGCCCAGGGGTAGCAGGTTACAGTAGATGAGTGATAGGGATGTGTGTGTCCTGCATAGTGAAGGGGGTTGGACTAGATGACCCATGAGGTCCCTTGGAACTCTATGATTCTATGATTCTTGGGGCCTTCCCCCTTCCACCTGCCGCGGTGAGGTGGCAATCCTCTACCCCATGCCCCCCCCCCCCGGGACACCATGGGGGTATTTTATTTTCTGTGCAGGTTTTGTAGATTTGGTTGCATTTTACACACATGGTGTGCGTGTGTGTTTTAAATACACAACATATGTTTGTTACATATTTATCCCACCGTTCCTCCAAGGAGTTTAGAAGGACTTATTCAGCAACAATGACAATATTTCTAGTTAACCCATTGCCAGAAAGGCAAGCTTGGTGCAGAAACAAAATCTTAGGGTCAGTTAGAGAAATGAGAACAAGATGCAATTTAATAAAGATAAGTGTAAAGTTCTGCATCTGGGTCAGAAAAATGAAAAACATGCCTACTGGATGGGGGATACGCTTCTAGGTAGCACTGTGTGTGAACGAGACCTTGGGGTACGTGTGAACTGTAAACTAAACATGAGCAGGCAGTGTGATGCAGAGGTAAAAAAGGCAAATGCCATTTTGGGCTGTATCAACAGGGGCATCACATCAAAATCACAAGATGTCATAGTCCCATTGTATACGGCACTGGTCAGACCACACCTGGAGTACTGTGTGCAGTTCTGGAGGCCTCACTTCAAGAAGGACGTCGATAAAATTGAAAGGGTACAGAGGAGAGCGACGAAGATGATCTGGGGCCAAGGGACCAAGCCCTATGAAGATAGGTTGAGAGACTTGGGAATGTTCAGCCTGGAGAAAAGGAGGTTGAGAGGGGACATGATAGCCCTCTTTAAGTATTTCAAAGGTTGTCATTTGGAGGAGGGCAGGATGCTGTTTCTGCTGGCTGCAGAGGAGAGGACACGCAGTAATGGGTTTAAACTTCAAGTGCAACGATATAGGCTAGATATCAGGAAAAAGTTTTTCACAGTCAGAGTAGTTCAGCAGTGGAATAGGCTGCCTAAGGAGGTGGTGAGCACCCCCTCACTGGCAGTCTTCAAGCAAAGGTTGGATGCACACTTTTCTTGGGTGCTTTAGGATGCTTTGGGCTGATCATGCATTGAGCAGGGGGTTGGACTAGATGGCCTGTGTGGCCCCTTCCAACTCTTTGATTCTATGATTCTCTGATTCTATGATTAGGTTCCCTTGAGGAACCAAATCGAAATGGATGTTTTCATGCTGAACAACCATAACAATAATTGTTCTTTCCAACCTCCTTTGGCCCACAGGCAGAAGCATTCAAACATTCAACCGTCCGTTGCTGACATATTGTGCAAAACTCCGTTCTTCCCCCGCTGTTTAACAGGTTCCTTTTTTTTTTAAAGGCAGCATTTTAATTTTAATGATGACATTTAAACTAATTGGTCTGTTGATTGGCTTGTCATCCGTTAAGATTTTGGGTGGGTTTGTGAGATTGGCATGCACATGTTATGGCTGTGAACACAAATTCTCAACTAGAGATCCCCCCCCTCCCTATGGCTTGAAATGAGATGATGTCATGACAGGGTTGCTAATGGACAAAATTTGGAGGGAGCTGAGGGAAATGATAACAAGACATGACAGGTAGTTATGTGCCACTAGGGTAATGTGGTCATGGCTAAAGAGGGTTACATTTAATCAAGTTTAACATTTCCGTGGTGCTGGAAGCTTGGGAATGTAATTAATTAATATGTTTTTGCTGATGCGGGGCTGGGGGGAGAAGCAAAATGCTTAAACTTCATCTCTTATGTACACCTGGCTAAGAAGAACCCAAGAACATCAGAAGAGCCCTGCTGGGTCAGATCAGGAAGGGTCTATCTAATCCAACATCCTGTCTCACTCAGGGGCCAACCAGTTCCTCTGCAGGGCCAGCCACAGGGCACAGAGGCTGAGGCCTTCCCCTGAGAAGACCCTCAGAAGAGCCCTGCTGGGTCAGACCAGGGAGGGTCCATCCAGTCCATCCTCCCATCTCACCCAGGGGCCAGCCAGTTCCTCTGCATGGCCAACTGCAGGGCACAGAGGCTGAGGCCTTCCCCTGAGAAGAACATCAGAAGAGTCCTGCTGGATCAGACCAATGGTTCATCTAGTCCAGCATCCTGTCTCACACAACAGCCAACCAATTCCTCCAGATAGTTCACAACTGGGTAGAGAGCTGAGGCCTTCCTGCTTTAGGATGCTTAGGGCTGATCCTGCGTTGAGCAGGGGGTTGGACTAGATGGCCTGTATGGCCCCTTCCAACTCTATGATTCTATGATTCTATGATTCTATGATGTTGCCTCCTCGTTCTGTGATTCAAAGGCTTAGTGCCTCTGAATGTGGAGGTTCCCTTGGTCACTATGGTTAGTAGCTATTGATAGACTTATCCTCTTTGAATCTTTCAAGACCCTTTTTAATGCTGTTCATGCCTGTGGCCATCACTTTTAAGCTATTGGAGGCTAAGATGGGCTGGTCACAAATGAAGAGCCATACATACTGGGTGCATGGCCAGAAAGAAGTGCAGAGGGACCACAAACTCTTGTTTGAAGTAAACAGTAGCATCCATGTATGCAGTGGGAAACCTGCTGGACTAGGATCCAGAAGTCACAGGTTCAAATCCTCACTGTGACACTCAAATCTCACCAGGTTAGGGTTAGGCTTGGGAAATTCCTGGGGATTTAGGGGTGGAGCCTGGGTAGAGGTTTGGAGTTGGGATGGACCACAGCAGGGTATGATACCAAAGATGATGAGATGGCTACCACTTTTAACCATAGTTCAAAAGTAAATGGGTGACTTGGGACCCTGATACATTCTCCAGTACAGAACTTGTTCTGGCTCTGATGAATTAAAGAAGACTTTGGTTGAAGTGGGAGTCATCTTGTCCTGTTCTCCATTGCTACCTGCAGTGGACAGGTCTTTCATTTCGTCTCTCAGTTCCCACCTGGAGGATGAAAACCCTACCAGATGATCTCAGGCTGACCTTTGTCTCACCTCCTAGCCAACCTCAGATGGTTTTTGTGAGGATAAAACAGATAAAAATGTCCTACAGGCTTTCTTAACCCTGGGGTTTATTGATGGCCCTAGAAGGGTCTCCTGAAAGGGTGGGAGTTAATTAATTGTTCATATATTTTAATTGGTTCAACATTTATCAGGTGATATGACCAGATATGCTATGCTTCCCAACCATAATCTGCACGATCTTGCCACTTCTGGGGTTTCTTGTTGCCTGAAGAATGCTTCAGAGGCTTCTCAATGGTAAAAAAGCTGAGAAAGGCTGATGTACTAGAGAGATAATTACAGTCCCTGCTTGTATTTTTAGTCATTTTCAGCTCTTTCTGTCCTCTTTCTCCCACATGGTATTCGAGGGGGGTTACGATGGCAAGTTAAAACCAATCCATGTAGTTGATGTAAGACAAAATTACTATAATAGAAGTCTGTAGCATCATAAAATCTGTGTGAAAGCACGTCTCGCACTGGCAAGTTCAGTCATACCTGCTCCACTCTGACTAAACAAAGGGGCCTTCTACAGCCATTTTGGGTTGCATTCCCCAACCTCATTTTAAAAAGAAGATGAAGAAGAGTTGGTTCTTATATGCCGCTTTTCTCTACCTGAAGGAGGCTCAAAGCGGCTTACAGTCGCCTTCCCTTTCCTCTCCCCACAACAGGCACCCTGCGAGGGAGGGGAGGCTGAAAGAGCCCTGATATTACTGAAGAAGAAGAAGAGTTGGTTCTTATATGCCACTTTTCTCTACCTGAAGGAGGCTCAAAGCGGCTTACAGTCGCCTTCCCTTTCCTCTCCCCACAACAGACACCCTGTGGGGTGGGTGAGGCTGAGAGAGCCCTGATGTTTCTGCTTGGTCAGAACAGCCTTATCAGTGCCGTGGTGAGCCCAAGATCACCCAGCTGGCTGCATGTGGGGGAGCGCAGAATCGAACCTGGCATGCCAGATTAGAAATCCGCACTCCTAACCACTACACCAAACTGGCTCCCCACATTAAGAATGTGTGTTCCCTTGTGGCAAATGGTCTCTTTAGATCGGGGCCTATGGATCTTTCCATCCAACAGTAGTACATGTGAAAGGAGATCTGGTGGACAAAAAGCAAGAAGCTGAATATGAATCAACAATGCAATATGGTGGCTAAGATGGTGAATGCAATACTAGGCGGCGTTGCTAGAAGCATAGAATCCAGAGCAAGGGAAGTTATTATGCCACTGTATGCCCCATTATTTAGACTTCATTTGGAATACTGCATCCAGTTCTGAATGCTGCAGTTCAAGAAAAACATTGACAAGTTGGAGCGTGTTCAGAGAAGAGCGACTAAGACGGCTGATTATGTTAGCATCTGTGCCTTACGAGGAGAACCTGAGAGATTTGGGTATGTGTAGGTCAGAGAAGAGGAAGGCAAGGGGGGATATTAGGCAAGCCCAAGATTGAACCTGGCATCTTTTGTGTACCAAACCTTGTTCTTCTAGTGAGCCAGGATCCCACAGTAGCACCCAAAACAGCAGCAGCCAAAGAAACCTCACTGCGACCCTGCCAATGTTTGATAAGAGCGGTCTTATTGTTATTATTTTTATGGTTGGACAGGGACTTCTCCTGGAAGCTTGAGGCTGATCCTGCACTGAGCAGCGGGTTGGACTAGACCAGGGGTAGTCAAACTGCGGCCCTCCAGATGTCCATGGACCACAATTCCCAGGAGCCCCTGCCAGCGCCTGGACTAGACGGACAGTCTGGCCCCTTCCAACTCTATGATTCTATGATAACATGCTACTTTTACAATTGAAATGCATCTTAGCAGATGTATTTATACGGCAGTCCTAGGCAGAGTATCTGTCTATTAATCTTTAATCGTGACATTTTTATTTCCTTTGCTATGTTCCTTTATCCAGAGTTGAACCCAAAGGACCTTATAAAATTAGTTTGTTATTTATTTAAGACCCTTGTATCTGGGAAACATCTTCATTACTTGGTGTGCTCACCTATGAGCCAGTCTCAGCTTGTATATTTGGCTTTATAACGTGCATTTCATTGACATCTGAAATGCTAGCCTCCCTACCTGAGGATTCATAGAACCATAGAATCATAGAGTTGGAAGGGACCTCCTGGGTTATCTAGTCCAACTCCCTACATTATGCAGGGCACTCAGAACCCTATTGCTCATCCACTGTCACCTGCCACTTCACAGAATCAGCCTTTCTGTCAGATGATTATCCAGCCTCTGTTTAAAAATTTCCAAAGATGGAAACCTATGAAGATAGGTTGAGGGACTTGGGTAAGCCTGGAGAAAAGGCGGTTGAGAGGGGACATGATAGCCCTCTTTAAGGATTTGAAAGGTTGTCATTTGGAGGAGGGCAGGATGCTGTTCCCATTGGCTGCAGAGGAAAGGACACGCAGTAATGAGTTTAAACTACAGGTACAATGATATAGGCTAGATATCAGGAAGAAGTTTTTCACAGTCAGAGTAGTTCAGCAGTGGAATAGGCTGCCTAAGGAGGTGGTGAGCTCCCCCTCACTGGCAGTCTTCAAGCAAAGGTTGGATGCACATTTTTCTGGGATGCTTTAGGATGCTTTGGGCTGATCCTGCGTTGAGCAGGGGGTTGGACTAGATGGCCTGTGTGACCCCTTCCAACTCTATGATTCTAACTCACCACCTCCCAAGGAAGCCTGTTCCACTGAGAAACTGTTCCAATTGACTAAACCCCCTTAACACTAGCCCCCCCTCCAGGACAGGTACATATTGATAAGAGTCAGCTTTTCAGTTGTTTTAAAAATCTAATTTGCCTGACAGTATTATTATTAATGTAATTTTATTGGATTGTTTTAAAACTTATTGTGAGCCGCCTGAGCCGGACAGGGAAGGGCAGCCTTCAAAAAGTATTATTGTTGTTGTATGATGAAATGTGCTACACACACAAAAGCTTTCATCTGGAACGAAACTTTTGTGGGTCTCAAACTGTGTTTTGCTCAGGCCGGCAGTGTTAATCGCATTTTGTAAAAAAAAAAAAAGGCTGTTATCGAGTTCAAGTTGATGAAATGGGTCCAATTTTAAGTGATGGTGAGATCCTTTCGAAGCAGATAGCCCGATTGGCTTCCTTCCTTCCTCCTTCCTCTCTCCCTCTGGAATTTCTCTTTTTTCCTCTGGAATTTCTCTTTTTTCCTTCTGAAAGGATGGCCCGGCTGATCCTTTGGCATTAAAGAGGAAGGAAATGTGTGCGGGCGAAAGTGGGTCAAATGGCTTTCGGGCTGACTTCCGTAGACAGCAGTGAAGAATTAGCCGCTGCTTCATTGCTGCAGAGGACCCCGGAAAAGGTCACGGCTGAAACGCTGTGAGACTTACAACCCGAATCAGCGTTCCTGGATAAATAGCTATTGGCTTGTTTCTATGGCCCAGACCTGTGTGTGTCCCTTTCCATTACTTTATGGTGACTCTCCTGCACAAACCACTCTGCTACCCAGTCCGTCTGAAACGTTCACAAACCGCAGGGATGGGAAATGCTTCTCCGGCAGCACTTCCCTGGGGCCCATGTTTAATGTGGTGTCGAGCCAGAAAAGCTTGAAGCCTGGTTTTCTTGACTGCGACTCTGCATCTGAAAGCTCACAGCCTTCACTCCCCGGCTGTGACCTTATATATTTGCTTCATGTATACCTCACCTTCCTCTCCCCTGGGGATTCCAAGGCAGGTGATACTGTTTATGTCTCCTCTGTGTTGCCCTCAAAGCAACCCTGTGTGAGAGATAAGATTAAGTATTTGAAAGGTTGTCACTTGGAGGAGGGCAGGATGCTGTTCCCGTTGGCTGCAGAGGAGAGGACACGCAGTAATGGGTTTAAACTTCAAGTACAACGATATAGGCTAGAGATCAGGAAAAAGTTTTTCACAGTCAGAGAAGTTCAGCAGTGGAATAGGCTGCCTAAGGAGGTGGTGAGCTCCCCCTCACTGGCAGTCTTCAAGCAAAGGTTGGATACACACTTTTCTTGGATGCTTTAGGATGCTTAGGGCTAATCCTGCGTTGAGCAGGGGGTTGGACTAGATGGCCTGTATGGCCCCTTCCAACTCTATGATTCTATGATTCTATGAGTCTGGGACTGGCTCAAGGTCACCCAGAGAGCTTCATGACAGAGGGGGGATTCGAACCCGGCTCTCCCAGTTTCTAGTCTCACCCTCTAATCCACCCACTGGCACCTTTCTTAGTGCCCTTCAAGTGTTGCTAGAAAGTTGGTGAAGCCATTGTGGCTCTTGGCCACTGAAGATCCATGTATTTATGCCAAATAGGATAACACTGTTGCTGGGACAGCTGTTTTATTCTGAAATAAAATTTAATTGCTTTAATAACTTTAATAAAATTTAATTACCCTTTCCCCCCTCCGAATTTGGGCTTCCTCTGTGGATGTGGCTTGACTGTGGTGGCCATTTTATTTTATTTTTTATTTATTTTTAGATTTCTACGCTGCCGCTCTCGGTTGGCTCGCGGCGGTTTACGATAAAACGATAAAAACACACTTAACCCCCTAAAAACACAATACAATTAACAAGATGGCAGTCGATGGGAATTCCAAAACTCCACCCCAACGAATTCAAAATGTGTACTCCAAGAGGGCACCATTCTCTGCTTTTGCCCTGCTCTCTATCACCAACGCATTCCCTTATGGTCAAAATGTGTTTGGTCCATTCTGTCTTTGTCTATTCCATGTGTAATTAGAAATGTGATGTTTTAAAATTTTGATGGCTCCTCCCCCTCCTATGGGATCCCATAAGGGACAAAATACACATTCCACCAGACATGCCAAAAATGTATTGTTGGGTATAACTGGTATGCAAATGTAAGATATCCCACTCTCTCTCTTTTTATCATATAACTGTGGGGAAAAAAAAAACAAGCTTGTCTTTGAGTTAGGGTTGCCAGCTCTGGGTCGGGAAATATCTGGAGATTTTGGGGGGTGGAGCCTGAGGAGGTCAGGATTTGGGGAAGGGGTCTTAGCAGGGGTCTACTGTCACAGAGTCTGTCCTCCAAAGCAATAATCTTCTCCAGAGCTGATGGTGATCATCAAGAGATCTACTGATGTCCAGTTTCCACCTGAAGGATGGCATCCCTAATTTGAGTAACCACTATCCTAAGACAGCTCTCCTTTTTGATTGGAATTGCCACACATCTCCTGTAAGGCTCACAATGTATGGGGCGATTTCATGATCTGCATTCCCTCCCCCAGGTGTCCTTGATTCTATTACACACCATATCTATCGGCTGTGAAACATCCGAGCAACTCATAAAAGCTGAATCAGCAGAGTTGTGTTTAGCAACAAGGAAAAATAAAACAAACCCAATTAGACTCCATCGGGTTTGCCTGAGAAGAAAAGACTCAACAGCCAATCTAAATGAACCAGATGTTCCGTTCCAGCGGAATCTCGTGCGGTAATGAGTTTGGGGGGCACAGGTCCTTCACAGAAGATGCTCACTTTGTAGCCAAAGACAATGAAGACCATGGAGTGTCCTCTACCTGCAGGAGAGATTCATCCCTGCTTGGTTGTAGTGGTTAGGAGTGTGGCCTTCTAATCTGGCATGCCGGGTTTGATTCTGCACTCCCCCACATGCAACCAGCTGGGTGACCTTGGGCTCGCCACGGCACTGATAAAACTGTTCTGACCGAGCAGTGATATCAGGGCTCTCTCAGCCTCACCTCCCTCACAGGGTGTCTGTTGTGGGGAGAGGGAAGGCAATTTTAAGCCGCTTTGAGAAAAGTGACATATAAAAATCAACTCTTCTTCAGTAATCTCAGGGCTCTCTCAGCCTCACCCACCTCACAGGGTGTCTGTTGTGGGGAGAGGGAAGGGAAAGTGACTGTAAGCCGCTTTGAGACTCCTTCGGGTAGAGAAATTTGGCATATAAGAACCAACTCTCCTTCTCCTTCTCCTTCTCCTTCTCCTTCTCCTTCTCCTTCTCCTTCTCCTTCTCCTTCTCCTTCTCCTTCTCCTTCTCCTTCTCCTTCTCCTTCTCCTTCGTCCAGGGTACATTGTTATTTGATCATTCCTGGCCTGACAACATGATGTAATAGGCAGCAAACTGTTGACTTCCATGTTTATGTCTCTAGTTTAGGGATTCTCAACCAGGGTTCCAGAGAGCTCTGGGGTTATGTGAGAACTCCCCAGGAGGCTATGCGGCCTTTCCCAGAAGTTTAGGCTGATCCTGCATAGAGCAGAGGGCTGGAGTAGATGGCCTATCTGGCCCCTTCCAACTCTACGATTCTAAGATTGGATGGCTGCTGATGTCACTAGATTTCACTGGAACCCACTTCCTCGGTTGCTCTTCTGGCCTAGTATCTTTCTCCACAATGGGAATGCTAAATGGTTAGATCAAATGAATAGCTGGCCGTGCATCTTCCTTCTGTGCCCACTTCTCTGAAGGGCCATGTCACCACTTCCAGGACTCCCTGAAGCCTGAAACACATTTTGGGGGGTTCCTCCATGGTCCAAAGGTTGGAAAGGGCTGCTCTAGCCTGCACAGTTGTCCTAGGAGGTAGTTGGCTAGTTGTTGTGAAGATCTCAGCTTCTCTGCCCTGTTGTCGATCGTCCAAAAGAACTGGTTGGCCTAGTGTAAGTTAGGATGCTGTACTAGATGGATCACTTGTCTGACCCAGCGGGGCTCTTCTGTTGTTCCTCTGACACAGACAAACCTCATAACACAACTAAGGCGGGTGTCCAAGAGGGAAGTCTAAGGTGCCACTGGACTCGAACCGAAGAACTATTTTTGTGGGACTTTAGACTGTGACACATTGGACTTGAGTTGGTCTTCTCTTCCCAACTCGATGACATAGAATCATAGAATCATAGAGTTGGAAGGGGCCATACAGGCCATCTAGTCCAACCCCCTGCTCAACGCAGGATCAGCCCAGAGCATCCTAAAGCATCCAAGAAAAGCGTGCATCCAACCTTTGCTTGAAGACTGCCAGTGAGGGGGAGCTCACCACCTCCTTAGGCAGCCTATTCCACTGCTGAACTACTCTGAATGTGAAAAATCTTTTCCTGATATCAAGCCTATATCGTTGTACTTGTAGTTTAAACCCATTACTGCATGTCCTCTCCTCTGCAGCCAGCAGAAACAGCATCCTGCCCTCCTCCAAGTGACAACCTTTCAAATACTTAAAGAGGGCTATCATGTCCCCTCTCAACCTCCTTTTTTCCCGGCTGAACATTCCCAAGTCCCTCAACCTATCTTCATAGGGCTTGGTCCCTTGCGCGGTGGACATCTCTCAGCTCTGCATCTCCGTCAGCTTGCTTTTCGCTTGAAAACGTCCTGTGTTAAGCATGATTCCTCTAAAGGGGAGGAAAGACACAGTGGGGGACATTTACCACACTTTAAAGCTAGTGGCCCATTTATAAAATGGTTCCTGACATTATAGAGAAAGCGGCCGCCGCTGCCACATGTAAAACCAGCTTCCCGGCTGTCTGAAAAGATGATGATAACTTTTTTAAACACTTCATAGTCCATCACCAGCTTCTGTGGGGTAGAATACCACCTGCGAACAGTATGCTGGGGCTGGCCTTGAAAACAGCGAATTCCATCAAAGGCAGAACTTTGCAGAGGTGTCCGATGAGGGCACAGTTCGGAGAAGAAAGCATTACCGCATGGAGATTTTGCCGCTTCAGACAGGTGGAAGGTATCGGTGCTTAGGCGATATTTTGCAAACGTTCAGAGGCTCGCTTCCGGACAGTACGGTGTCTCTTCCATTTTGAGGTGAGGAACGAGCGTGCGACTCAGCCGTGGTGAATGGTCAGTGGACCTGGCCTTCCTGGGAGACATCCCTGCCAAACAAAATGAACTGAACCTGCAGCCGCAAAGTAAATGAGCCCACGGTGAAAATGATTCCTTCTGTCAACTGCTGCAAGAGGGAATTGTACGGGCTGCCTTCACAGCTGCAAAACAGAGCACTCAAGAATTTTGCAGATTTGGCACACACATCAGCAAGGGAGGCAACACTGAATGTTTTAAAAGATGCATCTCCACACTGAGGCATGATAGCTTCTCTGGTGCTGGAGAAGACTCATGCAAGTCCCTTGGACTGCAAGGCAAACAAGTCCTAGAGGAGATCAGCCCTAATTGCTCCTTAGAAGGCCAGATCCTGAAGATGAAACTCAAATATTTTGGCCACCTCATGAGAAGGAAGGACTCCCTGGAGAAGAGCTGGGAGCGATGGAGGGCAAAAGAAGAAGGGGACGACAGAGAATGAGGTGGCTGGATGGAGTCACTGAAGAGTCGGTGCGAGCTTAAATGGACTCCGGGGAATGGTAGAGGACAGGAAGGCCTGGAGCAGGGGTAGTCAAACTGCGGCCCTCCAGATGTTCATGGACTACAATTCCCAGGAGCCACTGCCAGCATTCGCTTTGTAGTCCATGGACATTGTAGTCCATGGACATCTGGAGGGCCGCAGTTTGACTACCCCTGGCCTGGAGGATCATTGTCCATGGGGTCACATATTGGACAGCTGACTCAAGGTTCATTTGGGAAGCATTTGCAAGACTGCTCTCTGGGATCCTCATACCTATGGGACTGCCATTCCTACCCCCCACCCCATTCCCATCGATCACCTCTTGCAGGTCAAAAGAAATTCCGTCTCAACATCCGGAAGAAGTTCCTGACAGTGAGAGCGGTTCCTCAGTGGAACAGGCTTCCTCAGGAGGTGGTGGGTTCTCCATCTTTAGAGATTTTTAAGCAGAGTCTGGAGAGCCATCTGGTGGAGAGGCTGATTCTGTGAAGGCTCAAGGGGGTGGCAGGTGACAGTGGATGAGCGAGAGGGTTGTGAGTGTCCTACAGGGGGCTGGACTAGATGACCCAGGAGGTCCCTTCCAACTCTATGATTCTGTAATTCTATTAACACACGCCCCCTCCCCAAAGCTCAGTGCCATCCCAAACAGCCCAACAGTCTGCAAAGCTGCAACTGTGTTTTGGATTCAAGTATTAATCCTGCCAAGGTCACCAAAACCTTGAACCTGATCTGGAATTCAACTGGGAGTCAATGCAGTTGCTTGAGAACAGGCATATTATGGGCTTTCCATGGTGTCCAGGGGAGTACCAGTGCGGCTGCATTTTGCACCAGTTGCAGCCGCAGTCTCTGGATCAGGGTCAAGGGCAGGCCCGCATAGAGCGAGTTATAGTAATCTAGACAGGAGGTGACCGTCATGTGGATCACCTCCTCCTATGAGCATAGACCATGAAACTGAAGAAGGCCAATTATCCTTCCATGGATTCTTATGTGGGTCTGACAGGATGCCTACTTTGGAACCCCTCTTCCCTGCAAGAGCAAGAGAGGAAGGACAAATTGTAAGCCACTTTGAGATTCCTTGGGGTAGTAAAAAGCAGGGCATAACAAACACCTTTTCTTCTTGCCCCAGGTCCTCCCCGTATTCTTATGTGAGAATAGCTGACTGAATTCATTGAAGATGAGATGCAGTACAATAGTTTTGCATCCAAGTTCATCCAGGATGATTTTCTCCATAGTGTTACAGTGCTATTAAGAACATTTTGAGCTCCCCGCTTTCTTTAGCACCCATGGAAACTGGAGTGCCCATTTTATGGACAGTAAAAACGATAATCGTAATTGAATCTGTAAGCCCACGGCATTTTTATTTAGTCTGAATATCCCTCGTATCTCAATAGAATGTCTCTCCTTGTGCTTTAGTGTTGGTGTAACTTATTTTTAGAGTTTCAAAGGCTATCCTTGGGAAAGGATCCCAAATGCACTGAGAGCATTTCAGTGTGTGCATTAACTGAACTAATATAATACTGACTCCTCTTTGTGGTTTTTTTATAAAGCATCTGTTTTTGGGTTGTGAAGTCATCTGAACTCTCCATTTGAGTATATTATATTTTCACTCAGATTACTAAATGTAGTGTTATTAAAATGTGGAATTTGCTGGTAGAAAACGTAGCAATGGCTACAGGGGTAGACAGCTTTAAACAGGGGTCAGATAGGTTCATGGAGGACAGGTCTGTCAGTGGCTACTAGCCGTGGTGATTAAAGGGAACCTCCAAATCCAGAGTCAGTCAGCCTCTGAATCCTAGTGCTGGAAGGACCCATCGGGGAAGGCCTCAACCTCTCTGCCCTCCTGTTGCCTGTCCAGAGGAACTGGCTGGCCATTGTGTGAGACAGGATGCTGGACTAGATGGACCCCTGGTCTGATCCAGCAGGGCTCTTCTGAGGTTCTTATGAAGGCCTCAGCCTCTCTGCCCTGTTGTTGGCCCTCCAGAGGAACTGGTTGGCCACTGTGTGAGACAGGCTGCTGCACTAGATGGAACACTGGTTTGATCCAGCAGGCCTCTTGTTAGGTTCTTCTCAGGAGAAGATCTTGGCCTCTAAGCCCTGCTGTTAGTTGTCCAGGGGAACAGGTTGGCCACTGTGTGAGATGGAAAGATGGAATAAATAAGGGGTAGTCAAACTGCAGCCCTCCAGATGTCCATGGACTACAGTTCCCACAAGTCCCTGCCAGCAAATGCTGGCAGGGGCTCATGGGAATTGTAGTTGATGGACATCTGGAGGGCCACAGTTTGACTACCCCTGGATTAAAGCATCAGATGTAGCAGGGCTCTTCTTATGTTTTTAATATAAATATGGTGAATTTCGTCCCTTGATTATAACTTTTCACTTAGCGGTGGCGCTGTGTATTCAAATGATTATATGTGGTAGAAAGTGCCATCAAGTCACAGCTGATTTATGGTGACCCTATAAGGTTTTCAAAGCAGGAGACATTCAGAGGTTATTTGCTGATGCCTGGCTCCATGCCAGAACCCAGGTATTCACTGGTGGCCATCCATCCAAATAATAGCCAAGGCCAACCATACTTTGTTTCCAAGATCTGATGAAATCAGGATAACCTAGGCTAACAAGGGCAGGGTATGTAAAATAGTTCCTTACACAAAGGGTTACTTTTTCATTGTGACCTTTTCCGCACAGGGGGAAAAGGCTGGTCTGGTGCTTGTATGGCATTAGGGCTAATCCCACATATCTTTGGTGCTGGCTCGTCCATGTCCCGAGCTTGACCTGCTTTAAGTCCTCTGTTGCCCCATAGTAAGGGAAAATGTATATTTCTGCATTCCCTTTTTTGCCACAGGTGCCAATGGGGGCCTATCCCAGGGCAGGCCCATGTGGAAGGGGAAGAGTCAGGCCTTTCAGGCCTGGCTCCTCCCCATCCTGTGGCATCCCAGAAGGGAAAAAAATGCCCCAGTCAGCTCTGCCGGGCTTCACGGTGGCGTGGGGCCAACCAGGACATTTTTTTTTAAATGAAGGCTCACCATTACGATTATACCCCCCCCCCCCCGCCTCCTGCCATGAATCATGGTGGAACCTCTCTGCCCTGGCTGCCTCATGTGGGGGCAATAATCCAGGGCAGAATGGGTCCAGCAGGGAAAATCTTCCCCTGTGAGGACCCGGAAAATGGTGGGGCCAATTGCGCCATTGCAAGGAACCAGCGACGGCCCAGTATGGCTGCCACCATGTAAAAAAGGTCTCAAAGACTCATTCACACATGGAATTCACTGCTGCAGAGCGTGGTGGCAGCTGCAAGCACAGACAGCTTCAAGACAGGACTGGATAAACATATGGGGCACAGGTCCATCTATGGCTCTTAGACACTATGCATTGGTGGAATACGATGCTCTGTTTTGTTGGTGCTTGGGAGGGAAGAGTGGGAGGGCTCCTGGAGTTCTCTCCCTGTTGGTGGACCTTCTTGTGGCACCTGGGTTTGGGGCACTGTGTTACACAGAGCGTTGGACCGGCTGGGCCATTGGTCTGATCCAACATGGCTTCTCTTATGCTCCTAATATGTAGACCAATAGTTTTAGCTGTTACCCCCAACTGGCCATGTTATCCATTTTGGCTGGGGTTCAAGCTGCCTCCCAAACTAAAGACTTTGTTGTGCTGTTCTAAGCAGAACCCCACAATTCTTTCTAAACCTATGGACCTCCATGTCTTTGGAAGGGTGTCGGTTTTCAGGATTGTACCATGAGTGTTTCCACTAAAGCCTTAAGTGAAGATTACGACGCCAAATAAACCAGCACACACAGTTCTGCTAAATTTGGACGGTAAGGGGGCCCCAACAGTGTTTCCATAGAAACAGGATTCTTCTTTTCTTTAGAAAGATTCCCTCTGGGCCTTATAGTATGAAAAAAATAATAAATCCCCGTTCTTAGAGCAGTGGAGCACTTCCGTCCTGGTCCTTCCCTCCGGCTCCTGACAGCAGAAATAGGAGTGAAGGCAACTTTTTTGCCTCATCTACACAACTGTTCAACACAGACATTCTTGTTTGTTTGTTTGTTTTTGCAATGAGCAACACAGCAAGAGGCCTTCTTTAAACCTGCAGCTCATGGAATCATAGAACCATAGAGTTTGGAAGGGGCCAGACAGGCCATCCAGTCCCACCCCCTGCAGGATCAGCCTCAAGCAGCCAGGATAAGGATCTGTTCAGTTGCTGCTTGAAGACGGCCAGTGAGGGGGAGCTCCCCACTTCCTTAGGCAGCCCACTTCTAGACTTCTAGAATCCTAGTGGGAAGGGGCCACAAAGGCCATCTAGTCCCACCCCCTGCTCAAGGCAGGATCAGCCTGAAGCATCCAGGAGAAATAGCTGTCCAGCCGATGCTTGAAGACCGCCAGTGAGGGGGAACTCCCCACCTCCTTAGGCAGCCCCTTCCACTGCTGAACTAGACTCAGGGCCATTTCGCACGGCTTCAAAGTAGCAGAATGGTTGCTATTTGGAAACGCTACTAATTTGACATAACCCACGACGTCGTAGACAATCTGCAACAATCCTGAAACCAATCAGCAAAAAGCGCTTCGTTGTGGCGCTTTCAGGGGAATCCAGAAAAGTGGATTCACCCTCCGGATAGCGATACACTCCTGCAACCAATCTGCAACAGTAGCGCTAAAGATCTGTGCGTTACCATTGTTGCTGGTTCTTCAAAGTCCCTCCCCCTGGCTCTCTCCTCCAAACTTCCGGCGAAGCGATCGCCATTTTTTTTTCTCCGAGCGAGCGGGGATAAACGCACCGGCGAGCCTCTTTCTGTTTAGAGGCTTCCCTGGCTTCAGTCCTTCACCTTTAGTCACTAAGCACAAACAACTGAAAAGCCCGTTTGCTGAAATAAAGTCCCTTTATTTTTTACAAATAAATTCAGCCGAAAATCGTGCCCGTGAGAGGGGGGGGGGATTTTTTTTTTTATCACTCGAGGCAGCGTGCAAATGATCATACAATCAAACGACAGCTCACATTAGGCAGCTGGATGGGTCTCTCCGTAGCAACGAATCTACCTAGATTCATTGCTATGGGTCGTTTTTTTTTTTAAAAAAACCTTTCTTAAAGGGAAAGGGGCTGTTTGGGAGCATGCTAACGGCTGCCCATTGGCTGCTTGACGGCCAGGGGCGGGACGAGCTTGGCAATAGCGCTTCCTTTCTAGCGATTTCTGCCGAGACCGGAAGCCTGTGGGAAACGCTAAAAAACGCAACTGATTCCACTACAAAGGCAGGTATGCATAACGACGAATTCCACTATTTTAAATGGCGATTTTTCATTCCGCAAACAATTTGCAACAAAGATCCCTGTGCGAAAAGGCCCTCATAGAATCCCAGAGTGGGAAGGGGCCATAGAGGCCATCTAGTCCCACCCCCTGCTCAAGGCAGGATCAGCCTCAAGCATCCAGGAGAAGGATCTGTCCAACCGCTGCTTGAAGACCACCAGTGAGGGGGAGCTCCCCACCTCCTTAGACAGCCCATTCCATGGCTGAACTAGACTCACAGAATACTAGAGTGGGAAGGGGCCATCCAGGCCATCTAGTCCCACCCCCTGCTCAAGGCAGGATCAGCCTCAAGCATCCAGCATAAGGATCTGTCCAGCTGCTGCAAAATTTCCCATTGACTTTAATGGCACCATAGATTAGAATGGTGCCAAATTGCTGAATCAGTATCCAAATCGCCAAATCGCAGTTTGTACAAGCCTGAATTGGACTGTTTCAAGTCCAGGGAAAGGTGATGCGCTTCAGATACGTCTGAAAAATAACCGAATCAGCATTGATTTGCGTACTTTTCAGTTTATTTGAATGGAATCACCTATGCCTACAAGTGACAACTGAGGTTGCGGTCTGAAATATCCATGCATATGAAACGAAACAAACCATTCTGGCTATAAGGTCTAAACTAAATAAGACACTGTAACAGCACATCCCCCTCCTCCAGAACAACTTTAGACGTTGCCACGGTTGTTTAAAAAGTCTCATGTATGTCTAATTGCCTTTTGAAATTAATTTCAGGGGTATTAACTTTTGCTAAGCACATAATTTAATTTCCCATGCAAGGGACGTTGGTGTCCCCTCACCGGTAATTACCTGCCTGGAGAAGGGTGTTTTGGGATTTCTTCGGACTGCAGGAGACACATCAAAGATTCCATGCCAAATATTCAGTGCGTGCAACCTCTCAAACTTCAAAGACGATCCCTCCAGAGAGATAAACTTTAGGACTTCAATGGAAGTGTGTGGCAGTCTTGAAGCTGGGACAGATGCCTCCATGGCATTTGGGATTGTTTCCTTTTAGGTACTGCTGAGTGTCTGACTTAAAAAAAAAAAACCAAACACACCCTTCCCTTTACTGGGCGACCTGCACCTTTCCTAGATTCATTTATTTATTTATTTAATTTATATACCGCTGCATTCCATTCGGACTCATGGCGGTACACAATAAAACGCTAAAAACCAGTATGACCCCATTAAAACCCATTAAAATTAACATTGACAGTAATGGCAATGCAGAGTTCTAACCCTCCACCCTCTCCCTCCCTCCAACTATAGAGCCAGTTTGGTGTAGTGGTTAGGTGTGTGGACTGCTGGGTTCGATTCTGGGCTCCCCCACATGCAACCAGCTGGGTGACCTTGGGCTCGCCATGGCTCTGATAAAGCTGTTCTGACTGAGCAGTGATATCAGGGCTCTCTCAGCCTCACCCACCCCACAGGGTGTCTGTTGTGGGGAGAGGAATGGGAAGGCCACTGTAAGCCGCTTTGAGCCTCCTTCGGGTAGGGAAAAGCGGTATATAAGAACCAACTCTTCTTCTTCTTCTTCTTCTTCTTCTTCTTCTTCTTCTTCTTCTTCTTCTTCTTCTTCTTCTTCTTCTTCTTCTTCTTCTATAGAGGGAGTAAGGGTCCAGATGTACCAATGCACAGGGATCCAGCGATGGAAAATCTGGGACTCAACATGGCCTCAACCATACACCTGGCTGAAGATATGTTTCAAGGGCTTCTCAAGGGTCAAAAGGTTGAGAAAGGCTTATCCATTTTATTTTTATTTATTTAGATTTATATACCGCCCTCCCCGAAGGCTCAGGACATTCATACATGCAACAGTGTTTGTTTCTACTGACAGAGGCTGCCTTTATCTCTTCTGCTGCTTCACAGAAGGCCCTGAAGTACTCCCCAGGCCACTTGCCCATGGAGATGATCTTCCATGCCACTTACATCAGTGCAGTGGCAATGGAGCAGGGTTTCCTAGTGATACCTTTCCTGTAGGCAGTAGGTGGGGTCAAAACGGGCTCCTTCCAAGCAGGTCTTCTGATGCTGGGGTAGTCAACCTGTGGTCCTCTAGATGTTCATGGACTACAATTCCCATGTTCCCCTGCCAGCGTTTCAGTAAGACAACTGAAATTTCCCAGGCCAGAGGTCCATGATGTCCCAGCTCCAAGATCTCTGGGTCCCCTGGTGTTTCTTCCTTGGTGTTTCTTCTCCACGGGGCATCTGATCTCCTACATTCAGTGTGATATTAGTGGGTCATTTGTTCCCTGCTGTGTCTTCTCAAGAACTTCCTCCAATCTGCCTCTTTGAAATAATTGGTAAATAGCGGGAGCACGTCATGATCTTTGAGTCCTGCTCTTTGGATGCCGTTCAGACACCCACATGGAAAGAATTGTGTTTTGTTGGTTTCCCTTTTTTTAATTCTCCAGTAACATCTGGCCCTTTTGTCTCTGATTCTTCTTTGCAAGCAAAATATTTTGGTTTTGTTGTTTGCAAAGACATGCAGCAGTTTGTCCTTTTCCAGAGCAGCCTGTTCAGTAAGTAAGTACCAGTTGCCAAAGGGAATGTTCCTTGCCGTTTTTGAGCTTGTCTTCTCCTTGCGTGGTGCAAGCTGTACCAGACTGGTGGTTGGCTTCTAGACTGGCTCATTCTTAGCGCTGCCAAATAGAAGAAGAAGAAGAAGAAGAAGAAGAAGAGTTGGTTTTTATATGCTGCTTTTCCCTACACGAAGGAGGCTCAAAGCGGCTTACAGTCCAAATAAGAGTTCAACAAACAAAACCAAAAGGAAAAAGCAACACTTGGGCTTTAGATTAATCCAATTCAAAGCTTTTGGGAGCCCAGTTTTAATCAGTACGGCAAGGTACGGATGAGGTTCTTGTTTATTTTTGACAGCAGTTTTGGTCCCGGGGAAGATGTATGAATCTGGATAGTCTGATTTATTCCTGTATGTTGCTGGTTAAAGCCTTTCCCTATTTTTAATTGAATCACTAGGGGCCAAGCCCATTGCATTCAGGAATACAACGGGTGCTAGATTGGGGTGCGGTGGGGTGGAAGAACTCTGCGGATGGCCCCCCTCCCCCCAGGACCTGGAAAGGCTGCAGGCAGCTGTTAGGGAACACACCGACAGGGGCAGCTCTCACAAGGCAGGAATCTGCAGCCTCCGAGCCTCGGAGGGAAGTGGAAGGAGAAGGGGGGGTCAGGGGTGGGAGACAGAAAGCAATTGGCTGGACAGAGGAGGAGGAGGCACTCAGGGGCGGGACAGCCGCTTTGACTGGGGGTTAAGTGCTGAGTGGCACTTAAGCCGTGAGACCAGCTCCTCCTCCAAGGCCTTACCAAAAATATTAAGTGGTACAGATATTAGCATTTTAAGGAAGAGAGACACAAATCAGAACAGGTTCAGACAACCGCCAAGGTCTCTTCCTTCAAATACTTCAGGATCAATTTCAATCCAGCTGGCAAAAGCCTGTCTTAAATTCCCTTGGAAAACTCGGCCTCCCTACCCAAGTCCTTCTGGATTTTGAGATAGTCAAGCAGAGAGTGATGGAGACTGAAATACTATCTGAGATTTTGAGATCTCCAGGTTTTAGTTCCCCTGCAAATACTAAATGTATTGCTGCTCTGGCAGCCTATTTGTACTTTCTCAAATCCCATAACTCTAGAATGGTGTTTACTTTAGCAAGAAGTTCAACATAACTCTTCCCAGTATTGGAAGGAGGTTTAGGGAAATTCCTTATGTGCAGAGGCTTTGTTCCTGTTCACAGGGTAAAGTTGAATCAACGAAGCACATATTTTTCAACTGTCTCTTTTATGGTTTGTATAAAAATTATTAGCCCGTTGTTTGGTAGGTTCCCCAGTTGATCAAACAGAGTTAGGATTGAGTCCCTTCTGTCTGAAACCATCAGGCGACACGTCCAGTGGCCAGATTGTTGTGCCCAGGTCTGCAAGCTTCAGAAATTGTGCATGGTAGCTGAGGTCAGATAAATTTTAAATGTATATTTATATGTATAAATATATTTAGTCTATATTAATATTAAATTGTAATTATAGTATTTTAAATACTAAATTACAGTAATGCTGGAACACTTTTGTTTTGTTCTGTTCCTTTTTCCAATTTGATTTTTTTTTTGGTTGGTTGGTTGGTTGGTTGGTTGGTTGGTTGGTTGGTTGGTTGGACGGACGGGTGGACGGACGGACGGACGGACGGATGGGTGGATGGATGGAGGGATGGAGGGATAGATGGATGGATGGACGGATGGGTGGATGGATGGATGGATGGATGGATGGATGGATAGATAGATACAGCACTTTGACCAGATGACTGGCAGCAGTTCCCCAGGTGGCGCTCTTTCCCATCCCCTATTGATGGTGGAAAGTGCCATCAAGTCACAGCTGAATTATGATGACAGTTTTCAAGGCACGAGAGAAGCAGAGCTGGTTTGCCATTGTCTCCTCTGCATAGCAACCCTGGACTTCCTTGGTGGTCCCCCATCCAAATATTAACCAGGGCCAACCTTAAGTAGCTTCTGAAAGCTAGTGAGATGAAGCTAGCCTGGGGATTCAGTTGTAATTTCCAAATCAGAGACATGGGAAGTTACAGTAGTCTATCCAAGTTGTGGCCATTGCTTGGATCACTGTGGCTAGGTGTTCTGGAGTCATTCCTCCCTCCCCTTATTTATTTTGCAAGATGGGATCCGTACAAGTAAAACAGTGTACAGGGTGAGTGCTCGCACTCCAAGACTTGTATCATGTCTATCAAATATGCCCTCACTCTCTCCAAAACTACATTAGCCTCCTGCCCCAAACCTTCCATTAGACAGTGTGAGTTCTAGTTACAGTATTAAATTTGGCCGTGCACATCCCCATTAATTACCCTGAACTAGGACTCATTGGAAAGGAAATGGTGCTGCACTTTTGAATATATAGCAATAAAACAGTGGGATGTTAATTTGATAGGAGCCCATTGAGAAGCTCTTGGTTAATTCCTGGCGTAATTCTTAATTATTTCCAAGGATTTGTTAATCTTACGGGTAAATCAATCCCATTGGCCTTGCAAAGAACATCGGAAGAACACACAAAGAAACATCGGAAGAACACACATGCTCCGTGATGCATCTTCATTTAGTCTACTTGGGAAGGTTCTACGTGCTATCCAGGTGCAGAAGTCCATGTACTACAATTACCATGAGCCCCTGCCAGCAGGATGCTGGCAGGGGCTCATGGTCTTTGTAGTCCATAGACATGTTGAGAGCCACAATTTCTGAGATATGATGAGTTGGCTTAGCATGGGCCATCCAAATCAGAGAAGCCTTCTATGTAGGGATTTATTCCAGGTTTTCCCTTTCTTTTGCCTCCCCAGTGGAATTATTCCCGGGGCAGATGGATGAAGAGCAGTTCAAGTTTGGATGGTGTAACACGGAGGGAGAAGGTAGTAGAGGCCCACCTCTTTCCTCTCCCCATGTTTATTTGATTTGCAAAAGAAGGGTAGGCTATGAAGGTCAGCAATGAGCAGCTGGGAGGACCAGATAAGCAGAGCCCAAGACAGATGACTTAAGCCTTTGTTAAGCATCAGCACCTTGGGAGGGGACTGCAGGAAAGGAAGAGGAAAGTCACTTGGCAAACCGTGAAGGAAGAAAATAGAAGAGAAGCCATGTTGGATCAGGCCAGCAGCCCATCCAGTAACACATTCTGTGTCACAGTGTCCAAAACCCTGGTGCCACCAAAGCTCCCCCAGCCCTCCAACTGTTGCCCTCCTCAAGCACCAAGAGGACAGAACATCACTGCCCCAGTTATAAGAACACAAGAGTAACCTTGCTGGATCTGGCCAATGGCCACAATGGTCCATCTAGACCAGTGGTTCCCAAACTTATCTGGCCTACCGCCCCCTTTCCAGAAAAAATATTACTCAGTGCCCCCTGGAAATTATTTTTTTTAATTTTTAAATAGCAATTAAACAGAAAGAGGTCATTCTTAGTCAAATCTTAGCCCATCACCACCCCCCTGGATCACTGCAGCACCCACCAGGGGGCGGTAGCGCACACTTGGGAATCACTGATCTAGACAGACTACTCCATCTATACCTTGTGGCTAATAGCCCCTTATGTTTCTTCAGTCCCCTCTTGAAGTCAACTATGCTTATAGCCACCACCTCTTCCTGCAGTGGCGAATTCCATGCGCTAATCACTCTTTGGTTCAAGAAGGACTTATCTAAGCCTCCTGCTCATTAATTTCATTGACTGCCCACATGTACTTGTGTTGTAAAAAGGGGAAGACAGTACTTTCTCTTTTCTATGCATAACTTTGTGAACCTCTACCAGGTCAGGAAGGCTAAAGAGTATTAAGAGACAGAAGGGTAGAGGTAGGCTTGTAACAGAAAAGCAAGAGAGTGAAGCTGGGATTCGCACCCAAAGCCAAAGCAGAGATCACACAAACACACAAAGCTGATTCAGATGGAGTCAGACTCCTGGGTGTATCAAGGTCAGCTTTGTCTCTTCTGATTGGTAACAGCTCCAAGGAGTCTCGAGTAAAGTTCTGCCATCACCTAGGGTTGAATTTTAACATCATTTGTTAATTTCTGTAACATAAATAAAGCCTGACTGAGGTGGTGGGAGGAGTTGGGACTCATCGCCTACTTGATTGGTCATCTGTCCAACTAACGGCCAATCAGGTAGGTTGTCTTGCCCCTGGCCGCATTCCAGAAGAAGTGCGAAGAAGTGGGAACCTGTGGGAGCTGGGAGGAAGGAGGGAAGGGCCTGGACCAGTGGCCTGGGGGAAGGAGGGAGGCAGCCCCGACCAGTGCCCACCCCCCCGCCCTGAGCAGTCCTGGCCACAGCCTCGCTAGGCCTAGGCAGGGCTGCCCAGGGAGTGGGGGGAAAGGCTAGCACCTGTTGCATTTTTCATACAACAGGCTTTTCTGTTAGTCATTTAACATCATGCTTTTTAGCATGAGAACTCATTTTCAGGTGCTCCACCTTTTATGTTTTAATGCTGTGTCTGGGTTTATTTTTTTTTATCAGTGAGTTTTAATTCATTAAGACAGTGCAATTTTTAAATGCTTCACCTTGTAAAGCCCTCTTGGGTAAGTCCCAGTTTTTGAAATAAAGATACAAATAATCCCTGATCCTTTTAACTGAATTTCGAAGCTCAAATTCGGGTTGTTCTGTGCGCAGCTTGCCGTAGCGGTTAAGAGCAGTGGCTCCTGATCTGTCGAGCCGGGTTTGATTCCCTGCTCCTCTACATGCAGCCACCTGGGTGTCCTTGGGCTCATCACAGTTCCATTAGAGCTGTTCTAACAGAGCAGTTCTATTAGAGCTCTCTCAGCCCCACCTACCTCTGAGGGTGTCTGTGGTGGGGACAGGAAGGCAAGGCGATTCTCAGCCCTTTTGAGATTCCTTCGGGTAGTAGTGAAAAGCAGGGTATACAAACCAATTCTTCTTCAAAGCAGATGTTGTTCCAGGGACCTACAACACAGGTGGCCAAATTGTGGTCCTACCAAGGCTGCTGATCGGATCAGCCTTCTGGATGAAAACAGCCTCTTCAGATAACAAACACACTAATTCTTCCCCTCTCCCCGCACTCAGGAATCCATCACAGTTCCCAGGGAAACCACTTCTGAGCTTCCTTTCTATTTTTTGCTCCCCGGCGGATGTTCTTGAAAAGATTAGGAATCACAACGGAGGACCCTCGAACGGACGGCTTTTATTTGGGCTTTCCTATTGAATGAGCACTCGCTGAATGAATGCGACTCCAACCGCGCCAGAAGGGCAGGTAGAGGCCGTCTTCAGGGCTGCCGTGGAAACAGCAAACATGGAAGTCTGCTCCAGATTACTCACAAGGAGCCAGCTTGCTGTAGTGGTTAGGAGTGCGGACTGGTGAGCCGGGTTTGAATCTGCGCTCCCCCACATGCAGCCAGCTGGGTGACCTTGGGCTCGCCACGGCACTGATAAAGCTGTTCTGACCGAGCAGCGATATCAGGGCTCTCTCAGCCTCACCCAGCTCACAGGGTGTCTGTTGTGGGGAGAGGAATGGGAAGGTGAATGTAAGCCGCTTTGAGAATCCTTTGGGTAGAGAAAAGCGGCATATAAGAACCAACTCTTCTTCTTCTTCAGTAATATCAGGGCTCTCTCAGCCTCACCCACCTCACAGGGTGTCTGTTGTGGGGAGAGGAAAGTGAAGGTGATTGTAAGCCGCTTTGAGACTCTTTTGGGTAGAGAAAAGCAGCATATAAGAACCAATTCTTCTTCTTCTTCTTCTTCTTCTTCTTCTTCTTCTTCTTCTTCTTCTTCTTCTTCTTCTTCTTCTTCTTCTTCTTCTTCTTCTTCTTCTTCTTCTTCAGTAATATCAGGGCTCTCTCAGCCTCCCCTCCCTCACAGGGTGTCTGTTGTGGGGAGAGGAAAGGGAAGGCGATTGTCAGCCGCTTTGAGCCTCCTTCAGGTAGAGAAAAGTGGCATATAAGAACCAACTCCTCCTCCTCCTCCATCTGAAAAGGACCAACAAAATGCTAAGGTTTAGTTTCCCCCTTTGTGATCGTTAATGTTAGAAGTGTGAATCCTGGATTTCACAGTCTCCCTCCTCCAAAGCAGCCATTTTCTCCAGAACTTCTCTGTCATCTCAAGTTGAGCTGTAATTCCAGGGGACCCCCAGGTCCCACCAGGAGGCTGGCTCCGCTACTAATGAGGGAGAGAGAGCAGACGCAATTTAACGTTCCAACTTTCTCAGTCCTCCTTCCCCAGGATGTTCCCAAAAGCCAGGCGTGATGGGGCTCAGTAAACCTTCCAAGGCGCACAATTTTGGGGCTTGCGGGCAATCGATGGAAGAGACGTTTCTTGTGGATCGATCTGTGGGCCAGCCAATATGGAACTGAGCCCCGAGGTCTTAAAGGCTCAAAGGTCAAAAAACAGCAATTTGAGCCAAGGCTGAAAAGAAATGCTTTGCCTGCTTGTCTCACAGGTGTAATAGAAGCCAGGCATGTCCCTTCCCTCCACCTCAGAGAAGAAAGGAAATGTGCTCAAAAGGAAGTTTAGAATTAGGACGCAATCCTTAAAAAAATATATTCACACAACGGGGAGAGAGGCATTTATTTGGGGAGGCCAAATACTTGCTCAAGTAATTTCTGGAGTGGTGAGTCTTTACCAGTTTTGTTAGCTTAACCCTTACACTTGTTAGACCCAAATAATTGAGTCACACCTGGCAGTGTCTTTGCCAAAATATGAATTTTTGATATAAGGTGCACCTGAGCTCTTTTCCAGATAGGGTTCCATGCTCAGCCACATTGGAGGGTCATGATGTCAGGCATATTCCTATATTACTTCCTAGGAAAACCTGGTCTGATCATAGAGTTGACAGTGATTCTTAGAGCTACCCTAAGTCACTTCTGGATTTCTCCTGGAAGTGACATAGGAACATAGCTGATGTCACTATTAAACAGCAACCCAAAATGCCAGGGTGGCATAATGGTTAAGAGAATCTTGAGAATTGCGTTGGTTCCCTGCTCCTCTACATACAGCCAGCTGGGTGACCTTGGGCTAGTCATGATTCTCAAAGAGAAGTTCTCACAGAGTAGTTTGCTTAGAGCTCTCTCAGCCCCACCTACCACACAGGGTGTCTGCTGTGGGGAGAGGAAGGGAAAGGTATTTATAAACCACTTTGGATCCTTTCAGGTAGTGAAAAGTGTAGGATAGCGATCCCCAACCTGTGGGCCTCAGACCACATGTGGTCCTTCGACTAATTGGAAGTGGGCCCCGAAGGACGCCTTCTCCCCCCCCCCCGGCCCTTTACTTCATCCCCCCATCCCTTTATAACACACTTCATTGTTGTGGCGTGTCTGTATCTTATTTTGAAGGGATGTTTAAACATTACCATAGCGATCAGAGAGCGTTAGGGCAGTGATTGAGAGTAGAGGAGTAAACTAGCCCCCCCCCCACCAGGCCTCAGTAAAAGGCGTTGAGTGGTCCCCAGCATTGAGTGGTCCCCGGTGATAAAAAGGTTGGGGACCACTGGTGTAGTATATATCTTTGTGGAAAAAGAGATTAGGCCTGTAGAACAGGGGTAGTTCTACAGTGGTGGGTCCATGTTCATGGACTACAATTCCCATGAGCCCCTGCCAGCCCAATAGGGGAAGCGACCTCTAGTGATGTCTAGTGATGTCAGCGGTCATCTGACTTTCTCAGAAAGGCTGGGCAACTGTTGTGTAACCCCAGTATTCTCTGGAACCCTGGTTGGGAATCTTTGGTCTAACCATTCTGTCTTCTTTCATTCCTCCTGTTTGGGAGGCAAGCAGAGAGGAAATGTGCTCAAGCGAGCAGGAAGTTTCCAACTGAGCCAATCAGGAAACTGGGAAATATCAGGAAGCTCCTAATCTGACGATGCTAACTACACATCTCCTCCAACGCCCCCTGCAAGATATCCTTCATATACCTTTGAGTCCTGCACAGTGCAGGTTTTGCCTGTTCCCACAAAGTTGTCATAGGTTGATCTAAGCAGGGTATAAATCAGCACTGGTTTCTAAGCAGGGTAGAAATCGGCACCATGCTAGCATTCAGCATGGGAGTAGCCTTTTCCAGTGAGAAAGAGCAGGGGATGAAAACGATAAAATTCCCCTCTCTCCCTGCCCTGTTCTCCTCCTGGGTAAAGCCAACCTGCAAATTCAATTTGCAAAAAGTTCTTTAAAAGATTAAGATGCGCAGAGAAGAAATCCTAGCCTGTAACTGAGTCCTCGCAGTCTTTCATTTGTGAATGGAGGGAAAGCAGTTTTAGGAGGACTCCCAGGGGACGGCGTCCCAATGCGTAAGCATTACTCCAAAGGCAGACTGGGAAAGAAGGGTTGAACCTGAGAGAGGATACTCATCTGCTTCCCTCGTGAGTACATTGCAAAGGCGAGACGTGAATTGGCAGTCTTCAAGCTTACGGGTCGCTCTGCACTCATTCTGTGACTTTTGGACTCTTCCAGCATGCATATGTTAAAGTGCATTTTGTTGTGTGTCTCTCCAGTGGCCGCGGCAACCTTCTGAAGCACACGGTTGCTATGGTTAACGTACTTTTGGGGGGGAATGCTATGGTAACTGGCAACATATGTTAGCATATCGATATATTGCACCAAGGCGGAATATTGACTTGCAGGACCGGGCTCAGCATCCGCGGTCCTAATGATTGCTCCGCCAGCATCAAGCGCTCATGAAGGGGAATTGTAATAAGCTGCACATCGCAGATCTTGGTCTGTGCCTTGCAGCCGTATGCTGAGTGGTGGGCAAATCTCTGAACTGGTGTTCGGAATACTAAAACGTCACATCACTGTGAGTGAAGCTAGGTGCCTCGCTAGGATCTAAATTTGCTGGCGTCGGTAGGTGCATATATTTCACAAAGGAAGGATTGTCTCTCCCACTCCTTATGGAGCACTTCCGTGCGCACAGAGTAAGTTTTCCATTCAGAGCAAACAATTATATGCTGGCCTCCCTCTCGCTAACTCTTTTTAAGACAGCTTGGTGTAGCGGTTAAGAGTGGCGGCTTCTAATCTGGAGAGCCGGGTTTGATTCCCTGCTCCCCATGCAGCCAGCTGAGTGAACTTGGGCCACTCACAACCCTGCTAGATCTATGTCGACAGAGCAGTTCTGTCAGAGCTTGCTCAGACCCTCACAGAGGGTCTGTTGTGGGGAGACGAAGGGAAAGCAATTCTAAGCTGCTTTGAGACTCCTTTAGGGCACTAAAGAGAGCCAGCTTGGTGTAGAGAACCAGCTTGGTGTAGTTAGGAGCATGGACTTCTAATCTGGCAAACTGGGTTTGATTCCACACTCCCCCACATGCAGCAAGCTGGGTGACCTTGGGCTCACCACGGCACTGATCAAACTGTTCTGACCGAGCAGTAATACCAGAGCTCTCTCAGCCCCACCTACCGCACAGGGTGTCTGTTGTGGGGAGAGGAAAGGGAAGGCAATTGGAAGCTGCTTTGAGACTCCTTCGGATAGAGAGAAGCGGCACATAAGAACCAACTTTTCCTCTTGTACAAATCTGTACCACTGGACTAGATGGACCATTGGTCTGATCCAGTAGAGCTGATGATCTTATGAAGGCTTCAGCCTCCAGGCCCTGTTGTGGACCATCCAAATGAACTGGTTGGCCACTGTGTGGGACAGGATGCTGGAACTGGGTCTGATCTAGCAGGGCTCTTCTGATGTTCTTATGAAGGTCTCGGCATCTATGCTGTGCTGTCTCAGCATCTATGTGTTGCTGATTCCTGCTGGCTTTCCAAGGAAAGCTGGTTGCTGGAATAGGTGGCTGATCCAGCAGGGCTCTCGTTGTGATTTTATGTCCTATGAGGCAGATGAAGAAGAAAGACTTTGAAGATTTTCGCACTGCCATTCTAAACTGGGCATGATTCGTTGTTGGCCCGATTTTGAGTGCAGTGAATTAGCTTCACACAGCGAATTAGCTTCTGTTAATGAGCCATCTCTGGAACATTATGGTCATTTCATACAGTGCTGCTTCTCACCCACCCCTTCAACGGGGTCAATGGCGCTGCTATAGCACTTCAGTGCGATGCTGGTTTAGTGTTATAGCGCGCAACTTAGAACAAATAAATCCATGGAAGACTGTGCCGTGGGGAGAAGGTGGTGGTGGTGGGGAAGCGGGGTTTTTGGAAGCATTCTGAAAGCTGAAAATAAATAAATGAATAAGCCACATTTTACAAGCCCGACGTGAGTGATTTTGTACAAATTCTGCCAGCAACCGGTTACTAAAACGGGTCTGTCTGAAATGACAGGAAAGAATCCATTAGCAACCAGTTATTAAAACCAAATACAAAGGCAGTTTGAAAATTGCCCCAAATATAGTATAAATGGAAATTAAAGCAGAGAACACATCGGTTTCCAGGGAAAGAGGGGGAGGCCGATTATTTCTCCATTTTACTTTCCAAAGCACCGTCCTGCTCCCTCCTCCCCCTCCGGCTGACTTAAATTGGCCTGTCTTTCTTCCTGAGAGCCAAAACCTTTAGAAATGGCAAGGCCGGCCATTGAAAGAATAAAGGTCCTGCTCCATGTGGAGTCGAGCAATCTAATAATCACCTTGAATGCCGGGGAGAGCCGCATGCACCGTGAGGGTAGCACATGCTGCATGCAAATGCGACCTTTAAATGCATGGAAGTCGGGGGGGGGGAGGCCTTTTGTGTAACCACTTTACTTTGGGGAGGGGGGGAAACATTTCCCTCTTGAATGACAAGCCGGCCTAAAGATTGCCAATTCCGCATTTTAACCTTTCAGAGTTTTGCGTCTCTGCCAAGGCCACAGTGAAAAGCAGCGACCCGGTTTTTATGTGTGCTTTCCAAGAACACCGCCATCAGCCCCCGTGGTCCCGGTTTTGGCTGGGAATCCAAGCAGTCTCTCCTCAGGGTGACACTTGGCTTCCGTAAGGGGCGGAGGACACACAACTCTAGGGCAGGTGGCAGCTCTCGGTAGGCTCTGTTCAAGTGAGATTGCCATCCAGGCCCTGCTTTGAAGAGCTCTGAGAGAGACGGCTCTGTGAGAACAGCTTCTAACAGGGCTGTGACTAGCCCAAGGTCACCCAGCTGGCTGCATGTAGGGGAGCGGGGAATCCAACCTGGTTTTCCAGTGCTCTTGACCACTACAACACAACGAGAGCCCACTCCTCCTCCATGTGCAGTCAGCTGTGCAGCCTTGGGCTAGTTAGAGTCCTCTTAGGGAAGATCTCACAGAGCAGTTCTCTTAGAGCTCTCTCAGCCCCACCTAGCTCACAGGGCGTCCCACAGGGTATATGTTAAGTGGGTGGGGAATTAAACCCAGCTCGCCAGATTAGAAGCGGACGCTCCTAACCACTACATTATAAAGTATAGCTCACAGTTTCAAACATGGTTAGTTTCAGTTTAGGAGCTTGATGCCCTTCTCAAAAGTGGGAGGAGAAAGTGCTAAGTGAAGAAGAAGAAGAAGAAAGTGCTAATTGAAAGTGCTAACTGAAGAAACCATCGCTGGATGCTCGGGACCCCGCCAGCTACCACCCAGTCTCACATCTTGCGGACTGTGGCAGACCAGCTGCTAGCTTTCTTGGAGGAGACTTCACCCCTGGATCCATACCAGTCGGGCTTCCATTACGACCACGGGGTGGAGATCACACTGGTCGCCTTGACGGATGATATCTGCATGATCCCACCACATCTGTCAGTCAACAGGGCAGCTGCAGGTATTGGGGCATGATGGGGCAGGTGTGATCCCAGGGTGTGAAATTGTCAAATGGATACCAGGCCTCAACAGGGCATGCATCTTCCCTCCACAGCAACCAGTGATGTAGTGCAGGGGTAGTCAAACTGCGGCCCTTCAGATGTCCATGGACTACAATTCCCATGAGCGCCTGCCAGCGAATGCTCGTGGGAATTGTAGTCCATGGACATCTGGAGGGCCGCAGTTTGACTACCCCTGATAGTGGATTGTAAACTAAATGCAAGCAGACAGTGTGATGCAGGCAAATGGAGTCTTAGGATGTACCAACAGAGGTATCACTTTGAAATCGCTGTATACGGCATTGGTCAGACCACATCTAGAGTCCCGTGCGCAGAGGCCTCACTTCAAACAGGACATGAACTGCCTCTAATGCAGCGGTTTGCAATCTGGAGGTCGGGACCCCTTTGGGGGTCAAATGACCCTTTCACAGGGGTCGCGGCAGGGCCCTTCTCTCCAAGGGGGTCCCAAAGTGGCAAACATTGCCCCCTCCCATTTCATCCACACGACAGCCTTGCGGGGTAGATCGAGATAGAATGTTCATGGTTTTGGTTTAATTTCTGTGAAAGAACCCTTGCATAGTTTTATGGTTGGGGGTCACCCCAAAATGAGGAACTGTATTAAAGGGTCGCAGCATTAGGAAGGTGGAGAACCACTGCACTAATGGAAGATGAACTTACAAAAGGATGGACTGAGCGAGGCAAACAGTCTGGCCAAGGCTTGAAAAGTGATTGTAGTTAGGTGCGAAGCCGTGTCTGACCCATCGCAACCCCCTAGACAATGATCCTCTAGGCCAGGGGTAGTCAAACTGCGGCCCTCCAGCATTCGCTGGCAGGGGCTCCTGGGAATTGTAGTCCATGGACATCTGGAGGGCCGCAGTTTGACTACCCCTGCTCTAGGCCTTCCTGTCCTCTACCATTCCCCAGAGTCCATTTAAGTTTGCACCAAGTGCTTCAGTGACTCCATCCAGCCACCTCATGAAAAGTGGTAAAGGTAAAGGTATCCCCTGTGCAAGCACCAGGTCATGTTTGACTCTTGGGGTGACGCCCTCCAGCGTTTTCATGGCAGACTCAATATGGGGTGGTTTGCCAGTGCCTTCCCCAGTCATTACCGTTTACCCCCCAGCAAGCTGGGTACTCATTTTACCAACCTCAGAAGGATGGAAGGCTGAGTCAACCTTGAGCCGGCTGCTGGGATCGAACTCCCAGCCTCATAGGCAGAGCTTCAGACAGCATGTCGGCTGCCTTACCACTCTGCGCCACAAGAGGCTCTTATGAAAAGTGGACTGATTAGCAAATACAACAGCCCTGCTTCTTTGCCTGCTTTCAACGCGGCAGTTCCCCCCTCTTCTTTATCAAAGCTTTCCTTACAAACACTGCCTCCCAGCCCCCGAAAGAAAGGATGCTCATTTTGCCCTTGAGAGTTTCCGATAGTTACAACCTCCTCTGCAATAGAGAGAATTAATTGGATTGAACTGTCACCGTCGTGCACAGAATAAGCATCTGATCTGGCACATTCATTACCATAGAGGAAGAGACACACACACATGTGTAAAGTTTCTGAAAAACTTATTCCAGTTTGTATTAGAACCATCCCATTTAAATGTGTTTAGACTTTTTGTCATTTGCGCGCATTGCACCCTACATGGCAGTGGAAAGTGGTGTCCAGTTGCAGCTGACCTGGTAGGGTTTTCGAGGCAGCAGTTGTGCAGAGGGTTTGCCATAGCCTGTCTCTGCTCAGCAACTCTGGACTCCCTTGGTGTTCTCTCACTCAAGTACTAACTAGGGCCAATCCTGCTTAGCTTCTGAGACCTGGTGACAGCGAGCTAGCCTGGGGCATCCAGGTCAGGGCAAGAGATGGACAGAGGTGGTGTGCCATGGCCTGCCTCTGCATAGAAACTCCAAGTCTTCCTTGGTGACCTGCCATCCATAGAATCATAGAGTTGGAAGGGACCTCCTGGGTCATCTAGTCCAACCCCCTGCACTAGGCAGAACACTCACAACCCTGTTGCTCATCCACTGTAGCCTGCCACCCCCTTGAACCCAAATAGTAACAACAGCTCACCCTGATTAATTTGCAAGCTCCGATGAAATTGGGTAGGCCATAAGACTGCAGAGAAGAGGGTGGGGAAAAGTGCTAACTCACAGCCAGCACAAGGAAGCTTCCGCCAGCAGAAGGAAGCTTCCGCCAGGAGAAGGAAGCTTCCGCCAGGAGAAAAAAATTGTCCTGACAGTCTGAATCTCAGAGGGTATGTGGGATGCATACCTGCTCTGGAGCGACTTGGCCAGGGCCCTCTTCCTCCCTCACAAACACACAAACTCACAGACTCTCTTCCCTTTCCCCCTATTTTCCCCCTTATCTGTTGGTATCCCAACCTCCTCCTTGCTTCCTATACCCTCCCTCACTCGCAAACACACACAGGCAAATAGAGACTCCAGCCCCTTTCCCCTTCCTGTTTTCCCCTTTACCTGTTGGTTTCCTTCCTTCCTTCCTTCCTTCCTTCCTTCCTTCCTTCCTTCCTTCCTTCCTCCCTCCCTCCCTCCCTCCCTCCCTCCAAGCAAACATGTGCGCCCATGTGCACACACATATACATTCCCTTTCCTGTCCCCTCCCCCATCCTGCTTACCTGGTCCTCCGTTGCTACCTCAGCACCCACGGGTCAGGCAGTGGCTGCCCTGGCTGGGCCCTCCTCATATTCTGGCACGCTTCGTGAGCGGGATGATGTACATCACATCCATCTACATTTTGTTTGATGAGGCGCGCCAGAAGATGTGTTCCACATCAACAGGCCTCTTATCCCACTGTCAATCTGCACTGGTCATAAACCCGAGGAAGTCCCTCCTATTACGAAAACGAAACCTCCTATTGCAGGCTTACTACTCTAATGACTATACCAGCATACTATTATTAATTGTTTCTTTAAATACACCAGGAAGGAGAAAATGCTAGCTACGAGATTTCCTGCATCCCGACGCGTGCCTCAGGAAGGGAGCCAAACATCAGCAAAGTTTTTGGCCGATTTAAGAGGCGGCTGAGAGACTGCCAGTGAAATCTACTTGAATAATCTCTGTGCATTCCGGCACTGTGCTCTCTACAGAGCAGCTGCCATCTTGCGGAAGAGAAAGAATTAAATCAGGGCGGGAGAGGAAGAAATGTTAACAACAGGCGAGCCGCGGAGAATTCCCGCTGTGCGCTTTCAGCAACAAATCAGACGGCGGGGCTAAAATAGCACGGCAGAGCGTGTTGTGATTCTTGAATGTTTAATTCCGGATATAAAGTATCACCTGCACGGGGCTGCAACCCGAGTCGGTTGATTGGCTAAAAACGCCGGGTGAAAATTATACTGTCGTAGTTTGCTCGGTGTGCGGCTGGCCGTGTTTAATGAACGACTGGAAATGATAACAAATTGGTAATGCGCTGGACAGGCTGTTAACAAAACCCGTCCATATAAATCACATGGTGCCAATTTTGCAACGGCCACAGCAGCTTCCAGTCCAGGGGTAGTCAAACTGCGGCCCTCCAGATGTCCATGGACTACAATTCCCAGGAGCCCCCTGCCAGCATTCGCTGGCAGGGGCTCCTGGGAATTGTAGTCCATGGACATCTGGAGGGCCGCAGTTTGACTACCCCTGTTCCAGTCTGTCTCAAGACTGGAAGTCCCAAGTTTCTCCGAAAGTAAGACCTACTCCGAAAGTAAGACCTAGTGGTACTTTTTCATGCACCACTAGTATAAGCCGTCCCCCGAATATAAGACCTACCTCTAATTGGTCCTTAGAGCCAAGGCCGGCCTTAGGGCTGTTCGTGGTCATATAGGGCGCTGGGCCAGCGGACATTCCGATCTGCAGCACATGTTTACGCTGTGACTCTTCTCTCCCTGCTGGCAGCGATACACACTGCCGCGCCCTGCCCCTGCTCGCTAAGCCTCTGTCGGCTCCGCCTACAATCCCAGAATCCCCTGGCTTGACAGAAGCTGTGCCCTGCACTTAAGGTACAATTTAACTGGGTTCGGGGGGGGGGGAACTGGAATAATTATAACATTTTAGGGGACATTAATAAATATAAGACCTACCCGAAAATAAGCCTTAGTGCATGTTTAACCTAAAATTAATATAAGACACTGTCTTATTTTCAGGGAAACACGGATGCAGTTTCCTACTGGCTTGCCCCAGATGAAAATTGTTCTTTGAAGCCTTTCTTGAAGCTCCTCTGTCCAAAACCCAGCGAGTGCCTACATAAGGCAGGGCCTTCTTAGCAGTGGCACAAACTCTGGTGTTCCTGCCCAATGGAAGTTCACTGAAATGGCATGATGGACCTATGGAAAACCATACGTTCCAGCTGCACTTTAGAGAGCTCGCTGTACTTCTGCCTTCCTTTGCAGGTGATGTGATGGTGGCCTTCTGATCTCTGGACAGCTCAGTTTAAATGCTCTGGATGGAAGACTGTCTTCATCATTTGTATTCAAATAGTTAGCACTTAACATGAGAACATAACTGAACCCATGTTGACTCAGGCCAATGGCCCGTCTAGTCCAAGTCTCTGTGTCACAAAGTGGCCAAAACCTAGGTGCCATCAGGAGGTCCACCAGAAAGGGCAGAACTCCAGAAGCCCTTGTCTTCTTGACATGAGAATCTGTGTCCCCCCCATCATAGGAAATAATGGAGATCGGATGGGGGGCACCCTCTTTGGCTATCCATAGGATTGGACCTTCTGGTTCAATCTTTTTGCGACTTGGCAGTTCTTTTAAGGAGAGGTTTCTGCAGCTATGTGGCAAGTTCAGTGCTTCTATCTTTATTATTATTATTATTATTATTATTATTATTATTATTATTATTATTATTATTATTATTATTATTATTATATTTATATCCCGCCACTCCCTTGCGGCTGTCACCCACCCTCTGAGCCAGGGAAATACAAAAAGGGAACTTTTTTGAATGTCCCTTTCCCTTTAAAGTTTAAATGGCCATTTCCTCTTTCCCTTTAAAGTTTAAATGACCATTTTCTCAAATTGCCGACTCGTGATTAGGCGATTCAGTCAAGGTTGATTTGGCCATTTAAACTTATTGAGAAATGGCGATTTGGACTGTATCTCACTGATTTGTGCATGAGTCAATAGTGTGACTCGGTGGCTAAAAAGTCAAATGGGATTTTGGGCTGTATCAAATGGAGTATCGTGTCCAGATCACAGGAGGTGATGGTACCGCTTTACTCTGCTCTAGTTTGGTCTCACTTGGAGTCCTGTGTTCAGTTTTGGGCACCCCAGTTGAAGAGGGATGTTGACAAACTGGAGCATGTCCAGAGGAAGGCAACAAAGAAGGTGAGGGGTTTGGAGACCAAGACGTATGAAGAAAAGTTGGGGGAGCTTGGTCTGTTTAGCCTGGAGAGGAGGCAACTAAGAGGGGATCTGATAGCCATCTTCTAGTATTTAAAAGGCTGCCATATAGAGGATGGAGAAGAGCTGTTCTCTCTTGCCTTGGAGGGACGGACCAGAACCAATGGGATGAAATTAATTCAATGGAATTTTTGGCTAAACATCCGGAAGAAGTTCCTGACAGTTAGAGCGGTTTCTCAGTGGAACAAGCTTCCTCGGGAGGTGGTGTCTTTTCCATCCTTGAAACTTTTTAGCTGCCCTTTTCCCAACACTGTAATATCCTTTCTGAGATGTGGTGACCAGAACTGGACACAGAATTCCAAATAAGGCTGCATCCTAGGTGTATACAGAGGCATCCTGCTAGAAGGGTATGGTCTTAATCTTATTCATACCTCATGCAGAAACCTATATAAAGCAGGGGCAGAAAATCATTTTGAGTCTGCAGACACCTTTCAAATTCTGACACAATAGGGTGGGTGCAGCTGCAGAATGGCTGCCACAAAATGGCCACTGCCAGCGGCAGAGCAAGCCACAAAATGGCTGCCACAGCTTACCGTCAGTCCCAGTGAAAATACTTGCACAGTGGTCACAATCACTGCCAAGGCAAATGTTCTTTAAAAATCGGTACAATCAATCAGATCTCCAACGGCCAATTGTAAGCCTTGCTGGGCAGAAGACCCACCGAGCCTCACTAACTTCCTGATTCCACTTTTTGGACACTAGAAAAAGTACAGTGGGTGCCATGTTGGATGCCCCTGTTATAAAGGAAGTAATACTCAGACCGTTTCTGCACTGAAGGCTCCGCACTAAGCTTTCAGGCTAGAGTTTGAGCCAGGGCTGTTTTCCCCACCTCTTCCTGCTCCTGCACAGAAGCACATTTGGCCCAGTGTCCACCTCGGATTTGTGCTCCCACACAGGAGCTGAGGCAGCAGAGTTCCCAGTGCGGAAATGGTCACAATTGGACCCTTCTGACAGCTAAGTCTACAACTGAGTAAGTCAAAGGAAAGAGAACAGCCAGCCCTTTGGAAATCCTGTCACCCAAGACCCTAAATCAGATTTCTGATTTTCAGCCACCGATACCTCTTATGCAAAAGACATTATTAAACCACAATGCAGCGGTACTGACAGAAGGTATTTTAGAACATTGCAAAAAATACAACCACATTTTAAGGTTCTCGTTACAATCAATAAGGCCAGATGGTTAGCAAATACGGAAATTTTAAAGGCGCTTGAAACTTTTTTTTTTTAAGCCGTCGCTACCGACTATAACTTCTGAAATAAAGTTTTTTTTAGTGCTTTCATGGGAACCAGACAAAAAAAGAGAAAAAGAAATGGGCAAACACAGCCAGAAGACATTGTTGAAAGAGAGAGAGAGAGTTATGATCTAAGAAAGGGCACACTCTGCAAATGTCAGAGAGATGGGAAAAGATGGCTGGCCGCTGGTTTTGTAGAAAAGGAGACAAGAGGTTATTTCTCAATGAAATAGAGGAGACAATGTAATCTTTAAAAGAATAAGAGACACAGGAATGGATACTGGAGACTTTCAAAGACATTTGACAAATTGGGACTATCAGTTCCCAATTAAGAGCTGATGGTTATCCAGAAAGCCCCTTTCCTACTGCAAAACTTGGAAGTTTTCAGTTGCACGATCAGAAAGCTTTATCCTTCCAGATTTCCTCCTGGAGAAAGAGGGAGCCTCTTTGGGTTGCTGAAGGGATGATGTGTGGATAAACCTCCCATAAGTGGCTGTGTGGAGAAACATGCTAACTTTAAAAAAAATTCAATCCTTGGTTGAAACACCTATGCATCTAATCATAGATGCATAGAGCTTTTTGAATGCCATATACTATGGACTCATGAGTCTTGATACTGGAAAAAAATAATTTCATTCCTGATTTTTTGGGGGGGACTTTAGAGAGGGATGCTTTGTGTGACAACTTAGGAAAAAATAATTTTTGCTTTGCTTGCATGCTTGTACACCTATTCGTTGCTCCAGGCAGTTTGCTTTAAAACAAAAATCCCATCTCCGGGAGAAGGGAGAGGGAGGTGGGTGCGAGGGTGGAACATTGGAGGCGGAGATAGCTCTACTTCACCTCCGTACAATTCTTTAGCATGTGGCCTGCTGGTTGCTCTCCTGTAGCTCATGATTTTTAGGTTGGGGAATCCACCTTATGTGATTCCCCAGCTAGCGGTTTAAAATGGAGGATGTAGCTAGCGGTTTGCTGCTTGGACACTGGATGTTGGCAACATAGTGCAAAGCACCAAAAATGTAGCATCTTCACTACATAAGCATTTCACTATGTTTATGGCATGCAGAAAGGTCTTGTATTTTGCCATCATCTTCTTGGAGGAAGGGGTAGGATAAAAATATTTGAGGTAGACAGGTCTTAAAGATGTCAGAGCTGCAGGCTTTAATTTGTAGATCAATTGCAGCTTTGCTCGATTCATGGGTCGGGATCAAGTGTCAAGTGGTGACAATATCTCCCAGGCTGATCTTTAAGCAATTTAATTAGCACATTAATCAACTCTTGCTTGAACGAAGTAATTGGTTCAGGCAAGTTTTAGTGGAGACGGAATCCTAAGTAGCGGTGCTAAAAGTTAAGGGCATCTCAGTTTGTATATGGATGATATTTTTATTCTGCTGTTGTCCTGGAACAAGGAATGCAACATAAAATATTAACCCCCACCTCCCCGTAATTGTTTCGAGATTGCTTCAGAATGAGGTTTTCTTAATATTCACCCCGAATGATTCATCAGTTGCAAGTCAAATGCTTAATTAAATAAAATCCTTGAATCAGTTCTATTCAATGTATATGAATACATTTCCCCCTCCTGTAGCACTCCACTGAGAGTGCCATAATCCACATCATTCTTCTGCAGCATTCAGGGCTCATAGAATCATAGAATCATAGAATCATAGAGTTGGAAGGGGCCATACAGGCCATCTAGTCCAACCCTCTGTTCAACGCAGATCAGCCCAAAGCATCCTAAAGCATCCAAGTACTAACTGGACCCTGCCTAGCTTCTGAGATCTGGTGATGTGATCAAGCCAGCCAGGTCAGGTCCAGATAAGTATCTGGTAGAAAGATTGGAGAAAGTCAGGTTTAACTCCCTTGTTTGCAGAGTTGGTCTTGGGCCGGGCAAATTTACTGATATTGAAAATGGCGCTCTGGACGAGGCATTTCCAGACCAGTGAGAAACCTATGGCACTTTCCAATTCACAATTTTTTAAAACTCTCTCCTTACTTATGAGGCTGGCTTCATCTGAGTCAGACCACTGATCCCCATAGCTCCCTGTTGGCTAACAGAACACAGTTCTCTGTCACTGACAGCTGGCCCCTCTACCCATTGTGTCTCTCAGCTCCAGTTCACACCTTTCAAAAAGCACACTCTAGGGCTTTTGGAAATGTGCAGCCGGATACAAAATGTTCAGTTCGGGGAAAAAAACAAAAAAACTAATCCAATAAAAGTGTCCTTCCAAAACAGCCTGAAACTTCAAACCTCCTGCATTGGTATCGCTCAGTTCCAACTCTTGAAGATTGTCTCCCACTCTATGTTGGCTTCTCATGGTGCCATCCTAAGCAGAGTGTCAGCCTTCAAAGTCCACTGAAGTGAAAGGGCTTCGGAGGGTCTCTCTCAATGACCTGACTCAACAAAGATTCAATTGGGTAGCCATGTGGGTTTGAAGCAGCAGAACAAATTTTGAGCCCAGGGGGCACCTTTAAGACCCATACCTTGAATAAAACTTTGTTGGCCTTAAATGTGCTCCTGGACTTGAACTTTAGAATCATAGAATCATAGAATCATAGAGTTGGAAGGGACCTCATGGGTCATCTAGTCCAACCCCCTGCACTAGGCAGGACACTCACAACCCTATCACTCTTTGTTTGGAAGGAGAACGAATTTTGAGTCCAGGGCCCCCTTTAAGACCAAGACCTTCAATATATCTTTATTGGTCTTAAAAGTGTCCCTGGACTCAACATTTGTTCTCCTATAGAACAAAGTTCGAGTCCAGGGATACCATTAAGATGAACAAGGTTTTCTTCTGGGTTTAAGCTTTTGTGTGCATGAACACTAAGATTTTGCATTTAGGTAGCGGCTGAGGAGGTTGGTGCCAGGATGGCCCAGTTTGAGTTGAGGAGGAGAAGACACTGAGCAATCAACCAGTTTGTGTGCAGGAGAAATGGATGGTAGAGAATGCTCAGTCCCTTAAGAGAAATGTCCAGTATACAGTATTAAATTATGTAACACAATAATAAGTTAAAACAATCCCCAACAGCAAATAGAATGGCGGTACCCAATAGATGTTCCTTACCACACAACGAACCATTGGTCAGAATAATACTTATAGATGGTAGTGAAAATAAATGAATGAACGAACAGGGGGCCATCCTCCAATGACTCTCGGACCAGGCTAATGCTGTGCATAGGAGCCTAGGGGGCTAGCAGTGGGGGGACTGGATCTCATACCCTGGGATCCTCCACCCGGCCTCAACCAAATGCCTGGCGGAAGAGCTATGTTTTGCAGGCCCTGCGGAACTCAGAGAGGCCTGACAGGGACCACAGGCCATCCAGGAGGTCATTCCACCAGGTAAGGACCAGGACCGAAAAGGCCCTGTCCCTGGTCGAGGCTAGGCGTACCTCCAGGAGGCCCACGGCCATCAGTAAATTCATACCCGCAGAGCGGATATAACTGACTTATTTATTTTTACATTTACGCCCCGTCGTTCCCTGGAGGGTGAACTGTTCTTCTGGAGACAGCCAGGCAAAAATCCCGCATTGAGCAGGGGGTTGGACTAGATGGCCTGTATGGCCCCTTCCAACTCTAGGATTCTATGATTCTATTCTATGAAATGCACTCAGAGGAGCCGGAAGTCCCCCAGGTGAGCCAATCAGGACACAGGAGACTATCTGAAAAATACCAGGAAGTTCCTGATCTAACTAAGCTAAATACACTTTTCCTCCAACACCCCCTGCAGGATATTCTTCTCATGCTATTAAATCATGCACACTACAGATCTTGCATGTCTCAATATGTTCGTTGCCCACAGAAAGACAAAAATCCCTTCAGGTTCCCTGGGTCAGTAGGAAATCCCTTCCTGATCCCAGCCTGGTGATCAGCAATGCTCTGGGCAGGTATTGTAAGATAGGGCCACGAGATCCGAGCATCAGTTCATCCCTTCCTCTCCTCCCTTGCATGATCTGCCTAAAGTCACAGAATCAGCATTGCTGTCAGGTGGCCATCTTGCCTCTGCTTAAAAACCTGCAAAGAAGGAGAGCTCACCACCTCCCGAGGAAGCCCGTTCCACTGAGGAACTGCCAGGAAGTCCCTCTTAAAGTTCAGCTGAAAATTCTTTCGATTTCATTTCTAGCCCCTTGGTTCTTGCACAGCCTTCTGGGACATCCAGGAACACCCCCACATGTGCAAGAGATGCTCTCATCAAAAGTGATGTAGAATCCTCACCTTTCCCCCTGGACTGAGCAAGAATTTGCACAGAGAACCAAAGAACAACACTCTCTCCAGGCCGATGTCTGTTTTCAAGCGCCCACATGGTGATTATTGCCGATCCTTTGGCTCCTTCCCCTGGCTGGAGAGGCAATCGTCCACGTTGGTTGCTGCTGTTTTATGCTCTTCACGAAACAGATCTTTGTGGCTCTCATTTCAGCTACATCATAAAGAGGCATTTCCTTGGGGAAATAAGATCTAATACACATATATATATATATATTAGGGATTTAATGAGGAGGGAGAGAGGGGAAAAATTAGAGATCAAAAAGGGAGAGGATGCCTGTGATCTACTGAGGGCTTCTGGTGATAGAAGTTCCAGAAATGGCCTAACAAATCGGAAGGGGCTTTAAAATCCAGAAAAGCTCTTTGATGTTCCGTCACCTGGAGCTAAGACATCAGGCCAATTGCTAGAGGCGTAAAATGGCCCTAAAGGGTTGTAAGGACCCCTGCCTCTGGCGACTGTCTTCTTTTTAGGGGAGCTGGGAGGGGAGGCATTCTTTGAACAGTGTACTGGAATAGAGAAGACTTAAACTTTCCTTACCTAGCATCTGAGTCAGACCACTGATCCCCGTAGCTCGTTGTCTGATTTGGTGTAGTGGTTAGTGTAGTGGTTAGGAGCACGGACTTTTAATCTGGTGAGCCGGGTTTGAGTCCCCTCTCCTCCCCCACATGCAACCAGCTGGGTGACCTTGGGCTCAACACGGCACTGAGAAAACTGCTCTAACCGAGCAGGAATATCAGGGCTCTCTCAGCCTCACCTCCCTCACAGGGTGTCTGTTGTGGGGAGAGGAAAGGGAAGGAGACTGTAAGCCGCTTTGAGACTCCCTCGGGTAGAGAAAAGCGGCATATAAAAACCAACTCTTCTTCTTCTTCAGTAATATCAGGGCTCTCTCAACCTCACCTCCCTCACAGGGTGTCTGTTATGGGGAGAGGAAGGGAAGGTGATCAGAAGCCACTTTGAGATTCCTCTCGGTAGAGAGAAGCGGCATGTAAGAACCAATTCTTCTTTTTATTTATAGTCAAATGACAAATCTGGATTTCCAGAGCCAGCTGGGCATCATGGTCAAGAGCAATGGCAGCTGATCTGGAGAGCTGAGTTTGATTCCCCACTCCTCCCCATGCAGTCAGCTGGGTGACTGTGGGCCAGTCACAGTCCTGTTAGGGGTGTTCTCACAGAACAGTTCTGTCAGAGCTCCCTCAGCCTCACCTACCTCACAGGGTGTCTGTAGTAGGGAGAGGCTGGCACCCCTAGCAGGAAGCTCCCCCCACCCCTGCTTCCATTGTTTTTGCAGAATGGACAAAGCGGGATACTTCCAGAGGTTTTCTTGTCAGAGGAGCAAAGCTTTGGTGTAACAATTCCGCTTTCCTACACTGATGTTTTTGGGTGAATGGTGTTTCTGTGAATTGTTCTGGGTCCCCCCCCGTTCCCCCGTTTTGCAATCCCAAGCCAACTGCATTTTGAGTCTCTTTAGGAATCTTTCTGGTTAAGCATCCTCCTATCCTGTAAACTGCTTAAGGACTAAGTGAAAAGGGGAGTCCACTTTTTAGCTGCCTGAGAAAGAGACAGCATCGTGGTGCGGCTCAATCTCATCAGATTTGAGAAGCTAGGCAGGGTCAGTATTTGGGAAGGGAGAGCATGCGGGCGGACTCTGCCAATAAAGGCAACAGCAAGGCACCTCTGTTTTCCCATAACTGGCCAAGCCCCTTGTTGGGGTGTGACTATATACAATCATAGAGTTGGATGGGACCTCCAGGGTCATCTAGTTCAACCCCCTGAAGAATTCAGGAAATGGCCACAAGAGCCAAGCATCCATGATGCTTTGCCTACACCTACAAGTCCTTTCCTGGGTCCCAGCAAGAGAGGCAGAATATAAATTGACTATGGTTACGGTTTGCCTTCATGCTGCCACAACACCCTGCCTATATTCATGGAATCATAGAGTTGGAAGGAGCCTAGAGGGTCATCTAGTCCAACCCCCTGTACAGTGCCGGGGCCTGTCTTAGAAGCTGCCACAGCTAATCACTGATTTTAACCATTCACTTCACAAAATTGTAGCGGGAACTCTCCTGTTGCAATAGAGAGCTTGCTATGTTTTCCGGTTGAGCAAAGGTTTAAGGAAAGAGACAGTGGATTCCTAGAGAAGGCTCCACCCTTCCTCCTTCATGCCTGGTTTGGTGACTTGACTTACCTTTTATGTCGCTCTGTTTCTCTTTTAAGTGTGTATTGGTTTCCCCCAATGGAATCTGCTTCCAGAGGGATCTGAAGCAGACTTGATGTTGTCCTGCCTGAATCTCAGAGGTCCGGTCTAGTTAGCCAATCATGTAATGCTTTACACCCATCTAGTGGCAGAAATTGGCACTGCAGGCAACATGAAAAAGTTACCGAAAGAAACTTACCTAATTTTTGTGTTGGGGGTATTAAGTTATTTGCCTTCGCATTAGGTCAGTGGAACTGAGATAAGCTAAAACCCATTGTTTATGGTTGTGACTGAACAACAAAAGCTGGGCTCAGGCTGATTCTCTGCCAACCAAATAAGACTTCCTGGCTGCAGGGCTGAATGCATGTTAGGTGGGTTATTTCCCAGTTTTCTCTTGGATGAAGACTCGTGTCTGTGTTAAATAGTCTGGGAGGGGGGAACAGACAAAATCAAGCTAAAACACTAAGTCCTGCTTTTATGTAAACCAATTAACAGTTTTAACAGAAATGAATTTGGAAGAAGCTAGACAGGATGGGAAGGCACATGTGCAAAACATCTTGCAATTTGTGTCACTTGTGGATGTTCAGATAAAACCAGAACAGCCTCTTGAATATTCAGGGTTGTGACTTGGTCAGACCGCACCTGGAGTCCATTGTGAAGTTCTGGCGGCATCGATCCAAAACGGATGTGGGCAAAATGGAGAGGGTGCAGAGGAGAGCTATGAGGATAATCTGGGGCCTGGGGAACAAGCCCTAGGAGGAAAGGCTGAGGGACATAGGGATGTTCATCCTGGAGAAGAGGAGGTTGAGAGGGGACAGGATGATTGTCTTGAAGTATTTGAAAGGTTGTCACTTGGAGGTCAGGGAGCAGTTCCTGTTGGCAGCAGAGGATAGCAGCTGCAGAAATGGGTTTAAACTATGTGTAGAACAGTACCAGCTAGGTATCAGGAAAAAGATGTTCAGGGTCTGGATAGTTCAGCAGTGAAATTGACTGCCCGAGGTGGTGGTGAGCTCTCCCTAATCTGGTGATCTGTTCAAGCAGCACCTGGACAGATCCTTCTCATGGATGCTTTAGGCTGATCCTACATTAAACAGGGGGCTGGACTAGATGGCCTATTTGGCCCCTTCCAACTCCATGGTTCTATGATTGTATGACTTTTACTTTGCAATCCAGGCAGAGAGGTAATCAGGCATCCTTGGGGGTGACAGTTCTCAACTCCCTGACATCAGCAGCCAGCTATGGAAACAGGTAGACACTGGACTTCAAGACATGGTCAATTCTGTCAAAAGTGTCACTGAGAGGGAACTTGATTTGTGCTGCAAAATTGAAACTTTGGGTTTATCCTTGGATTTGTTGCATATGTTATCAGCAGCAGATGCACTTTGAGTAATAAAATGTAGATTTTTGGATATCGATTTTCAAAAACTTAGTAGTGCAACAAATTAAACTTGGGTCTCCTCTATGACTGGGAATCCCCTTCGATGCCGACTGTATGGTCTCTTAATCGAGCTAGTTGAGTACACCATATCAACACAGAGTTTTCTCTCTTGCTAGGTTTAATGTTTTACCATCATCAGTTCTGCCAGAGAGACTCAAAAATAATATATCATGTTCTGATAGGTGTGGACCAAGGTGTGTTGAAACTATATCTCCCGTCTTTCTCTATCGTCCTTTGAATGTAAATATTCATTTTAACAACTTGAAAGCCCTTTTGGTAAACAAGAGTGGAATCCCTCAGGATCACTGGTTTGCAATAGGGTGTGGAAATTAATGGGAGGGTTTTGGGGAAGCAGCATCTTGGGAGTAAAATTATTCATTTGTTAGGTCTGTATGCCACCCTCCTCATGGACAGGTTTGGGTCCGTTCATGACAATAAAACATCATTGTCATCAAAGCATCAGTAAAACCACAAAGAGCAGTAGGTGCCCTCCATCCCCACCCCTACAAATCTTTCTCCACCATCAGGCTGGTCATTCCTCAGTGCAAGGGTAGTCAACCTGTGGTCCTCCAGATGTCCATGGACTACAATTCCCATGAGCCCCTGCCAGCATTTGCTCACAGAAGTCATTTGCTGGCAGGGGCTCATGGGAATAGTAGTCCATGGACATCTGGAGGACCACAGGTTGACTAACCCTGCCTCAGTGGGTCCCCTTGGAGGGGGAAAGGGCACCACATGGAAAGAGTGGGAAGGAGGGAAAGGAGAGGGGGAAAGGGGAGACCTAGGCCTATTCTGCACACAATGGATAATGCAGTTTCAATGCAATTTAGAAGTAGATTATCCTGTTCTGCACAGGAAAATCCAGCTGCCAAAGCACCTTGAAAGTGCATTATCCTATGTGTGAGGAATGGGTGCTAGTTGGATTTCAGGCCGCCACAGTCTCAACCTGGTGGGAAAGTGCCATTTTTCAGGATTTGAGGAACTCTGATAGCTACGTCAAGGTCTACTTACAGGAAGTTCCACCCATAGAGTTTCTGATAGTTCCTAGAACAACCCTTTGTCACTTCTGGGTGGCTCTTAAGAATTGCCAAGAATTAGGTTTGGAACTTCCTGTAACTCGACAAGAGCTTAAACCACACATTTGGCCCTGGTTTCCATTTGCTGATCAGGTTGGGTTGGTAAATGTGTCGCCCCCTCCAAGCATCGATGCTCCTTCCCCGTGCCAGGAGAGAGGCAGACATCAAGGGAAGACCTCAGTCTCTACCCTGTTGTTGGCCATCCAGGGGAACTGATTGGCCACTATGCTGTGGGGCTGTTTTTCTTTGGGCTGATCCTGCATTGAGCAGGGGGTTGGACTAGATGGCCTGTATCATAGAGTATCCAACTCTATGATTCTATGATAATTTTTAAAACTGGAACATAAAGACATAAAAGAAGCCATGTTGGATCAGGCCAATGGTCTTCTAGTCCAACACTCATAGAGTGGTCAAAACCCAGGTGAGGTCCACCAGCAGGGCCCGGGCTCTGGAAACCCTCTCACTGTGGCCCCCCAAATCCAGAGCATCACTGCCCCAGACAATGTGTCCCATGTAAACCTTGTGGCTAATACCCGTTCATGGACCTTCGTTCCCTTTGTTTATCCTTTCCCTCTTGAAGCTGCCTATGGCCACCACCATTTCCTGTGGCAGTGAATTGCACACGTTCATGACTCTTTAGACTTCCTTTGAGGTTTAGAAGCTGGCTTTTCATTTGTAACCTTTGCTGCACGCAATTTAAACTTCTGTGAAAATCCCCTGACACAGGTGTCTGGCCAAAGTGGGGCTCATTGTGTGAACCTTCATGTTTTATGCATTTTTTTCAATTTGCAGAAATGTGTTAGTCAGCAAACTCCAGGGGTCTGTGTAGAAGGAAACAATTTATCAATTAAATTGCCACGCTTGCATTTAATGGCACACCAGGTAGCCTGTGCCACACACACGCACACACACCGAAAATACGGACGTTTGTACTTGCTCCACGTATAGTATCGTTGCAGGCAAAATGCAGTACCAAGACTTTACGGCAGGGATAGTCAACCTGTGGTCCTCCAGATGTCCATGGACTACAATTCTCATGAGCCACAGCCAGTGTTTGATGACAGGGGCTCATGGGAATTGTAGTCCATGAAAATCTGGAGGACCACAGGTTGACTACCCCTGCTTTATGGGAGGACATTCAATCTGGAGCCGATTCACTGTAAGCAAAATATTATTCTTCGAAAGAAAACAGGGTCTCTCGCCACGAGATGTCCACAGGGTTGTCAACTTTTTTAACGGGGTGGGAACCTACCCCAGCACTTATAATAAATGCCTGCTATTTGTGGCTACAGATTTCCCTTGTATCACCATTTGCGGGGAAGGTTTTACTACTTTCATTTGAGCGCAGTTGTTGTGAGCGTCGGTTTGGTTCAGGGGCTAATAGTGGCAGCCTCTAATCTGGAGAACGGGGGGTGATCCCACACTCCTTACATGCATGGCCAGCAGGGTAACCTCAGGCCAGTCACAGTTCTCTTAGAGCTCTCACAGTCAATTTACCTCACAAGAGTTTGGTGTAGTGGTTAGGAGTGTGGAGTTCTAATCTGGCAAGCCAGGTTCCATTCTGCACATCCCCGCAAGCAGCCAGCTGGGTGACCCTGGGTTTGCCATAGCACTGATAAAGCTGTTCTGACTGAGCAGAAATATCAGGGCTCTCTCAGCCTCACCCACCTCACAGGGTGTCTGTTGTGGGGAGAGGAAAGGGAAGGCGACTAAGCTGCTTTCAGGTAGAGAAAAGCGGTATATAAGAACTCTTCTTCTTCTTCTTCTTCTTCTTCTTCTTCTTCTTCTTCTTCTTCTTCCTCTTCTTCCTCTTCTTCCTCTTCTTCTTGTCTCTAGATGAAATCTGGGGATCCCCTGGAATTAAAGCACATCTCCAGACAAAAGAGATTTGTTCCCCTGGAGAAAATGGTTGCTTCATAGGGTGGACTTCATAACACTATATTCCGCTGAGATCCCTCCCAGCCCCAAATTTCGCCCACTCCCGGCTCCATCCCCAAAGTCTCCGGGTATTTCCCAACCCCAAGTTTTTCAATCCTAAATAGAGTTTTGCTCCAAACCCAGAGTTGATGACACCAGCATGCTGATGTCACTTCCGGGTGATGCCAGAATGTTGGGATGTTCTTCCTGGTCCCAGCAAGTGAGGGGGGGGAGTGCAGGGGAAAGTCGGGGGGAGCATGCTCTGGGGGGATTACCCCCCACTTGCTAAACCCCCCAAAGCAAGGGGAGCAACACCAAACCTGGGGCTCCCCCATCCTCAGCGGGGGTCTGACATTCCGAGGATGCTCTAGAATCCACCTTCGAAAGCTGCTGTTTTTTTCAGGGGATGGATCTCTATTGTCCAGCTGTAATTCCAGGAAACCTCCAGCCACTGCCTGGAGACCAGTGACCCCTCGGTAACACCGAGACTACAATGCGTGTGAGTCAACGGTCAGATGTGGCCATTGCAGCCATCGCCCTCTGAGCAAGACACGGGCCAGAGACGCGAGGCCCTGTTGACCGTGAGCCAAAGAACCCAGGTAATGTGCTTAGTAATGCACGCGCCAGCCGAAGCGCTTTGTGCACTCCAGACAGCCATAATGGAGGAGGAGGGGAGGTGCTGGAGAGATCCAAGCGCCAAGGATGCCCCCGATAGTGGAGCCGGTCATGGCAGAGCCTGGCTCCCGAGGAGCTCTGTGACTTTAAAAAGGGAAGCTGGCCCAGGCTGCCTTCTTCGCCCGGCGGGTCTAAGATGGATGCTTCCGCAGCTGCTCAGCCTGCAAGCCGACTGTGCCCTGCCTGGCTGTTTTGCTTCACCTGGAAGCCGGCTCCAGCCAAGGCCTCTGCACTGCAGGTGAAATGGGAGGGGAAGGGCAGGTACGCCCAGGTAAGGTGGGGCGCGCTGCCACAGTGGTTCTGACAGACGCATGTGCTCAGGGTTTGCTGCTGAGGAAGACGGCCCTCTTGGGTGCTGTCTTATCTCTATTTTGCCATAGTCATGTGGCAAGGCTCAGCAAAGGAGCAGGAAGGCGTTTTAGCCGGTGGTCTGGAACCTATTTGCTGTCTGCTGAGTTTCACACTATGAAGAGGGAGAGGTGTGATCTGCGTGAACCTGTCAGGGTGGGTGTCTCTTCCTTTCTGGCAGAAGGAGTCTAAGGAGGCCTGAGAAGCCACCGCATGGTGGCGACGGGGTGGGAAAGCTTTTTAACTGGCAGGGTTTTCCAGACCAGCTGAGGAGACTCAGTTCATTGAGATGTGTGGCAGGCAGTGATTCAACAGGTGCAGCCCGTTCTAAGTAGAAGCTCCCCCACATGCAGCCAGCTGGGTGACCTTGGGCTTGCCATGGCACTGATAAAGCTGTTCTGACCAAGCAGGAATATCAGGGCTCTCTCAGCCTCCCCTCCCTCACAGGGTGTCTGTTGTGGGGAGAGGAAAGGGAAGGTGAATATAAGCCACTTTGAGATTCAGGTAGAGAAAAGCGGCATATAAGAACCAACTCTTCTTCTTCTTCAGTAATCTCAGGGCTCTCTCAGCCTCACCCACCTCACAAGGTGCCTGTTGTAGGGAGAGGAAAGGGAAGGCGAATGTAAGCGCTTTGGGAAATCTGGTAGAGAAAAGCGCCATATAAGAACCAACTCTTCTTCTTCAGTTGGTGAAAACCCAAATGTTTTCTTCCAGTACTTTTTATTTTTCTCAGCTTTCCCAACGGGCAACTGCGCTGTACTTAATCCACATAGAGCCGCCTTTTCTTAACTGTTCAGAAACCCCAGAAACATTCTTCAGGCTCTGAGAAACCCCAGAAGTGTCACAATGGTGCTGAATATACTTGGGAAGCAGAGCTGTGGACACGCCCACCTGGAGCACCTCCCCTTCCCACCCCTTCAAGGCCCATCATTGGTCATTTTGGGAGGTAGCAGGCAGCAGATTGATATGAACCCATATGGTCATATCAATATGGGTAGATGGCCTGTATGGCCCCTTCCAACTCTATGATTCTATGATCAACTGATCAATGTTTAATACACTTTTTAAAAAAGCATTAAAAGTTAATTCATCCGAGAAACAATTCCAGGGCCGTCAAGAAACCCCAGGCTTTCATGAAACCCTGGTTGAGAAAGCCTGATATTGAGAGAAGGGCTATTTTAACTTTGCTGAAAGACTGCTCTCTCTTTCTCTCTCTCTCTCATGATTTAACATGAGTTGCATCCCAATGCCTTTAAGCCTCTGTAAGCGTTGCTCCACAATTACAATCGGGGGGGGGGGGACTGCACCAGAATGTGAATTAATTTTTTTTCCAGAGCCTCTTTTAACATCATTAGTGGCCGCTCTATTGAATTATTTTGCTCCTCTATCCAGGGTGCTGATGGAGACGGAACGTGATGGCATTTATTAATGTGCTTTGGTGGGTCTGATAGATAAGCTACAGGAAACAAGAAGGGGCCTGATGATGGGGAATTCAGAAGGAGCTTGCCATTTGTGAGATGTATTTTTAAAAAATACTTTTAATGTGAAGGGGGAACAGGCTTCCTCGGGAGGTGGTGGGTTCTCCACCTTTGGAAATTTTTAAACAGAGGCTGGAGAGCCATCTGACAGAGAGGCTGATTCTGTGAAGGCTCAGGGGGGTGGCAGGTGACAGTGGAAGACCCAGGAGGTCCCTTCTAACTCTATGATTCTAAATTCTGTCTAAACATCTGGAAGTAGTTCCTGACAGTCAGAGCGGTTTCTCAGTGGAACAGGCTTCCTCAGGAGGTGGCGGGTTCTCCATCTTTGGAAATTTTTAAACAGGCTCTGACAGAGAGGCTGATTCCATGAAGGTTCAAGGTGGTGGCAGGTTACAGTGGATGAGCGAGAGGGTTGTGAGTGTCCTGAATATTGCAGGGGGCTGGACTAGATGACCCTGGAGGCCCCTTCCAACTCTGTTATTCTATGATTCTAAATTCTGTCTAAACATCCGGAAGAAGTTCCTGACGTTTAGAGTGGTTCCTCAGTGGAACAGGCTTCCTCGGGAGGTGGAGGGTTCTCCATCTTTGGAGATTTTTAAACAGAGGCTGGAGAGCCATCTGACGGAGAGGCTGATTCTGTGAAGGCTCAAGGGGGTGGCAGGTGACAGTGGGTGAGCGATGGGGTTGTGAGTGTCCTACAACTCTATGATTCTAGGATTCTAAGGTTGATGAGTGTCACTAGGAAGTATAGTTGATTGCGCTGCTTCGTGTTCGAATCCTGATACTTTCTGCTTTTAGACCACAGGGGAAATCTCCTATGCATGTCAAGAAGGAAACCGCACGCCGTGCGAATTTGTTCTCCCCATTATTGCTGTGAATAGGTTATGAAATCCCTTTAATCAAAACATGGCAGAAAATCGCTTTTAATAAAGAGCCTTTCCCGATCAACAAAATATTTATATCTTTCTTCAATGCTTAAGGCAATAAAGACCAAATCATTGATTTTTCGCTGTACGTTTTCTCCTTCGCCCTCCATCATGGAGAGATTGTATTGTTGCTCTCCTGTGTTCCCGGAATTAAATTCTACATCTCTTGCCTGGGGTTATTACACTTTTGATTGTGGATGGTTTGGGTTTTTTTTTTTTGTTAAAGGCACCCAGGAGTGAAAATAACTTGCATTTCTTAATGATACTGTCTCTCATCGGGGGGGGGGGGGATGTGAAATGAGAAGATGGAATGAGATTGAGCTGGAACCTGTGAATGCAGGAAATGGCCTTATGCTGAATCAAAAACGTGGTCCATTAAGGTCAGGATTGTGACTCTCAGGGGTCTCAGGCAGAAGAAGACTTTCGTATCATCCACTGTCTGGTCCTTTTTGGCTGGAGATGCCAAGTATTGAACCTGAGAACTTCTGCATGACGAGCAGATGTTCTGCCACTGAGCTACAAACCTCTCCATGGCTCTCCAGGGTCTCATACAGGGATCGTTCCCATCATCCACTGCCTCATCCCATCATCTATTGCCTCCTCCTCATCGTGAGCCAGTTTGGTGTAGTGGTTAGGAGTGTGGACTTCTAATCTGGCATGCCAGGTTTGATTCCCCACTTCCCCACATGCAGCCAGCTGGGTGACCTTGGGCTTCCCACGGCACTGATAAAACTGTTCTGACCGAGCAGGAATCTCAGGGCTCTCTCAGCCTCACCCACCCCACAGGGTGTCTGTTGTGGGGAGAGGAAAGGGAAGGCGACTGTAAGCCGCTTTGAGACTCCTTCGGGTAGGGAAAAGCGGCATATAAGAACCAACTCTTCTTCTTCTTCAGTAATCGCAGGGCTCTCTCAGCCTCACCTCCCTCACAGGGTGTCTGCTGTGTGGAGAGGAAAGGGAAGGCGATTGTAAGCCACTTTGAGACTCCTTCGGGCTGAGAAAAGTGGCATCTAAGAACCAACTCTTCTTTTTCAGTAATCTCAGGGCTCTCTCAGCCTCCCTTCCCTCACAGGGTGTCTGTTGTGGGGAGAGGAAAGGGAAGGCGACTGTAAGCCACTTTGAGACTCCTTCGGGCTGAGAAAAGCGGCATCTAAGAACCAACTCTTCTTCTTCTTCAGTAATATCAGGGCTCTCTCAGCCTCCCTTCCCTCACAGGGTGTCTGTTTTGGGGAGAGGGAAGGGAAGGAGATTGTAAGCCACTTTGAGACTCCTTCGGGCTGAGAAAAGCGGCATCTAAGAACCAACACTTCTACTCTTCTTCTTCCTTGGAGATACTGGGGACTGAACCTGGGACCTTCCGCATGCCAAGCAGAGGTTCTACCTCTGAGCCACAGCCCCCTCAGGGAGTGTTAGCACTTTGGTCATGTTTCTGCTGGCGTCCTTTCACTCTTTGAGGTTCCTCTAATTGCCTTCTGTATAAAACATGAGTGTAACCCTCTTGTCCAGCAGGGGAGGAGGGTTGTGTGTCTAGCCCAGTTCTTAATACGTGCACGAGCATACATTTTCTTTCCGCCTTCATTTGCAGTTGGTGAAAAGAATTAACTTTTTAACGCTGCTACATTGTCATGCTTAACCTTTACAGCAAGCCAAAAGGTAAGTCAGGAGTGAGTCTGGGTCCTACGCTTCTCTTGTTCCCTGAGTAGAGAACGTGAGTTACATCACCTGCAGTCATTTGTCCACCTTACAATGCAATCCTATCAGACTCATTCCAATCTATGCCCATTGATTCCAAGGGGCTTCTGCTAGACTAGAGGAAATGAACATAGGACTGCACTGTCCATGACATTCAAAGTACCCTATATACTCACGCATAAGCCTGATTTTTCAGCACCTTTTTCACACTGAAAAAGCCCCCGTTGGCTTATACGTGGGTATATACGGTAATTGAAATAAAAGCATGCTCCAGCCAGCCAATAATTGCATTGCTTTTTGCAAATGTGTCCTGCAAGCTGAGCTTCCTCTGGCAGCTTGTAGGGTATCAATGGTTTGACTGAGGGACTCTGATCTTTTTTTTCCCTTTTGCCTTCACTTCTTCCTCTTCCTCTGAGAGCCAGTTTGGTGTAGTGGTTAGGAGTGCGGACTTCTAATCTGGCATGCTGGGTTCGTTCTGTACTCCCCCACATGCAACCAGCTGGGTGACCTTGGGCTAGTCACAGCACTGATAAAACTGTTCTGACCGAGCAGTGATATTAGGGCTCTCAGCCTCACCCACCCCACAGGGTGGCTGTTGTGGGGAGAGGAATGGGAAGGCGACTGTAAGCCGCTTTGAGCCTCCTTTGGGTAGGGAAATGTGGCATATAAGAACCAACTCTTCTTCTTCTTAATCACTTCTTCCAAACTATTCTTTTGGTTTCTGTGGGTGGGGTGGGTTTTAGGGGTGCTTTGGGATTTACTGTTTCTTTCTCCTAGTGTTTCTTCTTTTATCTGAGGGACAGCAAAGCAGTTCTGTTAGAGCTCTCTCAGGGTCTGGCATCAAGAGAGGAAGGAAGGTAAGCCGCTTTGAGACTCCTTTGGTTAGTGAAAAGCGGGGTACAAAACTCAGCAGCTACCTATCTTCTTGAGTTTTCTATATTTGTTTGGGGGGGGGATAAGGAGGCTAGATGGGAGAGCCTGTGATGATGGAGCATTTCCCACCCCACGGCTTATATGTAAGTCAATAAGTTTGTCCAGATTTTGTGGTAAAATTAGGTGCCTTGATTTATATGCTGGTCAGCTTATATGCGAGTATATACGGTAGGTACCTTTAGCAAGCTCCACCCCATGTCCCTCCATCTGCTGAGTGATCATTCCCTTATATGGCTACATAGGAATTTGGGATGACCTAGAGTTGCGGAACTCCAAACATTTACAAACCAACACAAGCTTCCTTACAGCCTTTTATAGTTGCCACGCTGCAATTCAATTATGAAGAAATTCATTGGGATGTGAAAATTATGCACTTGAGCAGTAAAATTTTTGTTGGGGCGAAATGCAGGATTTATGGTTCCTCATTTGGATTTTGGAATTTCTAGTGACATTTCTATCGCTGGTTAACATCTTTGCAGTATTTCCAGGTATTTGTTTGCTTTCAAAGCCATTGATAAAAAGCCTTTCTTCACGTTATATCAATTCATGTTGTGTTGTTTGTACACAGCAGATTTTGTTCTTTTGTGTCACTGTCACACACCTTGTCTCCCAATTTGTATTTGGTCTGAACTCCAAATGTGACCTGGGGATCTCCCAGAATTACATTTGACCTTTATGGCATTATGGCCCATTATGGCCTTGCCCTCAAATCTCCAGGAATTTCCCATCCCAAAATGGAGAATCATAGAATCCTAGAGTGGGAAGGGGCCATACAGGCCATCTAGTCCAACCCCCTGCTCAACGCAGGATCAGCCCTAAGCATCCTAAAGCAACCCAAGGATAACTTTGACTTTCTGCTTCCCAGATGGTGGTGATGAAACAGTGTGTGGGTGGCTGGCCATTACCGCTTCAGGAGGCAAAATACTGTGAGCTGACCTTGCTCAGACTTGAGATCTCAACCATGCTTTCCTGCTCTCAGATCTTTGGGAGCACTGATGTTTGCAGATCATTTTTTAAAAAAATAAAAATTGCGAGTTCAAGTCTTAGCGTGCTAGAAACCTGTCGAAATCCCCAGCTGTAACATCTGAATTGGCGACCAGGATGGAGTACGGTAAATGAGGGCTGCTTGGGAGCTTTCAGCAAATGATCCTTTGCTTTCCTTTTCATTCTTGATCCTCCCTGACTAGCTGACGAGGCTTCTTTTAATCTCTGCTGAGGCTGAGTTTGCTTTGGACGGTTCTGTTTGATTCGTGCACAGAGGAAAGGGGTAGAAATAATTAGCAGGCCCGGAAATCTGGAAGGTGCCTCAGTAGTCTGTCCCATTTGGTCTTGGAGAGAAACCAGTGGGGAGGCTGGATGCTGCCCTGCATTCCGGGTCACAATTCAGTTGAGGGGACTGGCTTCATTTCTGGACAGAGCTGGGCATCAGGACATTAACCCGGTTTGTTGTTGTTGTTGTTAGGTGCAAAGTCGTGTCCGACCCATCACGACCCCATGGACAATGATCTTCCATTGCCTTTTGAACTTGTCCGTTGGGTTTTCATGGCAAAGATTCTGGAGTGGTTTGCCATTTCCTTCTCCAGTGGATCACCTTTTGTCAGAGCTCTCAGCTATGACCTGTCCATCTTGGGTGGCCCTGCACGGCATAGCTCATAGCTTCACGGAACTAGAAGAAGAAGAAGAAGAAGAAGAAGAAGAAGAAGAAGAAGAAGAAGAGTTGGTTCTTATATGCCGCTTTTCCCTACCCGAAGGAGGCTCAAAGCGGCTTACAGTCGCCTTCCCATTCCTCTCCCCACAACAGACACCCTGTGGGGTGGGTGAGGCTGAGAGAGCCTTGATATCACTGCTTGGTCAGAACAGTTTTATCAGTGCCGTGGCAAGCCCAAGATCACCCAGCTGGTTGCATGTGGGGGAGGGCAGAATTGAACCCGGCATGCCAGATTAGACGTCCGCACTCCTAACCACTACACCAAACTGGCTCTCTACGCAAACCCCCTTGCCATTGCAAGGCAGCGATCCTTGAAGGGGGTTAACCCAGTTATTCCTAGATTAAAAACGAGCCATCAACATGGATGGAACCATTCCACATATGGAATCCAATGGGTTTGTTTGTTTGTTTTGTTGCAGCCTGTTCTGGCTTCCAGAAGGGTCATTCTCAAGAATCCTTGGACACTTAGAGAAGAATAGCCCGTTGTACTCCTGAATGCAATGGGATTTGCCCCTAGTAATGTCATCAGTCTTACACGTTAGTAAGGGTAAAAGAAAGCCTCAACGTTTCCGACAAGCTGCCTCTTTCTCTTTTGAATGGTCAGCCTGGAGAAGAAGAGGCTGAGCAGGGACAGGACGACTCTCTTTCAGTATCGGAATGTATGGGGGAGGGTAGCAGAGGAGAGGAGCCCAAAGCTCCCACTCACAGTGTTGCCCTCAGAGACCAAGTGAGATTCCGGGAGCATCACCCAGAATCACAAAGTTGGAAGGACCCAGATAGGAAGTCTAGTCTAATGGCCTGCTCGATGCAGGATCAGCTCAAACTATCCCTGATGAGCATTCATCCAGCTGCTGCTTGAAGTCTGCCAGTGAGGGGGAGCTCCCCACCTCCCTAGGCTGCCAATTCCACTGCTGAACTACTCTTATTGTAAAAAAAACACACGCCCGCTAAAATCCAGCCGGTACCTTCCCCAGCGTAATTTAAAACCATTCTTGCCAGTCCTCACCTCTGCTGTCAACAGGAACTGCTCCCTGCCCTCCTATAAGTGACAGCCTTTAAAGTACTTGAAGGGTACAATCATGCCCCCCCTCTCACCATCAGCCAGTATTATTACAGAATGGCTCCAAGCATTACGATAATACAATCATGCTTTAATGGGTGGCTTATTGGCGCTAACTTTAATATTTTTTGCAAAACTGAGGAAGGACTCCTGTAGTCTGAAACAGCACGGCCAGCTTGTTCATCTTTCTATTTACTTCTTTTCACACTAGCTGGGTAACCTATCGGCAAAACCCGGACGTGACAAAGGGATAGTTCTAGGAATCGTTAGAAGCTCTGTGGTAAAACCATAGAGTTTCCAGTTATTCCTAGAGCTACCCAATGTCACTTCCAGGTTTTAATCCAAAAGTGTGCTGATGACACCACTTGGTTTTGTTTTATTCTCTTTGCAGTTGGAGCAATGTTGGGAAATGGAGATTGCTGAAAGGAGGCACGTGTGCCCACCTCCTACTCCAAGAAAGCTTCCACATTCATAGAATCATAGAATCATAGTGTTGGAAGGGGCCATACAGGCCATCTAGTCCAACCCCCTGCTCAACGCAGGATCAGCCCTAAGCATCCTAAAGCATCCAAGAAAAGTGTGTATCCAACCTTTGTTTGAAGACTGTCAGTGAGGGGGAGCTCACCACCTCCTTAGGCAGCCTATTCCACTGCTGAACTACTCTGACTGTGAAAAATCTTTTCCTGATATCTAGCCTATATCGTTGTACTTGTAGTTTAAACCCATTACTGCGTGTCCTCTCCTCTGCAGCCAATGGAAACAGCATCCTGCCCTCCTCCAAGTGACAACCTTTCAAATACTTAAAGAGTGCTATCATGTCCCCTCTCAACCTCCTTTTCTCCAGGCTGAACATTCCCAAGTCCCTCAACCTATCTTCATAGGGCTTGGTCCCTTGGCCCCAGATCATCCTCGTCACTCTCCTCTGTACCCTTTCAATTTTATCTACATCCTTCTTGAAGTGAGGCCTCCAGAACTGCACACAGTACTCAAGGTGTGGTCTGACCAGTGCCGTATACAATGGGACTATGACATCTTGTGATTTCGATGTGATGCCCCTGTTGATACAGCCCAAAATGGCATTTGCCTTTTTTACCGCTGCATCACACTGCCTGCTCATGTTTAGTTCTCAGTGGCAGCTTGGTCATTAAGGAACTATTTCCCCTTGGACAGGCATTGAAATCCAGACCTAAGAGAGGTCTTGCTTTTTGTGTAACCTGGAAAAATATGGCTATTCAATGCCACAGCAGGATAGCACAAATAAGCCGCTGTACTCACAATCATTTATTTGCAGCTTAAAATAATTACAACATAGAGAGTTTGGGATACGGGCCGCTAACGCCTGAGCATTCTGGCACAACAGTGTCACTTTTCAGCACGAGGTTGGCAAATGAAACAATGCTATTCCCCCCCCCCCAAGAAAAGGTCCCCGTTCATTTTTTAAGAAACACTTTTGATGTTGCTTTGTTTCCAAAACTTATCCAGTACATCTTGTAACAGAAGACAGGCTTGATTGAGGTTGTTACTGCTTGGACCAATGGTTGTCAACCTGGGGGTCGGGCCATCCCTGATTTATAGCATGATGCCCTTCTGAGATCCCTCCCCCTCTGGAAACCCCACCCTCCCCAGACTCCGCCCACCAGATCTTCAAGAATTTCCCTCCAGGGTCATCTAGTCCAACCCGCTGCACTATGCAGGACCCTCACAACCCTCTCGCTCACCCACCATAACCTGCCACCTCCTTGAAGCATCCTGAAGACAAAACAAGCAAACAAAAACTTGTGAATGGATCTTCCGTAAGATATACTCTTCAAGGGAGAAAAAAAAGAAGAAAGAAAAACTATAATGTTTCTTTTCTCCCCATCAAATGTTGCCTATGAGGAAGTATCAGAAATGTTCCAAACCGTACGGATCGCTTTTCCTAGCATTCTGGAGGGACGGCTCTCCCAGAAATAATGTGATTCCACCCCCAGGCCTCATTGTTGCTCATTGGACCAGTAACGCTTTTCGGCTTTCACCTTTAAGGTAACGCCGTGATTCATTTTTTAATGACAGTGGCTGCTGTCTTGTAACTATGGAATGGATTGTCATGGAAACCACAGGGTTCCCCCCTCCCCTCTCTAAATTAATACCAGTGTTTGTTATGGGGGAACGAATGTAGACGTGAGAGAGAATCTCTTTTAATAAATAGCCTAATAATCAAACGGGTAGCCCTGGGAGAGGCAGAGAGCTGAGTTTTTTTTTGTTACGCCTTCTGAGCGAGATGGGGAAATATTTCAGTCCACCGGGGACAGCTCCATGGGTGATCTGCCTCAGGCGTACACTGGAGCGCGTGAATCGTGAACGCAACGGACAAGTGTGTGCGGAAATCTAGTGCTAATCTTATTGTTGCAGCATCAGTGAATATCCCTCTCATAACTACTACCGCAAGAACCAGCCGCGCAGGTGTTGGAAAGTGTCTCAAAGTTACAGCTGACTGAAGATGACCCCAGTGGGATTTCATGAGAAGTTCAGAGGTGGTGTGCTGTTGCCTTCTGGAGACCCTGGACTTCCTTGGTGGTCTCCCATCCAAGTACTAACCTGGGCCCATTCCGCACACATAGGATAATGCACTTTCAATGTGCTTCGGCAGCTGGATTTTCCTGTGCAGAACAGGAAAATCTACTTCTAAAGGGACGGACCAGAACCAATGGGATGAAATTAATTCAAAAGAAATTCCATCTAAACATCCGGAAGAAGTTCCTGGCAGTTAGAGCAGTTCCTCAGTGGAACAGGCTTCCTTGAGAGATGGTGGGTTCTCCTCCTCTGGAAGTTTTTAAGCAGAGGCTGGAGAGCCATCTGACAGAAATGCTGATTCTGTGATCTTAGGCAGATTGTGAGTGGGTGGGCAGGAAGGGATTGTACCTGAATTTGCCTCTTGTGGCCGTTTCTTGCATGCCCAGGGAAATGCCAATTGCCACTTTGGGGTCGGGAGGCAAATTTCCTCCAGGCCAGACTGGCCAGAGATTCTGGCTTTTTTAAAGCGAGAGGGGCATCCTCTGAACATGGAATTGGGGTCACTGTGGGTGGGCAGGTAGTTGTGAATTTCCTGCATTCTGCAGGGAGTTGGACTAGATGATCCTGGAGATAACTTCCAATTCAATGATGCTAGGGGCTCATGGGAATTGCAGTCCATGGACATCAGGAAAGCCATGGACTGCAATTCCCATGAGTCCAACCTCCTGCTCAATGTGTGATCAGTAGTCTGTCCATATAAGGCAGCTCCATGTGTTCATGTGTGTCTGTGATGAGGTTATGGCCACTGTGACAACCATAGGAGGAGTTCTGACCCACAGTCTTTCTCTGGATGCCAGAGACATATGGGCCTCTTCTGGGTCTGCGGTTCTGTGATTCAAGCACAACCAGCTAGAGGACTAAACATTCTACGGGTCCCTGTTGAAAGCTGCCAAGTGTTTCTGTAGCCAAGCGGAAAAACAAGGGGTTCATTCACCATAATCCCATCCCCAGACCAAATTATTTACTGGCCTTGATCGTTGTTAATAATTGGACTTGGTCATTGCTGGGAATGTTATGCTATGTACAGAAGAAGAGCTGGCATCTTATCTCGCTTTTCACTACCCGAAGGAGTCCCAAAACAGTTTGCAAACAGCTTTCCCGTCCTCTCTCCACAACAGCCCCACTGTGAAATAAATAGGGCTGAGGGAGCTCTAACAGAACTGCTCTGTGAGAACAGCTCTAACAGGACTGTGACTAGCCCAAGGTCACCCAGTTGGCTGCATGTGCAGGGAATCAAACCCCGCTGTCCAGATTAGAAGCTGCCGCTCTTAACCACTACATGATGCTGGCTAGAAGTCATAAGAGCATTTGTTTGCACTCCCAAGGACTTCCCCCAGTCCACGTCAGTGATTTGGGTTTCTGATGTACAGGGACAGGCATTCAATAAGAGCTGGATCCTTTTTTTTTTTTGTTGCTTGTGGTTTATACGGTCAACTCACAGCTGATTTCTGGCTACCCTGTGGGGTTTTTTTCAAGGAAAGGGGCCTTCACGGGTGTCTTGCCATTAACTGGCCCCACGTCATAGCCCTAGTGTTCCATGGCAGTCTCCCACCCACATACTAGTCAGGGGGGACTCTGCTTAGCTTCTGTAATCTGACAAGATCAGGCTAGCCTGGGCTATCCAGTCAGGCCTTTTTTGTTAGTGACAAAAAAATAAATCATTGACAGCCTGACTCTCACTAGGTATGTGGAACATATACCTGGGGGTCTGGGGCTTCTTGTCCCCCTCCCACCCTCTCACACACACATGCACACACGCATGCATGCGCACACACACACATGCAAACTCCTTCCGCCCATTCACCCCTGCCCTTGCCCCCCTTACCTCTCACTTGCCTGACCTCCTCCCTGGTCCCTCCCTTTCCCCTCCCACTCCTACTCAGACATCCCCCACCCAGACTCATTCCTCCCTTCTACCTCTCCCTCTACTTACCCATGTGGTGGTGCTGACCCGGCCATTTGCTGTGCACCCTGAGGCCTCAGTTGGGTGGCACTGGCCTGGCCTGGCCGCTTCTGATACTCCAAACACATCCTGAGGCCCCATGCAGTGTGGCGCTGCACTGGCTCACCTGCCCTCCATGCTCCACACACGTCCTGAGGCCTTGGGTGGGGTGGCTTTGCACAAGCCTCCTGAGTCCCACAAACCTCCCAAGGCCTTCGGTGGGGTAGCACTGGCTCAACCACCTCCCACACTGCCTTGGGCAGTCGTAACACTGATTGTAACACTCCCATGCCACCCTGCAGCTTCCCCAGCCTCTTCTGGCTCGCTCTCTGGAGTGGGACTATGGATGTCACATCCGTTCCCATTTCCGTACCAGGGAGCGAGCCAGAAGATGTGTTCCACATTAAAAAAACAAAACAAAAGACTTCTTTGGAAGTTTTAAAGCAGAGGCTAGATAGCCATCTGACAGAAACGCTGCTTCTGTGAATTTAGGCAGATTGTGAGTGGGTGGCCAGGAAGCAACCCTTCCTGTTGGCTCTTGTGGCCATTTCTTGCATGTCCAGGGAAATGCTGATCAATGCTTTGGGGTCAGGAGGCAAATTTCCTCCATGGCATTCTTGCAAGGGATTCTGGTCTTTGTTGTTGTTGTTGTTGTTGAGGGGGATACATCATCTGAGCATAGAATCGGGGTCAGCCAGTTGTTAATTTCCTGCATTGTGCAGGGGGTAGGACTAGATGACCCCGGAGGTCCCTTCCAACTCCATGATTCTATGATTCCAGGACTGCCCACCCGATGGCAGTTAGCCATGATGCCTAAATGGAACCTCACGTTCAGAGGCAACAATCTTTTGCATGCTAGTGCTGGGTGGGAGGGAGCAAGCAATAATAAGAAAAGGCTTGGGTCTTCTCAGGCTGCTTCTAGGCTCCCCAGAGGCATCTGCTGGCCACTCTGGGGACGCTGAACTAGATACATTTTTGGTCTGATTCAGCAGTGCCACTCTTAAATTCTTATGACAGCATCTTTCGATTGCTTTAGGGCTTGTAAATTATATTCTGAGACGGGATTTGGTCACCATCCCGTCCCTACCGGGGCTTATTGGTCTTAATTTAAGAGACAAGCGGGATGAATAACAAGCTCTCTCTGCCATCTGCTGGCCGTGCTGGGACATTGGCCCCCCCCAACCTGTTCTAAACTCTCCAGTTTCGTAAAGGCTTTTGTGCCCACATCCAGGAGGCGTCGGCAATGTTGTCCATCTAAAATTTGGTTCAGCCTCTGGGGACTGAGGAAGCTCCAAGCTTATACATTTTCATCCCCGTCTTGTGTGATGTCACTTCCTGAGGCAGCTGTGACCTCATTTCCTAAGCTAGTGGGTTTTTCCCCCTATGCTGAATCAGGCCAAATTTCAGTTCTTCATAGCACAGCATTCTGTGGTCAGCAGCCACCATCAGAATGCATCCGGAAGGCTCCTTCTGTGTTGTGCCTCCAACGTCTAATGACTCAGCAAGGGTGTGTTTTTTTTTTGTAAGGCCTTTTGAAATGGGAGTTCTGTTGCAGGTTGAGACTACCGTGTTCAGCCTCGGTTGTGAAAGGTTTATGGACAATTCCGAAGTTTAATTTGAGTGGCTACTACATTTAGGGCAGCATGGTTTGCAAATGTGTGGCATTTCCAGTGTGGCGTTATTTCATGCACTTGACATGCTGTGCTTTTTAGAAAAAGTCCATCCAATTATTTCATTTTGAATAGCCTTCTTTTTGGGGGGGACACACACCCTTGGGTGACTAGTAAAGAACTGGGGATGCCAGTCTCCAGGTGGAATCTCCTGGAATTATAGCTCATCTCCAGGCGATAGAGATGGAGAAAATTATCCATAGCATTTTGCTCCACTTGGGGTCCCTTCCCACCCCAAATACAACCCATCCCCAGCACCAGCGAGGGATGCCAGTCCCCAGACAGGACCTGAGGATCCCCCAGAATTACAGGTTATCATCAGACTAACAAGATCAGTTCCCCTGGAGAAAATGGATGCTTTGGAGGGGGGACTCCATAACATTCTACTCCACTACATCCCGCCCAATCCTGGCTCCACCCCTAAATGTGTCCAGGTATTCCCCAACACAGAGCTGGCAGCCTTATAAAGAACTCTGTGTTAAAACCGTGTTGACAAATGTAAAGAAAATCGACACACAGACCACGTAAGAAATAGAAAACAATATCGCCCTCCACATTGAGAAATTCCTGGCGATTTGGGGTGGAGCCTAGTGGAGGCAGGTTTGAAAAGAGGAGTGGCCTTAGCAGAGTATAGTCCACCCTCCAAAGGAGCCACTTTCTCAAAGGAAATGAATCACCGTAGCCTGAGGATGACTTACGTTTCTCAGAGAGCCAAAGGGAGCTACAGTGTTTACAGAAGCTGCTTTTGAGGCACAGGGAAGCCTCAATTGAAAAGTGAAGTCAAAACTTCAAGGACTAGGGCAGCAAATCCCTTGGCCTTAAGAGGCCTTAAAGGTAAAGGTAAAGGTATCCCCTGTGCAAGCACCGAGTCATGTCTGACCCTTGGGGTGACGCCCTCTAGCGTTTTCATGGCAGACTCAATATGGGGTGGTTTGCCAGTGCCTTCCCCAGTCATGACCGTTTACCCCCCAGCAAGCTGGGTACTCATTTTACCGACCTCGGAAGGATGGAAGGCTGAGTCAACCTTGAGCCGGCTGCTGGGATCGAACTCCCAACCTCATGAGCAAAGCTTTCAGGCGGCTGCCTTACCACTCTGCGCCACAAGAGGCTCTAAGAGGCCTTAAACAGTTAAAAACTGGCATATTCCCTGCATTTCCAGAATGGGGGAAATCCCTAATTTGATCATTCATTTGAACAGTAATGCCAGTGGCAAACTGGCCATATGGCACCCTAGTTCTTTCCTGACCGCCCAAAAGCTTTCTGCGTGATTTTACAATTATCCTGTAAAGCTGGCCAGTATGAACCCTATTTTGCAGAATGAGAGAGAGAGAGAGAGAGAGAGAGAGAGAGAGAGAGAGAGAGAGAGAGAGAGAGAGGCCTATTCCGCACAAAATAAATAATGCATTTCCAATTTTCCTGTTCCGCACAGGAAAATCCAGGTGCCAAAGCACATTGAAAGTGCATTATCCTATGTGTGCGGAATGGGAGAGAGAGAGAGAGAGAGTAACCTGTCTAATACCACCAAGCAAATTTGCACCCCACACAAGCCTATAGCACGGCTGAACTTCCTAACAGCGATAGGATCTGATGGTACATCTGGCTTAGCATCATGTTTCAAATGGAACCTATAGAGTTAAGAAGTGGTTGCAGGGACACATATCACAAAAAGAGATGCTACCGGCTGGCGATTCACAAGCTAGCCAGACAAAGATTATTGCACCGGGGGCATAACGAGCAGAAATGTCCAAAACTTTCAGCATAACTGCATACTTATTGCATGTCCCTTGCAGATTGCCGTCTCCTCTGCTCATAAATTGCTGTCTGGGGATCAGCCCCGTGTGTCCGGCAGCAGCGTAGGGATGAGATTGGCTCTTTCATCTCCCTTTCACCCGATTTTTTTGAAGCTTGTTTTTTCTTCAAGCCGGAGATCCATCTTTTGGACCCAGGCGGGAGCCGCTCCAGACTTCTTAGGGGATTACTCCCTGCTATGCCCTGAAAGAAGTCCTATTAAAGGAGGACTGGGTTTTTTTTTTAAATCCAGGGAAGCAAGATATCCTTTTACTTTTCCTTCTCTTCCACGACGCCTATGTATTGCAGCAAGGCTCTGGCTCTTTACCAAATCGGGAGCTGCAGTATTTTTCTTCCGACAGCACAATTCTCAGCCCACTTGAGCTAGCATGACAATCTTATGTGCTTATTACGAGTAGGCGTTTGCATCCTTTTACATGCTAATGCTCTCGCACCTGCTGTGCCACCTTCCTTCCCGTTCCCCCTCCCCGGTTCCATGTAAAGGAGGGGGCAATCCTATCCCTTCGTTCCTCTCTTCCCCCCCCCTCCCCAAGTGGAAGGGGAAACCCTGTCACTCCGTGATCAATGCTGCATCCTTGACACATCAGCCCAGAAGGGGATGGTTGGATCGGGGGCACAGGTGGCTAAGAGAGCTGTGATGTGGCTCCTGACCGGCAAGAGGGAATCGAAGCAGGTTGCCGCCGGACTCCATCTGTTTGCTCCTCCATGTGCCGCTGTGCTGCCTGCTTGTTTTTGAGGCTCTGTCTGGCTGCTTCTGCTGCAGCCTGCAAGGAATGTGCCGGATTGTGAACCGCTCTGACTGCGTTACACCAATGATTTGCCACTGCAAAGTTGCCTGCACCAACAACACTTTGTCATTGATGTTTGGATGTAAGGTAGGACCCAGCCGGCCGGTTTGTGTCTGTCTTTTGCCTTCCTCTGCCTGACCCCGGTTGGTGTCTCTCTCCCTCCCCCCCCCCTTTGAACAGATAAGGTATTTGGGGTGAATGCCGAGAGAGAGAGGTTGTGCATGTGTTTGTGCGAGCTTCACAGTAACTGTGGAAGTGCCCCTGTTTAGGAACGAGCCGGGGTAAGAAATCTCATCCTTCCGGTCCAAAATAGGACCAAACTCGTATTTTTAGGACTGTGCGGCTTCTCGCCGGTTTTGTTTCGGGCTCAGTTGCAGCCTCGCTTTGTCCAAAAGGCAAAGATTCCTTAATCAGGACACTGCTATTTCTGTGCTTCGAGTTTGACATCCATGCTTGTTCTCCTAAAACCCCTGAAGAAGTGAGAACGGGCTGGCTTGTCTGTCCAGATTAGGCGCTGTTGCTCATAATGAGATGAGAAACGCTAGGGAATGCAGAACAGCATCCTCTCCCCCCCCCTCTTCCCCCAATACAATCAAAGAAGTTCACAAGATCACTGAAATGCCTACAGAAGACGGTAGGGGGGAAGCCACAGGATTCGGAAGAGGACAGGTGCTAAAGACCTGGTCAAGATGGGGTGCCTGGATTTGAGGAGCAGGTGGCTGTGCTCCCCAAGGCTGACTGGGGAGAGGCTTCCACACTTGAAAAAAAATAATCCAAATTCTGTTCTTTCTACATGCACTTGCATCAATCGAAAAATTCCTGTCCTGCTGCCTCCTTTTTGAAGCTGCAATGGAACTTCCACTTAGTCATAACAGTAGGGGGAGAACTCCCCCCCCCCGAAAAAATATATTTTGGGGGAGAGGGGAGGTTAGTCTGCCCATTACTTTTTTGACTGAACTAATTAGGCAGTTTTGAAAATGTAAAACAGCATAGTAGTGCATTGCTCTGAGACGGTGCAAAACCTAAGACTCAGCTTATCTGTATTTAGAAATCTGGACACCGATTAATCATCCTTTCATATCGACAATCTCTGAAGCTCGTGTGTGACAGAAGCGTGCCGTTTCATATCGTGCATGCTCATGTTCCAGATTTTCATCTGTGCGAGGTCTTGCGATTCACTGGGTTGTAGATATTTGCACTCCAGATAGTATGAGATTTAGGGCCCCACAAAAGCAATCTATTTACATTGAGGAGAGGAGGGGAATGGGATCCATGGAAAGCAGTTGGCGGTAAACTCTTGCTTTAATATCGTCATTTTCTCTCTTTTCGAACATTTCCCTCAATCGGTCTGACAATCCACCCAGGGAAATCAGCAATGTTGCCTACCTGAAGGAAAACTGAAGTTGAAAGGCTGCAGGTTTGCCCAAGGCCTTTTAGTGAGTTTGTGGATGAGGTGAAGCGAATATATATATCTATTTTAAAATCAAGTTACATTCTCTCTTGCTGCTCAAACAGTGTTTAATGCAACGAGTTAAAAATGAAACTTCAGACCCAAACCACTTAACTTTAAAACAGCAGAGAGAGAGAGAGAGAGAGAGAGAGAGAGCAGATGCTGAAATGAGGGCAAAGTAAAACTCAGTCGTACCTTGCCAGCTTTTGCCGCTGGCAAAGGTAAGGCAAGGAGAAAGTTGACTGGAGTTTGCTTGACAGGGAGTGAAATGAAGGCCTTATCTCCGTGCTAGAAATTTGCAGCATTAAATTTTGTTGGACTGGCCTCTGCAGCCAAGAGAGTGAGAAAGTATAATCCTAAGAGAGAACTGCTCCTGACTAGGATCCCCAGCCTGGAAACATGAAAACTTTGTGGTCCATAATGCCAATTACAGCTAATTTCCCAACAGAGTTTCTTAGGATTGCGAGCCTCCAGGTGAGGCCTAGAACAGTTCACCTATGGCAGCTTCAGAGGGCAGACTCTATGCTCTACCATATGTTTTAGGTCAAATCCTTGCACAAATTCCACCTTTTCTGAGCATTCCCATGTTGTCAAAACTCTCTGCAAAGGTTAAGAGCATTTCGGCACATCGGCAAAAATAGCGTTATGCTAGTTGAATGGCATAGTGCTAAACATTAGCACGCCTCCCGGCCCCTCCAGCAACTCCTTGATGGTATTTGTTTTCTACTTTCAAGAGAGTGGTTTTGTGCAAGGGAACATTCAAAATACTATTCCTCCTTACTTGTAACCTGAAAAGGGGTACTGCCATTCTGCCACTCTCCTAATTCTGTCTTGCGCATCAAGTCTGATGAATAGCCATCTTTTAATGTATTGGGGTTTTATGGGATGAGCTGTTTTATTCTTTTCTTGTAAACCGCTGCGAGTCTCTGAGAGCGGCGGTATACAAATTGAAATACAAATAAATAAATAAATAAATACATACATACATACATACATACATACATACATAAATAGTCCCATAGTCCCATTGTATACGGCACTGGTCAGACCATACCTGGAGTACTGTGTGCAGTTCTGGAGGCCTCACTTCAAGAAGGACGTAGATAAAATTAAAAGGGTACAGAGGAGAGCGACAAGTAAGATCTGGGGCCAAGGGACCAAGCCCTATGAAGATAGGTTGAGGGACTTGGGAATGTTCAGCCTGGAGAAATGGAGGTTGAAAGGGGACATGATAGCCCTCTTTAAGTATTTGAAAGGTTGTCACTTGGAGGAGGGCAGGATGCTGTTTCCGTTTGCTGCATAGGAAAGAACGCGCAGTAATTGGGTTTAAACTACAAGTACAGCAATATAGGCTAGATATCAGGAAAAAAAATTCATAGTCAGATTAGTTTAGCAGTGGAATAGGCTGCCTAAGGAGGTGGTGAGCTCCCCCTCACTGGCAGTCTTCAACCAAAGATTGGATACACACTTTTCTTGGATGCTTTAGGATGCTTTGGGCTGATCCTGTGTTGAGCAGGGGGTTGGACTAGATGGCCTGTATGGCCCCTTCCATCTCTATGATTCTATGATTCTAAATAAACAAATAAATAAACTGAGCACCTACCATTCTGCTATGTCAGTTCTGCCTCTCTGAATGTGCCCCCCTCCCCAAGAGGTCTTTGTCCAGCAAACTCCAACCTGCTGGTGATCCCTGGGCCCACAGAGGTATGCTTGGCTTCGACCAGAGCCAGGGCCTCTTCAGTCCTGGTTCTAGCCTGGTGGAATAAGCTGCCGGTGGAGACACAGGGCCTCACAGAGCTTTCTAAGTTCCAGGGGGGCTGTAAAATGGCAATCTTCCACCAGGTGTTTCATTGAGGCCATCTAAACTGGCCCCCTAGCCAGATTCCTACCACCGTCATCCTGCACATGGTTGATAAGCTGCATTCCATCCAATTGGTCCCCAGGTGCTAGAGGGGAAGTTCGATGGCACGGATTCTGATTGTGAGCTGTAATAACTTTTGACATGATGAAATTTTCAAACTTAGAAATTTATTTTGTATAGGTTTTTAACTCTCCCGCTGCTGTGAGCCACCCTGAGACACTTTGGAGTGGGTTGGCTTGTAAGCCTAAATATTGATTGAATGAATGAATGAATGGATGGATGGATGGATGGATGGATGGATGGATGGATGGATGGATGGATGGATGGATAGATGGATGAGGCCTCTCTGTCCTGGCCCCCACCTGGTGGAATGAGCTCCTGGAGGAGATCAGGGCCCTGACGGAGCTAAAACAGTTCTGCAGGGCCTGCAAAAGGGAGCTCTTCTGCCAGGCATTTGGTTGAGGCCAAGCAAAACCAGGAACATCTACAAGGCCCCTGCTCCCTCCCTCCCAGAAATCCACTCGTGCGTTCTGCCCCTAGACCTGTGTGCATTGTTATAGTTACCTTGTTACAGTTATTAATGTTACAGTTATTAATTGTTGTGGTTATCTATAGGTTATGGGAAAACTAAGTTCCTTGTATTGTTCTAGGTTCTATGTAAACCGCCTTGAGCGTCAGGGGAGGGAATGAATGAATGAATGAATGAATGAATGAATGAATGAATGAATGAATGAATGAATGAATGAATGAATGAATGAATGAATGCAACTTGATCTCTCTAGCCCTGCTTACTGGAGGCAAAAAAGCTGTGTCCGTTGTCGATATGTATTTTTCTTGGCTCCCCCAATCCGTGCAACAGTTGTTCCCAGAAGGAAGTCAGATTGGTACAGGAAAGAAGAGGCTGTTGATTGAATGTATTTTTCTGGGGGCAAACTAACCGAGTGGCATGGATGGGTCCCCTGTTCACTACTGTCCTTAACCACTTAATTTGGCTTTCAACAGAGCTGCACATGCTTTAATTTAAACTGTTACCTTCCTATCCTGCTTACATAAGAGTCTTCTTAGGGGTGTTCTAAATAGTTTGATGCGATCCCTGTTCATTTCTGTGTCGCAGCATCACTAATGACCTGGAAGCACTGATCTCAACTTCTTTCAGAACTTCACATATTAATTGCTCTTACGAAACCTGTAATTTCTTCCTGAATATTAAAATAAACAAATTATTAGCCAGGGGAAATGAAAGGCAAGTTACCAATCTAGAAAAAGATAGGCCAACATCCTAGGGAACGGTGCTCAATTTGTATTACCGCCTGGAAACATGCTTGCTCTTTTAAAACCGATCTCCTTTGATGCATTTCAGCTCTTTCCAGATTCGTCAGAACTGTTTTTTCCCCTTCTCTTAATGAAGCCAGAGCTGGAAACAACTACTTTCAAAACGTAGTTATTTCTGAAACATCTTAGTTATAGCCTCCAGCCCATCTGGATTCGTAGAAACACTCTTTGTGAATGAAATGCCCCAATGCATGGATTGTGAGATGTGTGCAGGCCCTCTTGACCCTAGCACAGCCTTTCTCAACTTTTTGACTGTTAAGAAACCCCTGAAACATTCTTCAGATTTTGAGAACACGTAGGAGGAAAGGTTGGAGGAGCTTAGCCTGTTTAGCCTGGAGAGGAGATGACTGAGAAGGGATCTTCAAGTATTTAAAAGCTGCCACAGAGGATGGAGCACAGTTGTTTTCTCTTGCTCCAGAGGGATGGACCAGAACCAATGGGATGAAATTAATTCAAAAGAAATTCCATCTAAACATCCGGAAGAAGTTCCTGGCAGTTAGAGTAGTTCCTCAGTGGAACAGGCTTCCTCAGGAGGTGGTGGGTTCTCCATCTTTGGAGATTTTTAAACAGAGGCTGGAGAGCCATCTGACAGAGAGGCTGATTCTGTGAAGTTTCAAGGGGGCGGCAGGTGACAGTGGATGAGTGATAGGGTTGTGAGTGTCCTGCATAGTGCAGGGGGTTGGACTAGATGACTCTATGATTCTATGAGAAACCCCGGAAGTAGTGCGATTGTGCGGAAAATGGTTGAGAAGCAGAGCTGTGGACACCCCCACCCAGGGCCCCTCTCCTTCCCACCCCCTCCAGGCCCTTCATTGGCCATTTTGGGAGGGGTGGGTGGGTCAACATGACCATATATCATCATATCACCCGATGAATGTTTAACAAATTTTTTAAAATATATTAAAAATTAACTAACTCCCAACCATTTGAGAAATGCCTCCAGGGCTCTCAAGAAACCTAGCCTGATATAGTGCAAGAGATGGATTCTCGTCAAGTCCTTCCCATCCCTTAACCCTCCCTGCCGTCTTTAAAGGGCTTGCAGAAAACCTACCTAGGATGGTCTTTCTGTTCTTTCCTCATGGAGTTTTCTTTTCTCCTTCCTTTCGACATCAGCAAAGCCCATGAAGGAAGCAGCCCCTGTTGCACCTTCCCTCTGGGGAATGGCTGAAGAGGCTGGGATTTTTCAGTTTAGAAAAGAGATGAGCAAGGTTTGTAAAATTGTCTACAGGGTGGAGAGAGTTGATAAAGACAACTTCTTCTTCTTCTCTCTCTCTCTCCCCTCCCCCCCCCCAAAAAAAAGAATACTAGAACTCAAGGGTATCCAATGAAGCTGATGGGCAGTAGATTTAAGATGAACAAAAAGTCTACCCAGAAGAAGAAGAAGAAGAAGAAGAAGAGTTGGTTCTTATATGCCGCTTGTCCCTACCCGAAGGAGGCTCAAAGTGGCTTACAGTCACCTTCCCATTCGTCTCTCCACAACAGACACCCTGTGGGGTGGGTGAGGCTGAGAGAGCCCTGAGATTACTGAAGAAGAAGAAGGGTTGTTTCTTAGATGCCACATTTCTCTACCTGAAGGAGGCTCAAAGCGGCTTATAGTCGCCTTCCCTTTCCTCTCCCCACAACAGACACCCTGTGGGGTGGGTGAGGCTTAGAGAGCCCTGATATTCCTGCTCGGTCAGAACAGTTTTATCAGTGCCATGGCGAGCCCAAGGTCACCCAGCTGGCTGCATGTGGGGCAGCGCAGAATCAAACCCGGCATGCCAGATTAGAAGTCCGCCCTCCTAACCACTACACCAAACTGGCTCTCGGCCTTCTGAAACTCTCATTAGAACTTGTGTTCTTGGAAGGAGGGAAGGGCATCACCCTTATGCTACTAGAACTTTCTCTCCCAGGAAATAGTCATTGAAAGTGGCAAGACATCCCTTCTTTTAAAACTTGTCTAGCTATATCCTTAGTGCTTCATGTGCAACTGGGTGGAAGTTCATCATCCTGAACTTCCAGTGCGAGCCTCCTGCTGCTTAAGAGACCTGCTTATTTTTTACGCATGGGCGGCCTCGCTTGCCTCAGCAGGGGCCTCGGGGCATGTCCACAGAGATTTCTGCTCAACCGATATAAATGCCTCATGCAGGCAGCTCTTGAGGCTTCCACTGTTCTCAATTTCTTGGATACAGCTATGCACTACTGCTGGCTTTCCTAGGGAGGGTTTGTAGAATCATAGAACCATAGAGCTGGAAGGGGCCAGACAGGCCATCTAGTCTACCCCCCTGCTCAAGGCGTGAACTGATGGTCTGACTCAGCATAAGGCAGTTTCGAGCAGCTAGGATAAGTCTCTGTCCAGCCGCTGCTTGAAGACTGCCAGTGAGGGGAGCTCCCCACCTCCTTAGGCAGCCCCTTCCACAGCTGAACTAGACTCCTAGAATCCTAGAGTGGGAAGGGGCCATGCAGGCCATCTAGTCCACCCCCTGCTCAATGCAGGATCAGCCTCAAGCATCCAGGATAAGGATCTGTCCAGCCGCTGCTTGAAGACGGCCAGTGAGGGGGAGCTCCCCACCTCCTTAGGCAGCCCCTTCCACGGCTGAACTAGACTCCTAGAATCCTAGAGTGGGAAGGGGCCATGCAGGCCATCTAGTCCACCCCCTGCTCAATGCAGGATCAGCCTCCAGCATCCAGGAGAAGGATCTGTCCAGCCGCTGCTTGAAGACGGCCAGTGAGGGGGAGCTCCCCACCTCCTTAGGCAGCCCATTCCATGGCTGAACTAGACTCCTAGAATCCTAGAGTGGGAAGGGGCCATGCAGGCCCTCTAGTCCCACCCCCTGTTCAATGCAGGATCAGCCTAAGCATCCAGGAGAAGGATCTGTCCAAACGCTGCTTGAAGACGGCCAGTGAGGGGGAGCTCCCCACCTCCTTAGGCAACCCATTCCATGGCTGAACTAGACTCCTAGAATCCTAGAGTGGGAAGGGGCCATGGAGGCCATCTAGTCCCACCCCCTGCTCAAAGCAGGATCAGCCTCAAGCAGCCAGGAGAAGGATCTGTCCAGCTGCTGCTTAAAGTGAGGGGGAGCTCCCCACTTTCTGTTTCTCTTATCTACTGTGAGGGGTGTGGTTTGGTGTTACTAAGGAATGCAAAAGGCCTTGCTAGGCCATGTGCACCAGAGAGGCAAACTTTTGGGAGAAGGAGAGGGGACACAGGCATATCTGTTCCTGGAAGACTCCACGAAGGGTCTTCAACAATATATGTTCTGTGAGTCTACTTCGGTGGCTTCAGAGGGGTGCTTCTGCAGGGTCATGATGGTCATGCGCACTCATGTTGCATCTGTCGGAATGCTTCTCTGATGGAAGGAAGCATTTAAATATTCTACCCAAAGTACGCTTGGGCTGCAAAATCTTGATGTGCTGCCAGTGACCAGGACAGAGAGCTCTTGATTTATAACCTTAATGCCCAGCCAGAAGTGACCGGGGTCACTTCACAAGAGACACGGTTCTCATGGCCACCACCAGGATTTCGTGTCACAGGCCCACGTGTTGGATTGCTCCCCCTCTTCTGTTTGCTTTGCAAATTAAACCTATTAAGGCTGTTGTTTCTTCAACTAGGTTCCCTTCCACAGTCATGTGATACTTGGCTACCAATAAGCAACTGTTAGTGGGGGCGGTGGCAAACTGTGGCTCTCCAGATGGCCATGGACTACAATTCCCATGAGCCCCTGCCAGGATGTGCGGAATTCCATGTGGGATTCACTTCCGTACGGGTGCCACTTTTTGTGCATGTGGGAAGCCTGGAGACCCTTGCATGGGTGTGATCCTATGTCTGATCTCATATTATGGGGGTGTGAGATACTCCCATGCCAAAAGAGAGCCAGTGTGATGTAGTGCTTAAAGAATGGCAGGTTGTAATCTGGAGAGCTGGGCTTGATTCCCCACTATGCTCCCTGAAGCTAGCGGGCTAGTCACTGCTGTCTTAGAGCTGTTCTTGCATAACAGTTCTCTCAGAGTTCTCTCAGCCCCACCTACCTCTGTTGTCGGGAAAGGAAAGGGGGGTGTTTGCCAGCCATTAGTGGGAAAATCTGGATATAAAAATCAGCTCTTCTTCTCAAAGTGCCACAATGGTTTAGTGCAGCGGCCTCTAATCTGGAGCACAGGGCTTGATTCCTCACTCCTCCCTTATGCAGCCCCGTTGGGCCAGTCACAGTTCTCTTAGAGCAGTTCTTGCACAGCATTTCTCTCAGAGCTTTCTCAGCCCCACCTACATCGCAGGGTAACTGTTGTGGGCAAGGGGAAGTTGTTTGTAAGCTGCTTCAGGGTTCCTTCAAGTAGTGAAAAACGGGGTATAAAAACCAACCTTCTTCTTCAAAGGGTGGAGGCTATGTCTCCCGGAGGGCACTACTCTCTGCAAATATGACTTTGCAGGCGATTCCCTAGCCCCAAGGATGTGCACCTGGCCTTCATCCTGGTGGAATGAACTGCCAGTTGAGATCTAGGCTCTGCCAGAACTGTCAGAATTTGGCAGGACCTGTCAAACAGCACTCTTCTGCCAGGTCTCAAGTTCAGTCTCTGGTATCTACAGCTAAAAGGATCATTTGGTGATGTGAAAGACCTCATCCAAGACGTTTTTACTGTTGAGAAACTCCTGAAACAGTTCAAGAAGCCCCAGAAGTGGCACAACTGCATGGAGTATATTTGGGAAGCACAGCTGTGTACAGGCCCACCTGGGTCCCCTCCCTTTCCTACCCCATCCAGGCCTGCCAATTTTTCGGCGGGGGGGCAGGTTGACATGACCATCTATGGTCGTATCACCCAATATACATTTAGGAAACCGAGAAACTCTTCCAGGGTCGTCAAGAAACCTCAGGGTGTCACAAACCCCTGGTAGACAAAGCCTACCTTTAACAATCCAACTCTGAATGGAAGGCTAGTTACTCTGACCTTCGATGCAATTGCCAGAACTTCCCAAAGCCCCAAGAAAACCATTCCCTGCCACAAACTGCCCGTCCTGCTCTTAACTTTCCCCAGGAAGTGGTGGCAGCAGCAAGCACGAACCACTTCAAGAGGGGGTTGGAGAAACATCTGGAGCAGAGGTCCATCAGCGGCTATTAGGCACGAGGTATAGAGGGAACACACTGCCTGGGGCAGTTCTTGGGACTTGGGGGGCTTCTGGAGCTCTGTCCTTGCTGGTGGACCTCCTGAGGGCACTTAGCTTTGTGACACTGAGTGTTGGACGGGATGGGTCATTGGCTTGATCCCAAATGACTTCTGTTCTTATGCAAGGGTCAGGGATGCTGTATATTCTCGGTGCTTGGGAGGCAAGAGTGGGAGGGATTCTGGAATTCTGGCCCTGCTGGTGGACCTCCAGCAGGCACCTGGGCATGGGCCACAGTGTGAAGCAAACTGTTGGGCTGGATGGGCCACAGGCCTGACCCAACAAGGCTTCTCTTACGTTCTTGACTTCCATTGGATTGGCGTTCTGTCCCACACTTGCTCAGTTCCAGCTCTTACGCCTTCCAAGTATTGGCCCTTTCGGACCGTCCGGTTGTTCTAGCACATTAACGACACCATCCGGCAGAACTGGGATGACTTTTAAAGGAATTTAAAAATCACTCCAGAGCTGAAATCCTTAAGAAGCTTCAGGATATTCGCATTTCTCTGAAGGGGAAGGCATCAACAAGAGAGCTGGATGATTTAGCCTCCCTGAGGAGCCGTAGGAAGCTGAAGGAAGTAAAAGGCCCGCTCAGCCTCCTGGCTGACCAGCCGTGTCTGATCGCTCTCCCAGACACACCCTTGGGCTTCAGTCCAAATGTAGCCCAAACTAATATTTTCCTGCTGAAATTATGATTAAAAAGCACGAGCTAATTGGCACAAATGAATCCCATGGCAACGGACTTTGGCAGAGAGGATGCTGATTGGAGCAGAGCCAAGGGGACCGGAGTGGAGGGGATCAGAGTATTCTTCATGCAAGTTTTTATCAGCTGGGGAAAGTTCTATATTCATGGGCAAGGGCTGCCCAAAAGAGTGGAAATTCTCTGTTCGGCTTTAAGGGGGAAGCATCACTCTAGTTCTCAACTGGCTGAGTAACATAGGCAGGTTTGTAGCGGTAGAAATAAGCAAGTCCAGCAGCCCTGTAAAGTTTGTGGCAGGGGAGGAGCTTTTGTGGGTCGCTGCTCACTTTGGAAGGGGCTATAGCTCAGGGGTGGAGCCCTGCAGAAGGTCCCAGGTTTAATCTCTGGTCTTCCCAGTTTAAAGACCAAGCAGGAGGTGATGGGAAAGACCTTTGCCAGAGACCCTGGAGAGCCACTGGCAGTCTGAGCCCTCAATACTGATCTTGATCTATCTCTGTGGAAGGCACCACTTTTAGCCATACAGAATAGAAATCCATCAACTTTGTGATAGAAGGACAGATGGATTCTCATTCCAGCAGTATCTGAGGAAGTGAGCATTGATTCCCAAAAGCTCCTCTACCACAGATTTTGTGAGTCTTTAAGGTGCTACTGGACTCTTGCTCTTTTCTCCTGCTACAGGCATGTTAACATGACTACCTCTCTTGTTTTATAAGCAGTTAGAATCACAGAATCATAGAGTTGGAAGGGGCCATACAGGCCATCTAGTCCAACCCCCTGCTCAACGCAGGATCAGCCCAGAGCAAAGCATCCAAGAAAAGTGTGTATCCAACCTTTGCTTGAAGACTGCCAGTGAGGGGGAGTTCACCACCTCCTTAGGCAGCCTATTCCACTGCTGAACTACTCTGATTGTGAAAAACTTTTTCCTGATATCTAGCCTATATCGTTGTACTTGAAGTTTAAACGCATTACTGCATGTCCTCTCCTCTGCAACCAACAGAAACAGCATCCTGCCCTCCTCCAGGTGACACCCTTTCAAATACTTAAAGAGGGCTATCATGTCCCCTCTCAACCTCCTTTTCTCCAGGCTGAACATTCCCCTCAACCTATCTTCACAGGGCTTGGTCCCTTGGCCCCAGATCATCCTCGTTGCTCTCCTCTGTGCCCTTTCAATTTTATCTACGTTCTTCTTGAATTGAGGCCTCCAGAACTGTGTCTGTTCCTTTAATTGTAACAAGCGGTGGCAGAATTACTTTCAACTCTTTGCACCTGCCTGGGCATGACTTTACACAGCCCACAGTAGTTGTGAGTAAAGTCTGAGCACCGTGAAAGAAGTTGGCTTTACTGTGAGCTTTTGGACCCTGGCAGATATGGTTTTCTGTAACCTTTGATGTATATGTAAGTAGATATTTATTCATTTTTATACAGACATAATTTCTAGATGTGAATGTAGATTCTGATGAAGAATTTTCTTGAAAACAGTTTATACCGGATACTGTTCAAACTTTTACTGGAATTCTCATGAAAACTTTCCATTTGGGATGTTTGTGTAAACTTATTTATCTTTATTTATATTATATATGTTTTTGGAGAATTACATTCATTTTGAGGATGAATGCCTTGATTCTCCTCTTGCTGCAGAGGAGAGGACATGCAGTAATGGGTTTAAACTACAAGTACAACGATATAGGCTAGATATCAGGAAAAGATTTTCACAGTCAGAGTAGTTCAGCAGTGGAATTAGCTGCCTAAGGAGGTGGTGAGCTCCCCCTCACTGGCAGCCTTCAAGCAAAGGTTGGATACACACTTTCCTTGGATGCTTTAGGATGCTTTGGGCTGATCCTGCGTTGAGCAGGGGGTTGGACTAGATGGCCTGTGTGGCGCCTTCCAACTCTATAATTCTATGATTCTCATGCATATTTTGGAACACAAATAATGCCCCTGTATGAGTATTATGGACTCTGCTGTTTATCTCTTTGGGAACTAGAGCATTAAATATTCATTGCTACTTTTTGCCTTTCATGGTTTATTCTGTCTGTATGTCTATTTAGAAACATCCCCCCCCCCAAAAAAAAATGCTACTTATGCTATTTATAATTATACACCCAAAAAGGGGAGGGAGCAGTTCGTGGAAGGGAGGGACCTCAGGGGGATATTATGCCTCTACCCACCAAAGTGGCAATTTCTCCAGTGGAGGTGATTTTTGTTGTGACGAGATAGAATCATAGAACCATAGAGTTGGAAGGGGCCCTACAGGTCATCTAGTCCAGCCACCTGCTCAAGGCAGGATCAGCCTAAGGAATCCAGAATAAGTATCAGTCTAGCCTCTGCTTGTGAGGGAGAGCTCACCGCCTCCATAGGCAGCCCATTCTACTGCTGAATTCCCCACTCCGCCTGCTATTTAGCCCGTACTACTCTACACGTAGTTCAAACCCATTACTGCAGGTTCTCTCTTCTGCTGCCAACAGGAACCTTTCCATGCCCTTCTCCAAGTGACAACCTTTCAAATACTTCAGGAGAGCAATCATGTCCCCTCCCAACCTCCTGTTCTCCAGGATGAACATTCCCAGGTCCCTCCACCTTTCCTCACAGGACTTGGTTCCCTGGTCCTGGATCATCCTCATCGCTCTCCTCTGAACTTTCTCCGTTTTCTGAAGTGCGGCACACAGGACTCCAGGACGATTGTACTTCCAGGAGGAGATCTCTGGACCCCTATCTGACCTCTTTGCTCTTGGCTTTGCAATTGCTCTCGTGTGCTTCAGGGCAAACCTCAAGCTTTTGGTTCAGCAATCTGATCAGAACCCAAAAACTATGGGGTGCTTGGATGCAAAGATTTTCTCCCTATCCCTGGGGGCTTACAGTATTTTTTTTTTGGAGGGTGGGATAACAGCAGCATTGGTGAAGGATCATCTTGGGGTGCCTTTTCTCCCAGGGCTTCTTGTGCCATGATTTTGTTCTAAAGCACTGGGAACGTGGGAGTTTGGCTCGCCTTCAGTCGTATTGTGGTGCTTATTTATTTTAAGCATTTTGTATCTGGCTCCTGAGCCAAGCTGGTTTCCCAGGTGGCAGTCAACATGGTCAAGCAACTGAAGTCCTATGAAATGCAATTGCAGTGCAAGAGCATAAAAGAAGCAAAACAAACAAAACCCAGACATTATTGATTGTCACATTTGCCCAGGCCTCTTTTGCTCCTGTGAAATCATTCCCCTCCACACACACACACACACACACACACACACACACTGGCCAGGTGAATAGAGGTGAGGAAGGATCATAGAATCATAGAGTTGGAAGGTACCTCCTGGGTCATCTAGTCCAACCCCCTGCACTGTGCAGGACACTCACAACCCTCTCACTCATCCACTGTCACCTGCCACCCCCTTGAACCTTCACAGAATCAGCCCCTCCGTCAGATGGCTCTCCAGCCTCTGTTTAAAAATTTCCAAAGATGGAGAACCCACCACCTCCCAAGGAAGCCTGTTCCACTGAGGAACCGCTCTAACTGTCAGGAACTTCTTCCGGAGGTTTAGACGGAATTTCCTTTGAATCAGAATCATAGAAAATGCAGAGGAGGGTGACTAAGATGATGAGGGGTTAGAACACCTTCTCTATCGGGAAAGGGTGAAGAGTCTGAGCCTCTTTTGCTCCTGTCAAATCATCCCCCTCCAAACACACACACTGGCCAGGTGAATGGAGGTGAGGAATGATCATAGAATCATAGAGTTGGAAGGGCCCTCCTGGTCATCTAGTCCAGCCCCCTGCACTATGCAGGACACTCACAACCCTCTCGCTCATCCACTGTCACCTGCCACCCCCTTGAACCTTCACAGAATCAGGTGGGGCTTTGTTTGTCCCTGGTGGAGGCCTGGCAATCCTAACCAAGACCCCCACCCTTTATAAAATTCTCCTTGCTCTGAAAGACCAGAGAAAAAGTAGAACTGTACCTAGTTCAAGAAAAAAAATTAATAACAATAAAACATTGGCATTACAGTCTTATACATTAAAATGATAAATTAACTTTAAATTAACAAAAACAAAGCCAGCTTGGTGTAGTGGTTAGGAGTGTGGACTTCTAATCAGGCGAGCCAGGTCTGATTACCCGTTCCCACATGCAGCTGGCTGGGTGACTTTGGGCTTGCCACAGCACTGATAAAACTGTTCTGACTGAGCAGTGATATCAGGGCTCTCTCAGCCCCACTTCCCTCACAGGGTGCCTGTTGTGGGGAGAGGAAAGGGAAGGTGATTGGAAGCTGCTTTGAGACCCCTTCGCGTAGAGAAAAGTGGCATCTAAGAACCAACACTTCTTCTTCTTCTCCAGTAATATCAGGGCTCTCTCAGCCTCACCCACCTCACAGGGTGTCTGATGTGGGGAGAGGAAAGTGAAGGTGACTGGAAGCCCCTTTGAGCCTCCTTCGGGTAGAGAAAAGCGGCCTATAAGAACCAACTCCTCTTCCTCTGTACTAAAATTGACTGTAGCACTTTCACTGTGGGGATGAGGGGGGAATTGGGAAACTCTTTTGTACTTCGACAGATTGAGAATGCAAAGAATGAAATCCCTCCCACACATCCCCCTCCAAGAGACGGTGCTCAGATGAAGCCACGGCTACTTGAACTATAGCTTTAGAAAGCCACAGGTGGGCAAACACTTCCATAAAAACCCCTGCAGCAGAAAAATAAGCTGATCCAAAGATAAGGCCATGTACAATTTCTGTTAATGTTTCCCGGAGAATGTTTTAGAGAAAAGTACTATTATAATATCAGGTCAGCCTCACCTGTCTTGTTAATATACTGTCGTATGATTATGTATAATGAGACAGGTGGTGTTGACCTGACACTTCGGTCCCCCCCCCCCTCACCATTTTGAATGTAAAACGCTGGTGGTTGTTATTCTCAGTAGAAAGGAATTTGGATCAAAGGGACTGCTGCTTCATGCAATGAGTGAAGAAAATGGGGAATTTTATACCAGAGGATGTAGTGATGGTCACAGGCAACAAAAGAGGATTAGTTGGTCTTCTAAAGCATAGGTCCATCAGTGGCTACTAGCCATGGTGACAGGGAGAAACCTTCACATTCAAAGGCACTAAACCTCTGGATCCCAGAGCCAGGAGGTGACATCAGGGGAAGGCCTCAGCCTCTGTGCCCTGTTGTTGGCCTCCAGTTGGTCGGCTGTTGTGTGACACACGTTACGGGACTAGGTGGACCACTGGTATGATCCAGCAGGGCTCTTATGTTCTTATGAAGGCCTTGGCCTCTTGGCCCTGTTATTGACCCTCCAGAGGAACTGGTTGGCCTCTGTGTGAGACAGGATGCTAGATTAGGGATGTAGACAAACTGGAGCGTGTCCAGAGGAGGGCAACAAAGAAGGTGAGGGGTTTGGAGACGAAGACGTAGGAAGAAACGTTGGGAGAGCTTGGTCTGTTTAGCCTAGAGAGGAGATGCCTGAGAGGGGATCTGGACATTTTTAAGCAGAGGCTGGATAGCCATCTGATGGAGAAGCTGATTCTGTGAAGGCTTAAGGGGGTGGCAGGTGACAGTGGATGAGCGAGAAGGTGGTGAGTGTCCTGCATAGTGCAGGGGGTTGGACTAGATGACCCAAGAGGTCCCTTCCAACTCTATGATTCTAGATGGACCCCTGATCTCCTGATGTTCTGATCAGGCTAAGGCTTCAGACTCTACTCCCTGTTGTTGAATTTCCAGAAGAACTGGTTGGCCTCTGTGTGAGACAGGATGCTGGATTAGATGGACCACTGCTTGCCTCAGTCAACAAAATTGGGCAAATCGTTTTTGCATAGTGTCATAAAATCTGTTGGACCAGGACAAGTAGGAATTTGCCAGTGGCAAAATGATTGTTGTTGTTATGTGCGAAGTCGTGTCCGACCCATCGTGACCCCATGGACAATGATCCTCCAGGCCTTCCTGTCCTCTCCCATTCCCCAGAGTCCATTTAAGTTTGCACCAACTGCTTCAGTGACTCCATCCAGCCACCTCATTCTCTGTCGTCCCCTTCTTCTTTTGCCCTCAGTCGCTCCCAGCATTAGGCTCTTCTCCAGGGAGTCCTTCCTTCTCATGAGGTGGCCAAAGTATTTGAGTTTCATCTTCAGGATCTGGCCTTCTAAAGAGCAGTCAGGGTTGATCTCCTCTAGGACTGACCGGTTTGTTCGCCTTGCAGTCCAAGGGACTCGCAAGAGTCTTCTCCAGCACCAGAGCTCAAAAGCCACAATTCTTTGATGCTCGGCCTTCCTTATGGTCCAACTTTCGCAGCCACACATTGCAACTGGGAAGACCATAGCCTTGACTAAACGCACTTTTGTTGGCAGGGTGATGGCAAAATGATACCTTTCCCCAAAACACTTAACCATTATCTGTGTCTCATTTGATTCCCCCTCCCCTTAAGGCTTCTGAAGTCTACTTTCAAATCAGCTCTCTGACCTCCTTTTCATAAATCTTGTCATCTAGAGCCCAAAGCTGGCGGGGGAATTGTCTCCCTTTCTCCACCGGCTGGGTGTGAATCAGCCTGATATTCAAGGATCTGAAACGGTCTTTTTCAGCATGACTTTCCCAAATCCACCCAATACAGATGCATGTGCACCTCTGTTGGCTGTCCTCGGCCCTCCAACTGCTTTCTCAGTAGTGAACTGAGGCTCCAACCCTTGATGCTCTCCCATCCATAATTTTAAAAATGCACACATGCTCAAAATGGTTGACTTGGGTGGGGTGCCTGAGACTCCGGGTTTCTGCTGTTCTATTCTTAGCTCAATTGCTGTTTCTCTTTCTGGCTTTCAGCGCTGAAGCTGATGCCTCTTTATTTTCTTGTATTGTTGATGCTCCAATCTGGCCTTGCATTGAGACTTCAGACAACACTATAGAACTTCCTTGTGATTTCGATGTGATGCCTCTGTTGATGCAGCCCAAGACTGCATTTGCCTTCTTCACTGCCTCATCATACTGTCTGCTCACGTTTAGCGTTCAGTCCACAGGTACCCCAAGAACTCTTTCACATGCCCTACTGCCCGATGCCAGGCAATGAATCCGGGCCCTTCTGCATGCCAAGCAGATGCTCTACCACCGAGCCACTGTCCCTCCCTTGTTTTTGTGCCCATGAGTGTGTTTAGTGTTGAAGCCGACAAAACTTGCAAAAGGCTGAGCTGGCTGCATAATTCCAAGGCAGAATCCCAGAAGCTTGCAGCATTGCTGGATCCTTTAACCTCTGCATTTCCCCAATGCAAAGGAGGAAGGCACATCTTCAGGGAGCTTTTGGAGTTGCTAAGCGAACGAGTCTGACTGAGATGGACCAGCTGGTCTCTAAAACAGAATACTGTCTCTAAGATGGCCTGCACCACCTTTCTGCCAGCTGGTGTCCCTCAAGGCGGGTTACTTCATCTAGTGTTTTTGAGTCCTCTCCTTCCCCCGAAGAGCTTACAGTGCAGTACGGAGCTTTTCCTCTCCTCATTTGATGCTCAAAACAACCTTCATTATTGCACTTATAGTCTGCCTTTTCCCGGCAGGCAGGGAGAGATTACCCTGAGGATCTCCTGGTGGGCTTTCATGGCTGCATAGAATCATAGAAGCATAGTTGGAAGGGACCTCCTGGGTCATCTAGTCCAACCCTCTGCACTATGCAGGACAAGAAGACCTTAAACTGGATTGAGGATTGACAGCCTCCAGGTAGAAGCTGGGGATCTCCCAGCATTCCAAGCAATCTCCAGTCTACATAGATCAGTTCCCCTGGGGAAAATGGCTGCTCTGAAAAATGGACTCTATGCCATTAGACCCCATTGAAATCCCTCCCCTCCCCAAACCCTGCCAGATCTATTGGGAAATACTTGGAGACTTTGGGAGAGGATCCAGTAGTGGGTGGGATTTGGAAGCCAGGGACTTCAATGGAATATAATGCTGTGGGGCCCACCCTCTAAAGCAGGGGCACTCAACCTGTGGTCCTCCAAATGTTCATGGACTACAATTCCCATGAGCCCTTGCCAGCAAACACTGGCAGGGGCTCCTGGGAATTGTAGTCCATGAGCATCTGGAGGACCACAGGTTGACTACCTCTGCTCTAAAGCAGCCATTTTCTGCAAGGGAATGGATCTCTATGGTCTGAAGGTCGGGTTTCCAGCTCTGGGGATAAGCTGTAATTCCAGGGGATCCCCAGGTGGGACCGACCTGGCATCGCCATGCCCTCCTCAAGAACCACTCCCCAAATCTCCAGGTATTTGCTAACCTGGATTTGCAACATCCTAAAACCACCACTGAAACCACTATTCTATGTTGGATTGGAATCTGGGGTTCTCCTCTGCCACGTCTTCATCCAAGTTCCTTCAGCCAAGGAATGCTCTCAGTCTGACCCGTCAATCTCAATTGGAGTCCTCCTCCCTGGACTGAAGGAAGTTATAAGATTAAATAGGATAAAACCCTGCGGGCAGCCTGCATTTAAATTACAGGCAGAAAGGTACCAGCTAGATAGGAGGGGTTTTTTTTTAACAGTAAGGGTAGTTCAGCAGTAGAGACTTCCTGCTTTTGGAGCACATTCCCCCCTGCTTGCCTCCAGAACAACAGATAGTTAGATAAGTCTCTCTCATGCTCTCTTTCTATACATAGTTGTTTCTCTTGTGAGTCACAACTATTTTATTCTTTAATTAGCCTGGTGATTTATTCTCTCTCTTTCTCTCTCTGCATATTCAAGCTCTGTCAACAGGTAGGAGACTTGTTGGAACTTCCACCTGACATGCAGTTTTGCATAGAAGTTTCCGGCTCAGCAAATTATTCAAAAATTGGGGACAAAGGAACATACCTTCATGACCAGTAATACTGTCTAAGAAGAACTACCTCTGGCTTGTTTTTTGCAGGTTCAACCTAACTTTTAATCTTCATTCTCCATCCAACAGTTCAGAGCGGTACTCCGCCCCCCCCCCAACCAAACTTTTAGAGCCTATGGGTTTGGATTTCTGACTCTGTGGTGGGCACAGCCGCAAAATGGTAGCTGCAAGGGGTGGAGCCAGTCACAAAATGGCTGCCCCTGACCTTCAGTCACTAAGTGAAGACCCTTGTGCCATGGTGGCAGCTGCTATCAAACCAATGTTTCAAAAAAATCTGCCCAGCCGATCAAAACTCCAGTGGCCAATCTGACATCTTGCCAGGTGTGACGGAGAGCACTTAGTAAAGTTCCAAGCAGTGAAGTGACAGGGAACCAGTAAGTGAAGGGTTAAACTCTTCACTGAAGCGGAGAGCTTGAGTGACATGCTGCTCAAAATGCTCTGATTGGCTAGCAGTGACTGGGAGAGAAGTCTTATGAGACGGTATGCCAGGGGTAGTCAAACTGCGGCCCTCCAGATGTCCATGGACTACAATTCCCAGGAGCCCCTGCCAGTGAATGCTGGCAGGGGCTCCTGGGAATTGTAGTCCATGGACATCTGGAGGGCCGCAGTTTGACTACTGCTGCTGTATGCAAAGGGAATTGGGTATTCTAAGAGAAGCTTGTGTTGAAAGAAGATCTGTCTGTGCTCTGAGGAGACAGAGGACACCATCTTGACCAGGCCAGACTGCGGCCCTCCGGATGTCCATGGACTACAATTCCCATGAGCCCCTGCCAGCATTTGCTGGCAGGGGCTCGTGGGAATTGTAGTCCATGGACATCCGGAGGGCCACAGTTTGCCCACCCCTGACCTTGACTAATAGTCTGGATTCAGCATAGCCACGGGTGCTCACAGGTTTTGGAAACGGGGCTGTGGCTCAGATGCTTTGCGCATGGAAGGCCCCAGGTTCCATCTCCCACATCTTCATTAAGAAACAACAACAATAAAACCGGACCAGGCAGTAGGCTTTCTGAAAGACGGCTGCCTGCACCCATGGGGAGCTGCTGCCTGCCTGAGTAGACAATACTGCTGCGTCTGTTCATGTGTCAACTCACGCAGCAGGCAGCTGCAAGTGTGTCGGGAGGGCAGAAAGGAAAAAGCCACTTCAGTCTGCCGGGAAGGATTTCGTTGTTCACGTGATATAAATAATTATCTGCAAGCTGGAAGACTAGTATAGCATGTGAACAACTTCTCCGTGTTAAGTCAAAGCTTTGTAGGGCAGGACATTAATAGGCTTGCCAGTTCTGGGTTGGGGAATACCTGGAGAGTTTGGGGTGGAGTGGGCGGGGTTTGGGGAGGGGAGGGGCCTCAGTGCTATATAAGGCTATGGAATCTACCTTGCAAAGCAGCCATTTTCTCTAGAGTTACTGGAGACGAGCTGGAATTCCAGGGGGTCTCCGGGTCCCACCTCAGGGCTGGCATCCCTAGATGTGACTCTCCCCCGCTTTTTGTCTGGTTTGGTACAGCCCATGATTTTATGCTGTTTTACCCTGTTTTATTTTGTAGCCTGCTTTATTTTGTATGCCCACTTGGAGCAGGTTCTGGGGAGAGACGGGGCATAAATGATGTCCATTATAAAACAAAAATAGGAAAATGAAAATTAGGGTTGCTTAGCTTCCGGGAAAGGGGGACAGAGATCTCCTGGCATTACAGCTCATCTCCAGGCGACAGAGATCAGTTCCCCTGGAGAAAAGGGCTGCTTTAGAGGGGTTGACTCCTTAGCATTGTACCCCAGAGGTTCCTCCTCACCGCAAATTCCACCCCTACTCAGCCTCCCCCCTCAAAATCTCCTGGTATTTCCCAACCTGGAGCTGGCGACCCTAATTCTAAGAGCTGTGCACCCTGGTTGGATTTGAACCTTAAGCCTAGATAGGTTTGCATCTCGCTTTCAACATTTTTGTTGAATTGGCACTTGATAGCCGGTCCTGGCATCATGCATCCATTTCATTTCATTCCTGTTTCTTAGATCTTGGGGTCTAGGGAAGAGAATTCCTATTCATGCCTCCGTAGTATGAGAGCTGAACATTGCATGCTTTTTTGGCTCCAGTTCCTTTCATGTCTTCAGCCAGCCGATAAAGCGGGTATTTATAGAGCCTAAATAAATGCTAACTCAATTAATTATATCATGCAATGGAATTAAGGTGCCATTAGGGTTGCGATATTTTTAATTATAGGAAATCTGGGCTAAGGATTCTGTGGCAAACTTGAGTCTGCTCCGCCCATGCTCCGTAGGCATTCGGTCTTCAGAAGATTCTAGCACCAGTCAATAAGCACCAGGCGGCACATTGCATACAGATTAGAAGAATTGGTTTTTATACACTACTTTTCACTGCTTGAAGGAGTCTCAAAGTGGCTTGCAGTCGCCTTCCCGTCCTCTCCCCACAACAGACATCCTGTGAGGGAGGTGGGGTTGAGAGAGCTCTGACAGAACTGCTCTGGGAGAACAGCTCTAACAGGACTGTGACTCATCCAAGGTCCCCTGGCTGGCTGCATGTGCAGGGATGGGGAATCAAACGCGGCTCACCAGATTAGAAGGTGCTGCTCTTAGCCATGACACCTAGCTGGCTCTCCAACTGATCAAAGGCATGAGTGCCTTTCCCCCCCCCCCCCAAATTAAAGTGTTGATTCAAAATGGGTTCTGAAACTGTGTAGCGAGAAAGAGCACAGGGCACTCTTTAGGGAAAGGAAGATTTTAAGCACCTCTCACCTAAGTACATATCTAAGGCGACCCCAGCACTGGGTTTAGCTGAAAAGATTTGAAGAAGAAGAAGAGTTGGTTCTTATATGCCACCTTTCCCTACCCAAAGGAGGCTCAAAGCGGCTTACAGTCGCCTTCCCTTTCCTCTCCCCACAACAGACACCCTGTGGGGTGGGTGAGGCTGAGAGAGCCCTGATATCACTGCCCGGTAAGAACAGCTTTATCAGTGCTGTGACTAGCCCAAGGTCACCCAGCTGGATGCATGTCGGGGAGCGCAGAATCGAACCCGGCATGCCAGATTACAAGTCTGCACTCCTAACCACTACACCAAACTGGCTCTTGGATTTGAAGAGATCTGACCCTACCATGCCTTTTCATGTCTTACCTGCCTCTCACTACACCTTGATTTATCCAGCAGGGTAGTAATGCGGGTGAACAAGAACTTGGGTTACTTGGGGACTGTAAGCAGACACTGTGATGTGGCGAAAAAGAAGGTGAATGCAATCTTGGGCTGGATCCACAGAGATATCACTTCAGAATCACAAGATTTTATATTCCGGCATTGGTCAGACCCTACCTGGAGTCCTGTGGGCAGTTCTGGAGGCTTCACTTCAACAAGAATGTGGACAAAATGGAGAGGGTGCAGAGGAGGGATGAGGATTTTCCAGGGCCTGGGGACCAAGCCCTAGGAGGAAAGGCTGAGGGACTTGGGAATATTTAACCTTAAGAAGAGGTTGAGAGCGGTACATCATTGCTCTCTTGAACAATTTGGAGGGCAGGGAGCATTTCCTGTTGGCAGCAGTAATGGGTTTAAGCTATGTCTAGAAAGGTACTAGCTAGATATGAAGAAAAATTATTTCACAGTCTGAATAGTTCAGCAGTGGAATCAGCAGCCTCAGGAGGTAGGGAGCTCCCCTTCATTGGTGGTATTCAAGCAGCAGCTGGACAGATCCTTCTCCTGGATGCTTGAGGCTGATCCTGCTTTGAGCAGTGGGTGGACTAGATGGCCTGGATGGACCCTTCCCACTCTAGTATTCTAGGAGTCTAGTTCAGCCATGGAATGGGCTGCCTAAGGAGGTGGGGGGCTCCCCCTCACTGGTGGTCTTCAAGCAGTTGGACTAGATGGCTTGTATGACTGCTCCCAACACTGGGGTTCTGTGATCCTACCACTTTTCTGCCAAGTTCAGGATCAATGCTGCCCATATCTCAGAGAGTATATCCGCCCCCATTTTTCTCTACCGGCTGGTACAACTGCAAAAGCATGGAGGTGGCCTGCCTAATCGAATGCCGGGAACTAGACTGCCAACTGAAGCCCAGCACAGATATTAGGGACATGTTGAGCAGCAGAGACAAGTTCAGCCCAATGCAAGTTCAGACCTATCAAGTGCACCAGCAATGCATGGTGGCCCGCCATACGCTCACTTAGGTGCCCCACAGAAGTGACATCCAGCCGCAAGGTCTCACAGTGACCCCAGCGAGGGTCTTTCAAGGCAAGTGAGAAGCAGAGTGGGTTTCCCATCACCTTCCTCTTCAGGGTCTTCCAACCCTGCTTGGCTTCTGAGGTTTGATATGATAAGACTTTGCCATGCCGCCTTCCCTCCCCCTCCCCTTTTTATATGCAGCTAAAAAACATAATCCCCTTCTAGAGTAATTAGATCAGGGGTAGTCAAACTGCGGCCCTCCAGATGTCTGTGGACTACAATTCCCAGGAGCCCCTGCCAGCATTCTGGGAATTGTAGTCCATGGACATCTGGAGGGCTGCAGTTTGACTACCCCTGAATTAGATTCTGACATTGCTGTATACTTGGATGTGCCCATGTCCCCCCCCCCCCTCTTATACTGGAATTGGAAATTGGGACATGTCATTTTCCTCTTAATCTAGTTGAAAACTCTTTTGGTTCAAGGGGGAAAATTGCACCTCTTGTGACAACTTGTGATCAGCGCACTTTGCATTGTTACTGAAGAATGCTTTGTCTCTTAATTTTCAGTATTTATACAATATCTTTCTTAAGCAGCGGGCTTTTTTTCAGCAGAAATGAAAAGGTTGAACATTGCAGCTAAAACTCTGTCCAAGATAACACTTTTTCTAAACCCAGAAAGTAAAACTTGGGGGGGGGGGGACATCATCAGATGGTTGCCAGCTCTGGGTTGGGAAATACCTGTAGACTTTGGGGGTGGGGAGGGACTTCAGGAGAGTAAAATGCTATGGAGCTCATCCTCCACAGTAGCCATTTTCTCCTGAGGGACTGATCTCTGTTGCCTGGAGATGAGCTACAATTCCAGGAAATCTGGCATCGCTGTCAGTTCTATGAGATTTTGGGGCTGGAGCCTCGGGAGGGCACAATGTCACTCTCAAAAACAGCTGTTTTCAAGGGAACTGACCTTACCTTGGTTGCCTGGGTTCAGTTGAAATACTGAGAGAACTCCAGGGACCGCCTGGTGGTTGGCAACCCTTAGCATTGACCAATAATTTTAGTGCTTTAATCCTAATGCTTTAGGATGCTTAGGGCTGATCCTGCGTTGAGCAGGGGGTTGGACATAGATGGCCTGTATGGCCCCTTCCAACTCTATGATTCTAATAATACGACTCTGCATAAGGCAGCTTTATGGACCCGTGGTCACCACTGGTGCGTTTTCCCTCCTCTGTTCTTTGGCGGCTTTCTTTCCCCCATCACCTCATTTCCCTCGCTCCCTCTTTTTCAAAAACTCTCTGCATTTCTCTCTGTGCCTCACTGCTGCGCTGTGTGGGCAGGTGAATTCCAGCTTTTTATGGTGGGGGGGAAAAAGTCACCCACACAAGCTGCTGCTCTCCATGTCTCCAGAGCCGTGTGAGGCACAGTCGGTGTTGCGGGGAGTGTGACTTTTCTTGCATCCGACCCAAACCCGCCAGCTCCACTCGGTTAACGTGACAACGCAGGGAGGCCGGGCTCTTACAGCCCAGCAAGCCTGCGGAGGGGTGTGCCCTTTTGGACCAGCGTCGTAGCTCCGTCTCACCGTGGCTTCTCTTCTCGGTCAGCGAATCCAGGATTGGGTCTCTCGCCCGCTCTTTTACTGTTGGCATTATGAATACGTCTGCAGTTTTAAAAGAAGATCTGTATTACTGCTGGTGGCTGCTGATGGCAAAGGAGATGTATTTGGCCCAGAATTCATTATCCTAGCTCTGGCATGTCCCTGCCAAATTTGAATCCAGAGGTGGGAAAGATTTTTGCTGGCTGAGACAATTGGCAATACATTTAACCTTATTGAATGAATGTATGAAACGGCCTGTTGGGGACTGGCCAGTTCCAGCAGAGCCCAGTGACATGGAGGAGTCCACTGAAAAGAAGAAGAGTTGGGTTTTATACCCCGCTTTTTACTAACTGAAGGTGTCTCAAAGCAGCTTACAATCGTCTTCCCTTCCTCTCCCCACAACAGACACCCTGTCGGGTAGGAGAGACGGAGAGAGCACGGTCGGGACTGCTCGGTCAGAACTGCACTATCAGGGCTGTCACGAGCCCAAGGTCACCCAGCGGGCTGCATGTGGAGGAGCGGGAAATCCAATCTGGCTCGCCAGATTAGAAGCCGCTGCTCTTAACTGGCTCGGTAGACCTGACCCAAACCCCCAGCCCGTAAGAGACACTGCAGGACAAGGCAGTCTCTGATTAGCTACACATGGATCCACGGCCAGGCCCCAGTACAATGTCCCCTCAGCCTGCCAGCCCTGGAGCTGCAAGACAAAAAGAACAGTGCTGGATTGGTAGCATCAGCAACGAGGATGAGCCGACATGCTGTCTGAAAGCTCTGCCCATGAGGTTGGGAGTTTGATCCCAGCAGCTGGCTCAAGGTTGACTCAGCCTTCCATCCTTCCGAGGTCGGTAAAATGAGTACCCAGCTTGCTGGGGGGTAAACGGTAATGACTGGGGAAGGCACTGGCAAACCACCCCGTATTGAGTCTGCCATGAAAACGCTGGAGGGCATCACCCCAAGGGTCAGACATGACCCAGTGCTTGCACAGAGGGATACCTTTGTTTTTACTGCCTGATATTTTAACTGAAGAAGCCAGGGATTGAACCTGCAACCTTCTGCATGTCAAGCAGAGGCTCCGCCACTGAACCACAGCCCTTCCCCTATGGCTCTCAAAGGCAGGGAAGCCTGTGGTTGAAATCGGCAGGGCTGGTGCAGGCTTCAGGGATGCTCAGTTATCCCTGGAGCAAAACCCTCTGTGTAAATCCAGACCCTGCAAATGGTCAGGGGTCAGCCAGAGGGTAGCAATGCCTTTTCCTAGGGTTCTTCAACATTTTTGTGACTCAAATGTAGAACTCTGTTGTGGTGTCCGCTGTGGGGAGAGGAGGGGGGAAGGTGTTTGTAAGTTAGAATCATAGAGTTGGAAGGGCATCTAGTCCGACCCCCTGCTCAACGCAGGATCAGCCACTTCCTAAGCATCCTAAAGTTGCTTTGGGACTCCTTTGTTTCGTGAAAAGTGTGGTGTAGAAACCCAACTCTTCTTCTCTATCCAATCCATTTGATTGGAGGTGTTGGGGATTGAACCTGGGACCATCGTCTTACAAAGCAGATGCTCTACCACCCCACTATGAAGCCACCCCAAAGATTCTTCAGTGTGCTTTCACAAGAACCTGCCAGTTGTCTGCTAGGGATGAACAAACGTTCCCTATTTTCTTCATCTTAGCATTTTTGTCAATGGTTTATGTTCTCTGCTTTTCATCGCTGGTTTTACAGGCTCATTTGTATTAAGTGCGCTCTTTGCATGCTTTTTATATGGCAGTTGTGCACGCCAGGTACATCACTGATGGGCATAATACTGAGACGCCTGACACTGATGTATTGATGCGTAAACAATGTTGGAAATGCATCATGTTTAGGAGGGAAGCGTGAGAATACTGCAAACAGTGTGAAAATATGTACTCAAGTGGGTCTGATTTGCAAAAGACGGAGAAACTGGCAGCCTTCAAGCAAAGGTTGGATGCACACTTTTCTTGGATGCTTTAGGATGCTTTGGGCTGATCCTGCGTTGAGCAGGGGGTTGGACTAGATGGCCTGTGTGGCCCCTTTCTGTGATTCTGTTTAAAATGTCATTTTCCCCCTCAATTAAACAGCAGGAATGCAAATGGAACAATTTAGGATGCTTTTGGCTGGTCCTGCATTGAGCAGGTTGTTGGACTGGATGGCCTGTGTGGCCCCTTCCAACTCTAGGATTCTATGATTTGGGGCAGAGGAACACCCCAAGGTGCAAGCCCGGTCCTGTGCATCTGGTTGTTTGCGCACAACTCTTCTGCCCCCCAAAGTCACAAGCCTGAGGGCTTGAAGTCAGGAATGCTCTAGTGCAATGAATTCACAGACTTGTCATTTAACAAGGAGTTCACATTTGGGCCTATGTAGGGTTGGAACAAGATGTTCTTGGAAGCCGTTCTCCGTCGAACAGTAGTGGGATCCATCTGCTCTTTGGGGGAGTGGCTGCTTTTTTTTATTAAACGCTTAAAATGCATTCAACATTTGTTTGAGCAGTTCTTGTTGAGATTTCTTTGAACAGTTTATTCTTCTTAGATTCTGTGGTCCTCCGAAGCTAGGACCACGTCACCGCCCCCTGTGCTCCTCTTCCTCAGTCCAGCTTGTCTAGCTCTCACCTGAATGCGACTTTGATTCCCGTTACTTGGAATAGCTAACGGCTGTTAGGGCTTCCAACTTCCAGCTCGCGGCTGGAGATCTCCTGGGGCTGTTCCGCACATTGGCCATTATGGCGTGAAGCCTGCTGTATGGCAAAGCGCAAAAAATAATCGTGACTCACCGGCACTCCACACTTCTCAAGCTGACTCGGATGTTTCTGGATGCTTTTTGCACATCTTGTACTCCTCACTCGCGGCTGGAAATGTAAGGAGAAAGAGCAAGGCGCTTTAGGATATTTGGGCTTTGCCCTGCCTACCACTGTCGCCAACCAATCCCCTCCCGGCATGGCTGATTGACATATGAACTTCCAGTGATTGGCGATTTTTAAAAAAATAGACTTATTCATTTAAATGTAGAGGCACAGACAATCACAGCCGGGGTGTGTGTCCACCTATTCACTGATCCAGGTGGTTTTCCATTTTTAAAAAGAGCTTCCCATCCTGGGAAGTGGAGAGAGGGAGCCGGGTGCGAGGGCAGGATGTTGGAGGTGGAGGTAGCGCTTCTTCACCTATATATAGCATCTGCAGATGGTAAGCATGATGCCAAATTTATAGCATGCAGAAAGGCACCTGGAGTGACATCTGATCTCCAGACCATAGAGATCAGTCCCCCTGGAGAAAAATCAAATAATCATAGAGTTAGAAGGGGCCCTACAGGCCATCTCACTGGCAGTCTTCAAGCAAAGGTTGGATACACACTTTTCTTGGATGCTTTAGGATGCTTGGGGCTGATCTTGTGTTGAGCAGGGGGTTGGACTAGATGGCCTGAATAGACCCTTCCAACTCTATGATTCTATGATTCTATGATTCATCTAGTACAACCCCCTGCTCAACTAGGATCAGCCCAAAATGGCCACTTTGGAAGGTGAACTCTAAGGCATTATAGGTAAAGGTAAAGGTATCCCCTGTGCAAGCACCGAGTCATGTCTGACCCTTGGGGTGACGCCCTCTAGCGTTTTCTTGGCAGACTCAATACGGGGTGGTTTGCCAGTGCCTTCCCCAGTCATTACCATTTACCCCCCAGCAAGCTGGGTACTCATTTTACCGACCTCGGAAGGATGGAAGGCTGAGTCAACCTTGAGCCGGCTGCTGGGATTGAACTCCCAGCCTCATGGGCAAAGCTGTCAGACAGCTGCCTTACCACTCTGCGCCACAAGAGGCTCATAAGGCATTATATCCTATTGGAATTCATCCCTTCCCTAAGCCCCTCAGTCTCCACCCCCAAAATATCCAGGTATTTTCCATTCCAGAGGGGTCAACCTTACTCGCTCTCATAGGCCCTAGCAAGCCAAACAGATGTAATTATCACCCCCCCCCCCCCCAGGAATTGCAACTCCTTTTCACACCACAGAGATCTATGGCCCTGCCCAGGCTCCATCCTCAAAGCTCCATGATTTAGCAGGCCTACCCCTCCACCCCCAGCTCTTGGGCAAGCTCTTGGGCAAGGGAGACCTAGCAATCTTTGGGGACTGGAATTACAGCTCATCTCCAGACTACACAGATCCATTCCCCTGGAGAAACCGGCCGCTTTGGAGGGTGGACTCCTTACACCTCTGAGACACCTCCTCCTCATATCCCACCCATTCCTGGCTCTCCCTGCAAAAAGTCTCCAGGTATTTCCCAGCCCAAAGGTGGCAACCGTAGAACGTGGCCTCCTGTATTTGCTGTCCATGACCACGCAGCGGCCGATTGCCTTTGACTGACATAGACGCCTCAATTTGGTTTTGGGGGCATCTCAGAATTAAGTTTAAAATGGGTTCTCCTATAATTAGGCGTCTGGGTTCCCGGTGCCTTTTCCCCATCAAACCAGCAGACTCCCTCCCCACCGCCCATTTCTCTCCCAGATCCTTTGTTTCTTGTGGATCCTTTTAGAAATCTGTCTTGAATCCAGTCCCTTCCCCCTCGGGCTGCCCCGTCAGCTGACAAGCGGCTGATGCAGCCGATAAGCCTCCTTGTAGTGGCTGTCACCCTCTTCCTCGGTGCTAGTGGTGGCTGCCAGCTCATGACAAGTGACTCACCCGGGTTCGCTTGCCAGCGGTTGAAGACGAAACATCACCAGCTTAGTTTAACACTGTGGGGGGGGGGGATTGTGCAGGAGTGCCGGCTTCATGCCCATGGAAAACAAATCAGAGGGACCCTTGTGTCTTCCTGGTGGCTTCCTGAGGTCAATGACCTGCTCACAAGGAGAGCTCATAGAGCAGCCAAATTGTGGCTCTCCAGATGTCCATGGACTACATTTCCCATGAGCCCCTGCCAGCAGGCCTGTGTGGCCCCTTCCAACTCTATGATTCTGTGCTTCCCTCAAACCACTGTGCATAGGGTTGCAAGGGCACTCCATGCCTCGAAACCCCTAGAGGTTTGGGATTAGAGATGGAGGAGTACAGAGACCTCAGTGGAGTCTAGAAGTGTGCAGTCATAGAATCATAGAGTTGAAAGGGACCTCCTGTGTTATCTAGTCCAACCTCCTGCACTATCCAGGACACTCACAACCCTCTTGCTCATCCACTGTCACCTGCCACCCCCTTGAACCTTCACAGAATCTACCCCTCTAAACAGCTATTTTTTTCCCAGGCGATTGATTGCTGTAGTCCGGAGGTGAGCTGTAATTCCAGGAGACCCTGGGACTCACCTGCTGGCTGGCATTCCTAATTGGAAGCAGTTTAGGTAGGGTATTTTTTATTTTAATATTGGACTCACATGATTATCCATTCCCTTCGGTTCAATATATATATAACCTTTCTGCCTATCGGACATGGCTATTCCAAAACTGAATGGTGAACAGGTGTCACCTGGAAGCACTTCTGATCCTGTCTGCCATGCTTTTCACTCTTTCCATGTTCCAGATGACCTTCTGCCACTACAACGCTGTCCCAATTTGGGTGCTGTCAGTGATTTCTCAGGGAAGCTGCAATACCACCAGGCCGTCTGGAACACGGCACTGTTTCCGAACACCAAGTTCCCCCTTGTCTGCGTGTTTACGTGTTGCTTGTCAGCTTTGATTTTGATTCACCAAAGGTTCCACCAAGCCAAATGGCCTGCTGTCTTCCCCCAGAATGCTGTCGAACACTGAAATGTGACAAGCATTTGTTTCATAACCAATTAGCATACAATGCCAGGTACATCGCCGCACCTGTTGGCATTTGGCACCACGCCTTGATGTGTCATCTGGAATCCTGTGATCAGACCAGTGCTGTGGCATCTAGTCTGGAGAATCTGCGCTGATTCTGCACTGACTTTGTTTTTTCCACTGTGGATCCTGCTGAATTCTGATAGATTTGAACTTGGGTCTTCCTCTACCCCCCCTTCTCAATTGAAACAAAGTGTTCTGCACTTGATTGGGGAAGCTCAGAGTGGAGAGGGGAGCCAAGCACAGCAGGAGGCTCTTTCTTTTCTTGAACTAGAGGGAGGGGGAGAGGGAAGAAAACCAAGAAACAAATCCCTGCTGAGAGAAGAGTGGGCTTCTGGAGCGTAATCACTTTAAGGGAAGCCTTGCAACCAGGAAGTCTTTGAACTGATGTCCTGGCCAATCAGGGAAGACTGCTTTGCTTCGAGGCACGAGCAGTGAGTTAATTCACAAAAAGGCAAGATCTACATATTTACTCATAGCGTTTTTTGAAATATCGAGGCTTATATCCACTCCAGGATATCACGAGGGAAATGTAGGGTCACCATGAATCAATCTTGCATGTTGCAGAGGGAAAATTTAAAGCACCCAAAATCGAAACGGAAATAGAATTCAGTGTAGACAGCAGGGATTTAGTCCATCTGGGAGTGGGTAAAAAGCCCCGTGCAGAATACACCCAGGTTTGATTCCCCAGTCCTTCATATGCAGCCAGCTGGGTGACTTGAGTCAGCTGCCATTCTATCAGAGCTCTCTCAGTTCACCTCCCTCACAAGGCACCAGTTGTGAGTAGAAGAAGGGAAGGCGATTGTCATCCGCTTTGAGACACAGGATGACTGCTGGATGACCTTGGGCCAGCCATGGTTCTCTCAGCCCCACCTGCCTCACAATATGCCAGTTGTGAGGAGAAGAGGGGCTTTGAGATGTACAAGGCTTGCTGGGCGATCTTGGGCTGGTCCCAGTTCTCTCCAAACTCTCTAAGTCCCACCTGGCTCACAAGGTGCCTGTTGTGGGGTGAGGAAGGGAAGGTTAGTGTAAGCCACCCTAGGACTCCTTTGGGTAGTAAAAAATGGGGTACAGAAATCCAGCTCTTCTTTTAATCAAGGTATTTTTAAAGGCACATCCTTGTTTAACGGCGCTCTTTTTGTTAAGGTCACTGAATGACAGACTTTGACCATTTAGAATCCCACTGTGGACTTGGCTCAGCTTTGCTTGACTTTTCAAGCACTGGCAGAGATGCCCCTGTTGTCTGAAATAGTTATTATCTTTGAATAAGCTCAGGAAGAAAGCTAAGAGGAAGAGAGCAGATTGATTTGAAAGGTGGGGTTGGAGGCGAGTTTTACGGATACCGTGGACTGCCAGAAAGACAAAGCAGTGGATGCTAGATGAAATCTAGCCGGAACTCTCCCTAGACGTCCAAGGACTAAGCTGAGGCTGTCCTAATTTGGCCTTGTTTTGAGAAGACAGGAGTCCCTGGAAAAGACAAGAATGCTGAGAAAAAGAGGAAAACCCAAGGTGAGAGAGTGCAGAGGGGAGTGATGAGGATAATCCGGGGCATGGGGACCAAGGCCATACATACCATCTAGTCTACCCCCCCTCCAGGCCAGGCTAGATTCTGGAGATTTTTGGTGGGCATGGAACTGGTGTCACTGTGGGTAGTTGTGAGTGTCCTGCATTGTGCAGCGGGTTGGACTAGATGCCCCTTGAGGGATCTTCCAACTCTATGATTCTATAATTCATTCTAAGACAATAGCCAATCACCTGTGCTTCTCCCTGGCCTTGAAAGCCCTTGCTGGGAAAAGCTAAGCAGGACTACTACTTGGATGGAGGACCACCAAGGAAGACTCTGCAGAAGAAGGCCATGGCAAACCACCTCTGCTTCTCACTGGGGCGAGAGCCCCTTGCTAGGGATCCAAGAAGTCAGTTGTGACTCGACAAAGAATCATAGAGTTGGAAGGGATCTCATGGGTCATCCAGTCCAACCCCCTGCACTGTGCAGGACACTCCCAACCCTGCATTTACGTAGGAAAAATCAAATGCATCACTATAGGGTGGGCGAGAGTTGTCTTGGCAATAGTAAGTGTGAAAAGGATCTGGGGGTCTTACTAGACCAGACACTGATCATGAGTCAGCAGTGTGACTCGGTAGCTAAAAGGGCAAACAGACCAAGCTCTCTCAACCTTTCCTCATACAACTTGGTCTCCAAACTCCTCATCTTTGTAGCCTTTGTCTGGACATGCCCCAAACAGCATTTACCATAAGCAGTTGCTCTATCAGAGGGGCCAAGAATCAAGTAGGAGTGGTGGCATCCAGGGAAAGACCAAACAAGCTACAAACAATAAGGCCCTGGGGCTCCAATATGGTATAACAAATTATCCTAATATCAGTCAATTGATCATACCTTTATTGGTATTACAGATTTTTAAAAAAACAGAACAAAATAGCTGGTTCATCACATTATCCCAATGTAATAGACATCGAGGGAGTCTTCAATCTTCAGTTAATTCTTTAATAAGCAAAATTCTTGATCAATCCCGACAGCTTTATCAAGTGTAATTAGTAATTGTTCTGAAAGTATTAAATAAGTGTATAACCAGCATATATGACATGAAGGCACGCTCAAAGTGTTTTCAGCTGGGAGCTTCAGTTTTGAGGGGCAATCTGTGAACAGAGAATCTAAATCAAAACAGAACATTGGAAATATGAATCATTGTAATGACATGGCATAAATATAAAGCTCTGTAGTATAAAAAGAAAAATTTACCTGCTAATGATAAAGAATAAACGGAAGATTGAAGATTCCCTCGATGTCTATTTAGTATACTGGAAGAATTCCCTATCAGAGGGATGGCAGCATGGTATAGCCCAGTTTTGTCTGATCTTGGGAGCCATGAAGGGTTGGTACTTGGAAGAGAGACCACCAAGGAAGGCTCTGTGGAGGAAGGTGATGGCCAACCACCTTTACTTCTCCAATGCCATGAAAGCTCCTTGCTGGGCCAGCCGTAATTTGGAAGCTAAACAGAGTTGGTACTTGGAAGGGAGACCCCCAAGGAAGGCTCTGCAGAGGCAGGCAATGGCCAACCACCTCTGCTTCACTCTGGAGCATGTACAGAGGAGGGCAACAAAGATTGTGAGGGGTTTGGAGACCAAGACGGATGAGAAAAGGTTGGGGGAGCTTGGTCTGTTTAGCCTGGAGAAGAGACGACTGAGAGGGGATCTGATCACCATCTTCAAGTATTTAAAAGGCTGCCATATGGAGGATGGAGCAGAATTGTTCTCTCTTGCCCCGGAGGGACGGACCAGAACCAATGGGATGTAATTAATGCAAAAGAAATTCTGTCTAAACATCTGGAAGAAATTCCTGACAGTCAGAGCGGTTTCTCAGTGGAACAGGCTTCCTCGGGAGGTGGTGGGTTCTCCATCTTTGGGGATTTCTAAACAGAGGCTGGAGAGCCATCTGACGGAGAGGCTGATTCTGTGAAGGCTCAAGGGGGTGGCAGGTGACAGTGGGTGAGTGACAGAGTTGTGAGTGTCCTGTGTAGTGCAGGGGGTTGGACTAGATGATCCAGGATGCCCCTTCCAACTCTGTGATTCTCTGATTCTTGCCTTGAAAGCCCCTTGCTGGCCCCGCCATAGGAAGGCTGCAACTTGATGACACAGAATGCATGCACGTGGGATTGGATTGCAGAGTATCTGGGCACCAGGACGAGACTGAACATCTGCGCGAAGAAATTAGCAGCCGCGCTTTGGCAAGCTGTCTCAGAGAGGTGGGCGGAACTTCAGCCCTGGTTTTGATCAGCTGGCAATTAAAAGAAAATGATCTTAAATAGAAAAGATTCTAATCCTGCCCAGGGCCAGTCGCCCAGAAGCTTTGATGAGGGAGAGAAGCATTTAAAAGCAGGAAGTGGCAATGCCAAGAACGAAGGCTCCCTTTCCTATGCAAATGCAGTTTGTCAATCGTGCAGCTGGTCTGAATGCACCCTAATAAGAGGGAAGGCACTAGCATTTGGACCACACAAAGCATCCCACTCTGAACATGACGGTTAGCCAGTGAGACCTTTGGCTAAAAATAGGATGAAGAGGTAGAGTTGCAGCTAGTGGGATAAAGGGCTTATAGACTTATGGGGAACTTGGAGGGTTTTCAAGGCCTGAGATCGATAGAGGCAATTTGCCATTGCTGGCCTCTGCATAGCAGCCTGGACTTCCTTGAGGGTCTCCCAACCAACTCCTAAGCAGGAGTGACCCCACTTCACTTCCAGGGTCTGATAAATTCAAGTGGGTAGCCATGCTGGTCTGAAGCAGCACAACAAAACCAAACCAGAGTCCAGTGGCACCTTTAAGACCAACAAAGATTTGTTCGAGGCGTGGGCTTTCGAGTGCAAGCCCTCTTCCTCAGACTGTGCTTGCACTCAAAAGCTTACACCTTGAGTAAATCTTTGTTGGTCTTAAAGATGCCACTGGACTCTGGTTTTGTCTGCACCCAGGGTATGTCCAGATACTGAATTTTACAAGGGAAGCAATATTGGGGGGAAAAAATCCAGGGGGTAGCCAGAGGCAGTGATTCTGGTCCAGAAGTGTTCTTACCCCTAGGGTTGCCAACCCTGCGGCATCATGTCCTGCTGAGGTCCCTCTCCAAAACCAGCCACCTGCAAGCCCCCCCACTCAAATGCTGGACATTGAACCTGGGACCTTCTGCTTGCCGAGCTGGTGCTCTACTCCGGAGTCACGGCCCCTTCTTCATTTGGTACCACTTCCTGTACTGGCCATCCTGTTTCAACCCCCCCAGGTTCACAGCCTTCCTCTTCCTCCGCCATAATAGATTTTAAAATTGTTTCAAACAGTTAAAAGTATCGCAAATAGTCAGCAACTGATCAATGCCAGATTCTGGTCCCCTAGTGGTGAGAGAGGAAGGGGGCAATGTTGGTGAGAGTGGCCTATCTGGATGAACTCAGAGAATTTCTACTCGTCTCCACTATAAGCTTGGCGGAAGAGCTCCGTCTTGCATGCCCTGTGGAACTCAGCTCTGTCAGGGCCATGATCATCTCTGGGAGCTCATTCCACCATGCAAGAGACAAGGCCAAGAAAGCCCTGGCTCTGTTTGTTTGAGTCCAATCGTACTTCCTTGTGTCTGGGGACCATTAACTGGTTGGCACTGCCTGTTCGTAATGCTCTCCGGAAGATGTTTTTAGAGAGGCAGTCCCTCAGATGTCCTACTATTATCTGGATAGACAGTAGATTACAAATATGTCCATTCAGGCCAAGCCCCAGAGCTCTTCTTACTCTGTAAATCCTTGGTATTATATTCAAATCAGTGCTCGTAACGTATTTTTCGAGATGAATGGCCCAAGGCTGCTTCTTGTCTGTTGACGGCACTGTGGTGTTCAGCACAGATTTCCAGCAAACTGCAAATGGAATTGTTTTAGAACATCACTCTACAGAATCTCAATAAATTGCTGTTTATTTATAAATTAAATAAAAAAAATTAGGAGTTAATACGTTTTTATAACCGGGTTATTTTCCTTTGAGCAATATAAGCATTTGTTTTGTTCCCTTTTCTTGCCACCTGCATTTTTTTCTGTAGAAGAGAAGCAGCAAGGGAATGGTTAAAAGAGGGCGGGGTAAGCCTCCTTCAGCAGTTGAGTAAAAGTTGTGTTTTACTGAGTTCACTGCCATCTCATAGGCTTTCCTCTGCATCCTATAAGAAGTTCTCTATTCCTCGTTGTGAGTCTTCCTGCAAACTCAGTCTAGTCATCTCAGTTCCTGTATCTTATTGCTGAGCTCCTCAGTCTACCAGGGAGCCTGCTTGAGATGGGGGCGGAGATGACATTGGGGAGCTATCTCATCAATGGTGGCCAGCATGCTGTGATGCCAGTCACTGACCATGTCACCCAGACCATTAAGAGTAGCGCTGGGAGGCACTGGATCCTGCAGAGAATTCAGGAATCCAGTTGAACCCATATGTCTCTGCAGGCAAGCTACAATCTGCTTGGCGCCCAACTGAAGAGGGAGAGGCAGCCTTAGCCGAGCCTTCAGAGCATAGGGGTCTGACCATGACACAGCATTGACCATGACCATATCCATGTCCAACCCTGTGCTGAAAATACGGTCCATGTCTAATGTGGCCTGTCTAATGGATAGGGCCAACAACAAATTGCAAAAGCCCGAGTACTGCCATGGCTGATACTAGATCCAGCCCATTTCCGGAGGACAGCAGCTCTGCGTGGACTTTAAAGTCCCCCAGAATTAGTAATCTAGGAAACTGTAACATCCAGGCAGCCACCGCCTCCAGCAGGGCTGGCAGAGCATCTGGCAGAGCTTTGGCCATGGGGTAAACACGCCAGATGGCCATGCTTTTGGTTGTGCGCCATCCGAGACCAACACATTAATTTCCTGGAATTGACAGTGTGGGAAGTGCTCTGGAGGAGAAATCCTCATGGATTAGGATTGCCACTCCTCCTCCCTGCCCTGCAGACCATGACTGATGGTGGATGGAGAACCCAGCTGGGGCCAGTTCTTTAAGGGCAATTGTTTCACCCTCCCTGGTCCAGGTTTCCCTCACGCAGCCAGGTCAACCCTGTGCTCCACAAAGTAAGCTTGTAGAGCAGAGCCTTGTGGTTAATTGACCTGGCATAGAATCTACCTTCCAAATCAAACATTTTCTTCAGGAGAACTAATGTCTGTTCCCCTGGAGATCAATTGTAATAGCAGAACATCTCTCACTATTGGCACCCCATACTATTCAAGCACACTTGCTGACTCACAACCATGGGTTCATGGTGAGCATAAAAGAGAAGAAAGGAAACTCTTGAACTCTTTTAAGGGAGGGCAATATTAAAATATAGTATTGTGACCGATGGAACATTCTTCGGAGGGGGTCAGATGCATGAACCTCCCTTCTGATTAGGAGATGTGTGAAAACTTGACCTTTTTTTGGAGTGGCTTTGGGCTTCTGAGGTAATGGGTGTGCTACGGTTGATCTTCTGGCCAATGCTGATGCTGTTCAGTTGAGTTTTGTGGCGGTTGTTATTTTAAAGGCTTCAAGAGATTTTTATCACTTGCTAAAAGAACCTCTGGGAATTAGTCAGCAGGATTATGAAACAGAGGCATAAATAAGCGGATACTCTTACAGTCAGATCCCTCTTTGATATGCAAAGCTGGTAATAGAGAAGTCTTTCAAAGAATAATACAATATTACAATTAAGTTTCTCGTGTGGGGATTTGCGTGACTCGTACCGAGAAACAATTTTGGGGTCTTTGTAAGTTTCTCCTTTGTAAGACAGAAAGCTTGCATATATATACTGTACAATTGTAATACTATATAAGTGTGTTTGCTCGTGTTCTGTATTTTTAAGTAGGTATTAATGTCCGCTTGGATGTGCTGCATTTACACAGAAGTGGGGGAAATAAGATCCCAGGAAATAAGATCCCAGGCCTCGGATCTCCCTGAAAAGACAAACTGAAGGAAAGGTTTTCATCATTGAAGGTGGTCAGGTGTTGAGAATTACCCAGGGCTGGGGGAGATCCCAAAAAGTCATCCAGTCCTGCCCCCCATTTTCTTGGGAGACATAAAAAATGCACACTCCTGACAGGTGCTCATCCCCTCCCCTCCTAAAATCTACCAATAAAAGAGACTCTCCTCGACCTCTGAGGCAGCATATTTATTTATTTATTTATTTACTTACTTACTTATTTATTTATATTTATATACCGCCCTCCCCGAAGGCTCAACCAAGTTGGGGCCATTCCACCAGGTTGGGGCCAGGCAAACGTCCCGAGGGCCCGGGACTACCATCTTATCCCCCATCTTATATTTATGCATCACATTATTATTACCCAAATGTGATACTTTACACTTCTCACTATTAAAATTCATTTTGTTGGCTCCAGCTCAGTTTTCCAATCTATCCAGATCTCCTTGAATAGCAGTCCTTTCCTCTGGGGGATTAGGCACCCATGCTGGGGATTATTAGGAAATGAATGGAAAACTGAACAGACAACATTGTTATTATTATTTTTCAATTTATTACCCGCCACTCCCTGATGGCTTGTGGCGGGTTACAGTGTCTTAAACCCCATTAAAAGACATATATATACAATAACAATTTTTGTAGTTTTCTGTGATGCCCTGACGTGCATCAGCCAGGTTAGCTGGACTCACCAAATCTCTAAGCAGGGTCCACCTTGGCCAGTATTTGGATTGGAGACCAGCAAGGAATACCAGGGTCATGACAGAGGGAAGGAAAGACAAAGCACCATTGAATGGCTGTTTTATTGAAACCCACCACTAGGGGTCGCTGTAAGTTGCTTGTGATTTGATGGCAAAAAAGAGAGAAAGAGAGCAAAAAAAAAAAAAAGATCCATTTGGCATTCCTAGTCAGAGGAACCTTCTCGCAGTCTAAACCAGGGGTAGTCAACCTGTGGTCCTCCAGATGTTCATGGACTACAATTCCCATGAGCCCCCTGCCAGCAAACGCTGGCAGGGGGCTCATGGGAATTGTAGTCCATGAACATCTGGAGGACCACAGGTTGACTACCCCTGGTCTAAACTACGTCCCAGGGCTGCTGTGAGGGAAATCAGGATAACTACATACCCTTGAGCTCCTTGCCAGAAGAAAAGTGGGTACAACTTATTCAAATCAGTCCATGCAGCAGACTATGGCTCATTCCTCACACATTGGACAGTGCACTTTCAAGGTACTTTAGAAATGGATTTTCCTAGTTTTCACAAGAAAACCCCGCTGAAAGAGCCCATTGGATCCTCTTATCCATTTGTGTAATTCACTTATCCATTTGTGAAAGAGCACATTGGAAGTGGATTATCCAATATGTGTGGATTATGAGTGATTTAACGTGCCTGTTTTCTTTCGGAAGCGAAGAACTAGTTTTTTGTACTCCACTTTTTACTACCCGGAGTCTCACACAACCCACCTCTAAGAGTTCTCGAGATATCTTATTTATTTTTTAATTTTTATACCGCTGCGCCGCGATTCACAGCAATGATAAAATACACGGAAATAACATAGCAACCCCTCTGTGGGGCTATTTTATGTGGGGCCGATGATGTGAAAACACACGGTGGTGAGCTCCCCCTCACTGGCAGTCTTCAAGCAAAGGTTGGATACACACTTTTCTTGGATGCTTCAGGATGCTTAGGGCTGATCCTGTGTTGAGCAGGGGGTTGGACTAGATGGCCTGTATGGCCCCTTCCAACTCTATGGTTCTATGATTCTTTGATTCTATCAAATTTAGTAATTTAATTCGTCTCCTTGGATTCCGCGTTGCAAGCAGTTCTGAATTCCGAGCTAACTTTGCCATAGAACGGCAGGTGGCAAAACCAGGGATCTGTTTGTTCCTCCCACTGCAGGATTGATTTCTGAGTGTCCATCTACTGAGTCTGAATCACTCAATGTAACAGCGAGAACTTTGCGAACGGAGCAAATATGTGATTTGCAGGAGCTGCGTTTGTTCAGTCGTCTGTAACCATCAACAATCACAGAAAGATGTCATTTTGAATTGTGGACCATCTTGAGTGCAGTAGTAAAAAAAGAGAATATATAAATGCCGAAAGAGATAAATGAGGTTATGGATCCCCCCCCCCCAGTTTTTAAGCTCTGTGCGGCTTATTTTACAACAGTAATTGGCTGTTCTTTGGCCGTAATAAGCATCATGAGTAGTATTGAACAAGTATTCTTCAAGACGCAATTCGATAAGATGTGCAGAGTTCTACATCTGGGTCACAAAAATAAGTATATGGACTGGGTGGGTAGCAATGTGTGTGCATAAGATACTCTTTAAGTATTTAAAAGGCTGCCATATTGAGGATGGAGCAGAGTTGTTCTCTCTTGCCCCGGAGGGATGGACCAGAACCAATGGGATGAAATTAATGCAAAAGAAATTCCGTCTCAACATCCGGAAGAAGTTCCCGACAGTTAGAGAGGTTCCTCAGTGGAACAGGCTTCCTCGGGAGGTGGTGGGTTCTCCATCTTTGGAGTTTTTAAAACAGAGGCTGGAGAGCCATCTGACAGAGAGGCTGATTCTGTGAAGGCTCAAGCGGGTGGCAGGAGACAGTGGATGAGTGATAGGGATGTGAGCGTCCTGCCTAGTGCAGGGGGTTGGACTAGATGACCCATGAGGTCCCTTCCAAATCTAGTATTCTATGATTCTAGGATACTTGTGGACTGTAGGCTAAGTATGGGCAGACAGTGTGATGTGGTGGTAAAAAATGCAAGTGCAGGTCACAGAGTCATTACAAGATATCACAGTCCCAATGTGTATCACATTGTTCAGACTGTACCTGAGTTTTTGTGTGCAGTTCTGGAGGCCAGACTTCATAAAGGATGTGTGCAAAATGGAAAGGGTGAAGAGGAGAGTGAGGAGAAGGATCCGGGGCCTGAAGACCAAGACCTAGGAGGAAAGGCTGAGGGACTTGGGAAAGTTCGACCTGGAGACGAGTGGGTTGAGAGGAGACATGATTACTCTCCTGACGTATTTGAAAGGTTGTCACTTTGAGGAGGGCAGGGAGCAGTTCTTGTTGGCAGCACAGGATAGGACCTGTAGTAATGGCTTCAAACTGCATGTAGAATGGTACCACCATAATATCAGGAACAAAATGCTAGTAGTCAGAGTAATTCAGCAATTGAATAAACTGTGTAAGGAAATGGTTAGCTCCCTCTTAGTGCTGGTCTTCAAGCAGCGTCTGGACGGATCCTTATCTTGGATGCTTGTGGCTGATCCTGCATTGAGCAGGGGGTGGGACTAGATGGCCTGGATGGCCCCTTCCAACTCCATGATTCCTGGAGTCTGTGCTGTTCCTTAGACCAGGGGTAGTCAACCTGTTGTCCTCCAGATGTTCATGGACTACAATTCCCATGAGCTCCTGCCAGCAAATTCTGGCAGGGGCTCATGGGAACTGTAGTCCATGAACATCTGGAGGACCACAGGTTGACTACCCCTGCCTTAGACCGGATGAATTCCCACCAGCTTAAGGAGCTTTCCTTCTGCTTAAGTTGGAGAATGGTGAAAACTCCACTTAGAATCCCTGGGGCCGTTTTCTCCCCAGATCTGTCTCTTGCCCTGATTTCAAGCTGCCACCGTTCTCAATTTCCACTCCTTTCGCATTAGCTGTGAACATTCAGGCCGTTTCTCTCCTCTGCAAGTGGTGGAAAGGTGGCATTTACACCTCCCACCTCCCTCCTTGTGCGGCTGTAGCCCAAAGCAGGTGAATCTATTAAGGCAGAGTGTCTAAGATTTCTTCTTAAGTTTTTTTCACGGTGTCCCACTTGGCACCTCTTTGTCTAGGTGTTCAGGCCTTCCAGCTGCAGATGCCCTAGAAAGAGGGGTCATGGAAATCTTTTCTGGAAAAAAAAAGAGAGCTAGTACTAAGTAATGAAAAAATATCTTCCCCTCCTCCACCTATCCACTCCATCCTGGTATCATCATCTTTATTGTTGTTCTGTGCCCTTCCTGATAGCTCAGGGCGGATTATAGCACAGTAAAACCATGCTTAAAAAAACAATATAAATGCTAAGTATTAAAAGCATCTGTATTTACATATTTACATTTAGCTTCATTTCAATGAAACTTGGGGGGGGGGGGATTCCAGCTCTTTCCTGGGTGTGTGTGTCAACCTTCCTGTTTTCAACCGTGAGACCAGCTTTTCTGGCCCGAAACGTATGTTCTGTCTTTAAAGTCCTGTAGGTCCCTGGTGTCCTTTGACAGAGCATTCTACCAGGGTGGGGCCAACTCTTTTGGGCCAGGGATCCTAAGCATGCTACCAAGTTTTTTTTTTTCCTGTCCTTGAAACAGAATTTGCATGCGGAAGAAACACCAGGAAGGAAGCTATCAGCTAAGCGGCACAGACAGTAGAAAAATACTATTTTCTCAATCTAGAGTTTGGGATCCCCTGGAATTATAGTTCATCTTCAGATCGAAGAGATCAGTTCCCCTGGAGAAAACGGCTGCATTGAAGGGTGGCCTCCATAGCATTAAACTCCACCAAGGACCTTCTTCACCCTAAATCCCACCCACTCCCAGCTCCACCTCCAAAGTCTCCAGGTATTTCCCAGTGCAGAGCTGGCAACCCTATCTAGAATAGATCTTGCAATCTTTTTCTGGGCACATTAGGGCAGGGGTAGTCAAACTGCGGCCCTCCAGATGTCCATGGACTACAATACCCAGGAGCCCCTGCCAGCATCCGCTGGCAGGGGCTTCTGGGAATTGTGGTCCATGGACATCTGGAGGGCCGCAGTTTGACTACCCCTGCATTAGGGGATTCACAGGTGGCTAGTCTAGGGAACTGTAAACTTGAGGGCAGGGAGTCCCCTAACCCTGATGATAAGCCTAGTATCAGATCATGTGCTTGGCATACTGAAGGTCCCAGGTTCCATCCTTGACCGCTCAAATTGAAATGGCCAAGTAGTGGGATAATGTGAAATATTTTTGCCTGAGACCCTTGAGAGAGACTGCCTGTCAGAGTAGACTTGCTGGCCTTGACAAATCGTCTGATCCAATATAAGACAATTTGACGGATCATTTTCGTTGCATGACCTCCAAATGGCCAAGGCCACACAGTTAAGAGGAATGAACTTGACCCACATTCTCCAAAATGGCGCTGAACAACAGCTACAAACAAGGCCCCAAAATAGCCAGGAAAAAATGGTTTTTTGGGGGGGGAATTTTCTCCTTCCATGAAAGCATCCCTTTTCACCTCCAAGAACAGCTTTTTAAAACCTTTTGACCATGGAAGTATTGCTGAAATGTTTTTCAGGCTTTGAGGAACCAGGAAGTGAGGTCCCCTGGCCATGCCTCCCAGCCACTTAGCTTAGGGCTGATCCTGCGTAGAGCAGGGGGTTGGACTAGATGGCCTGTATGGACCCTTCCAACTCTATGATTCTATGAACCCAAAAGTGAGAGGAGTTTTGGGCAGCAAAGGCTTAAAGGGCCCCTTTCCCCTCCCTCCAGGCCCATCACTGGCCACTTTGGGAGGGGGTGGATCAACCTGTCCCAATAAACAAAAATTAAAACCCTTTTTCTTCCACAGGGGGGATGGCTTTTTCATGCCACAATTTTGGAAAACCTCATGCCACTAGACCAGTGGTTCTCAACCTTCCTAATGCCGCATCCCTTTACTACAGTGCCTTCTGTCGTGGTGACTCCCAGCCATAAAATTATGCCAGCGTTCTTTCACAAAAATTAAACCAAAATTGACCCATGGCGTGAAGATCCATTGTTCATGATGACTGCATGTAAATTGTTTGTCTTCCCAGGGTTTCTCAGTTCAGCTCTGCCTCTTGTCCCACCATGTTCTATCTCAATCTACCCTGCAAGGCTGTTGTGTAGGTGCCCCCCCTCCCGGGCCAAGCCGCTTGCCCTGCTGCGACACCTGTAAAAGGCTTGTTCTGGCCCTAAAGGGGGCCTGACCCCCAGGTTGAGAACCACTGTGCTAGACCATTCGGGGGCCTTCACCGTACCATATGGAACCTTGGTACCATCGTTGGGAATGCCTGTCCTAGAACGTTAGAGAGGAGACGGTCTCAAGCCACCTTTACAACGCCAAGCTAACGTGCCAGAAAACAGGCAGGGTGTAAATCCCATTTCCCCCAGAATGCTAAGTGTATTATTTTACACGGCACCCAAAGAAGACAAAGGGGCTGTACTTTGCAAGAGTCTTTGGCCGACCGCTGAACGTTACCGTTCTCTATCATTAGCTGCTAAACTATTCCTTACAATCCCGATGTTCCTTTTAGCGTCTCCTTCGGAGCGGAATAGGAATTCTTATCCCGCCTGGTCTATTGTCCTTGCCGTCCGTTAAATGCCTTTTCACAGCATGAGAACTCCATTCGACTCTTAGTGATCTCCCCCCCCCCCAACCAATGTTTAGCGATTCATCCCTTTCAGAGAAACAGTGCTTAAATCCCATTTAAGGATGTGATAACAGCCCAAGAAAGCTGCAGGCGCTGTGCAACTCAGGCCTCTCTTTGCCGTGACCTTTATATGTCACGACGGGCTGCAAATATCAAATAGGATGACTCCCAGGGCCCAGCAGAAGGGGTTGGGGCACAGCTGATGCCGTAACGTTAGAGAAGCTAAGCAGATGTGACGCTCAGGCCGCTGGTCTGCAGATGGTGGGCTGGGGAGTTTCCAGCATCAAAACTCGTCTCCGGTTTGTAGAGATCGATTCCTCTGGAGGAAACGGAAAAAGAAGGAGGAGTCTCACAGTCTCTCACGTGTTTGAGGAGTTGCTACTCTGCAGTAAAATCATGAATGCTCTCTTGGTACTTGTGCAGTTAAGTTAGTAAATGGCAACTCATTAACCCACCCTCCCTCCCTTAGGTCCATATATTTATATTCTCTGTAATATTTGGAGCCCATTTTATCGTACAGCCAGTTTGGCATAGTGGTGAGGAGTGCGGATTTCTGATCTGGTATGCCAGGTTCGATTCTGTGCTCCCCCACATGCAACCAGCTGGGAGACCTTGGGCTCGCCACGGCACTGATAAAACTGTTCTGACCGAGCAGTGATATCAGGGCTCTCTCAGCCTCACCCACTCCACAGGGTTTCTGTTATGGGGAGAGGAAAGGGAAGGCAACTGTAAGTCGCTTTGAGCCTCCTTCGGTAGAGAAAAGCGGCATATAAGAACCAAGTCTTCTTCTTTTTCAGTAATATCAGGGCTCTCTCAGCCTCACCCACCTTACAGGGTGTCTGTTGTGGGGAGAGGAAAGGGAAGGCGACTGTAGGCCACTTTGAGCCTCCTTCGGGTAGAGAAAAGCGGCATATAAGAACAAACTCTTCTTTAACTTGTTCTGTTTTGGATGTCATACTGCAAATAACAGTTCATAGCTTTTACCTAGCAAATGTTCTGTATCTCCCATTATCAGTTTTTCATAAGAAGAAGATTTGGTTCTTACATGCTGCTTTTCTGTACCCGAAGGAGCTAAGAAACAGCTAAGATTTTGAATATGTGCCTTAAAAAAGAATCTCTATCAGCTTACGTTCGTCTTCCCTTTCCTCTCCCCACAACAGACACCCTGTGAGGCAGGTGAGGCTGAGAGCGCCCTGATATTACTGAAAAAGAAGGGGCTTTTCGCACGCCTTCAAAATCGCACAATGGTTGCCAATTGAAAACGCTACTGATTTGCCATTATGTACAACGTCGTTGACAATCTGCCACACACCTGAAACCGATCCGCAAAAAGCGCTTCCTTGTAGCGCTTTCAGGGAAATCCCCAAAAGTGGATTCACCCTCCGGAAAGCACTACACTCCTGCAACCAATCTGCAACACTAGCGGGAAAGTTCTGTGCGTTACCATTGTTGTGGTTTCTACAAAGTCCCTCCCCCTGGCTCTCTCCTCTGATCTTCCGGCGAAGCGATCGCCATTTTTTTTTCTCCAAGCGAGCGGGGCTCAACCCACCAGCGAGCCTGTTTAGAGGCTTCCCCGGCTTCAGTCCCTCCCCAGAGCTGTTTATTTACTAAGCACAAACAACAGAGAAGCCCGTTTGCTGATGTATTTTCCCTTTAGTTTTTACACTGTTTTCGGCCGAAAATCGGGCCCGTGAGGGGGGGGGTTTCACTTGGGGGGAGCGTGGCAACGATGAAACGACAGCTCAAACACACCTGCCAGCTGATGGGTCTCTCCTTGCAACGAATCAACACATATTCGTTGCAATGGGTGTGTTTTTTTTTAAAAAAAACCTTTCTTAAAGGGAAAGGGGCTGTTTGGGAGCATGCTAACGGCTGCACATTGGCTGCTTGACGGCCAGGGGCGGGACGAGCTTGGCAATAGCGCTTCCTGTCTAGCGATTTTTGCTGAGACCGGAAGCTTGTGGGAAACGATAGAAACGCAACTGGATTCCACTACAAAGTCAGGTATGCATAATGACAAATTGCACTATTTTAAATGGCGATTTTTCGTTCAGCAAACAATTTGCTACAAGGATCCCGGTGCGGAAAGCCCCGAAGAGTTGGTTCTTTTATGCCAGGAGAGGAAAGGGAAGGCAATTGGAAGCTGCTTGGAGATTCCTTCAGATAGAGAAAAGAGGAATCTAAGAACCAACTCATCTTCTTCTTCAGGAATATCAGGGCTCTTTCAGCCTCCCCTCCCTCACAGGATGTCTGTTGCAGGGGGGAGGAAGGGAAAGCGACTGTAAGGCACTTTGATACTCCTTTGGGTTGTGAAAAGTGGAGTATAATAACCAACTTCATCTTCTTTGCAAGAGACGCCTAGAGGTTATTTCTCTTTACCTCCAGGCATATGGGAGCTTCATCATGCAGGTCTTAGGACTACTGAGAAGACTTATGTCTTCCTTTAAACAAAGAGCTCCACTGTCAGATCACTCTGATAGGCGTTTAAGGCTACATGTCGAATGGACTGCATGGAACATATCAAACTTTCTCTCCTGTTTTCTGAAGAAGCCTTTGTGAAACAGGAATCAGAAATCCGGGAGCCTGTCAGCGTCCACTTGGATGAATTGATATTTTGCAGATTCTGCAAAGGGCACTGGTGATGTCCACCTGAAAACTTTAGTTCACTCAGAAGAACGGTGCTCTGAAATGCAAATATAGAGTGTCAAATCCTTGGCACTTAATCGATCAAGCATGTGCGCATTGCACCTCCTCCAACTTCATGTAGCCTTGTGCTGAGGTTTGTTTTAGCTTGTACATCTCAGAAGCTAAGCGGGGTCAGCCCAGGTTACTCTGGGCATGGGAGACCTTCGAGGAGTATCAGGGACATGACTCAGATATAAGGAATGGCAAGCCACTTCTGAATATCATTTGTTCCAAGAATCCATGGGGCGCTCTATAAATCAGTGTGACTCATGTATTTAATGTCACCACCAAAGTCCTTTTTAAAATAAGTTTTAATAACATACTAAAAAACACAGTAGGGGGCGTGGGCATATATGGCGGATGGTACTATGTTTGTAGAGTTTGACTTCAGGAAGATCCTGTTTTTTTAAAAAAACCAAATGCTTTGATCATTGGATATTTCCTATAGTTGGCTATTGAGCAGCTTCCAACAAGTTTTGAGTGACTCAGCACCTGAGAAGGCATTTGGGAAAGGGGGGAAGGTGTCAATACGAAGTGGGGAGATGTCTTTCCTTTGCTTTCGGCTCTTGGTCTCTGAAGTTTTTCCTGCCTGCTTTGGCGTTAATGAGCCACTAGTTCCCGTGACTTCCATGTCAGTGCTGTCAACTTGAATGGTTGAACTGCACCAGTTTGTCTTCAACTAACTAGACTGCAGATTAATGTCATGAGCAAGGAACTGGGGAGGGGGGAGAGAGAACATAAATCAGGAATTGCTGGTGCACTGCATGTTCCACTTGTGCGGTATTTTTTTTTAAATTTTGTTTATGCTTTCTAGGCTTCCCCTCCCCGAAAGCTGGCGAGGGGCAGCCCACAGCATTTAAAACATAATAAAACAAAATAATAATAATTTAAAAAATCTGTTTTGCTCTGCAACTCCTGGTGTCTCATCCGGTCATTCTTCTCAATATTAGTGCATTTCACAAGCGTGGGGGGACATCAGCATGGAGATGGTTGGCTGCTGTGAGAGGCAGGATGCTGGACCAGATGAACCCCTGGTCTGATCCAGCATGGCTCTTCTTGTGTTCTTTTCAGGGGAAGGCCTTAGCCATATACCCTGTTGTTGGTCCTTCATAGGAACTGGTTGGCTACTGGGTGAGACAGGATGCTGGACCCAATGGACCATTGGTCTGATCCAGCAGGGCTCTTCTGATGTTCTTATGAAGGTCTCAGCCTCTCTGCCATGTTGTTGGTCCTCCAGAGGAACTGGTTGGCCACTGGGTGAGACAGGATGCTGGACCCAATGGACCATTGGTCTGATCCAGCAGGGCTCTTCTGATGTTCTTATGAAGGTCTCAGCCTCTCTGCCATGCTGTTGGTCCTCCAGAGGAACTGGTTGGCCACTGGGTGAGACAGGATGCTGGACCTAATGGACCATTGGTCTGATCCAGCAGGGCTCTTTTTATGTTCTTCTTATGGAAAGGCCTCATCCTCTATGCCCTGTTGTGGGCCATCCAGAGGAGCTGGCCGGCCACTGCGTGGGACAAGATGCTGGACTAGATGGACTATAGGTCTGATCCAGCAGGGCTGTTCTGACATGCTTAGCAGGGGAAGGCCTTGGCCTCTCTGCCCTGTCGTTGGCCTTCCAAAGGAGCTGGCTGGACACTGTGTTACTCAGAAGTCTGGACTAGATGGGCCACTCCTCTGATCCAGCAGGGTTCTAGCTTTGTTAAAATCAAAATAGGAATTTGGAGGGCAGGGCAGGGGGTTGAACCTTCTATAATTCCTCTAGTTCTTCTGCTTTCACGGGCTTCTGAATGGAAGGCAGGGAACGTGGCTTGAACTCTCTTAGCAGTCTCCCGCAGTCGTTTTCTCGGGGACCCATAGGGTAGCCTATTTAACCGTCTGATTAATCCAGCCCTGGAAGCACTTCTGCCGAGAGGTGCTGGTTGTACGGTGTGTGCATCTTGAAATAAAAATTATCACCCAATTTGCTGACTGAGAAATGAAGTGTCAAATGTCACACTGTGGCATTTGCACTCCAGTTTCTTCCTCTTGAAGTGCGCTTGATTATGATGAATTGCCTGGCTTCTAATCAGAGATGGTTAAATATAGGCAAACCACAAGAGTTTCATTATTCGTTATTACTGCTGGAAAACTTGAGGCAAGCCTTTTTGGAGAGAGGGGGAAATAAGTCCTTCCCTGCAAGCAGAGAGCTCTGGGAACAAAAAGAGCCTCAGTCGTTTTCCAGAATGAACTCGATATATTTTGTTCTGGTAATGGTTTTATTTGCTGCTGCCGTATCTGTGGCCGGATGGATCTTGTGGGTCCACATTTCCCTTTGGCAGCAGACTGTGTGGGTGTCATTGAAGGTTGCCAACCCTGGGTTTCGAAATGTAGGGAGATTTGGGGGTGGGCCCAGGGGAAAGGAGGGACTTCAGTGGGAGTATAATGTGTCTGTGTGTGTTTCTGCATGGTGGGGGAGAGGGACCAGGGAAGAGGTTGGGGAAGCAAGTGGCGTAGTGGTTAAGAGCAGGAACCTCTAATATAGAGAGCCAGGTTTGATTCTCCACTCTGCCCCGCGCAGCCAGCTTGGGTGACTTTCGGCGAATCACAGTTCTCTTAGAGCTGTTTTTACAGACCAGTTCTATCAGAGCTTTCTCAGCCCCACCTACCTCGCAGGGTGTCTCTTGTGGAGAGAGGAAGGGAAGGCGAGACATGCAAGGCCTGCTGAGTGGCCTTGAGCTAGTCATAGTCCTCTCAGAGCGCTCTCAGCCTCCCCTCCCTCACAGGGTACCTGTTGGGGGGAGAGGAATGGAAGGTGATTGTAAACCCCTTTGAGACTCCTTTGAGTAATAAAAAAGCAGGGTATAAAACCTAACTCTCCATCATCATCTTCTTCTAATCTGCCAGCCACTTTGTGGGTCTCAGACGTACCAGAATTTAGTGCTTTAACCCAGTGGGTAGTCAACCTGTGATCCTCAAGATGTCCATGGACTACAATTCCCGTGAGCCCCTGCCAGCGTTTGCTGGCAGGGGCTCATGGGAATTGTAGTCCATGAACATCTGGAGGACCACAGGTTGACTACCCCTACTTTAACCGCTTCGGCACTATGGGGCCTTCTCTGTGGTTTTAAGGTATCTTCTGAAGAATCTGGTGCGATATATCTATGTGGTTGTTAGAGCCATGAAACGGGAAGCACTTAAACGGCAGGGGTCCCTGCGTATCCATGTCAGTGGCTCATAGATTCCCAGGATTAGTTAGTTTCTAAAGAGGGGAATAAAATGGTGCTTGACCCAAATTTCAAGAAGAAGCAATTTCCTTCCTCGCATGTCCTTGCAAAATTCTGGCTGGGACCAAGGTGCCGAAACATAAAGTATTAAAAGATACCGGCTATTTAAAATAATCACATTGCCTCTTCTGTGTGAATCTTAGAACATTCAAAATGGCCCCGGTGCTTTTATCTTTTTCTTTTTACCACCGCCTGACCTTTTTCTTTTCGGAAGAGAAGTGTGGGATTCTTAAAGCGCATTTTATGGCTAATATTTTATAACATTAAAAAAAAAAGTCTACAAGCCATTACAGGGAAAGCTATTCACTCTTTACATTGAGAATACAGTAATAATCTTTTTTCCTCTTCTTAAAAAAAAAAAGAAGAATCTCCCTTTTTCGTTTTCTAAGCCTGGAAAAAAATAGGTATGTTTTGAGAGCCAGCACGGTGCTGCTAATTAAAACTGAATTTTTTATCCCACATGCCAAGTGGAAGGAAAGACGAGGTTTGCTGGCTGTTTTCACATCAGCTAGTTAATGAATGCTAATAGTTGGTAGATGACTCCAGGGCATGCTGGGAAATCTTGCTCAAGAAAGAAGAGAATGTATCAAGCTGATGACAGCTGTCCAATATTTATCCAATATCCAAATGGATGTCAGTCTTTCGGATGAATGTCAAAACGAGCTCCTGGGTATACACCCATTTTCGCAAGCTTCTTCAGAGACACTGTGTCAATTTTTTACTTGTTGCTCCAATTTCAAGTGTTTAAGATGAAAGTCTCTGATCAAAGTTAGAGTTGTATACAATCAAAAAGCCTTTCATATTTATTCCTTTAGGGCAGGGGTAGTCAAACCTGTGGTCCTCCAGGGGTCCATGGGCTACAATTCCCATGAGCCCCTGCCAGCAAATGCTGGCAGGGGCTCATGGGAATTGTAGTCCATGGACCTCTGGTGGACCACAGGTTGACTACCACGGCTTTGGGGTGTACTAGTATCACGTTCACTGCAGTGTAATTAATTTCAAGGTGACCCTAAAAGAACAAATCTGAAAGGGTATTTTTAAAAGTATCCAAATCTAACTTTGATCAGAGACTTTCATCTTCAATACTTCAAATTGGAGCGACAAGTCAAAAAATTGACACAGTGTAACTGAAGAAACTTGCGAAAACGGGTGTATACCTAGGAGCTCCTTTTGACATTCCTTTGAAAGACTGACACCCATTTGGATATTGGGTATTGAATAAAGTACAGCCTTCGCCAGCTTGATGCATTCTCTTCTTTCCTGACTTCTGGGGCTCACGGGTCTTCTCATTCAGGGAAATCTTGCTCAGCAACGTTGGGTGGGTGGAAGGAGGAAAAAGGGTGAGCCCCTCTCAGGAGTATATGATTGTAAAATCCCTGAGAAGGTAGGGGAGGGGGCTGGACCTTTGTAGTCTCTTCAAGCTCTGTGTCATTCTGATTCTCTGCTCCTCCGCATGCAGCCAGAGCTCTCTCGGCCTCCCCTACCTCACAGGGTGCCTGTTTCGGGAAGAAGAAGGACTTTGAACCAAATAAGGCTTTCAATAAACGAACGAATAAAACAGAATCTGGATTGTAGCGCCGATCGGAAGCTTCGAGACAGAAACAGGAGCAATGCATGAGTGTCAACGTGGCTCATTAAAGGACGTGAAATTACACAACAGCATACCAAATAGTACAGACCACAGTTCCCAATAGCGTTTCCAAATAACTTGGTGATGGCTTTTGTAGAGTGCGGTGGTGGCGGGTGGGTGGATGGCTATCCCCAGCCTCCCGACAGCCAGGAGGGTGAGGAGCCCGGTGTGGGCATGGCAGAGTGTAGCTGGCCAATTATCCCCAACTCCTCGGCTTGCCCCCTTCCTGCTGGTTCTTCCTCCTCATGCCAAGTGCCGGGAAGTAGCATGGAGGAAGAGTCTCCAATTGGCCCTCAATGCCATCACCCTATTTGGGGTTATGTTTCCCCACTGAGGGCCAATTAGAGGCTGGGCATATTGCTAGATGGACCTAACGCTTATTATGAGGTATGAGATGAGATAAAGCAGAGAATGTGTGTTGACAATTTTGTGGATTGCATTCAGTTAGGGATTGCTGTTTGTGTGTAGACAAAGCTAAATTTCATAGTTGAGAATGTTCCCAATGATTGTGCACAAAGAAATATAACTATCCAATTTTCTGTATTTTCCCTGTTTACTTTGCAATTTGTGAAACACAATGAAAATGGGGGCGGGGAGGTAATTCTGTACCTCCGACAGCTGCAAGATTTACATGCTTTAGAAGGGAACCCCTTCCACACTCATTCTGCCTCCCTTTTCCCGCATGAATTGCAGCAGTGCTTTCCGATACCCCGGTCTCTGGTTATTTTCGATTTGTGGGTGGCATTAATAGTGTCCTGATTCAGCAAGATGTCATTCTGATGGGTGAGCTCGGTTTCTGTGAAGAAAAAAAAAGAGTTGGTTTTCAGAATCACGTTTCTCTACCTGAAGGAGTCTCGAAGCGGCTGATAATCACCGTCCCTTCCGCTCCCCACAATGTGCGCCTTGTGAGGAAGGTGCGGCTGAGAGAGCTCTGAGAGAACTGTGACTGGCCCCAAGGTAACCCAGCAGACCTCATGTGTCTCAGAGTGGCTGACAATCACCTTCGCTTCCTGCTCCCCACAGTGGACACCTTGTGAAGCAGTTGGGGCCGAGAGAGCTCTGAGCGAACTGTGACTGGCTCAGGGTTGCCCAGCCGGCCCCCTGTGTCTCACAGTGGCTGACAATTGGCTTCCCTTCCTCTCCCTACAACAGACCACCTGTGGAGCTGAGAGAATCCTACAAGAACAGTGCCTGGCCCAAGGTCACCCAGCAGGCTTCATGAGGAGAAATGGGGAATCAACCCAGTTCTCCAACACAGAGGTTTGCCACTCTTAACCACCACACCACACTGACTCTTAACCACTGCATCAAGCTGGGTGCCAGTGTGTGTGTGTGTAGGGAAAACATGAGCCATATAAAATATCTTCCCAATCTTTGTAGGCCGACATATTTCACACTGAGTTGCCTTGTACTCTTGATAGTGACTCTTCAATTCTCACACCAGAATTCCCCAAGGTCACAGGTTGGGCACAGTCTTTGAGGGTCCCAGTATATTCGTTTAGGCTGAGGAATGAATAAATAGCTGGTAGCATAAGAATCACCCTTCTGGATCCAACCACTGGGGTCCATCTAGTCCAACACTTTATCTCATTCAGTGGCTAAGTTGCTCCAGAGAGCTGACTGATACGTCAAGCAAGTCCTAAAGGCCAGGAATTTCCCCTGATGTTGTCTCCTAGCACTGATATTCCGAGATAAAGGAGAAGGGCAATAGTTCTCCCATAGGACACCTGCAAAAAGTCCCAAGGCCAGTGTCTAGCATCTCCTGTTTAAAGGATCAGGTAGTACATTCGAACATAAGAGAAGGACGTGGACAAAATGGAGAGGGTGCAGAGGAGAGCGACAAGGATGATCCGGGGCCTGGGGACCAAGCCCTAGGAGGAAAGGCTGAGGGACTTGGGAATGTTCAGCCTGGAGAAGAGGAGGTCGGGAGGGGACATGATAGCCCTCTTTAAGTATTTGAAAGGTTGTCACTTGGAGGAGGGCAGAGAGCAGTTCCTGTTGGCAACAGCGTAGGACCCACAGTAATGGCTTTAAACTACTTGTAGAATAGTTCCGGCTATGAAAGAATTCTCCACAGTCAGAGTAGTTCAGCAGTGGAATAGGCTGCCTAAGGAGGTGGGGAGCTCCCCCTCACTGGACATCTTCAAGCAGAGGCTAGACAAATACTTCATGTTGATTCTGCTTTAGGTTGATTCTGCATTGAGCAGGGGATTGGACTAGATGACCTGTCTGGCCTCTTCCAACTCTATGATTCTTTAAGCCATGTTGGATCTGGCCGATGGCCCTTCTGTTCCAATGCTCTGTGTCAAACAGTGACTGAAACCACCATGGATGGGCCACTTCTCTGAGAATGATCTGGATGAAGGGGTGGAGGCACTACTCATTAAATTGTCTGTGTATAGTAGTATTTCCCTTTATCTGTGCTAAACCTACTGCCCATCAGCTTCATAGAAGGCCTTCAATTTCTGTGACCTTTTGGAGATACCAGAATTGAACACAGTATGTTACAGTATTTTACATGAAGTCTCATCTATGCAGGGACATTACAATATCAGCCGTTTGGTGTAGTGGAACCAGTTTTGTGTACTGCACTCCCCCACATGCAGCCAGCTGGGTGATCTTGGGCTGGCCACAGCACTGATAAAGCTGTTCTGACCGAGCAGGAATATCAGGGCTCTCTCAGCCTCACCTCCCTCACGGGATGTCTGTTTTGGGGAGAGGAAAGGGAAGGCGACTGTAAGCCACTTTGAGACTTCTTCGGGTAGAGAAAAGCGGCATATAAGAACCAACTCTTCTTCTTCAGTAATATCAGTACTCTCTCAGCCTCACCCACCCCACAGGGGGTCTGTTGTGGGGAGAGGAAAGGGAAGGTGAATGGAAGCCACTTTGAGACTCCTTCGGGTAGAGAAAAGTGGCATATAAGAACCAACTCTTCTTCTTCCCTTAAAATCTCTAACATAGTTTGATCTTCAGCACATTGGTTTGAGATTTTCATTGAGCTATTCACTGTGGCCCCAAGATTTCTTCACCCTTCTCAGTCTTAGCAAGTTCAGACTCCCATTAGCCTATACCTGGTAAAAACATTTTGTCCCAATGTACATCATCTTACACTGCATAGTGCAGGGGGTTGGACTAGATGACCCAGGAGACCCCTTCCAGCTCTATGATTCTAACAATGAACTTCATTTGGCACATTGTGGCGCACTGATCCCGTCTGCGAAGGTCCTCGTGGAGCACATGGCAGTCATGTACTACTGAGAGCATAACTTGTATAGAGGAGTGTAAGCAATGACAGGATGACAGAGATTGAGGTGGCTGGATGGAGTCACTGAAGCAGTCGGTACGAGCTTAAATGGACTCTGGGGAATGGTAGAGGACAGGAAGGCCTGGAGGAGCATCGTCCATGGGGTCGCGATGGGTCGGACACGACTTCGCACCTAACAACAACAACAACAAAGCAATGACAATGTCCAAGAATGTGAATGGGACAAAGGGGGCTTGCCCTCAGAAGCTCTCACCTTGAATAAATCTTTGTTGGCCTTAAAGGTGCCACTGGACTCTGATTTTATTATTCTGTCTTCTGCCAGGCCTGCTCTAAAGAGCCTCTTTATAGATCTACAAGATCAAGTCTACTTATGCATCTGAAAAGGGATTCACGGGAAGGGTTTTGCCGAAGGTTTTTTCTTGCGGGGCGGTGTCACCGAACAATTCAAAAGCCTCTTGACAAGATCAAGGAAGGATGCGGATGAAAATGGCAAGGTTGAATCACAAATGCACGAATGACGCTTTCCCTGGCTGAGCCGTTTGTCGGTTCTAATTTAAGACCCGTTTTCTCAAATCCGTCCAACAGGTAGCCTTGCACAAACTGTCTCCACCTCTTTAATTTCTGGTCTGTGGGCGGAATTCTGCCTCCGATTTGTACACAAAGCTGGCACTTAGGCGGCTGGCTAACATTAGAATGTTCTTTCGGTAAAGGGGGGGGAGAGACGTGTGGTAAATGCCACTTTTTGATTCTGCTGGAAACAAGCATCAACTCAGTGTTGCCGCCCAAGCATTTTAAAGCAGGGGTAGTCAACCTGTGGTCCTCCAGATGTCCATGGACTACAATTCCCAGGAGCCCCTGCCAGCAAATGCTGGCAGGGGCTCATGGGAATTGTAGTGCATGGACATCTGGAGGACCACAGGTTGACTACCCCTGTTTTAAAGTATTGCCTTTAGACCAGCTTTGTGTAACCATTTGGGAATGGAGGATCACCTAAAATGATTTTTCAGGCTTCGAGGAACTCTCTCAGCCTTGCCCTACCTCACAGGGTGCGCGTTGTGAGAAGAGGAAGGGGAGATGATTGTCGGCCATTTTGAGATTCTTTCAGGTAGTGACAAGTGGATCTAAAAAGCAACTCCTCCTCCTCCTCCTCTCATGACAAGGATCAGGCAGTAGATGATGTGAGTGAGAGCTGCTACCAGTGAGTAGACTGTGCTGCCTTTGATAGAATAACAGTCCGACTCAGTAGAAGTCTACATCAGGTGTTCATAGAATCATAGAGTTGGAAGGGGCCATACAGGCCATCTAGTCCAACCCCCTGCTCAACGCAGGATCAGCCCAGAGCATCCTAAAGCATCCAAGAAAAGTGTGTATCCAACCTTTGCTTGAAGACTGCCAATAAGGGGGAGCTCACCACCTCCTTAGGCAGCCTATTCCACTGCTGAACTATTTGGTGTTCAGTTACTAGCAGGCGGTGAGGGCTAGTGTTCAGGAGTTCTTCCTCTTTATTGCCTTTTTATTACACCAAGAGCCAGTTTTGCAGGGCCTGCAAAAGGGAGCTCTTCCACCAGGCTTTTGGTCGGGGCCAATGGAGCAATACCACCAATCAGAGCCCAGAGTCCCCTCCCACCACCAACTCCATCTCAGAGATAGGGTGTCAAACCACAGCACTGGAAAACACAAAATAGCAAACTGCAAAATCAGAGTTATAATTAAACGTTGAATGTTAAACATTCTATTGTTATGAGCTTCACTTTTAGAAATATTGTTGGTGTTGTTAGGTGCGAAATCTTGTCCGACCCATCGCGACCCCATGGACAATGATCCTCCAGGCCTTCCTGTCCTCTACCATTTCCTGGAGTCCATTTAAGTTTGCACCGACTGCTTCAGTGACTCCATCCAGCCACCTCATTCTCTGTCGTCCCCTTCTTCTTTTGCCCTCGATCTCTCCCAGCATTAGGCTCTTCTCCAGGGAGTCCTTCCTTCTCATGAGGTGGCCAAAGTATTTGAGTTTCATCTTCAGGATCTGGCCTTCTAAGGAGCAATCAGGGCTGATCCCAATTATTATATGTTCTAATGATGATGTTCTTTGAACTATATCATGAATTTTACTGCAAACCGCCCTGAGCCACAGGGGAGGTCGGCCTATAAATGTAATCAATCGATCGATAACAAAATACCAGTCTCTACAGTAAATTTTTCATTTCCAGCCTTCCATACTGTACATCCTAGCTTATTAATTCAGATTTAACCTTTACATCTCGATTGCTTTATAATTATTACAGCAGCCATCACTCAGAAACATAGATTTCTCAATGACAGTCATATTTTGGTTGGGGCAGCCTTGGCGGAAACACCCAGCTTTGTCAAGATTCTGTTGGCCTTCATTGCTTGGCATGATGGTTTCTTCGCCTTGAAAGAACGTATCACTGGTTTAATTCTTTGTAAAAGTAACACTGTGACCGTTTATGCACTGGAGGTTTCATGCCGTTCTGCAGGCTGGAGTTTTAGTCATGGCAGGTTGCCTCACCTTTTCCTGCACCCACACTGGGGAACATTTGGCCTAGTGCACCTCATCCATCCCTGATTTGTGCTCCTGCATGAGAGCTGGGGCAGTGAAGTTCCCAGTGCATAAACAGTTTGTGTGTGACTCGTGGGCAACACTCGCTGGGCCTGCAAGCGTTGTGCTCTTTGTTGCATTGTGCATTACAAACGGGCTGTTCCCGATGCCTGTGAAGCAGAAAGGCTAATCCCAAAGACGGCAAAAGGGTTCTTTGCCAGTGCTGAGAAAGGTTATAACTTTGTCTCATCGAGCTTCTTTGAGCCAGTGGCTAAAGAGGATTGTTTACTTGGCATTTGTCACTGAAGGCCAGAAGGCTTTGTGGACTGATGCTGATTTTGTGTGTGTTTATGGCCTTTCTTTATTTTCAAATTGAGATGCTTTGAGTGGCTGATTTAAGAGAGACCATCCAAAGCTCTCCAACTTATTCATGTCCCAGGAAAGGGTCTCCAAGCCCTTCATCATCTTGGTTGCCCTCCCTTTCCCTTTTTCCGGAATGGCACACGCTATTCCCAATGAGGCTGCAGCATTACAATATTGACCATTTTATTTCCAGTTCCTTTTGGAATAATCCTTAATAGAGGAGCCAGCTTGTTCTACGTGGGGGGGGGGGAGTGGGAGACTTCTCTGTCCACCTTCAGTTGTTGCTCCATTCATTCCTGGCCAAGCATGATCTGCCCAAGTTCTGACCCCCTCCGGACTGGAAGGCTATAATGGATGCTATTGTGTGTTTTCCGAAGACCGTTTGGAAATGTCTGCTGATACAGAAGCCCGCAGCAAGTCTGAAGCAAGACTGCAGTCCTAAAAGAATGGCACAAGATGTCTATTTGCATTTAAGGCACAATTGAAAGTGCTGGTTTAAAGCCTTCCAGGTTTGGGGTCTTGGAGCACTGGCTATCTGACAACAGCTGTCTTTGTCAGAGGTCCTGGGTGGCACCAGGAAGGGTGACCTTCACAGGAGACCATGCAGAACATCTCTCTTCTGGCACCCAGACAGTCTTATATGGCTATATTACACATATGCCATATAATCCATCCATCAGTCCATCCATCCATCAAATCAATCAGAAGAAGAAGTGTTGGTTCTTATATGCCGCTTTTCTTGACCTGAAGGAGGCTCCAAGCAGCTTACAGTCGCCTTCCCATTCCTCTTCCCACAACAGACACCCTGTGAGGTGGGTGAGGCTGAGAGAGCCCTGATATTCCTGCTCAGTCAGAACAGCTTTCTCAGTGCTGTGGCGAACCCAAGGTCACCCAGCTGGTTGCATGTGGGGGAGCAGGGAATCAAACTCGGCTCACCAGATTAGAAGTCCGCACTCCTAACCACTACACCAAGCTGGTTCTCAATCAGTGAATCATCAGCGGCCTTTCTGGCCGACATCCAGAAATGGGAGAAATCATCTTGAAGTGCTTAGCTTCTAGGTTCTGGCTATTCATGGCTATTCAGGCATCTCTAAGGTCATGCAGAAACAAGTGCTTTGACTTTCCTGGCCCCTTGGGTGCCGCTCCGCACCCTTCTTTTCCTTAAAACTGATGCTTGGCTTTGCACTGCCAGCTTTGGGATTCTGGACACTTTCATCCCCCCCCCTTTCTCAGGAGGCCTCCCATCCGCCCCCTTTTTCCTCCCTTTTTGCTCTAGCCACAGAAAAGCTTATGCAATGGAGCAGGACATGCCTTGTGTAGCGGTAATGCTTCTTATAATAGCCAATATCAGTGAATCGTAGTGCAGCTTGCAAGGCAGCTGGTAATTAGGTCACCCAAGAGAAAGTAGCTCACTGTTCCCTCTCATAACCTTTTTTTTTTTTAAACAAAGTATTCCTAATTTTAGAGCAAATGATCTTGGCATAATCTTGGTGCCTTTGGAATTTCATGACTGAACGCATCTACAGAACAGGTGAGGGAGGTTAACAACCCATTCAGAGCGCATGGAAGGGTGTTAGGCAGGGGGTAGACAAACTGCGGCCCTCCAGATGTCCATGGACTACAATTCCCAGGAGCCCCTGCCAGCGAACGCTGGCAGGAGCTTCTGGGAATTGTAGTCCATGGACATCTGGAGGGCCGCAGTTTGACTACCCCTGGTGTTAGGTGTGGCTCTGGGTGTGGAAGCACACCGCACCACTTCCGAGTCAGGCTGTATCATTCCCTGTTGCTGCCACTAAGTGACAAATGAGCCGCTGGCTTGAACTGTCCTCCGTAGTTTGGTGCACCTTTTAAATCATGAAAACTGCAATGTCCTGCATAAACAGTTCCAGGCGTGAAATCTTGTGAGCATCAGCGGTATTTGGATGGTCTAAAATAGGCTTTTTCAACCAGGGTTCTGTGAAACCCTTTGGTTTCTTGACGGGTGGATGTTAATTGAGTTGTTATATATAAGGTAAAGGTAAAGGTATCCCCTGTGCAAGCACCGAGTCATGTCTGACCCTGGGGGTGACGCCCTCTAGCGTTTTCATGGCAGACTCAATACGGGGTGGTTTGCCAGTGCCTTCCCCAGTCATTACCGTTTACCCCCCAGCAAACTGGGTACTCATTTTACCGACCTCGGAAGGATGGAAGGCTGAGTCAACCTTGAGCCGGCTGCTGGGATTGAACTCCCAACCTCATGGGCAAAGCTTTCAGGCGGCTGCCTGACCACTCTGCGCCACAAGAGGCTCTGTTATATATATATAGTGCAATTTGTCAAACATTTATCAAGTGCGATGACCATATATGGCCATGTTGACCTGCCCCCTATCAAAATGGCCAATGATGGGCCTGAAGGGGGTGGGAAGGGGAGGGGCCCTGGTTGGGCGTGTCCCCAGTTATGCTGCCCAACCATATTTTGCCCAGTTGTGCCACTTCTAGGGGTACTTGAAGCCTGAAGAATGTTTCAGGGGTTTCTCAATGGCCAAGAAGTTGAGAACGACTGCCATAGATGGTCATGTTGACCCAGCCACCCCTTCCCCAAATGGCCAATGATGGGCCTGGGAAGGGGAGGGCCCCTGGGAGGGCTTTTCCACAGCTCTGCCTGCCACCCATACACTGCACATTCATGCTGCTTTTCGGGGGTCTCGAAACCTGAAGAGTGTTTCAGAGATTTCTCAATATGTCAAGAAAGGCTGATTTAGAAAATGGGGTCAGGGGATCTATGCCACTGACAGCACCCTTCCTGATGCCAAATGTTTTCATTATATTCAATATATTTTATTTATCCAAGAAAGAGAATTACAAAGACTACGCAACATGTCACGGAACTAGTTTGAAATGCATTAAGCTGGCACTCTACAATATATAAAAGTCTATTTTGTTCTGGAAAAAAACAACTTCCAAGTGAGAAAACAATCATTGCATATAATTGTACATCCTCATAATATCACATACCACATCCCCCCCCCCCAAAGTTTCCATATACACACTATAAGAATCATAAAATCATAGAGTTAGAAGCGACCTGGGTCATCTAGTCCAACCCCCTGCACTATGCAGGACACTCACAACCCTCTCGCTCATCCACTGTCACCTGCTACCCGCTTGAATCTTCACAGAATCAGCCTCTCCGTCAGATGGCTCTCCAGCCTCTGTTTAAAAATTTCCAAAGATGGAGAACCCACTACCTCCTGAGGAAGCCTGTTCCACTGAGGAACCGCTCTAACTGTCAGGAACTACTTCCGGATGTTTAGACAGAATTTAGAATCATAGAGTTAGAAGGGACCTCCTGGGTCTTCCACTGTCACCTGCCACCCCCTTGAGCCTTCACAGAATCAGCCTCTCCGTCAGATGGCTCTCCAGCCTCTGTTTAAAAATTGCCAAAGATGGAGAACCCACCACCTCCTGAGGAAGCCTGTTCCACTGAGGAACTGCTCTGACTATCAGGAACTTCTTCCGGATATTTAGATGGAATTTCTTTCTACATCCGTTGTTTCTTTCTGTCTCATTTTTACTGATCAAGATCATCTCAGATTGGACTCCGGTTTCTTCTAACGTCTCGTATTGATCCGTGTGTATCAGATGGATCAGTTTTGCCATTGTCATATCTTCCATCTGTTTATTAGGCCAGGCCATGAGATCTGGCGAAGTTTCACTTTTTCCATCTTGATGCCCCACCGAGCGTTTTGGAAAGTGGGTGGGATGGGCGGGGCTTTTCTCCAGAAAGGCTTCTGATTGGCTGTGCAGAGTTTTTAAAGGACAAAACATGTCAATTACACAGCACCTGCCATCACTGCTCCTTCTAACGTGAGCAGTTTTGTGAGCAGTTTTGACACTTGTTTTATATGCGGGTATGAGGCGCATTGTTATGCATTTAGTGCCTAATCCTTATTTATTGATGCACAAATGACACTGCCACATGAGGCTAAGTCAAAAAAGGATTGCTGCTAGGGATCCAGTTCACACACACACAGTTTTATTCCAAGCAAAACATCTATTCCAAACAATGATTTTCTCAGAAGACACAGAATAATAGGTTGGGGCTTTGATAAAGGTTTCTGTGATTTTATTGCAATACGTTTTGACTTGCCTTCATATGTTATGTATCGCAGTGGTCTCCAACCCCCGTTCCAGGGACCGGGACCAGAACTGGTCTGTGGATCAGTCGGTACTGGGCTGCAACTCCTCCTCGTCCTCCTCCCCGGCTGCTGCCTCGGGGGCTGCCTTGCCACTCTGCCACCAGCTCACCTTTGGTGCTCTCTGGTGGCCGCCATGGCTGGGGCTCCCTCTCGGCATGGCATTGCGCAGCTGCTGCTGGCAGTGCCCCCCAGCAGGCAGCAGCAAGACAGGGGCACTGGCGGGAAAGCAAGTGGAGCAGGGGCTCAGGCGGTGGCAACGTCCCTCAGCAAAAGACTACCACCCCCCCCCCCGGGCCTCAGTAAAATTGTCAAGCATTGCCCGGTCCCAGTGATAAAAAGGTTGGGGACCACTGATGTATCATAAAAAATCAGAGCCAGGACATAGTAGATTTCATAGAAGTAAAGAATTGTGGGTCCAGTTTGCATAAAGGAGAGTGACACTGAAAAAAACAATTTTCATATCAAAACGTGAGGGTTTTTTTATTATTATTTTAAAGAAAATCAAGATTTCCCCCTGGTCTTGAGAAGGGGTGCCAGTTAAGGAAGGCAGTCTCTGTGTCATCCATATCTTGGAAGATCTGTGATTTAATCCTTGGGGAGCCTCTCGGGTCCTGATTATTATGAGGTACAAACAGTACAAAACGCTTTTTTAAAATGTGGATTTTGGCTTGAACAATCCAAGGCTGAGTCTTTGAAGTCCTATGAATCAATAGAGAGATAGATGGACGGATGGACAGATAGGATGGATTGAATGATTGGATTGATTAAATGGATTTATAAAACCACGCCTCCTGGCACAGCCATCTCGGGGCAGCATACAATACAGTAAGACAAGATAAACTTATTTTTGTTGTTGTTAGGTGCGAAGTTGTGTCTGATCCATCGCGACCCCATGGACAATGATCCTCCAGGCCTTCCTGTCCTCTACTATTCCCCGGAGTCCATTTAAGTTTGCACCGACTGCTTCAGTGACTCCATCCAACCACCTCATTCTCTGTCATCCCCTTCTTCTTTTGCCCTCAATCGCTCCCAGCATTAGGCTCTTCTCCAGGGAGTCCTTCCTTCTCATGAGGTGGCCAAAGGATTTGAGTTTCATCTTCATAAACTTATTTAAACCATCCCAAAACTGCAGTCGGCATCCTTATAATTCCCAGCCCGATCCAAAGGATTGTTAACCTAGGATGTTACGGACAGTGTCCTAGATGTTACTTGTAGCCTGGCCTCAGCAGAATGCCCTGCAGAACTCAATGAGTTACTGCTCCTCCCACACATGTGCAAGTTAGAAACGAAACAGCCCTGAGACCAAGGATCCTTTGGAGATGGATTATTTATTTAAGTATTAAAGCAAAGCAAGGCAAAGCAAGCACTTCCCCCAGAGCCAGCCCCATTCCTGTTATTAGCTAGAGAAGGAAGAGTCATGTGACCCAGAAGGAGGGTCATGTGACCCATGAGTTGGAATGTGAATTGGGAAGGATTTTGACTGCTACTCTCAGATGTTGTTCAGGCCTCAACCATAGCCCTGGAAGAACTGCTCCATTTTATAAGGCCTGTGGAACTGTTCAAAGTTCCCCAGGGCTCTGATTTCCCTTGTAAAAGCATTCCACCAGACTGGGGATAGGGCTGAAAATGGGAGACCAAGCCTTCATGATGGCAGCTCCTATAAAGAAGAAGAGTTGGTTCTTATATGCCGCTTTTTTTCTATCTGAAGGAGTCTCAAAACGGCTTCCAGTCGCCTTCCCCTTCCTCTCCCCACAACAGACACCCTGTGAGGTGGGTGAGGCTGAGGGAGCCTTAATATCACTGCTTGGTCAGAACAGCTTTCTCAGTGCCATGGCGAGCCCAAGGTCACCCCGCTAGCTGCATGTGGGGGAGCGGGGAATCAAACCCAGCTTGCCAGATTAGAAGTCCGCACTCCTAACCACTACACCAAGCTGGATTTTATGCATCAAAAGAGGTCCTGCAATCATGAAGTCTTGGTCGTCCAAGGAAACAGTGGATGTATATAATGAAGCCGTCTGAATGTTATGCACGCTTATTGTGTACAAGTGAAAAGTGAAGTGTTTGAACTCAAGACTTGAGATGAAGGGCTTTTTGCCCCTGATGAAAGTGCAAGTGGAAAATGACTGTTCTTTTCAGGCGTTCTGGCAGAGAATGAAATAAAAGAGAACAAAGGACAACAATAAAAAAAGGAACAGGGAAATAGTTTGTCTCCCACTGCGGATCGTTACTTTGCCTTTGTTCAGGGTTCAGTGTGGATTGATTGGTCTTTACTGAACAGCTGTTTTGGGGTTTGGGGTTCCCTGTGGGGCAGCTTCCCCCTTTGTGCAATTTTTGTTGATTTCTCAAAACAACAACAACAACAACAACATTTAGTTGGCCCCTGTAGAAAATGGAATACTGAACTGGATGAGGGACAAGGCCAAAGTTTGCCTAGAGGGCAAACAACAACCACAACAAAAAGAACCCTGGGCTGGCCTTGGTTGGGTCGCCATACTATGAAATCTGGACTTGTGGGTCACCATTCCCAAAGTGGAAATCCCTGATTTCAAGCAACTGTGAGCTTCCGTTCAGCCTCCAGTTTTCACAGGCCCTGTCCATGGTGCTGATATTGATTCATTGGCCTAGGGATGTTAGAAGGCCAAAAACCAACTTGGAAACATCAGATTTTATGCAAAACGAAAAAGGGAACAGTAACCCACCCTAGACAAAGTCAGGAACGCAAAAGTTGAGCTATAAAATAATATTAAAATATTATAACAAATATTTAATAAAGTGCACCAATATTATGTTAAAAACAAAGTAAAAACTAAACATATACATATCTAGCTTCACTTGGCCAGACCAAATGTGTTTGGACCAACATGAGTCTTTATCAGTGGTCAATATTGCTGGGGGGTCAAGAGAAATCTGTTTGGTGTAGCCCCAACCAATAATTCTATTGTTTTTGTTAGTTGCGAAGTCGTGTCTGACCCATCGTGACCCCATGGACAATGATCATCCAGGCGTTCCTGTCCTCTACCATTCCCCAGAGTCCATTTCATACTAGCCATCTGCTCATCCCCAGTAGTATATTGGACACCTTCCGTCGTGAGGGGCTCATCTTCCAGTGTCATATCTTTTTGCCTTTTGGTACTGTCCATAGAGTTTTCATGGCAAAGATACTGGAGTGGCTTGCCATTTCCTTCTCCAGTGGATCACCTTTTGTCAGAGCTCTCTGCTATGACCTGTCCGTCTTGGGTGCTCCTGCACGGCATAGCTTATAGCTTCACTGAGCTACGCAAGCCCCCTTCGCCACGACAATGCAGCGATCCTTGAAGGGGAATAATTCTATAGTGTTTCTTTTTGGAGCCCAGCTTCTAAGATATATATTGTCTAGGACCACCACTCTCAGCTATTGTCTTACTCTTCATAAAAAGTGCATTTCATGTGTGTCAGAAAAAGCTTTTGAACATGCCAGATTTTAAACATACCAGCCAGCGTTTTGGTTAAGAATCATGAGTAACTGCAAACAAATCCATCTTATTGACCGTACACCCCGTCTTTTCTTCGGTCGATCACAGAGGGGCTAGTCCCCCCTGTCAAACCCAGCAGGTTTAGCAAAGGAGGGCATGATATTCTGGTGCAACTGGCGCTAATTCATACATCTGCAGCTGCACTGGCTTTCTCTTGAATAACTTCTGTGTGGCTCCTTTTGTGGGACTGATGACAGTGCTGTAGAAATGCATGGCGGATGGTCTCGGAATGACATGGCAGCCGCCAACACCCTCGTAATTATCTCAGCAGCATAATGTGTGTTGATTACCTATGTGCGGCAATTACAGAAAAGAAGAGAGTCGTTAACGTGCCTCCGTTGAACCTCTGAATTCAACCTAACAAGATCAGGCAGACTGGAGCTGAATGATAAAGTCTTCTCTGGAGTGTGTTGTGTGTGTGTGTGTGTGTGCATCTGCGGGGGGTGGGGTGGGGAGAGCTCATGCCTCCCCCCCCCCCCTACCTCTTGGAAGAAGAAGAGACTGTAGATCTCGTGTTCATTCAATGCACTCTGGGCTGATATTCGTATGCAAATGTAGTCTGCTCAGGCTCGCTTTGATACCTGACTGCCTTTTTCTAATGAGCACCTTAGAAGTCTAAATCGCCCTGGATGAGGAACGAAGTTTTTCCAGTATGTATGCTGTCTTTCTCATCAAGAGGAAACATATTTCTCCCTTAATCTCCTAATTCATCTGTGCTAAAATGATTGCAGAGATCTCATAGAATCCTAGAGTGGGAAGGGGCCATCTAGTCCCACCCCCTGCTCAGTGCAGGATCAGCCTCAAGCATCCAGGATAAGGATTTGTGCAGCTGCTGCTTGAAGGCAACCAGTGAGGGGGAGCTCCCCACCTCCTTAGACAGCCCATTCCAGTCTTAAACTAGTCTCCTGGAATCCTACAGTGGGAAGGGGCCATGCAGGCTATCTAGTCCCACCCCTTGCTCAGTGCAGGATCAGCCTGAAGCATCCAGGAGAAGGATCTGTCCAGCCGCTGCTTGAAGACCACCAGTGAGGGGGAGCTCCCCACCTCCTTAGGCAGCCCATTCCACGGCTGAACTAAGACTGTGAAATTGTTTTCTAACACCTAACCAATATCCAGCAAGGGATCTAGTGTGCCATAGCTAGAGCAAGCCTATCCAGAAGTCTGACTAGCACATCTGGAGATTCATATAGACATATCTATGCGTTTGTGTGTATGGCAGCCATTTTCTCCAGGGGAATTGATCTTTGCCTTCCGGAGATCACTTGCTGGCAGCCTTCACAGGAAGGCAGAATTGTTTTCTTGAGCATCCAGGGTTCAGGCGGGAGACGAAGCACAGCAGCCCCTCCCGGAACACCCAGAAAGTTTATGTTGCTCCAAATCTTCAGGAAAATCAATTGGTCTGCTGGAAGGCATTGAATTGGGAGGCTTCTAACGAGTTGCCAAAATCCTTCACTCCGGAACGCCAAATACGTTAGCCCACATCAATGGCTCTTATTAACAGAAGTCACAGGCTTTTTAAAATTTATAGCTGAGTGCATGCATAGTAAATTAATAGGATTTTTTTTAAAAAAAAAGATCTGCTGTAGGTTTGCAGCTCACACGACTGCTGTTAATGCCTTCCACCCTCCTCTAATCACAGGCACTGCCGGTCCCTTAATGGTTGCTCTGCCATCTTGTGTCCCATAGCTGTAAGGACACCAAGACGGAACTACAGGGAAGGAAGGAAGGCTGGGAAAAGGCCTTGGCAAACGGTTCAGTCTTAAAAAGAGGCTTGCTGAATCCGTCTCACCCTAGCCTGGTCATTGTTCTCAACAGAGTCAGTCCTGTAATTGGGGAAGGGGGCCTCAAGCCAAACGGCAGCCCTGTTCCCTGTTTGTTTCTGGCGTCTACTTTTCTGAGAGACGCTGTTCCTCGCCCTGGAGCTGCCATTGATCGTATTTTATCTTTCACTTGTGGTGTTTATAGTCTGCCTTCTTCACGTGGACTCAAGGCGGATTCCACAGAGTCCGTGGAGATCATGGACAGCATAGAGCAGGGGTAGTCAAACTGCGGCCCTCCAGATGTCCATGGACTACAATTCCCAGAAGCCCCTGCCAGCGAATGCTGGCAGGGGCTTCTGGGAATTGTAGTCCATGGACATCTGGAGGGCCGCAGTTTGACTACGCCTGGCATAGACCGTTGAATAAGGGCATTGAATGAAGCTGATGGGCAGTAGGTTCAGGATAGACAAAAGGAAAGACAGCTTTACAAAGCAAGAGATTAAAATGTGAAATCTGCTGCCAGGAGATGGCCACAGGAATAAACAGATTTGAAGATTAGCTAGATTCATCGGGGGAAAGTCTGTCAAAACCTACTAGCCATGGTGACTGAGGGGAGCTCCATATTCAGAAGCACACAACCTCTGAATCCCAGAGCGAGGAGGCAACATCAGGGAAAAGCCTCACTCTGTGGCCTGTTATTGGACATCCAGAGGAACTGGTTGGAAACTCAGTGGGTCAGGATGCTGGGCTATTGGTCTGATCCAGTAGAGCAGGGGTAGCCAACCTGTGGTCCTCCAGATGTCCACGGACTACAATCCCCATGAGCCCCTGCCAGCAAATGCTGGCCGGGGCTCATGGGAATTGTAGTCCATGGACATCTGGAGGGCTGCAGTTTGACTACGCCTGGCATAGACCGTTGAATAAACAAAACCATCGGCCGAGGGGCGTAGAACCCACTGGACCTCCAAAGTAAGGTGACCAGATTGTCCCACTTTTGGAGGGACATCTGGGGGTACCTGGCAAATTGTACTTATGTTGAAATTTAAAAACATATATATATATTACAATACTATTTTTGCGTTCTATGCGTTCTATGAAAAATTTTGTTGCTCCCTATAGACCAAATTTTTAATCAAGAGACCCCCCCCCCCGGTCAATGGTGTCCCGCTTTACCCATGTTAAAATCTGGTCATATTTCGAAGCCAATCCTTGCCTTTATTCTGTTAACAGTAACTACTGCAGGTAGCACCTTTAAGACCAACAAAGATTTATTCAAGGCGTGAGCTTTTAAGTGCAAGCACTCTTCGGTCAGAATGTGATCTTCTTAAATCTTTGTTGGTCTTAAAGGTGCTACTGGACTCTCATTTTATTGTGCTGCTTCAGACCAACACGGCTACTCATTTGAATCTACTGCAGGTAGAAAGGGCTTTCTCACCACTCGCCTACCCACTACTCAATGGTGCTCCAGCAGGACAGTGAACACCCCCTCCCCAAACAGCATGAGGGATAATCAGCGGTCTACAGCAAGAAGGGGGCATCAGCCAAAATTGCTTCCTCGTTTTCTTGGCGGAAATCCTGCACTAAATCCAACCTGTAGTTGATTGAAGGCTCAATCTTGTTGCAGATAACGCAGTTCCGCAGGGTCTGCAAAATGATGCTGTTCCACCAGGCGTATGGTTGAGGGCTAAAATAACACCCATATATGAAGACTGGCCTCACCGCTGGAGGAGGAGTGCGTTGGAAAATCATCTCCTTACAACCTCCCCCCCACCCCCCTATTTTTCATTGTATGTTTTAAATATTGTTACCTGCCCTGAGCGATGTGGAAGGGTGGAGTATTAATAAGAATTACTACTACTACTACTACTACTACTACTACTACTACTACTACTACTACTACCACCACTACTACTACTACCACCATCTTCAAGTATTTTAAAAGGTGCTGTAGAGAGGATGGAGCAGAGTTGTTCTCTCTTGCCCCAGAGGGATGGACCAGAACCAATGGGATGAAAGTAATTCAAAAGAAATTCCATCTCAACATCTGGAAGAAGTTCCTGACAGTCAGAGCGGTTTCTCAGTGGAACAGGCTTCCTCAGGAGGTGGTGGGTTCTCCATCTTTGAAGATTTTTAAACAGAGGCTGGAGAGCCATCTGACGGAGAGGCTGATTCTGTGAAGGCTCAAGGGGGGGCAGGTGACAGTGGGTGAATGAGAGGGTTGGGAGTGTCCTGCATAGTGCAGGGGGCTGGACTAGATGACCACGCACGTCCCTTCCAACTCTATTCTTCTATGATTCTAAGTGACATTATCACACCAGCAATTTCCAAATGAAACTCTGGTATCTGGCCCAAAATCCCTATGGTAAACCAGCTTCTACCATAAAGTGTCCAAATACCAGAGTACCACTCTGAATTTGCTGGCATGATAACACTAGCAAATTCCTGAGCAACACCAACTATGTAGCCTGGGCCCATCCGAAGCTGGGGTGCAGGATCTAGCAGTGGATCCCCATCTCCACTAGAGGGTATGGTAATCCTGTTTGGAGAGGGTAGCTCTAGCAGTTGTTGGGAATTCTATGGTAAAGCTAGTGAATATCCAGAGAATCCTAGAACTATCCTCAGTCACTTTTGCTGCTTTTGCTGGAAGTGACATAATGATGCACAGGACACTGCAATCCTCTCTCCAAGTGGCAGTGGGCAATGGGGCCTGGAAGCAGGGAATCCCCTGCCCCAACCAGTGGACTGGGCAGCCTACTCCCAAGTTACAACATTTGTACTCTTCCCTTCCCCTGCCAGATTTTCTCAAAATGTTTATTTTTGTCTGGAAACATTCTTCATGAGGCTCATCCTTATCCTTACTGACTGCAGGTCGTTGGTTCAGGGCTGAAAGCTGTCGAAAGAAGAGCATCATGATATATATATTTTTAATTTTCTATTTCTAATTGGGAAATGACTTAATTGTTTGGACTTTGGAGTCTGGTAACACCAAGTCTACCACATTGAAGAACTGCTGCTTCTGTCGCAATTTTTAAAACAAAACAAAAAAAACTCAAGTTATTTTTTTCTTCTCTTTTCGTGCTGCTTCACTTAAAGATGGCCACGTCTCCATTAACTGTTCTCAGCAGCACAATCTGTTCTCCTCTCATTAGAGGTAATTACAGGGGATTTAAAATATCTGTTGTGAGAGGGTAGTGTACAATGCTCTGTCAGTAGCCGGCTGTCTTGTAATTTAATTATCATTCATCATCCGCCAGTTCTTTTGTGTAAAGGCAGAAGTCTGCGCATGGAAGGGGCGTATCCCTTCTCAACTATGCCAGGATGGATGAATGGAGTGGTTCTCGAATTTTTCGGGCACTCCATTGGCTGCCCATTTGTTTGTTTGTTTGTAAGCTCAGTTTATATACCCAAGCTTGGGGAGGCATTTAAAGGGAGCAAGCAGCACACTTGTCATTATCAGCTGTTTAGATGTTCCACTCTCACTTTAAATGCCCTCCTACCTTCACAGCCAGCTTTACTTGCAAAGATGGAGGAGGGATTTAAAGGGAGCAGGTGGCGCACATGTCATTATCAGCTGTTAGGTGCGATACCCACTCCCTTTAAATCTCTCCCCACTACCTTTGCTGGCAAAGCTGTCTCCAAAGGTGAGGGGGAGCATTTAAAGGGAGTGAGTTGCATACCTGTCATTGCCAGCTGATAGGCATAGAGCCCACTCACTTTAAATCCCTCCTCTTTCTTTCACAGGTGGTGGGAAGGCCAAGTGAAATGAGAGTGTTAAGAGAAAGGGAGGGAGAGAATAGCAATGAAGAGAGCAGCTTCCAGGTCAAGATAAAGGAAGGCATCCCATTCAGGAGATAGCAGCCATACACCCTTAGAGAGATGTAGCAGCCCCCAATGTCCAGGCATGCTCAGTCACTTTCTCCAGCCCATAATTCCCCAGGTCTTGGTTTCCCTGGAAGCCTTGAGAAACCAGACAGTCCATCTGCCACATTTCATTCATAAGCTCTCTGCTAGCATGATGCTTGTGAACTCAGGGGCTTCAGCTGCAACTTGCTTCCCTGCTAGGCATCCATAATTGCTCATTTTAACTCTTTCCTTGACTTAAAATCATAGGAAGCATTCTTCTGCGGCAAGAGATCACCTGCTGAGTTGCCTATGAAAGCGTTAGAATGAGTGACTATGGATGCCTAGAGAGGTTCCATTTCTTACTGCCTTCGGTGGACTGGAGAGATCTCTTCTCTGTGTTTGTATTTGCATCCTTCAAATGTGAGACATGTTGCCTAAAGGGAATCATTTCCAAGGGGTCCACCGTGGTTCTTGACTGACCTATTGATGCATTATACATTTTAGAGGCCACTCTATAGGTGATATCTGTTTGGATATGGATAGGTTCACTAGGTTGTTAGTTGCAAAGTCGTGTCCGACCCATCGCGTCCCCACGGGCAATGATCCTCCAGGCCTTCCTGTCCTCTACCATTCCCCAGAGTCCATTTAAGCTCGCACCGACTGCTTCAGGGACTCCATCCAGCCACCTCATTCTCTGTCGTCCCCTTCTTCTTTTGCCCTCGATCGCTCCCAGCATTAGGCTCTTCTCCAGGGAGTCCTTCCTTCTCATGAGGTGGCCAAAGTGTTTGAGTTTCATCTTCAGGATCTGGCCTTCTAAGGAGCAGGCAGGGCTGATCTCCTCTAGGACTGACCGGTTTGTTCGCAAGGGACTCGCAAGAGTCTTCTCCAGCACCAGAGTTCAAAAGCCTCAATTCTTTGATGCTCAGCCTTCCTTATGATCCAGAGTCACTAGAAGACAGAGCTAAAACAGAAAGGGCCATGCTTTACCTAGAGTTTCAGGATACGTGGGAATTTAGGAGCAAAAATGTGTGGTGCCTACATCAGATTCCACCTGCCCTCTTTTTGGGCTGATCCTGCGTAGAGCAGGGGGTTGGGCTAGATGGCCTGTGTGGCCCCTTCCAACTCTATGATTCTGTGATTCTGATTCTGAGCAGGGGGTTGGACTAGATGGCCTGTATAGCCCCTTCCAACTCTATGATTCTGTGATTCTATGATTCTTTGTATTCCAGGAAGTTCTCATTTATTTCTCCCTCTCAACAAAAAGAGCCATTTTGACCCCTGCCAAATAACACACTCTCAATCCAACAATCCAACAACCACTTGCAAGTGGATTTTGCATTTCACACAGTGAAATCCATTTACAAATTGCATCAAAAGTGGATTGAAAGTGCATGCTCTGATTCTACATCATGTTTGGGCAGAAATTTACAAGGCTAATGTAGATCATTGGTCACATCTCACTCATTAAAAGCTGCTAGTTCCTATGTGGAACCTATAGGATATCCCCAGTATTTTGGCTGTGGTTATTGGGGTGGGCGATTCAGCTCAGATAAGACTGAAAAAGCTTAATCCTGATTTGTGTACTTTTCGGGTTTACCTGAGCTCAGTCCAAATCAGTTTAAATCAGCCGAATCAGAGAAGTCCGAATGGATTCAGGTGATTCGAGGTTTGGTTGACTGAGAAAACGCCTGCTAAAGAGCTGAGCGTGAAGATCAGCTGTTTGGCGGGCTCTTTAAATGTCTCCCCTAAGACTCCTCCCAGGTTGTGCAGAGCCTGCTGTATGCAACCTTGAAGGATTCTGCAGGGAGACAAGACCCTGCCAAACAGACATAGAATCACAGAATCATAGAGTTGGAAGGGGCCATACAGGCCATCTAGTCCAACCTCCCGCTCAACACAGGATCAGCCCTAAGCATCCTAAAGCATCCAAGAAAAGTGTGTATCCAACCTTTGCTTGAAGACTGCCAGTGAGAAGACATGATTTATGAAGCGCTTAGAAGACCAGAAGGCACATTGGCACATGGAGCTCTCCCTCCATTACAGTTGATCTCCAAACAACCAAGTTCAGTTCCCCCTGGAAAAAATGGTTGCTCTGGATGGGGGGGGGGGGGCTATGGTATTATATTGCTGAGGTCCCTCCCTTTCCTGAACCCCACTGCTTCCAGGTTCCACCCCCCCAAATCTCTTGGTATTTCCCAATTCAGAGCCAGCAATCCTCATAACAGGATTTTAGTTTTCAGGTAGCCCCAGTATGGTTGAAAACACTTTACTTACATTATCTGATTCTGTGAACTTCGGCAGATAGTGAGTAGGTGGGCAGAAGGGATTGTGTCCGTGTTTGGCTCTTGTGGCCCTTTCTTGCATGCCCAGGGAAATGCCAATCGACCCTTTGGGGTTGGGAGGTGAATATCTTCCAGGCCAGACTGGCCAGGTATCCTGGTTTTGGAGGAGGGCATCATCTGGTCATCAGCATCACTGTGGGTGGGCAGGTAGTTTTGAATTTCCTGCATTCTGCAGGGGGTTGGACTTAGATGACCCTGGAGGTCCCTTCCACCTCGATGATTCTGTGATTTTAGTCTGTGCTTCTATGATTTTGTACCCACCGCAACAGCTCTGTAGAGTAGGCCAGTATTATCATCCTGATAACGCAGTGGGTGAGTTTGAGGTGGATTCTCTTGTTTATTCTCTTAGCCACTCTGTCATACGATCGCTGGAGCATGACTATGATTCTCCACAGGGCCTTACCACATTCGCCAGGTTTCCGTGCTGCCTGAACCACAGATGCCGCAGTTTTTGCTATCAGGCCCTGAATGTTCTTTGTGTGTCCCCCCCCCCCTTTCTACTCCTAGAAGTATCGCTACCAAGATGAGGACGGTCCCCACGATCACAGTTTGCCTCGTTTGACCCACGAAGCGAGAGGCCCCGAACTCGTTCACATTTCCGAAAAGAATTTATCGCAGATAGAAAATGTCCACGGATACGTCCTGCAGTCGCACATCTCCCCTCTGAAGGTCAGTCGTGCTTCTGTGTTGCAATTTAATTTTTTGTGTGTGTGATAAAGGGGAGCAGGGAGAGAAGTGGCTGTATTTCTAAAAAACCGTCGGGAAGGCAGTCAGATTTCTGCGTTCGGCTTGGCGTCAGTGTTTTGGGTTTGTGGACTGGGGCTTGGTTTCGGTCGCCGCAAAGATGCAGAACAGGTCCGGATGCCGTTGCCTGCAGAACCGGAGAAGGATTGGGCCCTGGGAATAGTTCTTGAAGCAGGCCTGAGCCAGGGGGTCCCCGGCCATTTTGAGCCTATGGACACCATTGGAGCTCTGGCAGAACATGGTGGGCACAGCCGGAAGGTGGCTGCACAAAATGGCTGCTGCCTGAGGCAGAGCCGGCCACAAAATGGCTTCCAGAGCAAACCTTCACCCACCACACAGTGAAGATTCTGTTGCTGTGGTGGTCACTGCAGTCAAAGCAATTTTGAAAAAAGAATTATGCAAAAACAATCAAACCTCCAGTGACCAATCAGAAGCCGTGCGGGGAGAAGACCCGCCTATCCCTGCCTATTCACTTAATACATTTGGCAGGTGCCAGAAAAGGTACTGGCAGGCCCACAGGTGCCACATTGGGGTCCGTTGGTGTAAGCATTGCAGAAGATAGCTTCACTTTGATACGTAATGCCTCCTGTTTCCAAGACTCTTTCCAGGACTGATAAGAAAGTCCAAAATCCAGGGGCTTATGCCCCCTGGGCTGCTCATATAACTTGTCTTCAGGTGGTGATCCGGCAGGGAGAGAGGAAGGCCGATAAGGAATCTTTGTGTGTGTGTGTGTTCAGGAGCTTTCTGTCACTTTGCTGTTTTCGAGATACATTAAAGCAGGGATCCCCAACCTTTTTGAATCTGCAGGCAAATTTGGAATTCTGGCATGGCATGGTGAGCCTGGCAACAAAATGGCTGCCAGGGGAGGCGGAGCCAGCCACCATGTGGCCATCACAGCTTCACTTCAGTGGCACAGTGCAGATCCTTGAGCTGTGATGCCTGCTGTTGGCAAAGAACCATTTCAAAAAATCTCCAATAATTAGCCAGAAGACTTGCTAGGGAAAAGCCCTACTTGGCTCCACCCACTTCCCAAATGCACTTGTTGTACACCAGAACGGTGTCGGTGGGCACCATGCTGGGAGGACCCCTACTTTAGTGTTTCATCATTGACTGGTGATGTCTCCTATCTGGTTGTCAGAAGGTTAAGAATGGCTGGAGGTCAGGATATGGCAGACGGCTTAGGGCAGGGGTAGTCAACTTGTGGTCCTCCAGATGTTCATGGACTACAATTCCCACGAGCCCCTGCCAGCATTTGCTGGCAGGGGCTCGTGGGAATTGTAGTCCATGAACATCTGGAGGACCACAGGTTGACTACCCCTGGCTTAGGGGACAGCCATGTATCCTTTCGACCAAACGTGGCTATTACGACACCCAAACTCTCCATTGTGGTGGTGCGCGTTAACCTACTTGCCTTCTAGTTGAAGTGTTTGAGTTGATCAGCATGTAAGCATAGAGAGAAAATGTCTGTTTAGGTGTTTGCTTCCTTATACATGCTTGAGCAATAATCATAATAATACTAAAGAGCAATCTGTTTATTTATTTTAGTTATGTTTCAGTTTATCTACTGCCACTCCTACACAGTGGCTGGTGGGGAGTCACGACAATAAAACCAATATAAAAATCTCCTAAAACGAATATACCCCCTAACCCTCCCCTCGTGGCGACCATCCCACCTCCCCACAGCTCAGCAGACCTTTACAGTAACCGGGGTTCTGGTGGGAGGGGGGACATGGTGGGTGATGGACCCGTATCTTCCTAGCCTTAACCAAAAACCTGGTGGAAGAGATCCATCTTACAGGCCCTGCGGAACTGGGACAAGGCTAACGGCATTTGTGTAAGATTAAAAGAGCAGGATATATAATCATACACAGTTAGAGCACCAAATATTAGCACAACCAATTATTTTTAGGCAATGTTGACAGTGAACGTATATAAAGAAGTGGAGGTGGTAAAAATTGCTGGAACAGGACGTCTCTGACCCCACAAGAGGTCTGGCCCCACGGATAAAGTTGTTTATGCCGAGTCTGGGAAAGTCCCTTTTGCAGAACGAATCCCCCCAAAGTAATTATTGCATGTCTGTGTGAATGTCTGGTAAAAGTGGGTGAGTGTGACCGACAGGTCAAAACAAAACAAAACAACAAATTTTGCCCAGGCAAATGCTGAGACTTTCAGTGTAAGTCTGCTCTGCAGAGCTGACTGAATATAGTGCATGTTTCACCTTGTGTTCCAGACAAATGTTTAGCTTCCAGAGTATAGGAATTGCTTCTCAGGACCACCTTCCCTGTTACACCCCACCCCGAAAGGTCATTAAAGCCTAGCAAACAACATTTATGGAGGATCCCTGGCACAAAAGAGATCAAACTGGCCTCAGACAGAGCCAGGGCCTTCTCAGCCCTAGCCCCAACCTGGTGACACACTCGGCCAAATTATATAGAAGCTCTGCAAGACCTCAGGCAATTCCACAGGGCTAGAGCCTCTTGTGGCGCAGAGTGGTAAGGCAGCTGTCTGAAAGCTTTGCCCATGAGGCTGGGAGTTCAATCCCAGCAGCCGGCTCAAGGTGGACTCAGCCTTCCATCCTTCCGAGGTCGGTAAAATGAGTACCCAGCTTGCTGGGGGGTAAACGGTAATGACTGGGGAAGGCACTGGCAAACCACCCCGTATTGAGTCTGCCATGAAAACGCTAGAGGGCGTCACCCCAAGGGTCAGACATGACCCGGTGCTTGCACAGGGGATACCTTTACCTTTACCTTTAGTGAGAAGGAGCTGTTCCACCAGGCCTATGGTTCAGACCTCATTATCAGGGATCTGATCTCACTGGCATCTCTGCCTGCCTGCACTGCTAGACTATACTCCTTAGGGAGGTCCAATGCTCCCCCCCCCCCCCAATTCCATGATACATTTTTAGGGGCATTATTAAAGTTCCATTTATGCCGGACAATTGTCATGTGAACTAGAGTTTCTTTTTGGACTTCAGAATTTTATGTGATTTTTAACTCTGCTGTGAACCCACCCTGAGACTGCTGAGATAGGGCGGGGAAAAAGTTAAATAAGTAAATAAAGGAAGCATCAAAATCCACGACACGACAACTAAGTTGTGGAGCCGGACGTGATGAACTTGGTGCCTGGGCTTTTGTTCCAAGACCCCATGGGGAGCGGGGGGGAGACGAGTCTCAGCTAAAAATTGACCCACATGTCAGCTTCCAGAAGGGGCTTTGATGGGGGTAGTGGAGCAAAGAAAAGGTGAAGAATCGCCTTCTTCTTTCTGGGACTGTTATGCTTGTGAAAAAAATGCTGTAGGACAATTTTCGCGGTTGCACCTTGACCAATGCCTACTGCAACCTTGGCCACCTTTAGAGATGGTCTTTCTGCACTCAATTTGCCTATGTGCTCATACAGACGTCAAGGCCTCCCCCGTGGGGATTGAACTTTCTGTCCCATATCTCCGGCTGGGTTTTGGTCGAAATGCAAACAGGGAATCCGAGGGGCTACGGAATCTTCGTCCGTGTTCTTGCCTTGTTTTAACACTAGATGGTGCAGTTTGACGGCGATCGCTTTGGCCTGGGGAGCTAAATCCTGACATACTAAAAAATGAAATACTGGCGATAATAAAAAGCCAGCACTAAATACTGGGGATATTAAAACGGTAAATACTGGGGAGAAAACTACTGAAAAGGCTTCTGGACTGGTAGCTGAAAGAACTGGCAGAGAGGAAACGCAAAGAGTGGTTGGCTCCTGACAGACTTAGCTTGTGTGACTCACAGGGGTAGTCAAACTGCGGCCCTCCAGATGTCCATGGACTGCAATTCCCAGAAGCCCCTGCCAGCGAATGCTGGCAGGGGCTTCTGGGAATTGTAGTTCATGGACATCTGGAGAGCTGCAGTTTGACTACCCCTGCAAACTGTGAGTGAGATCCAAGGGGCAAGTGGCAGGTGGAGAAGTAAAGATCCAGAGATGTGAGATCCAAGAAGGACTTGATTTAGTCAAAACAAGAACGAGACAAAACAGGTTTCCGGACTTTTAACCTCCGTTTTCCATAGACTTCCTCAGTGGCTAGCTCCTAAGTTAACACACAGTGTTTAATCAAGTAACCGGTTCATGATTTAGAATATAATCAATCATAGTAATATTTTTCAATGTAATAATGTCAAACAGAGATTGCTCGATACAAACTCTAGCTGTACTGGGTCCCAGTTAGTTTCCAGTGCCAATTCAAATAGTTTGTTTTATTTTTTTAATTATTATATTAAATACAGCCAGTTTGCGGTGTCCTACAACAGAGATAAAAATACAAGATTGAAAATATGCATCGTATATGGGCAGAAAAGCTATGGTGGAAGCCAGATTTACCATAGAGTTTTTGACTAAATACTACAGCATCACCAGGAGGTTGCTTGCATGATGATGTCACTTCCTCTGCAATGTTTGCAATGTGACCTGGCCCTTTTCTGTTGGCAAAAGAAGAGTTTGTTTTTATACCCCAATATTCAGTACCGAAAGGACTCTCCAAGCAGCTTACCATTACCTTCCCAGACACCCTATGAAATAGGCAAGGCTGAGAGAGCTCTGAGAGAACTGTGCTGTGAAAACAGCTGAAATAGGACTGTGGCTAGCCCAAGGTCGCCCAGCTGTCTGCATGTGGTGGAGTGGGGAATCTAAACCAGCTCTCCTGACCAGAAGCCGCTGCCCTTAACCACTGCACCAAGCTGGCTCTCTCCCCATCCCTCTGGCCACCCTATCTGGGGGTTGGGTGGGAAGAGCCCTTTTCTGAGTGGGTCAGGCTTGACTTGCATGGTCAGATTTGGGAAGCTAAGCAGGATCAACCCTGGTTAGGACCCCCAAGGAAATCCAGAATGGCTATGCAGGGGCAACACCCCCCATGTTAGCCTCTGTCATGAAAGCCCTACGGGGGTCGCCAAGCTTCTGGCCGTAGCTGCAGCGTTTCCCACCAGGTGGGGAGCAGAAGGAGAAGGTGGAGCCCTGCCTTTCCCCACCGATCTGCAATTCAAATGCGGCGGATTATTACCGCGCTCTCTCTTCCCTCGCTGCCCCTGATTGAAGCACCATCATCTCTGCTTCCTCTGGGGAGTCGCTCTAATCACTATTCATCAGGCGAGAGCAAAAGCTGCTTTTGCCAAAGCAAATCTTCAGGTTACGTAATTAGTGGGTAGGGGGTTGTCTTCCCATTAATCTACCACACGGTCTACTTTGCATGTGTGTGTGTGTGTGTGTGTTTGTGTAAAGTACCTTCAACTTGCAGCTGACTTGTGACTAACACCCCCCCCCCCCGGGTTTTCAAGGCAACAGACAGAGGTGCTTTGCCATCACCAGCTTCTGCAGAGTGACTCTGGACTTCCTTACTCGTCATCTGAGGTCTGATGAGAACAGGCGAGGTCAAGGAGGCCAAGGCAAAGAGGGCTGTTCTTATGTTCTTCTCCGGGGGAGGCCTCAGCCTTTATGCCCTGTTGTTGGCCCTGCAGAGGAACTGGTTGGCCCCTGTATGAGGCGGGAGGCTGGACTGGATGGGCCCTCCCTGGTCTGACCCAGCAGGGCTCTTCTGAGGGTCTTCTCAGGGGAAGGCCTCGGCCTCTCTGCCCTGTGGCTGGCCCTGCAGAGGAACTGGCTGGCCCCTGGGTGAGACGGGAGGCTGGGCTGGAGGGACCCTCCCTGATCTGACCCAGCAGGGCTCTTCTGAGGGTCTTATCAGGGAAAGGCCTTGGCCTCTCTGCCCTGTGGCTGGCCCTACAGAGGAACTGGTTGGCCCCTGTGTGAGACAGAATGCTTGACTCGATGGACCACTGGGCTGATCCAGCAGGGCTCTTCTGAGGTTCTTCTCAGGGGAAGGCCTCAGCCTCTATGCCCTGTTGCTGGCCCTACAGAGGAACTGGTTGGCCCCTGTGAGAGACAGAATGCTTGACTCGATGGACCACTGGGCTGATCCAGCAGGGCTCTTCTGAGGTTCTTCTCAGGGGAAGGCCTCAGACTCTATGCCCTGTTGCTGGCCCTACAGAGGAACTGGTTGGCCCCTGTGTGAGACAGAATGCTTGACTCGATGGACCACTGGGCTGATCCAGCAGGGCTCTTCTGAGGTTCTTCTCAGGGGAAGGCCTCAGACTCTATGCCCTGTTGCTGGCCCTACAGAGGAACTGGTTGGCCCCTGTGTGAGACAGAATGCTTGACTCGATGGACCACTGGGCTGATCCAGCAGGGCTCTTCTGAGGTTCTTCTCAGGGGAAGGCCTCAGCCTCTATGCCCTGTTGTTGGCTCTCCAGAGGAACTGGTAGGCCCCTGTGTGAGACAGAATGCTTGACTCGATGGACCACTGGGCTGATCCAGCAGGGCTCTTCTGAGGTTCTTCTCAGGGGAAGGCCTCAGACTCTATGCCCTGTTGCTGGCCCTACAGAGGAACTGGTTGGCCCCTGTGTGAGACAGAATGCTTGACTCGATGGACCACTGGGCTGATCCAGCAGGGCTCTTCTGAGGTTCTTCTCAGGGGAAGGCCTCAGCCTCTATGCCCTGTTGTTGGCTCTCCAGAGGAACTGGTAGGCCACTGTGTTCTCTATCTTCACTGTGTATGTATCTATGGTGAGGACCATAGGGCAGCAAGTTTGAGCTTCGGGGAGGGCTGAATCTGAAGAAATCCAATTAAGTGCAGTTACAGTCCATTTGAGGGTTTGTTTTGAGACAGCAGTCTTCTCCATGTCTATGTAGCGTTGTCCACTGGAGCTTTTGTGCAAGGTTAATGGCCCATTAATGGCCCATTATTCCCTGGACCTAATGATGACAAAGTTCACCCCATGGTGGCTCACAACATGCTTGCTAAGCACCTTGCAGATAAACAACTCTCCAACCTGCATTGATCTGGAAGCTGAAGTGAATACAATTCCTAATACAGAGCAGGTTCCCAGCAGAAGTAGACTGGCCTTTCAAATAACAGGGGCATTTCCTGTTGGTCTACTTAAGAACATTAGACGAGCCCTGCTGGATCAAGCCAGTGGTCCATCTGCTCCAATATCCTGTCTCACAGAGTGGCCAACCAGTTCCTCTGCAGGGCCAACTACAGGGCATGGAGGCTGAGGCCTTCAGAAGAGCATCAGGAGAGCCCTGATGGATCAGGCCAGTGGTCCGTCTAGTTCAGCCTCCTGTCTCACAGAGTGGCCAACCTCTGGAGAGCCAACCACAGGGCATAGAGGCTGAAGACTTCAGAAGAACATAAGAAGAGCCCTTCCGGATCAGGTCAGTGGTCCATCCTATCTCACAGTTTGATTCTACAAAGAAGTAGTGACTCTGGGCCATCGGTGGTGTGGTGCTGTGGAGCATAAAGCTCCATATTTTTTTCATTTCCCCTTAGGGGACACAAAGCAGTGGCAGATTAGTTCTGCCACATGCGGGGGGGGGGTGCAGGGAGGCGGTGTTATGTTGCAGGAAGGTGGGATTGCATGGAACGCAATCCAACCTTCCTGAAAAATAAAAATAAATGCCCCGGTCTGCCCCACAGCATGGCAAAGTGCCGTGAAGCCAACTGGGGCTTCTGCCCCCCCCCCTCGGGGACACCATGGGATCAGGAGGAGCTGGCCCTGGAAGGCTCTTCCCTATCCACACTGGCCTGCCATGGGACAGGCCCTGTTAGATCCTGCAGTGGGCTAAGGGAACTCAGAAGAATCTCTGTTCCCTTAGGCTGAGGCTTCTGGGGCCTGATCGGGCCCGGGATGTCGGCGACCTGGCGGCAACATCGTGTGGAAGTGGGTCAAATCTCCGCTTCCATGTGACTGCCCCCTCAGCCTTTTCTGCCTGTGCAGAATCAGCCATAGTGGCTAGCCAGTCCCTCTGGAGGACCAACAACAGGGCACAGAGGCTGAGGCCTTTCCCTGATAAGAAGAGGCTTGTTGGATCAGACCAATGGTCTGTCTAATCCAGTTTCACATAGTGGACAACCAGTCCCCCTAGGGGAGCTATAACAGGCCATAGAGGCTGGGACCTTCCTGATGTTGCCTCCTAGAACTGAGATTCAGAGGTTCACTGCCACTGAACATGGAGGATCCCTTTAGGCACCATGGCTCGGCACCACTGATAGACCTGTTCTCCACGAACCCATCTAATCCCCTTTTTATAAGCAATCTTCTGAGAACTGTTTATTCTCTTCCCAGATGAAGAAATGGTTAATATCAAGAAGGTCCCACCAACTCATATTCCCTCCTTAGATTTCGTATTCTGCAAAGGTGAAAAGGAGGCGGGGGAAATATTGTAATCAATTCTCCAAGCAGATCTACCATAAGGAGAGGGTTCTGCCCCTGCCCATTTTAGACCATCACTTATTTTCCTGGGAAGGCAAAATCCAAAAACAAACAAAAATGCCTCCAGCTCCAATTAAAACGTCTGCTGACAAGAAACAAAGGAAACATTGTCAGGTGCCAAAATGATAAACAAGATTTGGTCTGCAACAGCATCAACCAGGCAAAAACTCCACATTTGCAAGTTCAGAATAAAATCAAACAGGCTGAAATTAGGCTTTTGGGGTGGAAGCTGGAACGGGAAATGGGTCAGTCTTTTGCTTTTGTTTCTCCCATGTTGTTTCGAGAGGACAAAGGGTCACTGGATCTTTCACTGCAGGGCTGGACAGTCGCAAAGGGTTTCCAACAGTGTCTCAACAATTTCTGGGAGATTTTGAGAGTGGCGCTTGGGGAGGAGAGATGTGACAGTACTTCCAGGGGACACTCTAGGATTTCCCCTAATCTCCCTGGTAAAGATCATAAAGAACATTCCTAGAGTTGCCACAGGGATAAAGAGCTTTAAAAGGGGATTAAAGGATGAGATAGATTAGACGGCTTCGTGGAGGATAAATCTATCAATGGCTATGAGCCAAAGTGTCTGAGGGGGACCTTCATAATCAGAGGCACTAAGCCTCTCAGAACCAGGAGACAACAGGTTGTTGGCCATCCTGAGGAACTGGTTGGCCACTGTGTGGGAAGGAATGCTTGACTAGATGGACCACTGGTCTCATCCAGCAGGACTCTTCTTATGTTCTTACTAGGGGCCAAACCTGTTGCATTCAGTAATACAACGGGCACTAGATTAGGGTGGTGGTGGTGGTGGTGGTGGTGGTGGTGGTGGTGGAAGAACTCTGTGGATGGCCTCTCCCTGCAAGACCTGGAAAGACTGCAGGCAGATGCTACAAAACTCACTGGCAGGGGCAGCTCTCATGGCAGGGATCTGCAGCCTCCGAGCCTCAGAGGGAAGTGGAAGGAGGAGGGGTAGTCAGGGGTGGGGGATGGAAGGCGATTGGCTAGCCACTGGAAAGACAGGCAAGCCGGTTGGAGGAGGAGGCACTCAGGGGTGGGACAGCCGCCCTGAGTGGGTGTTAAGCGCTGAGTGGCACTTAAGCCATGAGATGTGCTCCTCCTCTAAGGCCTTTCCAGAAATATTAAGTGAAACAGATGAGTGAGGAGAACCTCCACATTCAGAAGCACTAAGTCTCCGAGTCCCAGAACTAGGAAACAGCATCAGGGGAAGGCCTCAGGCTTTATGCCCCGATGTTGACCATCCTGAAGAACTGGTTGGCCACTGTGTGAGACAAGATGCTGGATGAACTTTTGGTGTGCTCTGGCAGGGCTCTTCTTATGTCCTTACGACCTACCAAACGTGTATTCTAACACTGTATCCAAACTTGTTTCATGCCATGGTCTTGAGCAGTGACGCCGATCTACCGCCATCTTTTTAACCAAAACAATGAGGATTAGAAACCAGAGTGTTGGAACCATTGTACATGGTATAACAAGAAACAGGGCTATAGTAGCCCGGCAGATGTCTGAACCCTCCTCCCATGATGGATTTGCAAGTATATTTTCTGACTGCACGAAAGACGCTTGCCATGGCTTAGCTGAATGAAACCCGAAGGATGCGATGACACGCCAAGGACAGATTGTAGTGGATGAATGGGATTTGAAAGCCTTGAACGGTATTCTAGTACTAATACGCTAGCGAATCGTGCATCTGCTTCCCCACCGCAGCATCTCTAGAGAGGCTAACGGGGAAAAAAAAAAAACTTGGTAATTGACTTTGTGAAAGTTTTTAGAACTGACGATAAATCTGCCGCTAAGCAGGGAAGGTGATGACGCTGTCAACACATTTTAGCTTCGACATAGATACTTCTTTATGCTGCTGAGCGTGCCTTTGATCAATCGATAATTAGATGGGAAGATGGGAGCAAAATTGTTTAGCAAAAGAGGACACTGATTGAGTCCTGTGAATTATCGGGGACTGGGCGAGAAGATGCCAGAATTGGGAGCTGTAATATTAATTATCCTCTCTTTGCATTCCTGCCTCGGCTGTTTATAGATTTTGTCGTTCCCTGCTCAAGGCTGGGTCGGAAAAAATTGTCGGCCCATCATTGAGAGTGGCCTGCAATATGCCTTGCTGAGTAAAAGGCCACTTATAACTAGGGTTGCCAACCTCCAGGTGTTGGCTAGAGATCTCCTACATTCATAGAATCATAGAATCATAGAGTTGGAAGGGGCCACACAGGCCATCTAGTCCAACCCCCTGCTCAACGCAGGACTCAATTCACAGAGATCGGTAACTGTTATTGTAATTGATTTTAGTGAATGGGTTTTGTTGTTGTGAATTGCCTTGAGCCCGTTTGGGGAGGGGTGGTATAGAAATTAAATCTTGTTGTTGTCCTCTTTATGCTGGTGGCCTGCCCTTCCCGTGAGGCTGAGGACGATTCACATCAGCGGTAACATACAGTAACTAATAACATTAAAATATGTTTTCAATAAAATTAAATGTGAAACATTTTACAGTCCACACTTCTGCCAATTGGTATAATCATCGAGGAGGGTTTCTTTCCTGGAGTGAATGGATTCGTTCTTCATAATTTATCAGATGTCTCCCCAGGGAGAACAGCCAATTTGATGTTAAAGGTAAAGGTAAAGGTATCACCTGTGCTAGCACCGAGTCATGTCTGACCCTTGGGGTGACGCCCTCCAGCGTTTTCATGGCAGACTCAATACTGGTTTGCCAGTGCCTTCCCTAGTCTTTACCGTTTACCCCCCAGCAAGCTGGGTACTCATTTTACCGACCTCGGAAGGATCTAAGGCTGAGTCAACCTTGAGCCGGCTTCTGGGATCGAACTCCCAGCCACATGGACAAAGCTTTCAGGTGGCTGCCTTACCACTCTGTGCCACAAGAGGCTAATTTGATGTTATTGGGTGCTATATTCCCAGCCTCAACTATAGGCCTGGTGGAATAGCTCTGTCTTACAGAAATTTCAAATACTAATTGAACTAGCCAGGAAACTAAGGAATTCTTCCAGCCTTTTGACCTTCCTGGAGGCAGGTATGGGGGTGAGGAGCTTCTTTTCTCTAGAATGCACAGGAGTGGGTGGGGCACAGGCAATTTTAACCCCCTTGACCCAGGGAATGCACTTTTTTATCTTCTGACAATCGGAGCCAGAGGTTACTCTAATTTGATAGGAAGTGGGCAGCCAACTTGGACCAGGTGAGCCGCAGAATATTCACTAAGAACTTGTTACCTCTTAAGCAAGGGGCCTACTCTCTCCAACATCAAATAGGGTATGTTTTAGCAGAGAGGCAGAAGGATTGTTTTTCACCCAATTTCGTTTGACTCTTCCACTTAACTCTGTGCTGTGCTGATGATATGCTTATAAACCTTGTTTTTTTTTTTAAATAAATAAATCCTTTATAAATTTTACAAGAGCCTCTTGTGGCGCAGAGTGGTAAGGCAGCAGACATGCAGTCTGAAGCTCTGCCCATGAGGCTGGGAGTTCGATCCCAGCAGCCAGCTCAAGGTTGACTCAGCCTTCCATCCTTCCGAGACTGGTAAAATGAGGACCCAGCTTGCTGCTGGGGGGTAAACGGTAATGACTGGGGAAGGGAATGGCAAACCACCCCGTATTGAGTCTGCCATGAAAACGCTAGGATCAGACATGACCCGGTGCTTGCACAGGGGATACCTTTACCTTTACCTTTTATACATTTTAAGTTGGCAGTGGTTCTCTGACCCACAATGCGCTCTCCCATCTCAGAAATGCTAGTCCAGAGCAAGAAGAAAACCCAGGGTCTGGGGAGGGAGCTTGGCAAGCAGACACCTCTCTGGACAAGTGTACCCTGCAATAAATTGTCCCCACGGTGCTCACACGCTAGGCTGTGAGAGACACAGAGGTATGGCCACAGTATTAGAAGGGGCAGCTTGGAAATCTTGATCCTCTTAGCAGGCAGCCTTGTACAAAATCTAGTGCAGGTTGCAATTCCCCAGATATACCGTTTTGCATCCCTACCAGAGTTGGCAACCAGGCTTCAAGGGGGGTGGGCAAGGCAAAGCAAAAGCAGGCCTATTCCCTCCCAGCAGCCATCAATGATCAAACCCGTCTTCCCAAGTTGCAAGACTGGATTCGACATCAGCAAGTTCAAAATATGTATTTACGGGGATTACATAAATCTGCTGCCATCAAAAACCTCCTCTCTGCTCTTTTGAGATTTCCCCCTCCAGTGGTCCAGGCTTCCTCTCCTCCCGCAGCTCAGGCCCCTTAGCCCCGATGCAGTTTGGGGAAACTTATCTCATTTCCTCAGCCGATTCCCACGAGGATCAGCCGCTTTCAGCCAGAGGATTCATAAGGCAGAACAACAACAACAACAAAATGATTCTTGGGCAACATCCAAGAAGGAAAGGGAAACAACTTGAAAGCCCCTGAGTTGTCCATAAAACAAGCGCTGCTGAATCCCAAAGCTGTAGTGAAGAGTCAATGGATGGGCAGAGATCTATCACAAAGAGACTCAGAGAGAATGTTTGCTCCGTCTTCAGCACCAAAATCCTTCATCCTTGGTCCCTGCTAGTGCTCTAGATCCAGAAAGCAACAGTGGACATCAGGGCAAATGTAAGACAGAGGGTTGCCAATCTCCTGGTAATGGCTGGGGATTTCCCATTATTCCAGCTGATCTCCAGGTGATATATATCAGTTCAGCTCGTGGAAAGAGCTGCTTTGATAGGTGGGCTTTATAGTGTTATACCCCATTGAAGACCCTCCCCTACCCAAACCTCACCCTCCTCAGGCTCCATCTTTGAAATCTCCAAGGGCGAAGCAAAACAGACCCTGAAAATGGTTACCAGTGAGTTCAATGGACTGCTAAAATGGCTCCCAGCTCTTTCAGGCTGACAGCAGGAGGTGGTGGGTTCTCCGTCTTTGGAAATGTTTAAGCAGAGGCTGGATCTGACGGAGAGGCAGATTCTGTGAAGGCTCAAGGGGGTGGCAGGTTACACTGGGCGAGCGATAGAGTTGTGAGTGTTCTGCACAGTGCTGAGGGTTGGACTAAATGACCCAGGAGGTCCCTCCAACTCTGTTATTCTATGATTCTTAGGGAATGTCTGTGCACCAGATATGCACGGAAGGAAGCCAGAGAACTGGCTCGAGCTGTTACCCAAGCCATTCCCTGGACAATCAGCTCCTGGCTTACGAGGGGTGAACAGGATGCAAGCCAAACCAGCCAGCGACTCAGCTTGCCTCCTTGCCAGTCGAGATGGCCTATTCTGCACACAATGGATAATGCACTTTCAATGCACTTTAGAAGTAGATTTTCCTGTTCTGCACAGGGAAATCCAGCTGCAAAAGCACATTGAAAGGGCATTATCCTATGTGTGCAGAATGGGCCCTTGTCCAAAAAGTTAGGCTGTGTGCATTGTTTTGACCCCTCTGTTCCCTCGCGTTGTGGATAGTGTTGTGCAAAAAGGCGAATGCCATTTTGGGCTGTATCAACAGGGGCATCACATCAAAATCACAAGATGTCATAGTGCCATTGTATTCGGCACTGGTCAGACCATACCTGGCATACTGTGTGCAGTTTTGGAGGCCTCACTTCAAGAAGGATGTAGATAAAATTGAAAGGGTACAGAGGAGAGCGACGAGGATGATCTGGGGCCAAGGGACCAAGCCCTATGAAGATAGGTTGAGGGACTTGGGAATGTTCAGCCTGGAGAAAAGGAGGTTGAGAGGGGACATGATAGCCCTCTTTAAGTATTTGAAAGGTTGTCACATGGAGGAGGGCAGGATGCCGTTTCCGTTGGCTGCAGAGGAGAGGACACGCAGTAATGGGTTCAAACTTCAAGTACAATGATATAGGCTAGATATCAGGAAAAAGATTTTCACAGTCAGAGTAGTTCAGCAGTGGAATAGGCTAAGGAGGTGGTGAGCTCCCCCTCACTGGAAGTCTTCAAGCAAAGGTTGGATACACACTTTTCTTGGATGCTTTAGGACGCTTAGGGCTGATCCTGCATTGAGCTGGGGGTTGGACTAGATGGCCACTATGACCCCTTCCAACCCTGTAATTCTATGTTTCTATGCATTGGCTCAGTGGCCAAGGCCCTCATCCTTTCAATTATATGCAGCACACAGGATCCATGGCTAAGGTTGAAGTTTTTCTGCTCGGGGATCAGATCCTGCACCGTCCTCCCCAAGGCGCCATGAAAGAGCCGCTCCCAAGCAGACCTGACCTTGTTCCCGAATATTAAACAAGTGGAGTTCAGTGGAATTTAATTAGCGTCTCACCTCCGCGTGATTCCGCCAGCACCGTGGCTTTGCTGCCGCTGCAGTGCTGAATGATGAGTGAGTTCATCTTAATTGACTAGGCTGGGTGGGAAAGGTGGGGGAGAGGGAGGGAGATGCCTTCCTCGTTGGCAGGGGAGAAAAATCCCCCCATCCAGGCAATTAGAAGTCTGCACGGAAAGAGGAATGAGCCTTGATCTTAGCGCCCAGCAAGAGACCAGAGCGAGCTCGCACGCAGAACACATAAGCCAAGGGCTTTACATTTTTTTCCCCAGGAGGAGTCAAGAAGGACATCGATAAAATTGAAAGGGTACAGAGGAGAGTGACGAGGATGATCTGGGGCCAAGGGACCAAGCCCTATGAAGATTGGTTGAGGGACTTGGGAATGTTCAGCCTGGAGAAAAGGAGGTTGAGAGGGGACATGATAGCCCTCTTTAAGTATTTGAAAGGTTGTCTTGGAGGAGGGCAGGATGCTGTTTCTGTTGGCTGCAGAGGATAGGACACGCAGTAATGGGTTTAAACTTCAAGTACAACGATATAGGCTAGATATCAGGAAAAAACTTCTCACAGTCAGAGTAGTTCAGCAGTGGAATAGGCTGCCTAAGGAGGTGGTGAGCTCCCCCTCACTGGCAGTCTTCAAGCAAAGGTTGGATACACACTTTTCTTGGATGCTTTAGGATGCTTTGGGCTAATCCTGCGTTGAGCAGGGGGTTGGACTAGATGGCCTGTATGGCCCCTTCCAACTCTATGATTCTATGATTCTATGATTCTAAGAACGTGCGCTGGCTTCAGATGTGGTGTCCCAGGGTGAGGGGAGCAGGAAAAAGCATGACCGTCTTCCCCCGGCCTACCTTTTCAGACCACCAGGACTCAAGCATGGTGCTTCCACACCTGCTGAGCTGTCTTGGTTATGTAGCATCGAGCCGTTTCCGCCACCTGGAGCCCCTATGAAATAAGGGCCTATGAAATAAGGACCTCCAAAATGTCCATTCATCAACAGCCTCGCTCCTGTCTTTGAACGGAGGGCCGTGGCTTCCTTGATTGACCCCGTCCATCTCCGGTTGGGCCTTCTGCTTTCCATTCTGCCGTCTACGTTTCCTAGCATGGTTGTCTTTTCCAGTGAGCTTTTTCTGACGCACGTGAGATTACACTCTGAGTACAGAACTTAATGATAGCGAAGAGTGGTGACTTTAGGGACATAACATAGGAATTGGTCTCCAAAAAGGATAAAATGTACACATTACAGATCCTACTGAACCATTGAGCTATACATAATAGAGAGTTCTATATAGGTATATTTCTATAGAGAGTGTATTATCATAATCTTGACCACTGAGGAAGACCCAGAAGGGTTGAAACGCGTTTGGTCCTTGGTTCTATGTGCTGTTAGTTCGGTATAGTTTTTAAGAAGTTTTTATTCTGTTTTTAATTGTGCGCCATAATAAACAACCAACAAGTCTTACATTATTTTTATTGTTCAGCTCAACTTTTGAGTTCCTGCCTGTTAAGGTTGGGTTTTGTTCCTTTTTTGGTTTAGCATTGTCTTTTCCAGTGACTCTTGTCTTCCAGTGAGCCTGGCTTTCTCGCCCAGCATCTCATACTGGGATGCCATCCTCCTAGTGAACATGGAGATTGTCCGGAATTTTCCGGGAGGGCGGCCTAAAAATCTAATAAATAAATAAGTAACTAATGTCCAGACTCGGGAGATCCATTCCCCTGGAGAACATGGCTGCTTTGGAGGGTAGACAGTAGGACATTTGATCCCGCTAAGGTCCCGCCTCTCGCCAAATGCCACTCAATTCAGGCCCCGCCCACAAATCACCTGGAATTTCCCCACCTGGTGTTGCCAGCCCTAATCTAGTACCTTTTAAAAATCCCACACCTCTTCTAGGAGTGCAGGACAATCAGGGCTACATGGTGGGTGAAGAAGAAGGATCACCCCATGCCCTGCCTGCCACTGGGAGCCTGGTGGGAAGGATTGGCAACCTGAGCTGGCTGGCCCCTCTGCACTTACTCACGGGGGATGTGGCAAGACATCAGGCCACAGGGTGGGCCAGGGCACGGCCATGCTCTCTGGGGCAGCTACAGGGTTCCGCCCCCCCTGCCCTTGCATTGCTAAGCCCCACCCCCTGCATCCCCAAGCCTGCCCTTTGTCCTGGTTACCAAAATAGACAGGTACTTGCCTGAGAAAAATGTACATGGCTCTTCCAGTTTGCTGTAGTGGTTAGGAGTGCGGACTTCTAATCTGGCATGCCAGGTTCAATTCTGCGCTCCCCCACATGCAGCCAGCTGGGTGACCTTGGGCTCGCCACGGTACTGATAAAACTGTTCTGACCGAGCAGGAATATCAGGGCTCTCTCAGCCTCACCCACCCCACAGGGTGTCTGTTGTGGGGAGAGGAATGGGAAGGCGACTGTAAGCCCCTTTGAGCCTCCTTCGGGTAGGGGAAAGCGGCATATAAGAACCAACTCTTCTTCTTCTTCTTCTTCTTCTTTTTTTTTTTTCTTCTTCTTCTTCTTCTTCTTCTTCTTCTTCTTCTTCTTCTTCTTCCTTCCCCATTTTTATTGCCATTACAGCCCCACATGGTATGAAAAAGCCAAGATCAAAGCTGATTGCAAAAAAGGATCCCTACCTGTCAATATACCGTGTAAGATAAATAAAAGTCCTGTCTGCTTTTTTAAAAATTATTGTCCCCGGCTCCCTGAAAGGACATCAGAGAACGAATATTCGACATCCTGAAAATTCTATCCCCCTCGATGAATGAAGCTTAATAGACTCACTCCACTGTTCCCAAAAACTCCCAGGGAGACAGATGTAATCTGTTTTGCGACCTGCCGACTGGAGAGCTCCTCGTTTTCTCTAGCCTGAGGTTTCCTGCCTGTTATTTTCTCTCTCTCTCTTTTGAATTCAGTAGCAATTTCGTGCAGAGAGGGGAGGCAAGACCGAGAAAGGCACAACCTGACCAGGGGAGAATGCGGTCAAGAGTTGCCAAGCTGAACGCTGCAAGAACACTACGAAATGTGCAGCACGCTTTTGAACGGGTGGTTTGCGTCCACTTAAACCCTGGGTGTCAACTGAAAAGGCAAAAGGGTGCAACTTCTCGGGAAAAAAGTCAGCAAGACCCCTGAGCAGCTCTTCCACCCGCCCAGAACTAACTCCGTCGATTGCGTTTCTCATTAGAATACCAGGACACTGTGTGCTCTGACAAGGCACCAACCATGGGGTGGGCGGGCCGGTGGACATAACAGGCAGAGTGAGTCATACTGCCTGCGTACCAGTAATTGCCAAAATGTCATTTTGCCTTTCGGGAGGGCAGGGGGGGGGGTCGGTCTCCATGCCATCTTAATATATTTACATCCTACGAATTGTTGACAATGGAGTGTGGGAGACAATGGTGGCATTTTTGGCAGCCCAGGTGGGAAGGCCTCCGTGTAGCTGTGGATGAAAAGGCTGGAAGCTGGAACAGGGACGTTATCGAATTGCGGGAGCGCACTCCTTTGATTTGGAAAAGTCCACAGGTGGGTGCGCCTGGATTGGGATGGAACTTTGTAAGCATTCTTTGCCTTGTCCCTGCAGCCATGCTGACAAAATTAGATGGGCACCACATTGGGAGTAGGATGTCGACAAACTGCAGTGTTTGAATGAGAGACCACCAAGGAAGTCCATGGTCCCAACACGGAGGCAGGCAATGCTATGCCACCTCTAAACCAGTTTGGTGTAGTGGTTAGGAGTGCGGACTTCTAATCTGGCATGCCGGGTTCGATTCACGCAGCCAGCTGGGTGACCTTGGGCTCGCCACGGCACTGATAAAACTGTTCTGACCTAGCAGTGATATCAGGGCTCTCTCAGCCTCACCCACCCCACAGGGTGTCTGTTTTGGGGAGAGGAAAGGGAAGGCAACTGTAAGCCGCTTTGAGCCTCCTTCGGGTAGGGAAAAGCGGCATATAAGAACCAACTCTTCTTCTTCAGTGATATCAGGGCTCTCTCAGCCCCACCTCCCTCACAGGGTGTCTGTTGTGGGGAGAGGAAAGGGAAGGCGACTGTAAGCCGCTTTGAGCCTCTTTAGGGTAGAGAAAAGCGGCATATAAAAACCAACTCTTCTTCTTCTTCTAAACATCTCTTGCTTTGAAAAACCCCTATAGGGTTGCTGGAGGTCGGTTGTGACTTGATAGCATTTTCCCCCACCACCACACTGCCACGCCCACAAGTTTTTAAAAATAATTTTAACTGCCAATATAGGATGGGGGAGACTTGTCTTGGCAGTTGCATGTGCGAAAAGGATCTAGGAGTCTTAGTAGACCATACATTGAACATAGGTCAGCAGTGTGACTTGGTGGCTAACAAAGCAAATGGGATTTTGGGCTGTATCAAAAGGAGTAGCGTGTCCAGATCACGGGAGGTGATGGTAACGCTTTACTCTGCTCTGGTTCGGCCTCACTTGGAGAACTGTGTTCAGTTTTGGGCAGCCTAGTTGAAGAGGGATGTAGACAAACTGGAGTGTTATGCTGGAATCACGTTGTTACATGGATGCCAGACCCCCCTGCTGTGGCTTTCATGTTGTTTCTCCTGCCTTGGGGGTTACAGAAAGTGGAAGAAATCCCCCCTCCCCCAAAAGCAACTGCTTTTGCACTGTTCCTTTTGCCCCCGGACCTCCACTCCGAATGGCTCTGACGTTCCAATATCACTTCCGGGTGAGATTATCACATCTCTTCTGAGTTCGGGTACGTGTGGGGCAGGAGCTTCCAGAGAGTGCCCCCTCCCCCGCCATCAGGGTGCTAGCACCTAGCAACCCCCCTCCACCCCCCTAAGATCTCCATGTATTCCCTGATCCCGAGCTGGTGGCCCTATTTTCCAAACTGACCCCCTAATTAACACCTCCATTTGCCTGACTTCAGGAGAGAGAAGGACATAGGAGTCCCAAGCCCAGGTGCACCTGCACAGCCTGAGTGGCCCTTCTCAATTTAAAACTTAGGTGGGAGGAGGGTACCATTGCATCACAGAGACGACCTTTAATTCTGCCAGTGATTGATCCTGTGATTTTTGGCTGCACAGAGGCCCTCCTCACCTCCTAGGAGGCCTCCACTTTGCTTCCCATGCTCTTTGCAGCAGGCCAACCTAGGCATTTGATTGTCTCAAGGAGAAGGCAAGGGGTGTGAGACCCCGTCATGCCCCTTCTCTCTCAGGCATGATTTCCGGCCGGCGGTTGTGTCCTGGCAGCAGAACTGCCTTTCCCTCGTCAGAAATCTCTCCCCAGCTAACTTTGCATAATGAAACGTGGAAATAACCACCCTGCAAGCCCAGCACTGCAGACATTAAGAAACCATTTTAATTTGGACAGTGTTTTAAATCACCCGCTTGGGGTTGTCTCACGCCAGCCCCCCCAGGGCTATATTGAGCCACATCCGTTAAACATTCGTCCCCATTCTTGTTCATTTCCTTGTGGTCCTCGCAGGAGGAAACATCACAACAGAAGACAGAGGCAAAGGCTGAGAATTTTAGACTGAGTGTCCTTTAAGCTGGAATTTCCCCTGGAGTTGGGGGGGTCCTGCGTTCCCATTTGTGGCTCACAGGGCTACCAACTGCCAGGTGGGGACTTGAGATCTCCTGGAATTACAACTGATCTCTGGATTACAAAGATCAGACAAAAACAGCCATTTTGGAGGCTCCATGCACAAATCTCCAGGAATTTCTCAACCCACAGTTGGCAAACAAAGTTACCTGCCACTGGTTCGAGCAATAGAGGAAGGGGGGTTAAAGACAATGTCATGTCACTTCCAGTCGGAAAACCAGAAGTGACAAAGGGCAGCTCCGCGAATCACCAGAAACTCGATGGCAAACTGATGTTCGTTCGTTCGTTCGTTCGTTCGTTCGTTCGTTCGTTCATTCATTCATTGGATTTATATGCCTGCCGCTCTCAGAGAACTGTCTTGCGGTGGTTTACATTTTGACAACACAATCCATAACAATAACATTAAAATTCCCAATAAGACCCCCTTAAAACATTATACTAAAACTCATTCACAATTGATGGCAAAATGATTTGGTAAAAATGCATCCCACACAGGCCCACTGGGTGGTCCAAAGACAGGCAGATGGATGATTGGGATGCTGCCGCAGAGTTTGGGGATTCGGGCCAGTTTAGTACTGGCCCCTGCCCCTAAGGGGAGTGGAGAGCCGGATCTTAAACCGCCAGGACCGCCTTCCGGCCTCTGACAAAAGCCTAGCCGAAGAGCTCCATTTTGCAGGCCCTGCGGAACAAAGAGAGCTCCGACAGGGCCCGCAGCTCTTCCGGGAGCTCAATCCTCCAGGTAGGGGCCAGTACCGGAAAAAAAATGGTACCCTGTTCTCTCTTCAGCATACAATTTCCAAGTACCTTTTTGCCTGGGAGCATGAAGTATCCAAACAAATATAGCCCTGCGAGGAGCCTGAAGCACATTTCCGTAATTCCTAAATTGGCAGTGACCTTCCAAGACAGAGGAACAGAGTTTTCTGAAAATGGCAGCTGGGTGCTGTTGGAAGAGGGGAAGACAGAACACAAGCTGCAAGTCAGGAGAGGGATGGAGGACAGGCCAGGAAGCGCTGGCGTCACGGATGTGTCGAACGCTCCTTCCTTATGTTTCTCAGAGGAAAAGAATGGTACCCGGCGGCCACAATATCTCCCAAAATAGTCCTCTCGCTCCTAGATGCATTTATCTTGTTCTTTCCTTGATTGCTACCCAGAGTTTGTCTGTTTTTGGTGCTGTCATTAAGGAAGGGGCAATCTTTCAAAGGCGAGCCCAGCCAGTCAGGAATCCTGGGATGGTGGTGTCCTCATGGCACGACCTGGCCAGGTTTGTCTCTCTCAAAGGCCGTGGAGAATGTGCACAAACACATTTTGCATCAGCGCCAAACTTATTCTGATTGAGCGAGTGCTTTTCTGTTCTTTCCGGGGATGTGGGGGGGAGCAAGCTCTGTTAGAAAGCAGGATGACTTTCGCAACGGCTATTTGTCTTTTTTCCCGGAAAAATGTGCCTTCTTTGTTATCAAACTCTTTGGCGTGGTCTCATCGAGAACATGGCGTGAAGCGAAAAGAGAAAGCTGAAATATGCCGGAGGAGTATTGAAAAGGACAAAAGAAATGAATAAGCAAGAGTATACCCTCCCCAAGTGGCATCACTCATGGAGACACGCATGTGCACTCAAAACAAGACACCTACACAAGTGTCCTGTGTTAATATAGATAGATCTGTGTCGGAAACTCAAGCCTGGATCCCTCTGGATTTTTACTCCTTATCCCTTGAGCAATGCCCAGCCCTTGAGATTAAAAGGAAGCAAATAAAGCAGATCTTTAACATCTGTCTGTTCCTCTATATATTTCTGGTAAGGCCTTGGAGGAGGAGTGTGGTCTCATGGCTTAAGTGCCACTCAGCGCTTAATGCCCACTCAGGGTGGCTGTCCCGCCCCTGAGTGCCTCCTCCTCCAACCGGCTTGCCTGCCTGTCCAGCAGCCAGCCAATCACCTTCCGTCCCCCACTCCTGACCACCCCCTCCTCCTTCCACTTCCCTCTGAGGCTCGGAGGCTGCAGATCCCTGCTGCGGGAGAGCTGCCCTTGCCAGTGAGTTCCCTAAGAGCTGCCTGCAGCCTTTCCAGGTCCTGGGGGGAGAGGGAGGCCATCCACAGAGTTCTTCTACCACCACCTCCACCACCCTAATCTAGCACCCGTTGTATACCTGAATGCAATGGGCTTAGCCCCTAGTGTGTGTGTATTAAAAGGTAAAAACAGATTTTACTACATACACAGTACAGTCTCAATAGCTTAGCAACAGAGAACTGGTGGGATTCGCTGCCTGAGCATACAGTGATGGCCACAGGAGTAAACAGCTTTAAAAAGGGATTAGCTAGATCCATGGATGATAAGTCTGTCAATGGTGACTGAGGGGGACCTCCATATTCAGAATCACAAAACCTCTGAATCCCGGAGCCCAGGAGGCAACCTGAGGGAAAGGACACAGTCTCTGTGCCTTGTCATTGGCCGTGCAGAGGAACTGGTTGGCCACCGTGTGAGACAGGATGAACAGTTTGTGCCTGCAAAGATGAGAATCTGAGAAATAGCCTTAGCTGATCTCTATTGTTGCCAACATCCTGCACATCTGGGGCATGCGCCCTGCCTGTCACACCCTAGATACGCCTCTGAGACCCCTACAGGGTTAAAATGTATTTTATTTATTTATTTATTTATTTGATTTCTATGCTGCCGCTTGCCGTAGCCTCACGGTGGTCTACACGTAAAATTCTAAAACAATAAAACCCCAATAAAAACCCCATTAAAATAACAATCGCAATGGCGACCATAATCTTTCGTAATCCCTTCTTGTTCAGGGTGGGGCGCTAGATCTAATCTAATGTAATGAGAGCCGGGGCTGAGATGAATTTGGGAATTTGGGAATTCGTTATTAACCGGATGAGAGCCAGTTTGGTGTAGTGGTTAGGAGTGCGTACTTCTAATCTGGCATGCCGGGTTCGATTCTGCGCTCCCCTACATGCAGCCAGCTGGGTGACCCTGGGCTTGCTACAGCACTGATAAAACTGTTCTGACCGAGCAGGAATCTCAGGGCTCTCTCAGCCTCACCCACCTCACAGGGTGTCTGTTGTGGGGAGAGGAATGGGAAGGCGACTGTAAGCCGCTTTGAGTCTCCTTCGGGTAGGGAAAAGCGGCATATAAGAACCAATTCTTCTTCTTCTTCTGGTAGCCATCTGACAGAGAGGCTGAGTCTGTGAAGGCTTAAGGGGGTGGCAGATGAACTGAGGGTCTGATTCCGTGGAAGGCAGCGTTGTGTGTTCACCCCAACATATCCAGAGCTTTTGCATTTTTTTTTGTAACGCTGGGTGTGTTGTTTATTCTTTGACAAAACTGCCAACCTTGGCTTCTCGTGAGAAGTATTTAGAAGCTCTATTTGAACTCAGAATAACTCCTGGAAAGCTGGAAAGCCCAGCCAAAAGATTACACCCTGAGCAAACAAAAAAAATATCGCAGCAAAGGTAGACGGGCAGGTGGAGCTCAGAAACGGAGCAAAGAGAGGTGTTTGCGATAAAGTGTTTAGAAGCTTAGGGGTCTATAGAAAAACAAATTGTTTTAAAAACGAGGAGCTAGACGGGAGTAGAGAAAGAGAAAATACCTTAGCACAAAAGGAAAGTCAATAACCGCGGCAGCTAATCCAGTGGGGTTCTTTATTGGCCTGCCATTTTACCCGCTATACGCTTGACATTTTCTTCCTGTCGCCAGACCTCATTTTGGGTTTTGTTCTTTCGTGCTTTGTCGATTCCCTTATCTCTTCCCGACTCCAGGCTCCTTTTTTTGGAGGTGGTGGTGATGGTTGAATTTCGCAATGTTAAAATTCAACCAGGTGTGCACCTCAGCTCGTGGGGTTCCACTTGCCGGGTCTTGCTGTGTGAGGAGGAGCACAGCCATTGGGATGACGACAAGGGCTCAGAATAGATAGCCTCGCTGCAGATTTTGTTTTCGCTTTGGAGTAACCTGCTGGGTTCACTTGCATCGGTTTCCCAAAGGTGACTTGTGTGAGTTACAGAAATACAAGCTTTGACATGGCTTGTTTCTTTAACATTCACCTGGGCGAGCTTGTGGTGACATCACGACATCACTTACGGTTATAACCCGGAAGTGGCAAAGGGGAGCTCTAGGAATCACTGGAAACTCTATGGTGAAACCAGCTTGGCTTGGCAACCCTGAACCCCCGGGTTCTCAAGGAAGCTCACAATTTATCCATCTTCCAGTCCCTCAGGTGGAGGTTTTTTTCAAGGGGGGAATGGCCTGTGAACTGCAAGTCTCACCAGGCAAGAGTCTTGACCACTTTCCTGAAAGATGGACCTGGTGCCACATTGGGGAACCATGTCCAGAAGAGCCATTGACAAAACCAAGACTGGTTTATGTTTTGCCATGTGGTCTGTTCAGCGTCCTTTGCAGGACTCTGTCAGTTCCCGTGCCCATTTTGTTGCTGTGCCTTTGTTCCCTTAGTTAGCCTTAGATCTTAGGTGTGAAAGCCCACTTCCTGCCCCCACTGCTTATTGCCTAGGGCAGGGGTAGTCAACCTGTGGTCCTCCAGATGTTCATGAACTATGATTCCCATGAGCCCCTGCCAGTGTTTGCTCATGGGAATTGTAGTTCATGAACATCTGGAGGACCACAGGTTGACTACCCCTGGCCTAGGGAACTGTCTCAATGGCCTTGAAGATCAAGATGGCCCATTTTGTCAACAAGGGCTCCTCCGTGCCTGAAACCATTTGGTGCTGGGAGGGTCTGTGGAGCTGGGCTGATAAGGGGCTGCTTGCAATAGGTCCCCAGTCTTAGCAAGGACTCGGTGATGATCTGACCAATGTCTCAATAAAGTACTTTCCTTCCCTAAATGAAGTCTGATTAGGGGGAGCGTCTGCAGATTCTCACAGCCATGGGTGGCATGTCAACTACACGTGTGGCTCCCAAGCCAGTGAGTGGGCTCCCACTGGGGTAGGATGACCACATAAATGGGTGGGGCACCACAATGTTTTTTGATATATTATGGCTCCCCCCTCCCAGTAAATCCTGATGCATATAGTTCCTTAGGAGCAGGTTTCGGTGACCAGACTGACTGATTGGATTTCCGCCAATGAGACGTCTTTGTCTTTCAGGACAGACAGAATACGGAGGGCGTTTTATGCATAAGAATATTGACAGAGAAGAGATCATGCCTCTTCTGTTCATGGAATGTTTTATGTAAATTCTGTCTCTGTGTTGAGCTAGATAAATGCAAAGGAGTTTAGTGCATATTGGGGGGGGGGAATGTGGAAGGAATGAGCTTACCAATGAAAGGGGCTCCCAAATTTAATTCTTCCTTTCTTTTGAAAAAGCAGAGGACCGATGAAAGGTCAGCTAATGCATCCACAGTAATGGAACACACACACAAAAAAATCTGTTCCAGATATGTACTTCTCAGCAACATCTAATAGGGATTTGCATAGATGCATTATTTAAGGCCAAAAAAGGGACTCTGATTCGCAGACTGTGAATTGCTTTTGAAGATCAACTTGGAGACTTTCTAGGTAAGGCACCCAACTTTAGGGCTGTGAGTCAGTGGAAGAGCCTTTGCTTTGCATGCAGAAGGTCCTCGTTCAGTCCCCTGGATCTTTAGTTAGGAAGCCTGGGCCATATAAAGACTGGAGACCCTGCCAGTGAGAGTAGGCAGTGCTCAAACTGAGGGACTAAGGGTGGTGATAGTGTTACAATGCTGCCTCAAAGGGAAAAAACAGCATTGTAACACAATAAACTAAGTTTAAAAAAATGAAAATTAATGTCCTGTATACTTGTAGGAAAAGGGGGGGGGGAAGATGCGGTCAATAATTAAATCATGTCTGAGGAAGGGCACAGAATGGTGGGATGACGGGGTGTATTGAAAAGAAAGGTGAAATTGGACACCATTATGCAGACCCCCCAAAAAAACTTCTTGGAAAAAGGGAACAGGAGCCAAGCATGATGGGAGGCTGCCTCCTTTCGAACCCAATCCAGAAAACATAAGGTGGATTTCAGCCTGGGAAATGGGGGGGGGGGCGTCCAAATGCAGAAAGTCTAGCATTGTCTCACAGCGTCAAATAGATATCCAAACCGAGGCTAAAACAGGGTATGTCTCCATGCAGAAAAGGTCCCACCGAGCTACCATGGTTGAAGTAGGGACTGGAACCCAGAACTCCCACCTTCCTGGCCCAACACGATGCTAAGTCAGTTCTTCAGGGCCTTGTCTGTTTTGTTTTTTAAAAGGAGCCATAGGAGTCAGAATCAAGAGAGAAATCGATGAACAGTTCTCTGAGTTCTACCCAACAGCTATAATCAGTAGTTGCCTTAGCAACCCAGTTACGGAGACCACAGGGCAGAGGGAAGCTTAGGGGGGGATTGCCACCAGATTGCTTTCTGACCTATCAGAAATGGGGTATGCTTAAGGACACAGTTGTGTCCCACACAACCCCCTTTGACATCCACAGCAAATGAGGAGCTTGGTCAAATTCATGCTATTCTTTCATTTCAGTTGGGCATCTGTAGTCATAACAATCGTTGCCATTCATGGGACTTCCTCATATTATCTTGTTTTAATCTTTAGAACTGCCCCGAGAGGTAACTATTGGGATATTTGGTTAATGCAGCCAAGTTTTGCCCAGTGGTAAAGTGTGATGCTGAATGCTATCAATAAGTCGCCCGACAAGATTATTGCAAAAAAAGGTCAACTTACACTATGTCAAGAGGATCCAGTGCACATTCTGATGGCAGTCAAAGGAAGAGAAAGAAGCCGAATTTAGAAGAAGAAGAAGAAGAGGAGAGTTGATTCTTATATGCTGCTTTTCTCTACCTGAAGGAGGCTCAAAGCAGCTTACAGTCGCCTTTCCTTTCCTCTCCCCACAACAGACACCCTGTGGGGTGGGTGAGGCTGAGAGAGCCCTGATATCACTGCTCAGTCAGAACAGCTTTATCAGAGCCGTGGTGAGCCCAAGGTCACCCAGCTGGTTGCATGTGGGGGAGTGCAGAATCGAACCCAGCATGCCAGATTAGAAGTCCGCACTCCTAACCACTACACCAAACTGGCTCTACTTTCCTTAGCACAAATGACCAGCTTGTCCAGCATCATGTGTGTGGGATTAGGAGATAATTGTTTCCACAGGAAAGACCTTCAGAGTCGCGTCTCTCCATGAAAGGCCACCGGGAGAGAGGGAGAGGACAAAGTGAGAACTATCACAGAACCATAGAGTTGGAAGGGGGCATACCAGCCATCAACTCCAACCCCCTGCTTAATCCAGGATCAGCCCTAAGCATTCTTGCAAATTCACATTGTAAGGAGATCATGCTCAAAATGTAATTAAAAATATGGGGGGGGGGGGTGAAGAGGAAGGGTGGGAAGAGGAAGATAATAGGGGGAGTTGATACATATCTATGACGACATCACTGGAGGCAGGAATGGAGGAGGAAGCAGACTTGAATCCGGAGCTTCCTCATTAGGCAACTGCAAATTGCCTTCCAAGGGAAAGGGGACAAATTGCAGTTTCTGAGGATTCTCAAACTGCTTTTTGTGTATTTATTGTGTAGTTATTCCATGAGGCTTTATGAAGGAAGGAGTGGCATTTTTTGTGACTGCGGAAACAGTTCATCTGAAAGGGTGACTGTTCTGGGTGGCTTTCCTTCCTTCCTTCCTTCCCTCCCCTCCCTCCCTCCCTCCCTCCCTCCCTCCTTCCTTCCTTCCTTCCTTCCTTCCTTCCTTCCTCCCTGCCTCCTACCCCCTCCTTTCCTTCCTTCCTTCCTTCCTTCCTTCCCTCCCTCCCTCCCTCCCTCCCTCCTTTCTTCCTCCTTCCTTCCCTCCCTCCCTCCTTCCTTCCTTCCTTCCCTCCTTACTTCCCCCCTCCCTCCCTCCTTGCTTCCTTCCTCCCTTCCTCCCTCCCTCCTATCCCCCCTCCCTCCCTGCCTGCCTCCCTCCTTCCTTCCTTCCCTCCCTCCCTCCCTTCCTCCTTCCTTCCTTCCCTCCCTCCCTCCTTCCTTCCTTCCCTCCCTCCCTCCCTCCTTACGTCCCCCCTCCCTCCCTCCTTGCTTCCTTCCTCCCTCCCTCCCTCCTATCCCCCCTTCCTCCTTCCTTCCTTCCTTCCTTCCTTCCCTCCCTCCCTCCCTCCCTCCTTCCTTCCTTCCTTCCTTCCTTCCTTCCTTCCTTCCTTCCCTCCCTCCCTCCTTGCTTCCTCCCTCCCTCCCTCCTAAAGGATATGGTGTTCAACCATACGCTATAATAGCAATTTTTTCCATTTTTTTCGAAAAAGACACATTGAAAGATTTTGTGACTGCCTTTAATTCCTCTGACCACCCCCCCCACACACACACTTGTGCTAAGGCCTGCTATTTGAGCAGATGGATTCTTCTGTAATGTGGAGGGTTGTGATTTTTCAGGCAGCATCCGTCTCTCCGTCTGAAAAGCAATATATATTTTGCAGGTGAAACAATATAGCCGTGCTTGATTCTCTTGGGCTCAAAATTGCCTGAAAGAGTCTCGATTGTACCGCAAGTGATAACACCCTCAGGAAGATTATAAGCTGTGTTGACTGCATTTACTTGCTGAACTTTTGTTTAAAAAATTGCTTTACCAGCCAGACAAAACACTTCACTCCCATTAGAAAATGGTGGGTTTTTGTGAAGCATAGATTTAAAAAAAATATTTTTTGCTGTTCTAGTCCAGGCTGAAATAACACAGTGTTTTGGAGTATACTTGCCTTTTCAGATCAATTAGTTAATGGAGACTCAACAAGAGTGAGGCAGGCCTACATAAGGGAGTACTTAGAATGTCTGACTAAAATCTTGGAGAACCAGATTCAAAATCTGCAGTCTGCCATGAAGATAGTTTCAGAGGGTAGACATGTTGCTCACAACAAAAGAGTTAGATGCGAGACCTTAGAAATCAACAAAATTGTGGGAGTATAAGTTTCCAAGAGTCAAAACTCTGGGCATTTCCGCACATCTGTAAAAATAACGTTATGCCAGATGAATGGCGTAGTGCTAAACATTATCATGCCTCCCAGCCCCTCCTCACCTCTCAGCCTCACCTCCCTCACAGGGTGTCTGTTATGGGGAGAGGAAAGCAACATATAAGAACCAACTCTTCTTCTTCTTCTTCTTCTTCTTCTTCTTCTTCTTCTTCTTCTTCTTCTTCTTCTTCTTCTTCTTCTTCTTCTTCTTCTTCTTCTTCTTCTTCTTCTTCTCATAGATTCCATAAGGGGTGGTGTTCAAAAAGCACTATGGCGTTCCATAAGGGACGGTGTTCAAAAAGTACTATGCATCTAATCATAGATGCATAGTGTTTTCTGAAGGCCACCCCTTATTATTATTATTATTATTATTATTATTATTATTATTATTATTATTATTATTATTATTATTATTATTATTATTATTTAATTTCTAGACCGCCCTTCTCCCAATAGGTCTCAGGGCGGTTTACAACATAAATAGTTATGTGATTTTTTTATATGATTATGGAATCATGTCTTGATACTTTTAAAAATTAATATTGTTTCTGATTTTTTGGGGGGGAGGGAGGACATTAGAGGGGCCTGCTTTGTGTTACAACGTTGGGAAAAAATTATTTCTGGCATCGCCTGCATGCTTATCCACCTATTCTTTGCTCCAGGACATTAGCCAGTTTTAAAAAGAAATTCCCATCCCCGGGAACAAGGGTGGGTGCGAGGGTGGGAGTCTGTCATGGAATCTCAATGGGTGATGTTGAATTCCCCAACAAGACAATGAAGCTTTCTCCCTGGTTGACAGACCAACCCAGAGAGGTGAGGGTGGGGATGTAGGGAAGTGCTTGTGATGTCTCTAATGTCACCAAAGTTGCTACCTCGATTCCAAGTTATGGTAGCTCTAGGAACTTCCCGAAACTCTGTGGTAAAAGTGGGATATTTCTGGCAATTCCTAGAGCTACCTTGTGTTCCAGGATCTACTTCATGGAGCTATTGAGTGGAGAGGCTGCTGCCTACGACTTTAAGTCCACACCGGGGAGAAAAGTGGCATATAAATATCTAAATAAATAAGATATTGTCTTTGATCGACATCAGCAGTGAAACGTATCTCTAATTTCCCTCTGTGGCAATCCTAAACTTGATTCACTGTCTGCTCGGGGGATCCTGTGCTCTGTGGCCTGCCTGTATTAAGTAGCTTGCACATTTCTTTTGCCAAGAAGTACACTGTGGTATTAATTAATGAGGATGAGCTCTGGGTCACTGGTTTGTGAGTTTTAGAGTGTGACATTAATCTCTGCCTCTGGTTTGGATTAGTTTTAGCAGCCTGGCGGATGATTCATCCTGATTTCACATGTATCATTTTCAGTAAGCATCCTGGATCCTGGAGACCAGTTTACACCACATAGCGTAAGAACCTCACAAATACACAGTTGGGCCAAACAATATAATAGGGTACTTGGTCTCGCCCTCTGGTTGTCAACCTCCAGGTGAGGGCTGGAGGACTCCTGGAATTACAACTCATCTCCCGATTACATGAATGCCATATTTATTTCTTATTTATTTAAAATATTTATTCCACTTATCCGGGGGGGGGGGATGGCTGCTTTGGAAGATGGACATCAGCTTGGTGTAGTGGTTAGGAGTGCGGCTTTCTAATCTGGGGAGCTGGGTTTGATTCTGCGTTCCCCCATATGCAGCCAGCTGGGTGACCTTGGGCTCACCACAGCACTGAGAAAGCTGTTCTGACCGAGAAGGAATTTCAGGGCTCTCTCAGCCTCACCCACCCCACAGGGTGTCTGTTGTGGGGAGAGGAAAGGGAAGGTGACTGTAAGAGGAATAGGAAGGCGGTTGTAAGCCACTCAGAGACTCCTTCAGGTAGAGAAAAGCGGCATATAAGAACCAACTTTTCTTCTTCTTCTTCTTCTTCTTCTTCTTCTTCTTCTTCTTCTTCTTCTTCTTCTTCTTCTTCATAGCACCATACCCTACCAAGGCCCTTCCCCTCCCTAAACCCCACTCTTCCAGTCCCCACCTTCAGATCTCTTGATATTTCCAAACGCAGAGTTGGCAACCCAACACATCTGCACCATAAGGTGTCAGCCACTTAAGAACAACCACTCTAGTCAGCCACAGAGAGAGGACACTCTATCACCCCCTCTGGCATACCAGCAAACTACACCTCTAATTTACTCCCTGTACTGCTGTAGTATTTGTCACCCTTGACTATTACTCAAAGATGTTCTGTCCAAACAAATGCACGCAAACAACAGGAAGAAGTCTAGAAATGGAATGAATGCTATTTATTTTAAGCGAGTGTGCATGATTAAAAAAAAAAAACGATTCCTTCTTTCTCCAGTGCTTCCCACCTCCTCCAGAGTTATAGTCCTGGCAACAAGCTAGGATGAAGCCCTAAATTTAATTTCATTTATCTTTCTGTCCGCGTGACGGTAGTCTCTCCTGTTTGGTTTTCTGTTTAATCCCTAATTAAAGAGATTTGCTGTGATGGATCTCAGAAACTCCAGAAGGTAAGTAGCTATTAAGCACCTGAGTGATTAGCACAACGGAATATCTTGGGACCTTCACCATAAATATGGAACCAAGCCCAGATGAAATCAATAGTAGATCGTGACCAAGGTCTGTTTTTTCTTTTCTTTAAATGCTTTTGAGAATCCTTTGGGATGTCAGAGAGCAATTTGGAGAAACCATGCACAGAATTCAGAGTGGGAGAAAATTTGGATTTTGATGTTGTGTTAGGCCACAACACCTATCATCTCTGCTCTGTGAGCACTGCTGTTCTGGTGTATTACATTTCATTCATTCATTCATTCAATCATTCATTCAATTGCATTTGTATGCCACCCTCCCCTAAGGCTCAGGGCGGTTCACATACAACTAAACAGAACAATACATCGGACTGAGATTATAGCGAATAAGAGATAACAATAATAACAACAATAAAGAGAGAAATAACATTTTAACGTATCAAACAAACTAACAGGCCCATGATTGGTCCAATCTCTCATATGAGTTCGAGGGAAGAAGGCACAGGGGCCCAGTAGATGTTGTTTAGATTTGGTTGACCCAAATGCCTGGTGGAGGAGCTCCCTTTTGCAGGCCCTGTGAAACTGTATTAGTTCTGTTAGGGCCCTGATCTCCTCTGTGAGCTCGTTCCACCACGTAGGGGCCAGGACAGAGAAGGCTCTTTTCCTGGTTGAGGTCAGATGTTCTGCATAGATTCAAAAGAGGCAGGGCGATCACCACAGCCCACCAGATTTAACTTTATTAAAAGTGTACATAGAAGTATGGAGTTAAGCTATGGTTGCCAACCTCCAGGGAGTAGCCAAACATCTCCTGGGACTACAATTGATATCCAGACAACATAGATTAGAAAATCTCTGCTGCTATTAGTTGAAGAGTAATATTTTATACCCTGCTTTTCACTAACCAAAAATGTCACAAACGCCTTTCCATTTCTCTCCACCCAACAGATAACCTGTGATTGAGAGAGCTCTGAGAGACTTGCTTCACAAGAATAGTTCGCATAGAACTGTGATTAGCCCAGAGTCACTGAGCTTGGGTGCCTGGGGAGGAGCAGGGAATCAAAACCGGTTCTCCAGATGAGAGACTGCCACTCTTTAGCCACTGCTGCACACTGGCTCTCAAAGGGTGAGGGACTGCCATGTTCATAGAATCATAGAATCATAGAGTTGGAAGGGGCCAGACAGGCCATCTAGTCCAACCCCCTGCTCAATGCAGGATCATAGAATCAAAGAGTTGGAAGGGGTCATACAGGCCATCTAGTCCAACCCCCTGCTCAACGCAGGATTAGCCCTAAGCAGTTAGCCAGTTAGATTTTACTCTATCCCCCCCTCCCTACAGATTTACCTCCCCTCCCTACAGCAAGGCTGCATTGAAGCCTATTAAATATACATACAAACAAAATGGCCCCGTTTAACCATGGCTGATATTGTCAATATCATTCTGCTTCATTCTGTCCTCGTTTTCTTCATTATCTATGCAAGTGAGTCCTATATGTCTGGCCTTCTGCTCCTCTTCCTGCAATTCCCCCCCCCCACCCCTGACGTTTTGCCTGAGAAATCCGTGTTTTAATCCTATTTCTCTCCCACCCACCCACCCCAAATTCGTGGTGATCACTTCTTGCCAAGCGTGGCCGTGTGAGCCTCTGTGGTCGTAAGCTATTCCCCAAAATATGTAACTCATCCGTTTCATAGGCGGCTAAATGAGAGCTTAAAAAAAAAGAGATGTAACCAAGTCCTTTCTTTTGTGTTGCTTTTGTACCGGGATGGAAGCAATCCGATGATAGAAAATGATCATTTGCATAGGACAGGGGTGGCCAAACTTTGGCTCTCCAGGAGTCCATAGGCTATAATAATCATGGGGGTTCATGGGAATTGTAGTCCACAGACATCTGGAGAGCCACAGTTTGGCCACACCTGCATAGAGGAAGGGAGAGATTCGTTGGAGGAGTGCCATATAATATTGTCTGTCTTTTAAACAAATAGGCAACTTACACTACAACTGAAGCATTGTAATCCTTTATGATTATGATTTCAACAAGGGGAGTTTTCCTCTGCTGCCAGAGCAACCCTTCCCTCGCCATGTCCGGCTGCAAAGCAAACAAATACACAAGGTGTGCATGTGGGGGAGAGCAGGTGAGGCACACCTGCCTCAGTCTGAATTTACCTTCGTGTCTCAAGTTGGGGTATCTCGTCTCAGATTTGCTGGTTATGGTTGGGTGAGGCCTATCTGGGATTCAACATGGAGCCCGTTAGGATTTGTTCTCTTCCAGGTAAGGCCTGGAGTTTGCCCAGAAATACAGTTTATCTCCGGACTATGAAGAAGAAGAAAAAGAGTTGGTTCTTATATACCGCTTTTCCCTACCCGAAGGAGGCTCAAAGCGGCTTACAGTCGCCTTCCCATTCCTCTCCGCCCCACAACAGACACCCTGTGGGGTGGGTGAGGCTGAGAGAGTGCTGATATCACTGCCCGGTCGGAAGAGTTTTATCACTGCCGTGGTGAGCCCAAAGTCACCCAGCTGGCTGCATGTGGGGGAGCGCAGAATCGAACCTGACATGCCAGATTAGAAGTCTGCACTCCTAACCACTACACCGAACTAGCTCTCTATGAAGGAAGGGGTTGAACTAGGAGGTCCCAGGAGGTCCTTTCCAACTCTGTTATTCTATATGATATTCTATGAAAGGGTACCTTGGGAGTTCAGACTACATAGAAGTAGACTTCCATTGAATTCTTGCTGTTTCTCTAGCTCCCCCCCCCCCAAGTAGGGATGCCAGTCCTCAGATGGGACCTGGGGATCCCCTGGAACTATAGCTCACCTCCACACTAAAGAGATCTCCCCTGGAGAAAAGAGCTACTTTGCAGAGTAGTGTCATACTCCACTTGAGGTCCCACTGCAAATCTTGCTCTCTCCTGGCTCCACCCCCAAAGCCTCCAGGTATCTCCCAACCCGGAGCTGGCAACCCTTCTCCCCAGGCTTCTCCCCAAACCTCCAGGGATTTCTCAAGCCTGAGTTGGCCACCTAGAGGCCACCCGCCTTCTGAGGAGCCATCAGGTGAATGCTGTGGCAAGTGAGGCTCCGTAAGTTGCATTTTCGTGGGGAAGATTCCCTTCGTAGATTAAACAATTGACCGTACAAGACCTTGCCTGATGAAGAACTCAAAACAGAGACTTACTCCAGAAACTCTGTCCCTGCTTTGTTACAAGGTTTGCGAGAATAAAAGAGGAGACTTTTCACAAGTTTTCTTGCATGAACTTTTTTTTTATGTTTAATATATAGAGGCAATACAGGATCTTGTTTCTGTTGCCCACTGTGTGGGACAGGAGGCTGGACTGGACAGCTCATTCGCCGCCTGAACTAGCAGGGTTCTTCTTATGCTACTCCTTAGGTCAATGATTCTCAACCTTCCTAATGCCGTGACCCTTTAATACAGTTCCTCATGTGGTGGTGACCCCCAACCATAAAATTATGCAAGGGTTCTTTCACAGAAATTAAGGCAAAGCCGCCCAATGGCGTGACAATCCATTGTTTGGGATTGTATATAAATTGTTTCTTTTCTGGGGGGCTGATGGAGCAGCTGGTGGCCAAGCGCGGGCTCCTGCAGGAGGAACAGCGACAGCGACAGCGCCCCCTACAGCCAAGCTGCTTGCTCTGCCACGACCCCTGTGAAAGAGTCATTCCACCCCCCCCCAAAGGGGTCCCGGCCCCCAGGTTGAGAACCAGTGCCTTAGGTTCTTGGGTTCCTCCAGAGGGCAAGACCTGTTGCGAATGGAAGCAAAACACAGGATGCAACCCATCGTGTTTTACAAGCCCCCACGATTCTTTGTTTTGTCATCGACAGTTTTCTTCCAAAGGGAAAGGAACTGCAATAGTAAACAGAGATCGCCAGATAGTAAGTTATTAGGTGTACGCTGCTTTCTCTTGAATTAATTTCGAGTGGTGGTTGGAGGTAAAGGTCAAAAACGAAGGGGAGGGGGAAAAAAATTAATTGGAGGAAGGTGAGAACTGGAAGGAAAGGTCACCTCCCGAGATATCTAAATGTCAGAACCGACTTGGTGTGTGTTAACATGGTTGTAAGGAATGGAACAGAGATTATGTGTTTTATAGATAGAAGAATATAGCACAAATATAGATAATGATGATGGGGAGGTGCGAATGCTCGTTCCTGGTGCAAATAAAGCTTCTGGATATTATTTATTTATTTGTCCACCATCCTAACCGGGTTACTAAGGTATCCCCAGGGAATATAATGGCCAATGCAAGGAGGATATTCAGCTAAGCTGGAGCATGCCCCAGAGGAGTAGGGCTGCTCGGTCTAGGGCAGGGGTAGTCAAACTGCGGCCCTCCAGATGTCCGTGGACTACAATTCCCAGGAGCCCCTGCCAGTGAATGCTAGCAGGGGCTCATGGGAATTGTAGTCCACGGACATCTGGAGGGCCGCAGTTTGACTACCCCTGGTCTAGGGAGTAGGGGGAAGTGCATCACCGGGGTGAAATCCCTTCCAGCAGGTATTGGAAGTGATGTCATCATTGCATGTTGTTGTGCTGCTGCTGCTCTGGTATTTGGGCCAAAACTATGGTCAAAATGGCTTCTACCATAGAGTTTTTGCTCAGGGGCCATATCATCATCAAGACGTTGCCGACCTGATATTGTCACATCCAGTACATGCTGACACGATATTGTCACGTCCAGTCACCACGTCACCAGCAGCATAGCCTGGGCTCCCTCTTTCTCCTCCTGGTAAGACCCCTTGCTAGTCAGCTGATTGGCATTAGGGGGCCACCTCCAGTGGGGGGCTGGAGACCCAGCAGAAGAGCTTTCTGTGGCTGTTTCACTGTCTCCCTCTGACAGACTCCTCAGTAATTTGTCTTACTGTATTCTAAATCTGTTTTAAAAATGAACGCTAAATTAGACACATAGGCATCCCTGGGGCGCATGTAGATGATAAGATGGGAGCTTTGTGGACAGGTTCCCTTCTATTTTCAAAAAAAATCAGGCAACTCCCTTCTAAATGTGGTTGTTCCGGATGAATTGTGTTACAGAGGAGAAGCAGGGTTCCCAGTGACAAGGAAAACCTGGATGTGATGTCATGTCATAAACCGCCCTGAGCCTTCGGGGAGGGCGGTATATAAATCTAAAAAATAAATAAATAAATAAATAAATCTCTAGGAATCACTGGAAGCTCTGTGGTAAAACCATAGTGATGTTGCCAGTTCCTAGAGAGGAATGACATTAATTCTGGGGGGGGGATCCAATTTCCAAAACATTAGAGCAGTGGCCTCTAATCTGGAGAGCTGTGTTTGATTCCCCACCCCTCCACATGCAGCCAATTGGGTAACCTTGGGTTAGTCACAGGCCTGATAGAGCTGTTCTCACAGAACAGTTCTATCAGAGCTCTCTCACCCCAACTATCTCACAGGGTTTCGGTTGTGGGGAAAGGAAGGGAAGGTGATTGTAAGCAGCTTTGAGATTCCTTTGGGTAATGCAAAGCAGGGTATAAAGCCAACCCTTCTTCATATGGCCCACATAGACATAAGGCTCTAAATGCAGGTGCCAGAAAGTGACCAAGTGTTGTGAAAATATAGGTTCTGTTCCAAAGTTTTGTTTTTCTTCACTCTTGAGCTGAAACTGCAGCCCTCCTTTTCCCTGGCCATATTCACAAAATGTGATAGAAACATGCTATTAAAATAGACTCCTGTTTGGGCCTCTGTTGTGTGAAAATGGAGCACATGCAAAACAAACAAAAACTGGAACTGAGCTCGAGAAAATAGCTGGGGAGGAAAAACCACCATATTTATACCTCTCCGAATATACCTTTCCAGTGGCCACCACTGGAGTGGGGCATTTTTGGATTTTGGCGGGGGTGTATGGAAAGAGTGGGGTTTGGGGAACGGAAGGTTCTCAGGGGGGGTGAGACTAAGGTGACCAGATTTTAACATGGGTAAAGCGGGGGGGGGGGTTCTTGATTAAAAATTTGGTCTATATGGAGCAACAAAAAGTTTCATAGAATGCATAGAATGCAAAAATAGTATTGTAATATATATATATATATATATATATATATATTTAATTTCAATTTGCCAGGTACCCCCAGATGTCCCTCCAAAAGTGGGACAATCTGGTCACCTTAGGTGAGACGTCACTCTAGGACTTCTGTTGCTTGTAGACTCTATGGTATACCATAGAGTGTGCCTTCAGAATTTCCCATTTCCTCCAAGGGAATTGACCTCTGTGGTCTGGAGATCACTTGTAACTCCAGGAGACTCCCATTGTGCCGCCTTGAGGCTGGTAACCCTGAACATAGGTTTATAGGACAAACAGGTAAAGGCGTAGAGATCTCAAACTGTGGTTTTGTGTTGAGATGTCTATGGATCGATAGCCATGCTCCTTCGGCATCCCTTGTTCTTTTGCGCTCGAGAAGCTGCGACTTTCCGTCGTAAATCAGGAATCTATTCGATAGCCTGTCTGCCTCTCCCCAGTAAAATAACTGTGTTGCTCAGCGGGTGGCCTCATAAAATGTTTCCTTGCAAATATGTGTCCTGCCTTGCGTAGCCCGGGCCAGCTGTTCCACAGGCCAGAGGAGCAGTTCTGCTCAGCTGCATCCTAATTAAAATGGGAAGCTTTATTGAATTTTTTACAGTTCAAACTCCAAATGGATAATGCTTTGCTTTGCCCCTCTCTGATCCTGCAGATGAGAGAGAGAGAGAGAGAGGGAGAGGGAGAGGGAGAGGGAGAGGGAGAGGGAGAGGGAGGGAGGGGAACATGTGTGACCTATATGGGGATCCATCTCCCAATGGAGGACTCAGAGCGCCACTCAAATGGGGTTCCTCATATGCCCTCGCTCACCCCTAATGACGAGGAAATTGCAAATGTCCCCCACATAAAGGATTCCAGCTCTGTTTCTACAAAGGAGAAATGAGTAGGACATTGAGTCAGCTGTGGAAAAGGCAAAAACAGAGCGGGGCTATGGTGCAGGGGCAGAGCATTTACTTGGCATGCAGAAGGTGCCAGGTTTCAATCCCCAGCATCGCTGATGATTTGATTGCATTGTTTTATCATTTCAACCGAAGTTATTGCCCTTTGTTTATATTATTGTTGTAAACTGCTCTGAGCCACTAGGGAGGGCAAGATAGATAGATAGATAGATAGATAGATAGATAGATAGATAGATAGATAGATAGATAGATAGATAGATAGATAGATAGATAGATTTAATTGCTTAGTTTTTTTAATGTTCAGTTTGTGGATGCTGATTGAGTGGAAAGGTGGCATAGCAACCACCACCATTATAGTTAAAAGGATCACTGCTGCATCGAAGGGGACGGATTTGGTACGGGGAAGCTTTATATAGCCATTCAGTTCTGAAATCCTTTAGAGCTCCCGGCTGGTAGCTAATGTGTAAACGCCCGGGTTCAGATCCTTTATTAAGAAATCAGCTCAGGTGAAGGATGCCAGCTTTGGGTTGGGAATGAGTCGGATTTTGGGCAGGGAAGGACCTCAGTGGAGTAGAATGCTATGGAGTCCACCCTCTGAAGCAGCCCCTTTCTCCAAGTGAACTCACCTGGAAATGAGCTATAATTCCAGGGGCTCACAGGTCCCACCATTTGAAACAGCCATTATTTCAGGGAGAACTGACCTCTGTCACTTGGAGATGAGCAATAATCCCAGGGGACCCCGTGGGGACATAAACAAGAAGGTCAAATGGCGTAAGTTGAAAAATAGGAAGAAAATGTTTGAAGCTAGTAGAGAATCAAAATATTGCTCAATAAGATTGCTAATGTGAATTTTAATCAAAGGGCTATGCCAAAAGAAACTCCCTTCATTTAGGGAAGTACAAAAATTGGTAACAGTCTAATCATAGAACCATAGAGTTGGAAGGGGCCATACAGGCCATCTAGTCCAACCCCCTGCTCAACGCAGGATCAGCCCTAAGCATCCTAAAGCAATAATAATAAGGCAACTAACTACATAACATAGAAGTCATTCATTTTATTCCCACAGTCAGGTTAAGGTGAGAAAGAGTGCGTGACTCACAGTCACCCAATGCGCTTCCATGGTAGAGCTGAGATTCGAATTTGGATCTCTGTTGTCCAATTTTGCCATGCTTGTCCACCCCACTGGCCCCACACTCATTCGCTGAAGGCTTCCCAAAGTCTTTGCTGACATGAGCCTCCCTGTAAACCCACCCAGATGCGTATAACCTTTGTGGATGTTCATCATTCCGAAGCACCATATGGGGCTGTGGAAGTTTTAAAAAATTGCTCGGCTTTGCGGTGTGTAATAGATGACTGTGATCATCATGAGCACAAGGCATGATGTGCCGTAAACCTCATCAGGGGACAACTCTAAATCGTCCTCCCTTGCAGCAGATCCCCTTAAAAACCAACGAGGGTGACACCCAAGGAAGAATCGACGGTGATTATTTCCCCCCTTCTCCAAGTAGAATGACCCAAGGACATTCAAACCAGCTTGAATCTGCTCCATTAACTTTGGCAAAGCTACAGCAGGGGATGGCTTTGGCCCGCAATATCAATCAGCACCGTGCTTGCTTGATGCTGGTATAAAGTACGTGAAGAACATATGGGGCTATAAACAGCCTTTAATGGCGCCAGCCATTATTAAAGCTGTACATTTGCAAGGCATTGGGCTGAAGACCGGAGTAAATTCATGTATCGATGGGTCCTTGTACCGGAATGTGTATTCCATGGCCTGTCCACCTACAGAGGCAAGTAGAACTTCTCAGGCCTTCTTTTGTGTCATCGGGAGACAAATTGTTGTCCGTCAGATATGCCAATCTACAGATGTTCATCAAAAGAATGGGCTACACCGTAACTGCTCTTGCTTGGGGAAAGCTTGAGTCTTTAGGACTATGCGTTAGGATTTTTTTAATGAAGTTTTGATTCAATGTATATGCTTTTGAGCGCAGGTGTAACCCTTTCTAATGAGTGTGTATGTGCAAGCTTCAAAGCAACAGAAGACAGCAACTTTATGGCTTGACATCATGTCAAACGGCTTCAAAAGTAGAAACATTTCAGACGTTAAACATTCCAGACGTTGGGAGCCAGTTTGGTGTAGTGATTAGGAGTGCGGACTTCTAATCTGGCATGCCGGGTTCGATTCTGCACTCCCCCACATGCAGCCAGCTTGGTGACCTTGGGCTCGCCACGACACTGATAAAATTGTTCTGACCGAGCAGGGATCTCAGGGCTCTCTCAGCTCACCCACCCCACAGGGTGTCTGTTGTGGGGAGAGGAAAGGGAAGCCTACTGTAAGTCGCTTTGAGCCTCCTTTGGGTATAGAAAAGCAGCATATAAGAACCAATCCTTCTTCTTCTAAAATAGTTTTCAGTGTAATGAGCCTTATCGTAAACTGCAGAAGTTCACAATGAGATGTAGAAATAAATCACAAGGGCTATCAACATAACATCTATGGAAACAGAATCTTCAGGGTCCTTCTGAAAGGGCACACAGACCTACCAAACAATGCCCGGTAACACAGAGGAAGGGCCTGAATTGGAGCCTCAATCACAGCTCAGTTTAAAAGGGGGAATGCTCAGGTACAACCACCCCCTGCAAGGAAATTAATGGCTTTCCCCAAGCTCTGGAGAACCAGCAATGTATAGTGGTTAAGAGCAGCAGATTCTAATCTGGTGAGCTGGGTTTGATTCCCCACTCCTCCACATGCAGCCAGGTGGGTGACCTTGGACTAGTCACAGCCCTGATAGTGACCAGGCAGTCCCATCAGAGCTCTCTCAGCCACACCTACCTCACAGGGTGTCTGTTGTGAGGACAGAAAGGGAAGGCGATTGTTTGCTGCTTTGAGACTCCTTTGGGCAGTGAAAAGCTGAGTATTCTAAGCTTCACCCACCTCGCAGGGTGTCTGTTGTGTGGAGAGGAAGGCTAAGTGATTGTAAGCCACTTTGAGACTCCTTTGAGTAGTAAAAAGCAGGGTACAAAAAACCCAGCTCTATTTCTTCTTCTTCTTCGGCAGACATGCATAAGATACATTCGTAGAGGTCGTGGAGGAGACTGTTCATTAAAAATGAAAACTGCTGGAATGAGTGACGGTATAACTTGATCAGTGCTATCGAAATGTTAAATGCTGCATCAAGTTGACTTGCAAAACCTATTGGCTTGGATCCTATCTTCCTTTTCCATTTGTGAAAGACACCTCTGCCCATCAAAGAGGGGAGGAATTTGACTTGATTGTCTCTCTGTCTCTCTGTCTCTGTCTCTCTGTCTCTCTGTCTCTCTGTCTCTCTCTCTCTCTCTCTCTCTCTCTCTCTCTCTGTCTCTCTGTCTCTTTGTCTGTCTCTCTGTCTCTTTGTCTCTCTCTCTGTCTCTGTCTCTCTGTCTCTTTGTCTGTCTCTCTCTGTCTCTCTCTCTGTCTCTCTGTCTGTCTCTCTCTGTCTCTCTCTGTCTCTCTGTCTGTCTCTCTCTCTCTCTATCTGTCTCTCTCTCTCACACACACACACATTCACACACCAGGAAATGCCCCCTTTTCCTTGGCTGATCTGGGCTAGTCCCATCTCTTCGTATCTCGAAATCTATGCAGGATTGACCCTGATCAGCATTTAGAAGGGAGACCACCAAAGAACACCCGGGTCATGATAAGAGACATCCGGAGAATGTTTCCTTGTGCCAGGAATTACGAGACCACGTTCAACACGAAAATCTGCCACAGGAGAATTTCGGGGAGATAATGCTGTTTCCGTTTTGCCTCCCGAGTCGTAAAAAACCTTATTAAAATGACATTGAGGAGTGCGGCGTAATATTGAAGTGGGCCCTGTTGGTGCATTTTTTAATAACCGTACGCAACGCAAACAGACTGAACAAACCGACCGTGGTATTCCGCACTTACAGCTTAATATTGTACAGTTGAGGTAGGGATAAATTCGGTCCGCACGCGTGGAAAGACAGCCACAGTTCCACCTGGGATCAGTGAAAAGCCAGCCTTTCGAGGGAAGATTAATGCCCTGTCGGATATGGAATGCAGCGTCACTTGTTTCTTCGTGGCTTTAAGTGCTGGGGTGATATTAAAAATGAAAACAGGGGAAATGTCAGTTAAGCTGCGAATAGTGTATATTGTATGTATCTAAAGAGACTGCAAACAAATTAAGAAGAGCTAGCCAAATGGAATATTTCCCTCCATTTATTTCAGAGGACTCTGGGACAAGAACAGAATTTGTCAGAGGCAGAAATCAAATTGCTTCATTATTATGGGGGGGGGGGTGGTAGTGTTTGGGGTGTGCATATAGGATGGTTGGGGAGGGATGGAGGATTTTTTTTTTCACGTTTGTCGGTTTTCTGGACATAATGCTGTTTGGTTAGGGTTACCTGCTGTGGCCTCTTGTGGTGCAGAGTGGTAAGGAAGCAGTCATGCAGTCTGAAAGCTCTGCCCATGGGGCTGGGAGTTCGATCCCAGCAGCCGGCTCAAGGTCGACTCAGCCTTCCATCCTTCCAAGGTCGGTAAAATGAGTACCTGGCTTGCTGGGGGGTAAACGGTAATGACTGGGGAAGGGAATGGCAAACCACCCCGTATTGAGTCTGCCATGAAAACGCTGGAGGGCGTCACCCCAAGGGTCAGACATGACCTGGTGCTTGCACATGGGATACCTTTACCTTTACCTGCTGTGGCAGGAGATCTCCCACCTGTGACCTTTGTTGCTCACTATCGCTCTGAGCAAGGGGAGGAGAAAATGCTTAGAAAGTCAGCATCATGTGCACCATGACATCACTTCCGGGAAAATCAGGAAATGAGGTCATGTCATTCTAGGACTTGGCAGGAACTCTGTGGTTTTATCAGAGAGTTTCTGGTAATTCTTCAAGTGATGAGAAAACAGTACATTTTTAGGACAAATTTGGTGCAAGGAACAGCAAATGATGTGAGTAAAGGGCTTGATTTGCCAAACTGAATTGAGGATCTTTGTCTGTCTGCCTGATTCTTTTTGAAAGAACAAGGCCAAAGAAATGGATATAATTCCTAATAAGTGGTTCGATCCCACCAGCTTTTCTACTGGTTAAAAAAAAAAAAAAGGACAATGGAGGAGTCTCCTTTAACCACCAAAAGTTACATTCTGTGGCTTATGGGTCCTGCATGGATAAAACCCATGTTGGGGGGGGGGGGAGGGATAGGTGAGTGCGTAAAAAAGGAGGTTGGATCCAACCCCTTTGACCGGATATCATTAGACTGTGGATCGTAACTTCTGAGTGCTGTTTCCAGGGGGGGCTCTTGAGTTCAAAATGTTTTGGCTTCCATTTGATCTCCTGTTACCTGTTGCATTGTCACCATCCCAGTGTCCCTGCAATGCTGCGGCTGAAAATCATCATCACACATACACACACCCCTTCCGGCCGAGTACAGCTTGTCATGTTCTCATGTCCAAGGCACGCTTGGTTTACGGCTTTAGTTTTCCTTCTCAAAAAAAGGAAACAAGAAATTGAATCAAGGGAATGGAGAGATAGTTGTACAAATCCCCAGTAAGCCATCTTGCAAGATTTATAGGAGTTTAGCGCAAGCAGAAGCTGTAATGTAGTAGTTTATATTCTAACCATCGCTTGGCTCTGGGGGTAGAAGAAATCCACATTATTCTTCTAAGATACACATTTCCAGAATATTTTATGCGTGCATATATTTTGCATGTGCTGATGTATTTTTTCCAGTTGCTTTGCTTGTCTTTTTCCCCCTGAATTATCTGTGCATTTGTATGCTGTTCTTTCCCACCAGGAAGTCACAGAGAAGGGCAGGGTTCTCCCCTCCTCCATTGTACCCTTGCAGTAATGCTGCAAGGTAGATTATGCCCAGAGTGATTGACAGGCCCAAGATCTCCCAGTGAGCTTCAGGGATTTGAATCTTGGTAGAATCATAGAATATGATTCTTGGAAGGGGCCACACAGGCCATCTAGTCCAACCCCCTGCTCAACGCAGGATCAGCCCTAAGCATCCTAAAGCATCCAAGAAAAGTGTGTATCCAACCTTTGCTTGAAGACTGCCAGTGAGGGGGAGCTCACCACCTCCTTAGGCAGCCTATTCCACTGCTGAACTACTCTGACTGTGAAATGTTTTTATATCGTTGTAAAGGTAAATTAATCTTTTTCTTGAATGTATTATTTCAAGCACACAGGTAGGGCCGGATTATATGATTCCTTTTTCTTTCCCTTGACTAAGGTTCAACTTTCTAACCACTGAGGACATCATACGTCACAAAAAGGATATTTCATTGGTTTAGTTAGATGACCCCCCCATAAAACTTCTGGCCTCCCCTTCTCACAATTTCAGACTGTGACCCCTTTCAAAGGTGCCCAGTTCCTCCAAGGGTTTGTCTATATTCATTGTGAGGAGAAGTCCCAATGGTCCACAATGCCAGAGAATTCTTTTAAAATACCATTTTAATAGCTGCCGCATTAAAAGGATTGGTGCTGTGTCCTGTCTGAAATCCAGTGTCCATACAGAGACACACTGGGTACAAATTTTCATAGTCCAAATAACACACCACATTTGATCTTTCTTTCTTTCTTTCTTTCTTTCTTTCTTTCTTTCTTTCTTTCTTTCTTTCTTTCTTTCTTTCTTTCTTTCTTTCTTTCTTCCTTCCTTCCTTCCTTCCTTCCTTCCTTCCTTCCTTCCTTCCTTCCTCCCTCCCTTCCTTCCTTCCTTTCTCTCTCTCTCTTTCTCTCCCTCTCCCTCTCCCTCCCTCCCTCCCTCCCTTCCTTCCTTCCTTCAAACAATAAAAGTTGCTGTATCAGCAAAACACTAAAGCAATATCTGCAAACATTAAAACAGTAGAATAGCAGCTTCCAGCACTGGTAGTTGCTCACAGTAATTAAAATAGATGGTACTATCATTACAGATTTCTTAGTCTACAAAATTCACTCTCGATTCTCTAAAGGCCAGATGATAGACACAAGGAAAAACCCTGATGGTCACTCCATCATCTCTTATACTGACTGAGATCCTTGGCCTAGCAAATTCAGTATTGTCTGCTCCAACTGGTAGTGGTGCCGGACTCCATGTGCGACCTAAAGTTCTATCTCCAAACCACAGAGCTCTGATCCCCTGGAGAAAAGGGATGCCTCTGGAAGGTGGACTCTGTGGCATTGTGCCCCACTAAAGTCCCTGTCCGCCACAAGCTCCACCCCTCTGCAAGCTCCACCCCTAAATCTGCAGGAGTTTTCCCATCTGGATCCGGCAACCCAGTACTGATCACGATAGACCTTTTGGTCTCCCTGAGCCAAAAGCAGTTTCTTGAGCAATACCAGTGTGGCTTTTCTCCCCATATTCCTCCTCCTCCTCCTTTTGCGGAGCTTCAGTCACGGTTCTGCATCCTGGTCGTGCCGGACTCTCCCGGATCGCTGGCCCCTGTTAGTGCTTTTTAAAAATAGAGATGGATGGGAAGAGAAAATTCATTCTTCATCTGGGAGCTTTTGATCAATTCCTTCCCTTTGTGCGTTGGAAACAGTTTGCCGTTGTGCTTTGTTCAGTCTCGGGGAGGATTAATCATCCCATTTAACCTCCTCTCCATTGTATTCTGTCGGCGCAGCCCCGGCCTGGCTAAAAATAAAGTAGGCTTTAAGACGTCGGGGCCAGGGAACACTGTCATTGTGTAGCGTGCACATTGCCAAGTCCGCGGGATGGATTTGGGGTCCCCTCCCTGAGTAATGTTACCCATCTCACAGGGAGACCCTGATGGTAAAATGAAGGAGAGGAGAAGGAGGGAGGGAGCGAGTATGTGCTATGGTTAGAGTGCTGGATTAGGATCCGGGAGATCCGGGTTCACATCTCCACTCTGCCATGGAAGCTCGCTGGGGGAGCTTGGGCTGGTCACAAGCTCAGCATAACCTACTACACAAGGTTGTTGTAGGGTTGATGGGTCTGACCTGGCAACAGGTGGGGGAGAGGGGACTTACTAGGAGCAGCAGGGAGACCCTCCTGGAATATAGCGACATTTCTATGTGACTACCCATGGGACTCGGAAGTGACATTGTCAGGTTTGGGTCATTGGGGTGACACTCTGGTATTTGGGGGAAACTCTATGGTAAATTTGGCTTTTACCATAGAGTTTTTGCCAGAATACCAGAGTGTCACTCTAACATCCTGGATGTGATGACGTAATTTCTAGATTACATGGGCAGTGCTGTGGACAGGTCACTGCATGTTGGATGGACCTCCCTCTTTGGGAGATAAGTTCTCCCTGCCATGCAGCTGATCAGCAGTGGGAGGTGGGGGCCTGTCAGCAGATGACCCCTGTCTTGGGGGGGGGGAATCTAGCAACCCTAAGTTGCTGTGGGATAAAATATGGAGGACAGGAGAATGATGCAAGCCTTTTTGGCAAAGAATAAATAAACAAAATGAAGAAAATAAAAAGTATGAGGTACAAGTTCTGGTCAGTACCAATGCATGTGATACCCAGTTTGGATCAGGACCTCGGTACTTTAGCCCAGGGGTAGTCAACCTGTGGTCCTCCAGAAGTTTGTGGACTACAATTCCCATGAGCCCCCTGCCAGCAAACACTGGCAGGGGCTCATGGGAATTGTAGTCCATGAACATCTGGAGGACCACAGGTTTACTACCCCTGTTTTAGCCACCCCACTATTTTCATGGCTTGAAAGGATCCATGGGGCACTCTTTTGCCCCACTGGGGCACTCCCCGTCCACCATGAGACAAACAAGGATTTCCCCAACAGACCAAATCATCCCTCTAGAGCAGGGTTGGCCAAACTGTGGCTCTCCAGATGTCCATGCTGGCAGGGGCTCATGGTAATTGTAGTCCATGGACATCTGGAGAGCCACAATTTGGTCACCCCTGCTCTAGATAATTTCAGGGAAGGAAAACCTGGGGTAGACTGAAGATCCCTTTTCCATGTGTGTCCTGGTCCCAGTCAAAATCAAACACTGTGTAGACCCCCAACTCAAGTCTGACAGCCGAATCCATGCACTACAGATGTTACGACTGTGATATTCACTGCTTGAGATCTTGCTTCAGTTTTTTCATCGCTCTGTTACACACAGTATCATTTGCCAGTTATTGCTCTTATGGCTCATCTAATGTTTGTGATTTTAAAAATGGGGGAAACTACCCCCTTCCAACAAGTGACCAATGACTGTTTAAGAGGCCAAAAACTCTTGCAGCTAAGAAGCTGTGGGTAGAAAGTGCTATCAAGCCACAGCTGACTTATGGGTTTCCAGGAACATAAAAGAAATCACGTTAGATCAGTCCAGTGGCCCATCCTGTCCAACACTCTGTGTCACACAGTGGCCCAAAGTCCAAGGGCCATCAGGAAGTCCACCAGCAGGACCAGAACTCCAGAAGCCCTCCCATTGTTGCTTCTCAAGCACCAAGAATACAGAGCATCACTGCCCCAGACATAAGAACTCAAGATAAACTGTATTAGAACAGGCCAATGGCCCATCCATTCCAACACTCTGTGTCACCCAATGGCCAAAGCCCAGGTGCCAACAGGAGGTCCACCAGCAGGGCCAGATATCCAGTAGCCCTCCCATTGTGCCTCTGCCAACCACCGAGAACACAGAGCATCACTGCCCCAGAGTGATGCCTTTCATACATGCCTTGTGGCCAATAGCCATTGTTCAGAGGTGTTTGGTCATTGCCTGCCTCTGGATACAAAACGTGAACTTCCTTGATAGTCTCTCATCCAAGAACTAAGCAGGGCCAAACCTGCTTAGCTTCTGAGGTCCAATAAGGGCAAGACGCCGAGCTGTGGCAAAATAAGCCCTATATATCAGCAATTGTTAGAAGGACAGATCGATCACCATTCAGTGTCCTTTTTGTGGATAGCCATTGTTTAAAAACTATATCGCAATAGAACGGAATGAAGCAACGGCCTGCCTGTTTTGAGATCTATAATGCCATCCGAATCCGAATTACACCCTTTGGGAGTCCATTGAAAACTGCTCCTGTGCTTAGTATGGAAAAGACTTTTTCAAACGGAGAGAAACCACAATCGATGCAAAATTTACACTAAGTGGCCATTTGCGTTTTGGAAGAACCGGGGTCTTGCAGGCAGTTTTTGGAGAATGCTGGGGCTGGCGTTGGCAGAACAATTCCCTTGTCGTAAATCTTGACGGTTAATATTCAGCACGATTGCATGGAAAACTTTTTGAATGATGCTAACTAATAAAAATGTTAATGAGTATGCGGAAAGAAATATCGGGCGACGGAGAGCTGCCTCACGTGTCCAACTTTGGTTGAGACTGGACAGCTGAGGCGTACTGATTTTCACACTGTTTGAGGCCAGCGACACGGTCAAAACCTACAAGGTTTAATTCTGGGTATAAGCATTCATGTGTAGGCATGCTTCTGCAGATACCCATGGGTAAGACAGGTTTTCTCAACCAGGATTTCGTGAAACCCTGGAGTTTCTTGATGTTTCTGGGAGGGTTTCCTTAATGGGTGAGAGATAATTCCTTTCTTATATATTTTTAAAATTTGTTATACATTTATCAGGTAATATGACCATATCTGGTGATATTGACCTGCCCTCCCCCTCCCTCCCAAAATGGCCAGTGATGGGCCTGGAGGGGGTGGGAAGGAGATGGGCCACGTACACAGGGTGGGCATGTGCACAGCTATGCTTTCCAACTCTGGTGTTTCAGGGGTTTCCCAGCAGTAAAAAAACTGAGAAAGGCTGATGGGAGACTTGAGGAAGTCTGTATCTATGTATCTGAAGGAGCGTCATTTAATTCATTTTTTTAACTTCGAAGAAGAAGAGTTGGTTCTTATTTGCCCCTTTTCTCTGCCCGAAGGAGTCTCAAAGTGGCTTACGGTCGCCTTCCCTTTCCTCTCCCCACAACAGACACCCTGTGAGGGAAGCCCTGATATTACTGAAGAAGAGTTGGTTTTTATATGTTGTTTTTCTCTGCCCGAAGGAGTCTCAAAGTGGCTTACGGTCGCCTTCCCTTTCCTCTCCCCACAACAGACACCCTGTGAGGGAGGGGAGGCTGAGAGAGCCCTGATATTACTGAAGAAGAAGAATTTATTCTTATTTGCTGCTTTTCTCTACCTGAAGGAGTCTCAAAGTGGTTTACAATCTCATTCCCTTTCCTCTCCCCACAACTGACACCCTTGTTCAGCTCTATTTCAAAACATTAAGATGCACATCATGGCTGCACACCTTGAGTAACGTGTGAGGCCGAATGCATGAGTCTCTGGCATAGCGGTGTCAATTAGCCCTACCTCTGAAACTTTTGAACCGTCTCCTTTTAAAAATCGCTTGTTGTTTAAGACAGAGGGTCACACAACAAAGCAAATGTAAGCAATATTTTTTATCTTTAAAAAAAGCCCCAAAATCCTGCAAGGCCCGCTCTTCGTAGGGGAAAACTCCCGTTCGTCAGCAGTTTGCAGCCCGCGTGGAAAATCAAAAGTGCGTCAGTCAAACGTGAGTGAAGGCAGGAGCTGAGCAAGTACCAATGTCAAGGTGAGCCAGAACACGGCTCGGAGGGGTTTTTAAATCACTTAAGAACGTTGCATATGAGATTGTATTAACCTCGAGGATTTGCCGATGCTGTGCTCCAGGCTGCAGGCCTGTCAATTTACTTATGCCGTCTTTGACCTTCATTGTTGCCAAAAACCGAGAAAGCAAGGTGGCTCCGATGTGAAGGAGGAGAATAAGAGCTGGTTTTCATACCCTGCTTTTCACTACCTGAAGGAGTCTCATGATCACCTTCCCTTTCTTTCCCCTGTGAGGTAGGTGGGGCCGAGAGAGCTCTGACAGAACTGCTCTGAAAGAACAGCTCTATAAGAACTTTGACTAGCCCCAGGTCACCCAATGGGCTGCATGTGGGGGAGTGGAGAATCAAAGCCAGCTTGCAAGATTAGAGGCTACCGCTCTGAAGAAGAATTGGTTTGTATACCCTGCTTTTTACTACTCAAGGGAGTCTCAAAGCAGCTTAAAATCACCTTCCCTTCCTCTCCTCACAACAGACACACTGTGAGGGAAGTGAGGCTGAGAGAGTCCTGATATTACTGAAGAAGAAGAGTTGGTTCTTATATGTCTCTTTTCTCTACCTGAAGGAGTCACAAAGTGGCTTCCAATCACCTTCCTCTCCTCACAACAGACACCCTTGTGAGGTAGCTGAGGCTGAGAAAGCCCTGACAGAACTGGAAAAAGATCTACCAGGACTGTGACTAACCCAAGGTCACCCAGGTGGCTGCATGTGGAGGAATGGCCAGTCAAACACAGCTCCCTAGATTAGAGGCTGCCAATCTGAAGAATAATTTTTTTTTGTATGCCCTGCTTTTCACCACTGAAAAGGAGTCTCTAAGTGGCTGACTTTTGCGTTCCCTTCCCCTCCCACAACAGACACCCTGTGAGTTAGGTGGGGCTGAGAGAGCTCTGTGAGAACAGCTCCAACCGGATTGTGACTGGCCCAAGGTCACTCAGCTGGCTGCACATGGAGGAGCGGGGAATCAAGCCCAGCTCTCCAGATTAGAGGCCGCTGCTCTCAACCACTGCACCAAGCAGCCATAGGCTTAAACCCAAGAGGCACTGACTCATCTAAGACAGCCAGGAATACAAACCCTGGATGGATACAGCAACAAATCAACAGTCATGATATCAACCTAAAAAGAAAGACTCAGACCCCTAGAATAACTGTTTGGATTGCTTTTGCTGCACTTGGGAATAATGCCACCAGTTGCATCTCTGGAGTGGTGAGACCCGATAATTCATCAGCCCTATAGACGCACAAGGTTATCCGGCCATTTGGACTGACAACGGGACCCGAAACCTTGAGCAGCTGCCGTTGAATCTGGGACCTCCTATATATGCAAAGCAGGTTCCATTTACCATTGGACTCTGCCAACCGACCTTCCAAGAGGTACGTGCTACGGCGCTCCTAATGCTGCTAGCAGAGCTCCCTGATGAGACGGGCACCTGCCAATCAGGGCTAGGTCTCAGCAAGAGGAAGTGTAGAGCAGAATCAGATCAGCCTGTGGGGAGCTAAGCAGGATCGGTGTGAGGACAAAGCAGAACATCCGAAGAACCCTGCTGCATCAGACCAGTGGTCCATCGAGTTCAGCATCCTGTCTCACACAATGGCCAACCACGTACTATGCAGGGCACGGAGGCTAAGGTTTCCCCTGTTGCTGTCTCCCGGCACTGGAATTCAGGCACCATGGGGATCAGGCACTGATAGATACATGGGAGGCTTTTGGCTTGGTGGCACAGTTCTCTTAGAGCCAGGTTAGTGTAGCGGTTAAGAGCGGCAGCTTCTTATCTGGCAAGCTGGGTTTGATTCCCCACTCCTTCACATATAGCCAGCTGGGTGATCTTGTTTTAGTCAGAGCCCTGATAGTGCTATTCTCACAGAGTAGTAACATCAGAGCCCCACCTACCTCATAGGATGCATGTTGTGGGGAGAGGAAGGAAAGGCGATCATCAGCCGCTTTGAGACACATGAGGCCTGCTGGGTGCCCTTGGGCCAGTCACAGTTCTCCCAGAGCTCTCTCAGCCTCATCCACCTCAGAGGGTGTCTGTTGTGGGGAGAGGAAGGACAGGCAATCACAATCCACTTTGAGACTCCTTTGGTTAGTAAAAAGAAGAGTGCAAGAAAACAGCTCTGCTTCTCTCTGAATGCTCATACATCCTGGGTGTCCAAGTATGTGTCTCTTCATCAGAAAGAGCCAACCTGGGTCCACTTTACAAATGGAATCAGGGGCCAGTCCATGGAGAGAGGTGGAGTTGAAATCAACCAATAAGTTGTACATGTCTTAAAAGTAACATAAGCATGATTTGATGTACCCTTAAGGAAAAATCAAGTGTACGCTGGACACAGATGATACCTGCACTCACTGTAATTTGGAAACAGGGCTATTTTGGTGGCTCATTGGTAAGGGCGGTTCAGCAAGTGTCCGGCCTTGATTTCATCCATTCTTTTTCTTTCTGACTGAGCACATGTTGAATCTGCCTTCTCCTGGCAGAGTCTCTCCAGGGCTTCACGGAGAGGTCTTTCACATCTCCTACTGCCTGGTCCTTGTTAACAGGAGATGCCAAGGTTTGAACTTGGGACCTTGACCTTACGTAGAGGTCTTTTGCACCACCTTCTGCCTGATCTTTTTAAGCTGGAGGTGGCGGGGATCGAACCTGGGGCCTTCGGCATGCCAAGCAGAGGCTCTACCACTGTGCCACGGCCCCTCCCGGAACGGCGTGTGGCTTCCGAATTCAAAGCCAATTCCTTCCACAACAACATCCAGTCATCCATTCTGCCCACCCACTGACAGCTTTTTAAAATCAATGGCTGTCAAATGATTCATTCATCTCTCACCTCTGAAAAGGTTAATTTTATCAATATGTATTATAATGAAGGCCTTTCTTCCCACCCCCCTCAGAAGATCTTTTGGAAACCCGGCATTGTTTTCTCTGCCCCTGCAGGGCTTCGCACGCCAGGTGTGCCCAAATTCCAACAGCTTTGCTGGATACTGCCTTCTGTCCCCGCATTTCTGGCAAGTTCTTGGTTAGGGAACCCTTAGCTTCTTTGAGACGGGATGAAACTAATGTTCCGAAGACCTGTTTTGTTTGTTAACAGGTGTGTGAAATTTGGCGGAGAGTCCTGCACAAGGGAATGGGCATGTTTTATATCAGGGGTAGTCAAACTGCGGCCCTCCAGATGTCCATGGACTACAATTCCCAGGAGCCCCTGCCAGCATTCGCTGGCAGGGGCTCCTGGGAATTGTAGTCCATGGACATCTGGAGAGCCGCAGTTTGACTACCCCTGTTTTATATACCGAATCAGAGTCAGAATTGTCCACTCAAAAGGCCAGCTGTTCCCCTGGGTCTCTGGCAGAAGCATTTCACATGCAAAGGCAGGCGAATTTGGAGTCACAGACCGAGGAGGGACGGACCAGAACCAATGGGAGGAAATTAATTCAAAGGAAATTCCGTCTCAACGTCCGGAAGAAGTTCCTGACAGTTAGAACGGTTTCTCAGTAGAAAAGGCTTCCTCGGGAGGTGGTGGGTTCTCCATATTTGGAAATTTTTAAACAGAGGCTGGATGGCCATCTGACGGAAAGGCTGATTCTGTGAAGGTTTAAGGGGGTGGCAGGTGACAGTGGATGAGCGATAGGGTTGTGAGAGTCCTGCATAGTGCAGGGGGTTGGACTAGATAACCCGTGAGGTCCCTTCCAACTCTATGATTCTAGGAGGCAGCATTAGGGGAAGGCCTTATCCTCTATTCCTTGTTGTTGGACCTCCAGGAGGATTATCAAAGCAGCTTCCAATCACCTTCCCTTTCCTCTCTCTACTACAGACATCCTGTGAGGTGGGTGAGGCTGAGAGAGCCCTGATATTCCTGCTCGGTCAGAACAGTTTTTATCAGTGCTGTGGCGAGCCCAAGGTCACCCAGCTGGCTGCATGTGGGGGAGTGGGGAATCGAACCCGGCATCCCAGATTAGAAATCCGCACTCCTAACCACTACACCAAGCTGTCTTTCAGAGAGCCCCTGCTTCACTTCTGAGCTCTAACAGTAAAGCTGCTCAGGGCTTTCCAGGCAGCCACACCAGTACCTTCAAGCCTTGATTCTAAGCTTCTATGGCTCAAATTCCAGTTCCTGAGATACACTGGAGTAAGCCACGCTGGAGTAAGCCGCTAATCAAGGCATCTCTGACCCTCCCCAAATCTTATGCTGCAAGCAATTTTGCTAGCTAAGTTCTCTTTTATCTAACATCAGGGAAGCTGTGGCCCTTGGCTGCTTGTTTTTGAACTTTGCATTTTCAAGCACATGGGCCAAAGGGATGGCCCGGGCTGGAGGATTCATAGGGAGATTTGCCTGGGTGCCAATTCTTTTTCTTTTCCCACCTTTGCTCGCGTGCCTTTGGCTAGACCTGGGGCTCATACTTGGTCAGGGATCTGCTACTTAGCATTGAAGCAGGGCACATGAAGCTTCAGATTAGAAAACCACTCTTCTCTCTGTAGCTCAAAAGCCCGTGTGCCATCTTGGAATCCGGATCTTCCCTTTTATGTCGTAACTGCAGGTGTGATGCTTAATGAGGGAGTCGCTCCTGTAGAGACAATGAATCTGGACATAGGTGGTAGGATCAGGAGGCATTTCCGATTGCGTGTGCGGGGAGAGGAGGGAAATGCTGTCTTAGGAGACACTTGGGAATGGGGACTGTGTTCTTTTATTCTACTTTATGTTGAAATATGCAGGATCTGTGGTGTGTGTGATGCAACAGCATCTATGAAGACTACCGTACAGGGGGCATTGGGAGAGAGATGTAGTTAGCCTATTAGATTAGGAACATCCTGGTATTTTCAAATCATCGCCTCCTGTGTCCTCATTGGCTCAGTTCCTGCTCCTTTGAATACAGTTCCTGCCTGTTTTCTCCAGAGAACACCAACTGGCAAGAAGAGGCTATAAAAATAAAGATTATTATTAGTATTATAATATTAGTCAGTTAGACAGAACCATCGCTCTCCTTTTTTCTTTACAAAGTTATTTCTCTTTTCAAGTAAAGAGATTTATTCTTTAAGCAGCCAGTTCTTTAGTTCACCTTTGCATATTTAAACTGTACTGAACATTTATACCCCACTTTTCTCTCCCGTGGAGACCCAAAGTTCTCCATTTTATCTCCACAACAACCCTGTGAGGTAGGCTAGGCTGAGAATGCATTATGGGCCCAAGGTCAACCAGCAAACTTCCATGAAGGAGAAACGATTTGAACCTGGGTCTCCAGATCCTACTCCAGCTCTCTAACCACTCTTCCATGTTGCTGAAGTGCTTTTGTGGGGAAATCCTACAGAATTCCACCCTTCTAAAATGGATTTAGAAGAGTGTAACACACTCTGGTCGAATCTCAGAAGCTAAGCAGGGTCTGTCCTATTAAGAACTAGGATGGAGACCACCCAGGTAGTCCAGGACTTCTAGTCAGATGGCAAAAGATGGCTAACTATCCCAATCTTATCAGAATTTGAAAGCTAAGCAGAGTTATCCCTGGTTTTAGTACTCAAAAAGGGAGACCACCAGCACAGTCCAGCCTCTCTATGCAGAGGCAGCAATGGCAAACCACCTAGAAGGCCCCTTGCCTTCATGAGGGGTCTTGCAAGAGGTCAGCTGCAGCTCCCCGGAGGATAGAACTACCATTGAGAATTGGGCATAGGAGAGCAGTAAGAACCTCAGGAGAGTCCTGCTGGATGAGAACAATGATCCATCTAGTCCGGCATCCTGTCTCATGCAGTGGCCAGCCAGTTCCTCTGGGTGGACGGTCAACAACAGGGCACAGCGGCTGAGATCTTTCCCTGACAAGAATATCAGAAGAGCCCTGCTGGATCAGAGCAGTGATCCATCAAGTCCTGCATCCTGTCTCACAGGGTGGCCAACCAGTTCCTCTGCAGGGCCAACAACCGGGCCTAGAAACCTCCTGGCGTTGGGATTCTGGGACTCAGTGCCTCTGAACGTGGAGGTTCCCCTCCGGCACTATTGTCCAGTAGCCACCGAAAGACACATCCTCTACGGCAGGGGTAGTCAAACTGCGGCCCTCCAGATGTCCATGGACTACAAATCCCAGGAGCCCCTGCCAGCGAATGCTGGCAGGGGCTTCTGGGAATTGTAGTCCATGGGCATCTGGAGGGCTGCAGTTTGACTACCCCTGCTCTACGGAGACAGACTTTTCCTCTTGCGGCCCTCCCTACATCCTCCGACAGCAAATCCCGCTTTCCCACCCCTCTCTGTGTAAAGTAGTGTTTCCTTGGGCCCTACTGCCCATGGACCCATTAGTTGCCCTGGAGGTTGAGCCTTTTCGGAGAGGGCGCCAAATGCCTCTGGGTGAGCTCTCTTCTCCCGCAAGCCTGGGGAGGGAGGGGCAGAGGCTATTTGGTGGAGTCTGGAAGGTGTGTGTGTGTGGGGGGGGGTCACATCCAGCTGGACTGCAGCCCCCCCCCCCGCCTCTCCTCCGGCGCCGTCCGAAGGGGGCCAGCTCCAAACACGTGCCGGGCTCCCCCTGCTCCCCTGCCTCGCTGCTCCCCGCAGCTCCCTCCCTCCCTCCCACCCGGGCTGCGGAAGCGAGGAGGAGTCGGAGCGGGAGCGAGCGGGAGCGGAGCGAGAGGAGGAGGCGGGCCGGCGGACCTGCTGCGAGCGGAGGGGGCCTGGCCAGTCGGCGGCGGCGAGGCGAGAGAGAGCGAGAGAGAGCCGGCGGGCGCGGGCAGGGACGGCGCGGCGCTCCCGGGGAACTTCCTCGCCGCCTGGTCCCCCCGCGGGCACCATGTTCGCCTCCATCTGGTACGCCAAGAAGCTGGGACGCCGCTTCGTGCAGAACGCCCGGAAAGCCAAGGCGGAGAAGGTCTGGTGGTCGCTCCCTGCCCGTCTGCCGGGGTCTCTGCGGGCGCCGGGGGCTTTTTTTTTGGGGGGGGGAAAGACGAGCCCTCTCCCGGCGTGGGAGGGATGGGTGGGGGTGGGGCGCTTAGAAATGCCCCGCACTGGTGGTCTTCGGGGAAGAGGTCCGGCCAGCCCCCTCTGGGCTGGCAGAATGAAGGGGGTGTCGGGCGCTGGGCTGTGGGCACACGCCTGGGCTGGGGGACCGGAGGGGGAGGCGCACTTTGGTAAACTTGTTGCGGCGATGCGCTGTCTGAACGGGAACGCTTGCCCTGCCTCTCTAAGGAGAGCCCTCCGAGGCAGCATCGAGCCTGGGAACCGGCCACCCCGCCGGCTGACTTATTGAGCCTGGATCGGCGCTGAAAGCCCCATCTATCAGTCAGCCAGCCTCCCATATCTATCTATCTATCTATCTATCTATCTATCTATCTATCTATCTATCTATCTATCTATCTATCTATCTATCTATCTATCTATCTATCTATCTATCTATCCATCCATCCATCCATCCATCCATCCATCCATCCATCCATCCATCCATCCATCCATCCATCCATCCATCCATCCATCCATCCATCCATCCATCCATCCATCCATCCATCCATCCATCCATCCATCCATCCATCCATCCATCCATCCATCCATCCATCCATCCATCCATCCATCCATCCATCCATCCATCCATCCATCCATCCATCCATCCATCCATCCATCCATCCATCCATCCATCCATCCAAATATCATACATCTATCCATAGGTCCATCTATCCATCCATCCTCCTCCTCTACCCATCATCTCTCTCTCCCATCCATCACTCCATCCCCTGTGTGTATACCCAAATATCATCTGTCTGTCCATCCACCTATCCATCTGCTCTTCCACCCGCCAGCCTGCCCACCCACCCACCTGTCCATCCATCCATCTGTCTTCCCTCCATCCCAGCATGACAGCACCTTCCAAGGGTCCAGGTGTGCCACCTTCGCTTTGTGCTTCCCAATGCTTGCTAGCATCACGGAGAGGAGCTGAGCCATGCCTCTTGGAAGCAGAACTCGCTGTGTTTGCTCGAAATGTTTCTTCAACATGCACACAGGCAAACACCCCTCCGTCTTACTCACCAGGCATTGCATCCACTCCTCTGGTGTCATTTCTACACTGAAATGTTTCTCATCTCTTCCCCTGCATACCGTTTTCTTACACAGCCCCCCCCCCACGCTCCCCCAAATCTTAGCAGAGGCATCCTTTTGGCAGCCTGGCGCTTTCAAAAGGACAGTTGTGAGCACATTTTGGGATCCTGCTTGCCAGGGCTCCCCCGCACCCTTTGCAGAGACAATGGCCTTAACTCCGTGGATTCTGGATTCTCTTTTCTGAATGGGACAGTGCCCAGTGCTGAAAGGTGTCCCAAACATTGGGGGGGGGAGCAGAGGAAGGAGAGGGGGTCAGCAGAGGCGGACGCTGGTCTTTTCCAGCTGGCATGCGAAGGTTCCCAGGAATTGCTGTCTCTGGAGCAGGGAGAAAAGAGTCATCTGTCAACCCCCTTCTTGCTTTCACTCTCTCTCTCTCTTTGTGGTGTGTAACCAGATCCGGGCCAGTTCAGGCTCACGGCACAGACACCCATTCACCTGAGTCCCCTGAGAAAAAATCTCAGGTGATTTACCAGAGTGTCGCAAGCCGGAATGGGCTTGGGGGGGGGGGGAGGCTGCATCCGTCTTCCTTTCAAAGTTTCTAGTCGGACGCATTAAGTGGAAAATATGATATGGTTTTTCAGCCGGCGATCCTAACAGAGGTAATGCCTTTGTGCTTCGGAGGGCCTGAAAGCGTTTAGGACTGCATTGTTGTCTTCCTGCCTGCCCTGACTCTGCCCCTGAGAAGTTCAGGGCAGCATAGGGATTTCACGGACTCTGCATTTTCACAGCACCCCTGCAAGGTAGGCGAGACTGAAAGATGGCAAAGATGCCCAGCTGAGTTTCGAACCCGGGGTTTCCCAGTCCTCATCCTGAAATCTCATTACTGGCTGGGGAGCAGATTCTATTGTTCACTTACAACCTGTAGAAGGGGAGATTCTTCTGTCTCGGTTTTTAAAAACATGTGTATGTAAGTCTTGTGTGGTGGTTAGAGAGTCAGGCTTTCAGGGGGATGTGAGTTTGAATCCCTTACTCTATCCTGCAGCTTTCTAGGTGACCTCAGGCTGGTCAGTCTCATGGCCTCCCCTGCCTTACAGGGTTGTTGTGAGGATGAAGAAGAAAAGTTGTTCTTTATATGCTGCTTTTCTTTACCTGGAGACTCGGGGTGGTTTACCTTCCCTTTGCTCTCCCCACAACAGACACCCTGAGAGGTGGGTGAGTCTGAGAGAACCCTGATATTACCGAAGAAGAAGAAGAGTTGGTTCTTATATGCCTCTTTTCTCAACCCAAAGGAGTCTCAAAGCGGCTTACAGTCGCCTTCCCTTTCCTCTCCCCACAACAGACACCCTGTGAGGGGGGTGAGGCTGAGAGAGCCCTGAGATTACTGCTCGGTCAGTGCTGGCGATCCCAAGGTCACCCACCTGACTGCATGTAGAGGAGAGGGAAATCAAACCCGGCTTGCCAGATTAAAAGTTGCCACTCATAACCACTCCACCAAGAGAGGAGGGTAGTGTTGTAAGCTGCTGTGGAAATATCGTTGGGGGGAAAGGTGGGGTAGGAAGGAATATCGAAATTGAAGTAAATGATGTCAGACAGCAGTTATGAAAACCCAGTGCCCTGTGTCAAGGATATGTGTCTTGTAGGAACAGAGAAGAACGTAAAACCTCTACTGCAGTGGTAGTCAACCTGTGGTCCTCCAGATGTCCATGGACTACAATTCCCATCAGCCCCTGCCAGCATTTGCTGGCAGGGGCTCATGGGGATTGTAGTCCATGGACATCTGGAGGACCACAGGTTGGCTACCCCTGCTCTACTGGATCAGACCAATAGTCCATCTAATCCAGCATCCTGACCCACTGAGTTTCCAACCAGTTCCTCTGGACGTCCAATAACAGGCCACAGAGTGAGGCTTTTCCCTGATGTTGCCTCCTCACTCTGGGATTCAGAGGTTTTGTGCTTCTGAATATGGAGCTCCCCTTAGTCACCATGGCTAGTAGCCTTTGACAGACATTCTCCCGATGAATCTAGCTAATCTTCAAATCTGTTTATTCCTGTGGCCATCTCCTGGCAGCAGATTTCACATTTTAATCTCTTCCTTTGTAAAGCTGTCTTTCCTTTAGTCTATCCTGAACCTACTGCCCATCAGCTTCATTCAATGCCCTTAAGTTCTAGTATTTGGGGAGAGGGAGAAATCTCGGTCACTTCTCTTCACCCCCATGCATATTTTGATACACCTCTCTCCTGACCCCCCTTGGTGGTCTGTTTTCAAGACTGAAAAATCCTGGATTCTTCCGCCTTTCTTCCTGGGGAAGGTGCTCCGGCCCCCTTAATAGTCTTCGTCAGCCTCCTCTGTCCCTTTTCCAGCTCTGCAATGTCTTTTGGGGAGACACAGTGACCTGAACTGCGTATACCTAATGGGGCTGCACTCTGGATCTGTCCAAGGACATTACATCATCGGCCGTCTTAATCTCAGTCTCTTTCATAATATTGAGTTTTCCTGCATTGATGCTTCCATTGAGCTTTCCCTGCGAGCTCTCAGCCTCAGCAAGTTCAGACCCCATCAGCCGATACTTCGAGATGGGATGTTTTGGCCCCAATAGGTCTCCCCTTAGAGCCTCTTGTGGCGCAGAGTGGCAAGGCAGCAGACATGCAGTCTGAAAGCACTGCCCATGAGGCTGGGAGTTCGATCCCAGCAGCCGGCTCAAGGTTGACACAGCCTTCCATCCTTCCGAGGTCAGTAAAATGAGTACCCAGCTTGCTGGGGGGTAAACGGTCATGACTGGGGAAGGCACCACCCCATATTGAGTCTGCCATGAAAACGCTAGAGGGCGTCACCCCAAGGGTCAGACATGACTCGGTGCTTGCACAGGGGATACCTTTACCTTTAGGTCTCCCCTTACATTAAGTTTTGGAGATCCGCCTACTCCAGCATCCTCTTGCAGACAGTGTTTCTGGGAAGCCCCCAAAGTCAACACCCCGATCAAACCTCTCTTCTGCTGTGGATGGCCAGTAGTCATCACCAACTCAAGAGGTCCCATTTTGCTCCCACCCGTCCCACCCAAGGTTGCTGGGACCTTCTAATCCCTTTCCTTCAAAGAAAGGAAGCGTGGCGTAGTGGTCAAGAGCAGCAGCCACTAATCTGGAGATCTGGGTTCGAGTCTCCACTCCCCCACATGCCGTCAGTTTGGAGCAGTGAGAACCAGGTTTGATCTTCCACATCCACACATGCAAGGAGCTTGGTGTAGTGGTTCAGAGTGGAGGCATCTAATCTGGAGAGCCGGCTTTGATTCCCCGCTCCTCCACCTGCAGCCAGCTGGGTGACCTTGGGCCAGTCCCAGTCCTGTTAGAGCTATTCTCACAGAGTAATTCTGTCAGAGCGCTCTCAGCCCCACCGACCTCACAGGGCGTCTGTTCTGGGGAGAAGAAGGGAAAGGTGTCCGTAAGCCACTTTGAGCCACATTCAGGTTGTGAAAAGCGGGGTATAAAAGCCAGCTCTTCTTCAGCTTTGATGTATCCGTCCAGCCGCTGCTCTGCTCGAGGATTGCCAGTGGGGGGGGGGGAGCTCCCCACCTCCTTAGGCAGCCCATTCCATGGCTGAACTACTCAGTCTGTGAAAAAAAATCTTGATATCCAGCTGGTACCGTTCTAGTTTAAAGCCATTCCTGCAGGTCCTCTCCTCTGCTGCCAACAGGATCCTCTCCCCACCCTCCTCCGAGTGACAACCGTTCAGATACTGCCTCTTTCTCTGGTCTGCCCAGAACCGATTGACCCCCGATCCTGACCAGTCACCCCGAGTTCTAGTTTTGTGTCTGCGTGAAAAGAGAGAGACGCTTCTCCCTTTCTCTGCACCATTCATAATTGTACAGACCGATCTCTTCTGCAGAGCAGGGGGGCAGTCGATAAAGCACCTTTCCATTTGTTCCTCGCTCTCAGCATCCTTGGCAAAGAGCCCTGGATAAGCTCTCCCGGTCCCTCCGTAAGCGCCACGGATGAAGCGCTCCCTCATTGCAGGCTGCTCCACGGCCCTGGTTCCATTTATCTCTTTCCTCGTCTTCTCCCTTTTAAATCACAGAGAGGTTTTGGAAGCCAGCAAGGTAATTGCAGGAGAGACGAGAGAGAACGATGAAAGAGACAAAGTGTCCGTGGAGGGGGGGGGGGGGACGACACACAAACCAACGTCTACTAGCTGCCTTGTTTTGCCGTGAAAAGCTTTTTTTTTTCACCCCATCTCCCACCTCCATGGAGTGCCATCCAAGACCCGCTGCCAGATTCCACACCTGGCCCTGCTTGCCATAGAGATCTGGATGTGCTCGAGTGAGGAGATGAGCACGCTTGTTTTCTTTTCTGCCCTGCCCCTCTCTCTCCAACGGGAACTCCCAAGTGGCCGGCGCCGGGCCCCTCTCCCTTGTTTCGGCCTCACAACGACCTTGCGAGGTAGGTTAGGCGAGGGCATTGTGCATGCAGTGGGGTTGCAGAGTTAGAGCAGGCTGTTGCAAGGAGAGAGAGAGAGGTCCCGGAGATCCGTTGAGCCCTCACAAATTGTTATGTCGCTCTAAAGAAAGGACTTTTAAGAACCAAAAAATGCACCATTAGTTTTGTGATATCATTGATGCAGAGAGAGAGAGAGAGAGAGAGAGAGAGAGAGAGAGAGAGAGAGAGAGAGAGAGAGAGAGAGAGAGAGAGAGAGAGAGAACTAGAAGACTTAAAAAAAATCATAGAGGAAATAAATGTTTAGGAATTCCCATTGTCCCAAGCAGCCCAATTCATGATATTGTGAGCTTCAAACCAGTTTCCTCCATATTCTTCCATTCCTTAAACCTTCTTTTAACTCTTGACATTTGAATGTAGCAAGTATGCTCAGAGCCTCTTGTGGCGCAGAGTGGTAAGGCAGCTGTCTGAAAGCTCTGCCCATGAGTCTGGGAGTTCGATCCCAGCAGCCGGCTCAAGGTTGACTCAGCCTTCCATCTGTCCGAGGTTGGTAAAATGAGTACCCAGCTTGCTGCTGGGGGGTAAAGGGTAATGACTGGGGAAGGCACTGGCAAAACCACCCTGTATTGAGTCTGCCATGAAAACGCTAGAGGGCGTCACCCCAAGGGTCAGACATGACTCGGTGCTTGCACAGGGGATACCTTTACCTTTGCCTTTAAGTATGCTCAATATTTGGCTTGCTTGGATTCTGTTTGGGTGGGTGGGTTGGGGAGGTCTCTTTGGAGAAAAAATTGCAAGTTAATATTCTTTTTCTGCAGTGGGACGAGATATGGTTGAGGGACAACGTGTGGACTTCTTATGGAGAAGTTCCTAAATCTGTTCCCAAACTGATCTCAAGACAGCAGAGGCAGGCAGAAATGTTGGGAGGAATTAATGCACAAAACCCTGGGGGGTTGTGGCAGACAATTGGGTGGGAGTTTTTTTTTTTTTTAATGTGTTGGGTGATACGACCATATGTGGTCAAGTTTACCCACACCTTCTCCAAAAATTGCCAATTAGGTGCCTGGAGGGGGTGGGAAGAGGAGGGACCCCGGCCATACAAACCATTACTGGCTAAGGCTTGTCACACATGCTAGCGAAAGCCAAACAAAACAAAACAAAAAAGGCTTTCACACACTGGTAGGAGATGGCAACAGAAGGGGACAGACAACTCTCTCTCAGTAGAGGGGAAAATTTACTCTTGCAGAGTTTTGGTGCCACCACAGAGAAGACCCTTTTCCAGGTTGCCCAGCCACCTAATCTCAGAAGACAGGGGCTTTCCTAGGATGTCCTTAATAGTCAGTTAGGGATGCCAAGCTCAGGTGGGGCTTAGGGATCTCCTGGAATTACAGCTCCTCTCCAGGTGCAGAGATTGGTTGTGCTGCATAAAACAGATGCTTTAGAGCAGGGGTGGTCAACCTGTGGTCCTCCAGATGTCCATGGACTACAATTCCCATGAGCCCCTGCCAGCAAAAGCTGGCAGGGGCTCATGGGAATTGTAGTCCATGGACATCTGGAGGACCACAGGTTGACTACCCCTGCTTTAGAGGGTGAGTTACATGGGATTGTATCCCATTGAGCTCCCTGACTTCTCCAGCATCCATCCCCAAATCTCCAGGAGTTTCTCAGTCTGGATCTGGCAACCCTTCCCCTCTATCCCTCACCGGTGGCCCGGTGGGACTTGCCAACCCTCTGGACAGGTAGCTTCATAAGTTAGGATTTCTAGTTGTTGTTATGACCTTCTGTGTTGCTTCTCCCCTGAAGTCCCAGGTCAGAAAGGATTAGAAGTGATGACATCTGGATTCGGCCTTAGCCAAAGATCCAGACTCCTTCTAGTCTCTTGGGAATGCAATTCCATAAAGGCCCCATTGGGCAGAAGGCAGATGGGTGGGTGTGAAGATGGAATCTCACAAGCATTGTTCCTGATGGTTATTTTCACTAAGATTTGTGTGAAGATGTGATTAATGCATGAGTGAACCTGGGAGGAACTCAAAGCCTGAGGACCTTGTGGGATACACCCAACATTCATTCATTCATTCATTCATTCATTCATTCATTCATTCATTCATTCATTCATTCATTCATTTCGCTTTCATACCAGTTTTCCCCCCAATAGGAACTCAAAGTTGCTTATCACAGAGCATGGTATAGTAATACAATAATTCATTTATCATAGAATCATAGAATCATAGAGTTGGAAGGGGCCATACAGGCCATCTAGTCCAACCCCCTGCTCAACGCAGGATCAGGATCGAAGGCTTGTCGAAGGCTTTCCTGGCCACAGTCCACCGGTTGTCTTGGGATTTATGGGCCGTGTGGGCGTGGCCTGGTGGTTTTAGCCCTTAACTTTTCACCTGTAAGTCTGACTGGTATCTTTGGCGGGAGGACATGGCAAGCGTAGAGGGAAGGGGAACTAGGAAGCACTTTTCATAGTACTTAGGAGACTCCCAGATAAGACAAGGAAGGTGATGTGTCCCCCACCCGGGAGAATTAAATAAAAACCCCAGAAAACCCACAACAACCTGGGAGGCAGGCTAGAAGAAGAGTTGGTTTTTATACCTCACTTTTCTCTCCCCGAAGAGGTCTCAAAGCGGCTTACAGTCGCCTTCCCTTTCCTCTCCCCACAACAGACACCCCATGAGGTAGGTGGAACTGAGAGAGCACTGATAGGATGGCTCTGTGAGAACAGCTCTACCAGGACTGTGACTAGCCCCAGGTCATCCAGCTGGCTGAATTTGGTGGAAGAGCAGGGAATCAAACCCAGCTCTCCAGATTAAAAATCACTGTTAACCACTTCACCATGCTGCTTAGACTGAGAATACGTGAGCTCACTTCAGCAGCACATACACTAAAATTGGAATGCTACAGAGACGAGAATATATGATTGGTCCAAGGCAACCCAGTAAGTCAGAGCGGGGATTCAGACCTCTCAACCTGCAGATGAGATCTGGGTTGAGGACGAGGAAGAACCAGAGGAGGTAACATCACAGACCCAGGGAAGAGCTAAGTGCGCTGGAATAATGCTGGGAGTAATTGGCTACTTTGCCATGGCTTAGGAAGCTTTCCTCCAGCATAAGGGATGGCAAGACGAAACATGACTCAGCCGCATGCTGTGACCTAAAAGGTATGAAGTTTGAAAGGGACGGGCCAAGGAAAACATCTTAGTGAGGCCTCGGGACCAATTGCACAGCTTGACTCAGGTCTGATGAAGCCTCATTTTGGTGGAAGCCTCATTTTCGCTGGGTACCACTTTGGATGAAGGATGCTAACAAACCCAGAGAGGGCCATAAGGAAGGGGCAGGAGTGAGCCAGTGCTTTTGTACCCCACTTATCTCTAACTGAAGGCATCTCAGAGAGGCTGACAATCGCCTTCCCTTTCTCTCCCCACAGCAGACATCCTGGGGGGGAGGTGGGGCTGAGAGAATGCTGACAGAACTGCTCTGTGATCACAGCTCTACCAGGACTGTGGGATGGTAGGTGAATTTCCTCCAAGCCAGGCTGAATTCTGGAGACTTTTGGTGGAGGGATCACTTAGAGATGAAATTGGGGGTCACTGTGGGCGGGCAGGTAGTTGTGAGCTCCTGCATTGTGCAGGGGGTTGGACTGGATGACACTGGAAGTCCCTCCAACTCTATGATTCTGTGAATAGTCCAAGGTCACCCAGATGGCTGCTTGTGGAGGAGCGGGAAATCAAACCTGGCTCTGGATCTCCAGATGAGAACCCAGATTAGAACCCGTCCCTTTCAAACTTCATACCTTTTAACGCGTTGCACCAGGCTGAGTCCTCTGAGCTTCGGCAGCCTCTGCCAAAGCAACCTGTTAATAATTTTGCACAGCCCCTCAAGGCTCTAGTGGCCAATCAAAAGAATTGCTAGCAAAAGTCTCACCTGGCCCTGCCCATTTTCTGTAAACAGGTGACAGGAGTCCAAAAAGGTGTCAGCCTAGGGCTGAATAGAAAATCAAAAACCCACGAGCTGAGTAGAAAAATCAAAATATTGTTTAATATGGTCACTAATGTAAAGCACGATTTTGATTTTCTGTTTTCCTCAAATGTTTTTTTCCCTCCAAATAAAATGGCTGCTTGGGAGGGTGGAGTCCACAGCATTCTGCTGCACTGAGGTCCTTCCCCACCCCAAACCCCACCCACTCCTTGCTCCAGCCCCAAAGTCTCCAGGCGTTCCCAACTCAGAGTTGGCAACTCTAATTACTGCGGCCCAGCAACAGCCCCTGAGCCTTCTGCAGGCCCAGAAGGGAATTGCTACAGATAGGCAGTACGGATCCCATTTTGGATTGGCTGGCTGGGTGTCCCCCCCATTTAAAAGAGCAGTGCTTTGCAGAGTCCTCAAACGTGGCTACAAAGCAGGGATCCCAAGTTCCCTGCGGTGCGATATTCTTAATCCAAAATGTGCAAATGGACAAATTAATTTGTTTACTTGCAGGCTTTGAATTCATTACCGTTTCCTGATGTCTTTGAGGTTCTTAATGCCAGTTTGCTATTTCAACAGCAAACCACTCAAGTCTGCTTAGATGTTCCCCTTAAAACCTCCATCCCCCCCTAAAAAAAATGATGAGCCATTTTCGGTTGCTTGCACGTAAACATCAGAAATGTTAATGCAGGTGTTAATGCAAGTGGCATGGAAGTACTAATGGAAAGTCATCGTCATTTGGCTATTTGAGCCTTAAGTAGTTAAAGGATTTAAAGATTCTTACTATTGTAAACAACCAAAAAGGAAACCAGGCTCAACTGCTGGCAGGAGTGCTGGGAGCAAGGACAGCAGGAGATGCATAACCTCTGCTGCATTCCCACAACACTTCTGAAGGCAACCTGGAAGTGACATAGGGTAGCTCTAGGAATTGCTGGGAAGTCTATGGTAAAGCGATAGAATAGCCAGTGATTCCTAGAGCTACCCAACATTGCTTCCAGGTTTTTCTCCAATGTTGCCATTTAAAAATAATAATTAAAAAACAGAGGCCTGGCAAACCCCAGTCTGATTAAGCCTAAACCCATACAATGTTATTTAGGAATAAAACATGGGAGATGTATTTACAGATCTGCAGGGCCTTAGTTTTTGTTTGACTGCCAGTCTAACGTAATATCAAACACACCAAAAGGGTTCTTTTATTTGTTCCAAAGTGCCATAAATTTTGATGTATTTGTAGGTTTGTATGTTGTTCAAGCTCTTGAACAAACACTCAATAAGAATACAGCCCACTAAAGCCCAATATAACCAGTTGTTTTCAGTTCTGAAAGGCAGCCAAAGACCATGGAGTCCCTTAACCCTGTGGCAAGATTTGCTGTTGTGAAATGTGAGTGGAAAGTGAGAAATTTCCCCTTATTTCATGGTGAGGTGAAGACACCGAACGGAATGAACCGTTTTATTACGGACTGGGTATCCAACATCAGGCTCATGAAGCAAATGTGCTTTCCATTCTGATGTTCCACCAGGGATGTTTTAAAAACGTTGTCCATGGGAACAATAGTCACATCCGAACACCATGACTAGGGTTGGGAAATACTTTGGGGGTGGAGGTGGGAGTGGGCAGGATTTGGGGCTGAGTAGGACCTCCACCCCAAATCCTGCGGAGTCTATGCTATGGAGTCTACCCTACAAAGCAACCCTTTTCTCCAGGGGAACTGATCTCTCTTGCCTGGAGATGAGCTATAATCCTAGGGGTTCTCCAGGTCCCACCTGGGGACTGGCATCCCTAGATGATGAATTTAGTGACACATGATGCATATTAATGCTTGAGAGGGTTTGTTTGCTAATAGGAGGGCAGGGATTGGGGAGGGGCTGTAGCAGAGTATAATTCTATACAGATCACCCTCTAAAGCAGCCATTTTATCCAGGGGAACTGAATATTAGGCTTGCTAGGCAGTGCCAGAGGGTGGTGGGCAGGATATGGGGGGCATGAGCGACTATGATATCATCTCACTTCTGATAAAAGAAAATGGAAGTGAAATATGTAGATCTAAGAATCAATCGAAACTCTAGGGGAAAACCATAAAAGACAATGCTATGTCACTTTCAGTAAACAATTGAAAATGACATAGGGGAGTTCTAGGAATGGCCTGAAACTCTAGGGTAAACCATAGAGATCCCAGTGAGTCCTAGAGCTCCTCCATCCCCACCAGGTTCATGGGACCCCCACAAGCATGGCTGTTCCTCTCCTTTCCCCCAATATCTCACGAAACCAATTCTCGGTCTTTTTTCAAAATCCTGCCTACATTTTCAACAAAGTGAATCACCGGGATAGGGTGTGTGTGTGTGTGTGTGTGTGTGTGTGTGTGAAAAATGAAACGGCATGACATTTGGAAAACAACTTCCACACCAGTGCTTGCAATAATTACTAGTTTGGGCGTCCCTGCTGTGAACTGAATAGAGCTGGTTTGGATCCCTTGCTAATGAATAGCCATCGTTACGATCGCCAAGTACAGAACGCCGTGCTTTCTCTAAAAGGAGAAAGAAGACTCGTGATCTGGCCTCCTTTGTTTGGTCCTACACGAGCATTCTTAAAATATCATCAGCACCTTTAAAATGCCATAAAGTGCGCCTCATTGATTTTGCTCCACTTTCATTGTCTGTCTCATTCGGGTACCTTCTGAGGACTACATATGAAAGCTTTCGATATTAGTATCATTCAGCACTTGGAGAGCTCCTTCACTTTCCTTAGCTATTTTTGCAGCTGGTGAAGATGGTGTCTCTTTTAACCTGCTCTACCTGCCTTTGATAGCTGTTTTAGTAGACAACACAATTGTTCAATATAGAATTGGAAGGGACCACCTGGGTCATCTAGTCCAACCCCCTGTACTATGCAGGACACTCACAACCCTATCGCTCACCCACTGTCACCTGTAACCTGCCACCCCCCTTGAATCTGTAAATTTATGTTTGCTTGTGAAACTCAGTAAGTTGCTTAGAGTATTTAATTATTTATTATTTATTTGTTTATTTATTTGTATTTGCTGTTGAGAAACCCCTGAAACCTTCTTAAGGCTTTGAGAAACCCCAGAAGTGGTGTGACCATGCAGAATATGGTAGGGAAGCAGAGCTGGGTACACGCCTACCTGGGGCCCCTCCCCTTCCCCCCCTCCAGGCCCATAATGGGCCATTTTGGGAGGGAGTGGGAGGACAACATGACCATGTGTAGTCATATCATCTGATAAATGTTTAACAAAATTTAAAAATACGTTACAAATTAATTAACAGCTACCCATTCAAGAAACCCCTCCAGAGCCATCAAGTAACCTTAAAGGTAAAGGTAAAGGTATCCCCTGTGCAAGCACGGGGTCATGTCTGACCCTTGGGGTGATGCCCTCTAGCGTTTTCATGGCAGACTCACTACGGGGTGGTTTGCCATTCCCTTCCCCAGTCATTACCGTTTACCCCCCAGCAAGCTGGGTACTCATTTTACCGACCTCGGAAGGATGGAAGGCTGAGTCATCCTTGAGCCAGCTGCTGGGACTGAACTCCCAGCCTCATGGGCAGACAGCTTCAGACAGCATTTCTGCTGCCTTACCACCCTGCGCCACAAGTAAACTTAGGGTTTCACAAAACCCTGGCTGAGAAAGCATGATCTAGTGGATAGTGTCATGAACCCCTGTTCCTGACCTATAAATTTCATCCCTTTGGATGCTTGGCTTTTTCCTCTGTGCTCCCTGATCTCCCATAAAGCAGTGACACCTTCCTGAGCCCGATTGAAAGCAATGACGTTCTGACAGATAGACACAAACTGGCTGAAAAACTAAAGTTCATCATGAAATTGTGATGTTCCCAAACTGAAGAATCACCACTAACTTCCATGATTTTTGACGCAGTTGTTGTTGGTTTGTGAATAGCAGAAAGCAGGGGCTTTCTGCTCCCCTCAGTTTTTCTTGGGGAGCTGAACACAGGGGTTTCTGAACAACTGAGCACAGCCCTCTGCTCCCCAGGAAAAGCCATGGGAAACCAAAATCAGAGGTTTAATATTGAAATGTGTCACAAACTAGCTTGGTTTGTGAAACGTTGTATTGGGTTGTGGTTCAGTTCATGGTTCAGCCACAAATCATGAACTGAACTGAACCACAGATATCGTCTGCTCCTCTTGGAAACTGATTTATGTGGAAGTGAGCCAGTGTTGAAAAGTGTCCTGCTGAAGAAGAATAGATTACAGATCTTGCCCTCACTGTACATGAGGAAACCAATGCTTAGTGAGAATTGTCTAATTTATAGAAATTATATGTTGCCTCTTAGTCTACTAAATCCGCAGCCAAGGTGAGATTTGAATGGACCACCCACTGGACCATAGCGCCATTTCGTACCCCACGCCAGTTCCCCAAAGAAGGCCCCCATTGCTTCTGCTTAGTGCCATCACTTCCATGGAAAACCAGTCGCTCTAGGAATTGCTGGAAACTCTGTGGTTTACCATAGAGATCCTGGAAATTCCTAGAGCTACACAGTGTCAAGCCCCTGAGGGAATGCCATTATTCCACAGTCAGTAACATCGTTCCCCCCCCACCAATGCCCCTGAAGCTGTCTCCATTTCCTGCCATGATATGGCCACCCTCTCCCTGATCCTGTAGCTTATACACCAGGACTAAGTGTTTAATTTCCCAGGGTGTTGCAAGCAGTGAGGAAAATTGCCAAGCATTCAGCAGCTGAGGCAATGGAATGGGTATGCAGAATGAGCTTGGGTTCTCCAGGCCCCTTCCACCCCTCTGGCAACACACGCAGAGACGAAGTGGATGAATATATAGCCATAAACAACCTTTACGACGGTATTAAAAACTTCTGAGCAAACATTCAAGCTGCAGCCAGCCCACACATCGATTCATTATCCTCCCTCTCGCCTTCAAGTTCTCTCCGACCGAAGCGCTTTGCCTCCCCCTGACAGGATAAAAGGGTTGGATCTTTAAAGGGGTGTTAAAATTAATTTGCAGATAGAATTGCTGGCACTTGGGATTCATTGTAGAATGTTGGCAGCTTCTACGGCGAGGTGCTTTGGGGAGGAGAACCGGGGCCGGCCACGTGCTCGTATGAGTGGAGGATTTGGCTCCCCCTGAAACGGTTATCAAAACTTTTTTTCTTTTTTTTTTACAGTTAGTGAATAATGTGAGAACGACTGAAACTGTATTTCAAAGAGTTACTAGCTTTGGATGGGAGTTGCCTACCCACCGCCAATCAGCTGGCTGCCAGATGGAAACTTACTTCACCAAAAGGGAGATCCATCTGATCGACAGCAATGTGACGACATCACTGCCCACATGACCTGGAAGTGATGTCATCCCAAGCAGGATGTCGGGGCGACAGTCTAGTATTTGGGCCAAAACGGTATGCTCGAAGCCAAATTGACCATGGAGTTTCTGCCCAAATGCCAGAGTGTCACCCTGACATCTTGAACATGATGATGTCACTTCCGGGTCACACAGGCAGGGATGTAGAAATCTCACTGTACGTTGGCTGGGTGTCCCTGTTGCTCCCGATTGGTCCCCCCTCCCCGACCACTTGCAAAGAGGAACCTGGCAACCGTAACTTGGTTGTCGCTGGGAAAGTTGTCTCCTCCATGGGTATTCTTTACTCCCTAGAAAAGAATTATTAGGATTGTATGATAATTTTTTCTTAAGTTATGCGGGGCGATAACGGCAATGTATGAAAGGAGAAAGGAAATGGTGTCTAGACACAATGGAGGGAAATTGCCGTAATGAGGAGGAAGGAGGAAATCATTATAGTTGTACGCTGCTACATTGTGTGCACACGTACACACCTGGTCCCCTTGCTTTGCTGGTAGACGGGTGTCCGCAGATGGGGGGTTTCATTCCGAACGCCTCAGCTTCACAGCTCTCCGTTGCCACTCAGGATACAATTAAGTCTTCCGCCATTACGGAGGAGTTTTAATTTCCGCCGAGCACCTTCAGCTTTGCCACGTTTGGGTAATTAAATATTTAGTTGTGTATTAAATTAGGCATGCCGTGTGCAGTCGTCGGGAAAAAAGGGGGTCTCTTCGTTTTCTGCAGCAGAAATGCTTTACCGGGAGCCCATATCGCTCCCGGTAAATTAATAATGAAGATTTATTATTATTATTTTTAGCTTTAACTGATTATTAAAATCTACGAGAAATTAATTCCGGGATGCAAACTCAACATCCAGAATGGGCCATCTTGGTCTGAGGCAGCAAAGAAAGGATGCTAGTTATCAGTTAATTGGAACGGCCGTGGACAAATGAAGTGAGCCGAGCAGTTGGGTGTATGTCTTGGGGCCGATTACCATACTGCATATTCATCAGTACAGGTTAGATTCTCCCCTCCACTTTGGAATACAAGCCACTTATGAATACGGATGAAGCAGCTTGATCCTCAACTGAGCCATTGGTCCATCTAGGTCAGGGCTGTCTACTCTGACCAGCAGTTGGTTTCTTAGGCAGAGGTCCTTCAAGAAGAAAAAGAAGAGTTGGTTCTTATATGCCTTTTTCCTCTACCGGAAGGAGTCTCAAAGTGGCTTCCAATCACCTTCCCTTTCCTCTCCCCACAACAGACACCCTGTGAGGTGGGTGAGGCTGAGAGAGCCCTGATATTACTGAAGAAGAAGAGTTGGTTTTTATATGCCGCTTTTCTCTATCCAAAGGAGTCTCAAAGCGGCTTACAGTCGCCTTCCCTTTCCTCTCCCCACAACAGACACCCTGTGAGGTGGGTGAGGCTGGGAGAGCCCTGATATCCCTGCTCGGTCAGAACTGTTTTATCAGTGCTGTGAATAGCTCACGGTCACCCAGCTGGCTGCATGTGGGGGAGTGGGGAATCGAACCCAGCATGCCAGTTTAGAAGTCCGCACCCCTAACCACTACACCAAACTGACTCTTCACAAGACATGGCTGCACAAGACCCCTTTGAGGAGCATGTATCGTACCATGGCAGCCGCACCAGTTGTTGATTGAGTTCTGGATCAGGTTTAAAGTGCTGGTTCAAAACTTTAAGGCCTTGCACGGTCTGGGATCTGTAGATCTGAGGGAATGCATTCCCCAGAGGGCTCTTGGTTCAGCTAACTCCAACCTGCTGATGGTCCCTGGCCCCAGAGAGGTGTGCTTGGTTTTAACTAGAGTCAGGGCCTTGGCTCCGGCCTGGTTGAATGACTTGCCGACTGAGGTGGGGCCTGGGGAGGGAAGGGTTTCGGAGGGACCTCAGTGGGGCATGAGTGCTGTAGAGACCACCCTTGGAAGCAGTCACGTTCTCCAGGGGAACCGATCTCTCTGGTCCGAAGGCCAGCTGCCATTCCAGGAGATCTCCAGACTCCACCTGGAGGTTGGAAACCCTGTTCCTACTCTATAGCTGGCTTTCCCCCGGAAGCGGCATAGCAGCAAAGCCAAAGCTGATCCCTCCCACTCCTGCTGCCACTCAGTACGGCCAGCTGGACCCCAAGTTTATCTCTTCGATGAAGGGAAGAAAATATTGGAAACTCGTAGCCCTCCACTTTCAGAAATCACCCCAATAATTCCCCACAGTTTTGAGGCTCACGGTCAGGGTGTCCAATAGAGTGAGATTCTGGAGGTTTGAGGCACTGTGGCTGGGTGGCACAACTTTTGCTTTCTACACATGTCCCAAATACTCGCAGCAATGGGTTTAAACTACAAGCACAACGATATAGGCTAGAGATCAGGAAAAAGAATTTCACTGTCAGAGTAGTTCAGCAGTGGAATAGGCTGCCTAAGGAGGTGGTGAGCTCCCCCTCACTGGCAGTCTTCAAGCAAAGGTTGGATACACACTTTTCTTGGATGCTTTAGGATGCTTTGGGCTGATCCTGCGTTGAGCAGGGGGTTGGACTAGATGGCCTGTATGGCCCCTTCCAACTCTATGATTCTATTATTCAAATTCAGTCTCAGGCACCTCCACTTAAAAGAATCAGGTAAAAGGCAATGTGAGAGATGCCAGCCTGAGGTAGGCTTGCCAGGGCCCTCACTGTGGTGGAAACTAAACATAAAAGGAGAAGAAGAGTGGGTTTTATATCCCGCTTTTCACTGCCCAATGGAGTCTCAAAGCGTCTGACAAGTACCTTCCCTTCTTCTCCCCACAACAGATAGGTGGGGCAGAGAGATAGGTGGGGCAGAGAGAACTCTGACAGAACTGCATTGTGAGAACAGCTCTAACAGGGCTGTGACTGGCCCCAGGTCACCCAGATGGCCGCATGTGGATATATGGGGAATCAAACCCTGTTCTCCAGATTAGAGGCTGCCACTCTCAAACACTACAACCATCAATGTCTCTACATCATTTCCAGATAAAACCTACAAGTAACAGAGACTAACTGTAGGAGTCACCCGAAACGCTATGGTACCACAGAGTTTCCAACAATTCCTAGAGCTACCCCTTGCCCTTCCAGGTACTTGCCCAGACATGTGAAACTCAAATACTTTGGCCACCTCATGAGAAAGAAGGACTCCCTGGAGAAGAGCCTAATGCTGGGAGCGATTGAGGGCAAAAGAAGAAGGGGACGACAGAGAATGAGGTGGCTGGATGGAGTCACTGAAGCAGTCGGTGCAAACTTAAATGGACTCTGGGGAATGGTAGAGGACAGGAAGGCCTGGAGGATCATTGTCCATGGGGTCGCAATAGGTCGGACACGACTTCGCACCTAACAACACCAACAACAACACCAACAACAACAACAAACCAGATATGATGTGGTGATGTTACTGACCCCACTCCTCTGCCCCCAGCCCTCCCACTGCTCAACCCTAGCCTGAAACGCCAGAAAGCTGCTCCCAGTCTGAGTAGCCAACACCGACCTTGCGGGTCGGATTCAGTAGAAAGGGGCTTTGGGTTTGTGCATCGGCCTAAGTGTTGTGACGTCTCCTTTCTCTTCCCTTGCCTCTTTTCCTGTTCGACAAAGTCTTTCTATCTCCGGCTGGAACACTGAGGAGAGGGTGGAAAAAAAACAAACAAACAGCATTTCTTGAAATCCCACAATACAAGGTGCTTTTGCCATCTGCGCTGTTACCGATTTAAAAAGACTCTCTTATGAATACGACGGGCCCGTTTTTAATCACTCCTGCCCAGAATTCAGAATATCCCCCCTGCTCCCTAGAAATAGGTCATAGCTACTGCAGAGGAGGATGATTATTTTAATTGGCATAATTAACTCTTCTTGCAATTATCTTTGCGGCTTGAAAAGACCCGCAATCTGGCTCTCGGCCCCTCCCCACCCTCTCCCGCCCGCCCCGCCCGTATTCAGACAGTATCGCCCCTGTGCTGACGGCTCCCAACATGCTGAGAGCCAGAACCAGGAATTCTTTGGGAGGGCTTAACTTGTACATAATCAGAAGCTCAGGTGTCATTGCGGTGCGTCTGCAGGAGGGCTCGAAGAACAGGGTGGGCATAATTGACTAGAAGGTAATCGAATTACCGGCCGGCTTTTTAAACATTGGTTTCATTACGGGAGCTCATGAGCGTCTTTATTAAAAAACAGCGGTATCCTGGGGGAAATATCTGTTAATCTGAAAAATTGTTTGTATTTTTTTTTTTAAAGAAAAGAATTGTGGATGTGTTTGGGTGAATTCTGGGCAGGGCCCTGAAGAGCGTGTTGAACAATAAATTTCAAAAGTCCTGCCGAGACAGATGTAGTTAAGATGATGTACTTTGCCCGTGCTTGACTCATTGTAAATGCAAGGACTTGCTTTTGGGTCTGACAAGGTCAAGGCAAGAAGCTAGGGAAGAATTAATGAGGAGGATATAGTAAGACTCCAGGGGAGAGGAGAGGAGCAGAAATGATTGTCCTGGGCAAATGTTTTTGGATATTTCATTTGGTGGGATCATTCCAGTAGAGTTTTCAACCCTGTCTCAGGATGTCTGGGAGTTCTATGTCTGGGAGGGCGGAGTTTGGAGAGGGATGATGTCATTTCCGCTGTTCTGCTCTAGGCCGTCTCCTGTAGTCTTCTTCAACATAGAAAGGTCTTTACTGTTTTCTATATATGTTGGATTTGCAATCAGCAGGTAATTGGGTGGTCAGCCTTGGAGGGCTGTTGTTAAGCTATTTAAGCAGCTAAGCGGCACCTGTGTGCTCCCTAGTGGAGCCCGGTGGCCAGTGTTGGGAATTGCAGCCATGAGCAGTGGGAAAATTCCAGCACATGACCTGAGACACTGGTTTGTTTAAGGTGGGCTCCTGCCCACTTCCTGCTTCTTCAGGAAGAAGCAGATCAGTGTATGTCCTTTGCTGAAGCAAGGAGCAGCAACCATTCGGTTTAGTTGTCTCCATCTGCTGATGTGGGCATGTAGTCTGCTTGTAGCCTAGCCATAAAGGCTTGTAACGTGTTTCTTTTGCAACTACTCTTTAAACTTTGTACCCTGTTTCAGTAAGGAGACTGAAGAAGATGAATATGTTATATTTTGTAAGTAATCTTTCCTCTGCCTAGTAACCCTTGACTTCATTGGTGGTCTCCCATCCAGACACTTACCTTAGCTCCCAAAATCGGATGCGATTGGGGTAGCCTGAGACACCCAGACCAGGGCAGCAGCTCTATACTGTTCACCGTTCATTTATTCCTATAACAGCAGTGGGGGAAGGTCACTGGGGATCTGGCCTTTCCTTATTTCAAGCTCAGTACTGCATGATAGTGCGATTGTGCTTCCAAGTTGATGGTGTGAGCCATCAATCATGGCTAGCCACACCCATCCTATTTTGCCACATTCTGCTGATGGAAACAGCTCTGGCCCTACCCAACAGAGAGTGCAATGGGTTTCCCCAAAATCAAAGTGGAAGCCAAGGGAGGCATATTCACCCAAAGAGTAACATGTGGCATTCACTGCTCCAGGAAGTGGTGGTGGCTACAAGCATAGACAGCTTCAAGAGGAGATTGGATGAACATCTGGAGCAGAGGTCCATCAGTGGCTGTCAGCCACAAAGTAGGTGGAAGTCTCAGTCTGGGGTAGTGATGCTTTGCCTTCTTGGTGCTGGGGTGGGGGGGACAGTGGGAGGCCTTCTGGAGTTTTGGCTCTGATGACCCCATGGTTTTGGCCACTGGGTGACATGGAGTGTTGGACTGGGTAGGCCATTGACCTGATCCAACATGGCTTCTCTTACGTTCTTGAGAGCAGAGGTCCATGAATGGCTCTTGGCCACAAGGTACAGATGGAAGACTCTGTCTAGGGGCAGTGATGCTCTGTTTTCTTGGTGCTTGGGGAAGCAATAGTGGGAGGGCTTCTGGAGTTCTGGCCCTGCTGGTGGTCCACCTGATGACCCCTGGGTTTGGGCCATTTTGTGACACAAAGTGTTGGACTAGGTGGACCACTGATCTGATCCAACAAGGATTTTCTTATATCTGGGGCAGTGATGCTTGGTCTACTTAGTCCTTTGGGGGCAACAGTGGGAAAGCTTCCAGAGTTCTGGCCAAACTGGTGGACCTCCTGATGGCCCCTAAGTTTTGGCCACTGAGTGTTGGACTGGAGGGGCCATTGGCCTGATCCAGCATGGCTTCTTTTACTGTCTGGGGCAGTGATGCTCTGTATTCTTTGTGTTTATGGGTAAGAGTGGGAAGACACCTAGTGTCTGGCCCTGCTGATGGACCACCTGATGGTACCTGGGGTTTGGCCACTGGGTGACGCACAGTATTGGACTGGGTGGGCCATTGGCCTGATCCAACATGGCTTCTCTTACATTCTTGAGAGAATGTCCATGAATGGCTCTTAGCCTCAAGGTACAGATGGAAGACTCTGTGCTTGTAAGGCAAATGTGGGATGGATTACAAAGCTCTGGCCCCCATCTAGGAGAACGTTGGATGAGAAGAATTCCGGAAGCTGGTTGCTATAGTGGCTAGAGGGGCAGCCAGTGAGGGGGAGCTCACCACCTCCTGAGGCAGCCTCTTCCACTGCTGAACTACTCTGACTGTGAACAATTTTTTTCCTGATATCTAGCCTATATCGTTGTACTTTCAGCCAGCTGCATGACCTTCCTCACAGGACAGTGGTTCGGATGAAATAGGAATGAAATAACGGTGCGCTCCTTAGAGGGAGGGCAGAATGAAAATGTGATGGACCGCTTTCCAAGGCCACGCTCTGTGAGTCTGAAAACCAGGAAATATGAGTCTCTATTTGGGAACAGCCTAATACATACACATCTCCCCCTCCACCTAATAGCATGCGACAGAAAGCCAGGTTTGATATATATTTCACCCTCTTGATAATGCAATCATATTGTTGCTTCATACGTTCCTCCAGGAAGGCTTTAAGTAGCTTCTCTGAAATCTGCCATGCACACAATTGGCCAATTACGGTGTCACAACATTCTGCAAATTGACAGCAACCCGAACAATGCATTCCTCCAAGCAGAGGCTAATCATGAGGTGATGCGAATGGTATGCGCAGGCATGCGTTCAATCTGCTGAAATGTGATCCAGACCACCGTGTCATTTGACAAAATGGGCTGTCGTGCCCAAGGAATTTGCCTCCGGTGACAACGACACGTGACTTTGGGGTTTTCATTTTGGTTAGTACAGTGGTTCTCAACCTGGGGGTCGGGACCCATTTGGGGGTCGAATGACCCTTTCATAGGGGTTGCGGCAGGGCAAGCAGCTTGGCCAGGGGGTGGGCATTAACACAGCAGCCTTGTGGGTAGATCGAGATAGAGCGTTTGTCTGTCTGGAGCAGTGGAAAAGAGTGAGAAACCAGGATGGGCTGGCTGGTGGATGTGAAGGAGGTTGGCTGGTTAGGAGAGCCAGTTTGGTGTAGTGGTTAGGACTGTGGACTTCTAATCTGGCATGCCGGGTTCGATTCTGCACTCCCCCACGTGCAACCAGCTGGGTGACCTTGGGCTAGTCACAGCACTGATAAAACTGCTGACCGGGCAGTGATATCAGGGCTCTCTCAGCCTCACCCACCTCACAGGGTGTCTGTTGTGGGGAGAGGAAAGGGAAGGCAACTGTAAGCCGCTTTGAGACTCCTTAGGGTAGAGAAAAGTGGCATATAAGAACCAACTCTTCTTCTTCTTCTTCTTCTTCTTCTTCTTCTTCTTCTTCTTCTTCTTCTTCTTCTTCTTCTTCTTCTTCTTCTTCTTCTTCTTCTTCTTCTTCTTCTTCTTCTTCTGGTGGATGGGGGATGGAGAAAAGGAAGCAGGCAAAAGGGGGGAGGTGCTGAGAGCTCTCAGGGAGGGGGAAAGAGGAGATAGTGGGGTGGGTGGGAAAATGAGACACCTCCTGCATGTCCCCACAGGTCCTGCACTTGTTTGTGTGTAGTTATATGAAGCAGCAGCCCCCTTTCAGCTCCAATTCATTTGGTAATTAGGGTGCCTGCCTTAAGTAAGTCATCTCAGTCGATATTGCGTGGCATGAAGCCAGGTCTGTCTCCCAGGTTGGCCAAAGTTGTTAGCAAAGTATGACTAATGCAATTGGTTCATCAAGGTAATGGCTGTCTTGAGTCAAAGGAGAACTCCTACTTATCATGGGAAGAATTCCTTAACTGTGTGATGGCTGCCCCTGCATTGAGCCGAAAGACCCCGAGGTTCTCATGAATCATTAACCGAGGCTACTCAGAGTGCCGCAGGCTCTACAGAGATCCCGGGGAAAGAGAAATTACACTTTAGGAATCTTGTTACCATAATTAGACGGTCTCCCTGCAATGACTTCCGGCGAGGAACATCAGAGGCAAACTCCAATTGAGCACCAAAGGAAGGCAGAAAAGAGAACAGAGCCATTTCAGCATGGATTCAGAAACCAACTGTAGGTTTGTCTAGACCAGGTGTAGTCAACCTGTGGTCCTTCAGATGTTCATGGACTACAATTCCATTGTAGTCCATGAACATCTGGAGGACCACAGGTTGACTCCCCCTGGTCTAGAAGGCACAGGTTTTGATCCCTAGGCTGGGGTGAAGAAAATCAAAGGGGATCGCGACTTTTGATGCCAAGGGTGTCCGTATTGCTACGAAAATGGACGAACCAAACCAGGGTGCTGTTCTCTTTGGGGGCAGATTCTGTTTGCCAAAGTCGGGAGACTTGAGAGCACAGAAAGATGCACCTCAGTGATGCATTTCTCCAAGCCTGAAGAAAGCATTTGCTTGAGCTAAAAAGCTTCCAGGTTCTTAGCAGATGAGTCGAGCGGCATGAAATTCATTCTCTTTCCCTTTTTGTCACCGCCGCCAATGGGTCCAGCAGCCACCACCCAAGGACGTCCAGATTTTTCTCTTTTTAAAAAAACAAGAAAATCCCTTGCTTGGCCCTCCCCAGGGCTGTGTAAGCTTCCCTTTGCAAAGGTGGCCAGTGTGGGAGATTTACTTAATATGTTTGTCAAGGCTCCTAAATCACTGAAATGAACAAAGGCAGTGTCTGCTATCAAAAAGGTTTGGCCTCTGCTGCAAACAAGCACAGTTGTTTGCCATGCCCATTGAAAAGGGTGTGTGAGAGAGAATTAGATCTAGGAGAGGAAGATGCCGTACAGGTACCAAGATCTCATTCTGTAGGACATTAGAAGGTCCAAACAAACAAAAAGCATTTATTAAGCATTTCAGAATGGCACTATTGTATAGTCGCAAGAGAATTTCACTAGGACTGGAAAGTGGGTGGAAACCTGTTTCCCATCTTCACTCAGCTGTAATAGTAAGTATGTCTAGCCCAAGGTCGCCCAGCTGGCTGCATGTGGAGGAGGAGCGGGGAATCAAACCCAGTTCTCCCAATTAGAGGCCGTCCTTAACCACGCCACACCAGTTTTCAGACAGACTAACACGGCTAGCCATCTTGATTAAATATATATATCTTAATGAGTCTCTTGTGGCGCAGGGTGGTAAGGCAGCCAACATGCTGGCTGAAGCTCTGCCCATGAGGCTGGGAGTTCGATCCCAGCAGCCGGCTCAAGGTCGACTCAGCCTTCCATCCTTCCGAGGTCGGTAAAATGAGTACCCAGCTTGCTGGGGGGTAAAACGGTAATGACTGGGGAAGGCACTGGCAAACCACCCCGTATTGAGTCTGCCATGAAAACGCTGGAAGGCATCACCCCAAGGGTCAGGCATGACTCGGTGCTTGCACAGGGGATACCTTGACCTTTGCCTTTTATATATATCTTATTCCTGCAGTACGAATGGTGAATAGATCTATATTCTGGGGTACCCCATGCTGCTTTTGTATTGACTCCAGAGAGAAGGATTATTGTGGGTCGCTTTATTTCCCCCGGGAGTTTGGCAGTCCAAGTGCTGGAGCAGAGCGTGATCCCATCCGGGATGCTGAGTTCCAGCCTTGGATCTGGCACCTCCTCTTTCCCTCTGGGCTCACAGAAGAGGCTCAGGGCAGCCCAAATTGGTTGATGTGATGGAATGTGTGGGAGTTAACAGGACAAACAGGAGTGCTGGAAGATGCGGACGTTTGTTGCAATTCCTTTTTTTTAAAATTGAAATGCAGCCGCTGCAGGGATTATCTCATTCAACATTCCCTGCATCGTCGTTATTTGCAGGTTTGAATGCGGTCAGAGAAGGGCGACTCGGAGGGCTGAAGGGTGGGGATCCCTGCCTTAGGAGGAGAGGTTGAGCGGGTTTGGGCTGATCCTGCGTTGGGCTGATCCTGTGTTGAGCAGAGGGTTGGACTAGATGGCCTGGATGGCCCCTTCCAACTCTATGATTCTATGATTCTATGATTCTATGTTTCTATGATTCTATGATTCACGGTGATCCTCCATTGAGCATTGGGGAGGACTAGATGGCCTGTATGGCCCATTCCAACTCTATGATTCTATGAGTTGGGTACACATAGCATGCAGAAGAGGAGGACAAGGGATGATACAATAGCTGAGTTTCATTGTGTCAAAGGGAGACCTGTTGAAGAGGGGAGCCAACTTGTTGACTGCAGCTTGAGAGACAAGGACTTGGAGCTGTGGGTTCAAATGACGGGAAAGGAGGATCCACTTCAATACCAGAAAGAATTTTCTGATGTCAAGGGCTGTTTGTGGATGGAATCGGCTGCCTTGGAGGGTGGAGGAGTCTCCTTCGTTGGAAGTTTTTAGGAGGAGATTGGATGAGCGCCTGTCAGGAGTGGGTGAGCATGTAGGGGGCTGGAGATAAGCTATAATTCCAGGGGAAACCTGGAGGGTGGCATCCCTCGATATCCACAAGATTAGTCTTGTCTCTGGGTTTGTTCGGTATCTCATGGAACCATAGCTAAAGTTTAGCATGGCGGAGTTCTCTTTCTGAAAGTGAATAAAAAAACTTTAAAAATGGAATTTACTAAGTCTTTAATAACGTTTTTTAGTGGTTTACTGGAAAAGAAGTTAGACTAACAGGCCCATCATGAATGGTTCTCTTCTGAACCCCTTTTCGAAAATGACTGTCACTTTGGTTGCTCTTTGGTCCTTCGGGAAAGAGGACCATTTTAATGACATGAGGATGGGGCAGAGTTGTTCTCTCTTGCCCCGGAGGGACAGACCAGAACTAGTGGGATGAAATTAATTCAAAATAAATTCCATCTAAACATCCGGAAGAAGTTCCTGACCGTTAGAGCGGTTCCTCAGTGGAACAGGCTTCCTCGGGAGGTGGTGGGTTCTCCATCTTTGGAGATTATTAAACAGAGGCTGGAGAGCCATCTGACAGAGAGGCTGATTCTGTGAAGGCTCAAGGGGGTGGCAGGTGACAGTGGATGAGCGAGAGGGTTGTGAGTGTCCTGCATAGGCCAGACTAGATGACTCAGGAGGTCCCTTCCAACTCTATGATTTTATAATTCTGTATTGTGACTGAGCGCATCCACACGTATTAGGTTTTCCATTTGCCCACTAGTCCTAGAACTAAGGTTTTCAGGTCCAGCCTAGCTGGTGAGGGGCATTTTTTTGGGGGGGGGATGGACAAGGGAGGTGTGTGATCATTTTTGTCAGCCTCCGGGTGGCTAAAGAGACCTGGCCTGCCGATTTGCGGAGAGCAAAAACAAAGGTGAAAAACCGGACAATGCAGCTACACATATTTTCTCAATATAATCATCTTTGTTTCTTCACTTCTCAGTGGCATTCAAAGAGTTGCCCATAAGCCATAACATGCTCCAGTAAAGCCACGTTTTCAACAATATTTTGCCAGTGGCTTGTCCAAACAGAAATGTTTTCTGGAGGGCTGAGTACTTTGTGGAACAAGCCTACTTGTCTTGTGAGTCCATGGGTACACTGTCAGTTAATTCACCTTTGTTGGTAACCTCCGGGGGAACCCGGGGATGAAACCCAGCTCACCAGATTAAAAGCCACCACTCTTAACAGCTCCAACCATGCTAGTTCTTAGTCAACAGCAGAGGTCAGCTGACAGCCAGAGATGTCTGCAGTTCTCAACCTCTTCCAGTCTTGAGTGTTGCCACTCTGTATTTTTGTGGGTTCACCTCGGAGGGGGCCGTGGTTCAATGGGGGAGCAACTCCCTGTGTCTGTTAGAAGGACCAAGATTCCATGCCCAGAATCTCCATTGCAAAAGCTCAGCTAAGGAGAGCCAGTTTGGTGCAGCCGTTAAGAGTGGTGGCTTCTAATCTGTTGAGCCAGGTTCAATTCCCTGGTCCTCCTCCAACTGTAGCCAGCTGGGTGATCGTGGGCGAGTCAAAATCCTGCTACAGCTGTTCTTGCAAAGCAGTTTTCTCTGAGCTCTCTCAGTCCCGCCTACCTCACAGGGCATCTGTTGTGGGGAGAGGATGAGAAAGGTGTTTCTAAGCGGCTTCGGGCGCCCTTCAGGTACAGCTTTGGGGGATTTGGAGGACGATGGCCTCAGCCCCAGTACCTTTTCAGCCCAGTTTGTGGAAGGCCTCAGGTTGCTCTTGGCCCATCTGAGTCTTGCAGTCATTGAATTATCTTATCAGTCGTCCTTTCAGCAATGATGAACAGAGCCCTTGTCCGATGATGAAGCACAGGGTGGAAAGTCCTGGCTTGGAACGACTCTAGTTTATTTTGTGTGCTGTCGTGGATAGCAGAACGTCCGTACCGTCAACGAAAGATCCGAGCTATTTTGCCATCCGGCTATCTTGCGAATCTTGGACGTACTGTGTCCAGACTGATCTACCCACCCCACCTCCCGCCATATGCGCTCCGATGCGCCCTGAAAGAACAGCAGTTCATGATGTACATGTCACCGGAGGGTCTTTGCTTTGCTGTGACTTGAATCGGAAGCAAATCTGTCTTTAAACAGCTTGTTTAATCCAGGCTTGGTTATGACTCTTTGCACTCTTTGTTCCATCGGCGGAGGAAAATGCTTCCAAATGAGAAAACAAGAACTTTCCCTTCAAACGTTTCGTTTTTGGCTCTGTCCCACTGAGCTGCTCAGCTGTGTGTCCTCTGGCAGATGGTCCCTCGCCCAGAGGGAGCAGAATGGCAGGATGCAACCCACCGTGGGGAGCCAACAGTTGCAGGGCTGGGCAGCAGATGACATATAAGGCATTCTAACAGACTCTGTCTTGTTTTGCTGTCAAGCTGCAGCTGACATAAGAACGAGGGAGAAGCCATGTTGGATCGGACAAATGGCCCCTCCAGTCCCAACACTCTGGGGGCCATCAGGAAGTCCACAGCAGGGCAAGACCTCCAGGAGCCCTCCTTCTGATGCCCCCCAAGCACCAAGAATATAGAGCAGCACTGCCTCAGACATAAGAACATAAGAGAATCCATGTTGGATCAGGCCAATGGTCCATCCAGTCCAACACTCTGTGTCACCTAGTAGCCAAATCCTAGGGGCCATCAGGAGGTCCACCAGCAGGGCCAGAACTTCAGAAGTCCTCCTTATGGGGAATCTGTAGAGGTTTCCAGGCAAGAGGTGTCCAGGGGTGGTTTGTCATTGGCTTTCTCTGTGCAGCAACTTCCTCTGAGGTCTCCCATCCAAATTCTAGTTACAACTGATCCTTCTTAGTTTCCAAGATCTGATGAAATTGGGCTAGCCTGGGCCATAAAAGTCAGGACATTAGAACTCATCATTGCTTTTCACCTCTCTTGGTATTTGAAAAAGTTTTTTCAGTTTTTTTTCTTAGGTCTGTAATCATTTTAACAACATAAGAGATTATGGGATACCACATCAATGGCCCATCCAGTCTAGAGGGATCACCAGGTCCCACCTGGGGGCTGACATCCCCAATCCAGTCCAACACTCTGTGTCATCCCATGACCAAAACCCAGGTCCCACCAGGAGGTCCACCTGCACATCAACAAGCTTTCCCACTGTGGTCCCCCTAGCGCCTCTGCTCCATACCTTTCTCCAATCTCCTCTTGAAGCTGTCTCGGCTGGTACTGTCTTGCAGCAGTGAATGCCACCTATTCATCACTCTTTGGGTGAAGATGTACTTTCTTTTCTCTGTCCTATTAAAAAGGACCACAGGTGGAAGCTTCCAACTGGAGAGTGAATGCATACCCCCCCCCATTTTGCACTGGATTGTCTTACCTGGATAATCATGGAATCCTAGAGTGGGAAGGGGCCATAAAGGCCATCTAGTCCCACCCCCTGCTCAGTGCAGGATCAGCCCAAAGCATCCAGGAGAAGGATCTGTCCATCCGCTGCTTGAAGACCGCCAGTAAGGGGGAGCTCCCAACCTCCTGAGGCTGCCCCTTCCACTGCTGGACTACTATGACAGCATGCCTAGTCTCAACCAGGGCCAGGGCCTTTTCGGTCCTGGCCCCTATCAGGTGGAATGAGCTCCCAGGTGAGCTGCGGGCCCTGCGGGATCTTTCAGCGTTCCGCAGGGCCTTCAAAACGAGCTCTCCCGCCAGGTCCATGGTTGAGGCTGGGGTCGGCAAGGTACATCTACTGCTCCCCCCCGGGCTTCTTGAACATCGTTGACCGCCTCCTTCTCTGCCCCCCCCTTAGCAATGGGGGTAGGAAGGGGATTTTCTGTTCCGCCATGTTATGATGGATTTTAAGTCTTTTAATGGGAGTTTTCATGGGGTTTTAAGACATTGTGACCCGCCATGAGCCACTTAGGGTGTGGCGGGGGGAAAAATCGAAAAACAAATTAATGAATGAATGAATGAATTAATTAAATTCCCCCAATATCTAGCCTATATCGTTCTACACAGAGTTTAAACCCATCACTATGTATGCAATCTCGTCCCCCAACAGCTTGCATAGGTTTCCAATCGTCTAACTTCTGAATAGTGGAATGTCCCCCACCTATTGTTTAGATCAGGGGTAGTCAAACTGTGGCCCTCCAGATGTCCATGGACTACAATTCCCAGGAGCCCCTGCCAGCATTCGCTGGCAGGGGCTCCTGGGAATTGTAGTCCACGGACATCTGGAGGGCCGCAGTTTGACTACCCCTGGTTTAGATCGTTACCACTTTTTTCATCTGGGGGGGAAAAAAATAATTCTGTGCCAAACGTCTCGGCCCAGCCAAAAACGTTCAATTTCATCAGCCTCTCTTTTTTCAGACGGGCTTTGTCCCCGTACAATTATAAAGCAGAGCATCAAAGCGTCCCCTCTATCCTTTGAATTCCACCCAGCGCCTGATTGGGGAGGTGTATCATTTTATCACGCAGTGACAGAAGCAAAAAGCACGACTCAAGGTTTGCCAGCCTTCCACGCTAATTATCTCCCGAGCCCAAGGAGAAATGCAGAGGAGATGCTAAAGAGTGTGGTGGCAGCTTTAATCTCGTAACCTCCCCTTGGTATTTGGATGTAATCTGGACGGCGACAGGCCGGTCACATTCGCACTGCGGCTGCATTCCGGAAGGCGGCCTTCCCCGCTCGAGACTGGGAGGAATCAAGGTGAAGAGAAAGAACAGCACATGTAGAATTTAAGTTAAAGCGAGGAAGAGTCTTGATTTTGCAAGCACGGCTGCAAGCGATCCCCGGTAGGAAATCCGAAACTGAAAATGCACCTTTTGAAATCCAGCGCGTGGCTTTCATAGAATGGAATCATAGAGTTGGAAGGGGCCATACAGGCCATCTATTCCAACCCCCTGCTCAACGCAGGATCAGCCCAAAGCATCCTAAAGCATCCTTTTTGATGCTGTCCTACAGGAAACAGCAAGAACGAAGATGAGAAAGTGGCCCTCGCTCGGGATGGGCAATTCGGCTCAAATAATACTTCCTGTGCTTATCTGAGCCAAATCAAAATTCCCTTCAATTATTATTATTTAGATTTATTACTCCCCCGCCCCCTGAAGGCTTGAGGCGAGTTACAACATTTAGATGCTATTGAGCTGAATCAGAGGAGCCCAAAAGCGATTTGGGCTTGATTTGGCTGATTTGGCCAATTGAGAATGACCCCTCCAAGCAGCTGATCCTTGGGGATCAGCTGTTTGGTGGGGTCTTTCTCCTCAGCAGACCCCTCTGAGGCTGCGGAGGGTAGCTTCAGCCCAGTCTGCTTCAGCCCAGCCCAGTCTGGACAGCTCCGTAGCTTCAGCCCGGTCTGCTAGAGAGACATTTAAGGTCAAGGTCAAGGTCAAGGTCAAGGTATTCCCTGTGCAAGCACTGCATCATGTCTGACCCTTGGGGTGACGCCTTCTAGCGTTTTCATGGCAGACTCAATAGGGGGTGGTTTGCCAGTGCCTTCCCCAGTCATTACCGTTTACCCCCCAGCAAGCTGGGTACTCATTTTACCGACCTCGGAAGGATTGAAGGCTGAGTCGACCTTGAGCCAGTTGCTGGGATTGAACTCCCAGCCTCATGGACAGAGCTTTCAGACTGCATGTCTGCTGCCTTACCACTCTGCGCCACAAGAGGCTTCTAGAGATATTTAGTTCCCTTTAAATGTCCCCTGAAACCTGGATCCCTTTAAATGCCTCATGAGTCACCCAACAGCTGATCCCTGGAGAAATTCACACAGTGGCCAAAAAAATAAACACCAAGGTGACAATGACCAAAAAGACAGAAGCCACCAGGAGGTCCACCGGCAGGGTTCTTGTCTTTTGGTCCACAGCCAAGGGCTCACACCTTTCGGCTGGCCCAGGCTTAAGGACCTGCAGACAGAGGAAATGATGCTCAGCTGCCGCTAGGAGCCCTGTACCCTTCCCTGCTACCAATAAATGCAACAAATTCTTCTTCTTCTTCTTCTTCTTCTTCTTCTTCTTCTTCTTCTTCTTCTTCTTCTTCTTCTTCTTCCCAGTACAATAAATGGGAAAGAATGTGTGCCTTCTGTTATCTAGGGGTTCCTGGAGGTGTCCTGGTTGGAGGTGGTCAGCCCCTGCATTCCCCACCACTGCTTGACAGACTAGTCTGGTGGGAAAATAGAGGCAGTGCCTGGCTTCATGCCAATGCATGACCTCACTTCTGGTGCCAAACCAGGAAGTGGAGTCATCGCACTCAAGGGACATCCAAGGACTGCCTCAAAAGAGAATGTCACCCTCCTGCAATTACGTCACTTCCAGTTTTGCTGTGGAAGTGAGGTCATGTCGAGGCACAGTGCCGGAGAAATTCTTCCTCTTCCCCACCCCTACGGCTGGAAATCCTCTCTCGAGGAAAAAACCGTCGACCCCCAGGTGAAAATGTGAAAGATGTAAAGACGGTTTGCAACGGAAGGAAATCAAAAGATAACAACTATTTCCCCAGAATCTCAAGCAGAAATGCAAGAGCTAAATTCAAGATCCTCCCCCCCCCCCAACACAAGTAGAATTACTTTAGGTAGAAACTGAAACTTGCTTGCCGGCGACACGGCGAGCTTGTGCAACGAAATGTGCAGAAGGCCCGTTCTTCTCATTAGGATAAGCAGCATCCCACCCCCATTATGCTTTCCATGTGCGCAGGCTGGGATAATTGAGGTCAGCATTGCCTGGGAGGGCAAGAGTGGTATAAATACCTTCGGCGACGGGATCCAACAGAGGCGTTTCTGCCTTTCTTTGCAAAGCTGCCTGCGGGGATCCTGCTGTCTCCTTGCCGAGGCTCTTTCAAGGAAAGGTTCGGCTGACATCTGCCAGGTTTGCTTGCCCATAATTGATACAAGAGGGGACCCACGAGTCTCATGGGGGGGTAGAGAAATACTGTCCCTCCCCCATTCTCTCACCAAGCCCAGTGCAGCTAGTGAGTTATCCAGCAGCCACCGCCTGGCCCGGAGGGGTCCCTTGGCTGCTTTGGTGCTACAATAGCCCCTCTCAGCTCTCTGGAAGCCACTGCTTGGCCCAGATCAGTTCCCCTGGAGAAATTGCCTGCTTTGGAGTGTGGACTCTATGGCTCCACCCCCAAAGTCTCCAGATATTTCCCAACCTGGAACTGGCCACCCTACTCCCCGTTCCAGTTCCCGCCCACTCCTGGCTCCTCCCCCAATGTCACAGGTATTTCCCAACCCGGAACTGGCCACCCTACTCCCCATTCCAGTTCCCGCCCACTCCTGGCTCCACCCCCAAAGTCTCCAGATATTTCCCAACCCGGAACTGGCCACCCTACTCCCCATTCCAGTTCCCACCTACTCCTGGCACCATCCCCAAAGTCTCCAGGTAGTTCCCAAACCAGAGCTGGCAAGCCACGTGGCTCCTCACCCCTAATCCCGCCCACTCCTGGCTCCACCCCCAAAGTCTCCTGGCAGCCCTAGCTCTGCCCGGCACAGCTCCTGGGCTGCTTAGTTGCTGCCACAGCCCCTAAGTACTTCAGTACAGCTCCTGAGCTCTCAGGCAAGAACATTTCAGATTGTTCAGCATATCTGAGGAGTGCCCCAACTTTGCTGAAAAATCTGGTTTGTCTCTGTATGGCCTCATCCTGTGGATTTAGCTATCCCCTGATGAGGGCCTCAGTTTGCTATTTGAATATAAGATTATCTTGCTGTATTATTGAAAATTAGATTACTTGCCCCAACAGGGTCCCTTGTAATTCTGATTATACTTAAAAGTGAAAAAGTATTAAGGCTATCTGGACAGTCATCTAATCTACCCCCCTGCTCAGCTCAGGAAGGCACAGCTACAAGGTCTCCTACAGAATGCAATCCGGTCACTGCTTAAAGTGAAGGGTAGCTTCATGAGACGGATCTGTTCCATTGGTGAATGGCTCTTACCATTAGGAAGACCCTCTAGGCCATTGTTGGCCCCCTTGGCAACTGGTCGGCCACCATGGAGACAGTGCCCTGGACCACATGGACCCCTGGTCTGATCCAGGAAGGCTCTTCTTATGTTGGACACACATGAATCTGCTTTATACCGAACTAGAACCTTGGTCCATCAAGGTCGGTATTGTGTCTGCTCAGGGTTTCAGGCACTGGACTTTCACAACCCCAACCACCTGGCCCTTTTAGCTGGGGACGCAGGGACCTTCTGTGTTACAAAGTAGAGGTCCTTCCACTGAAGCACAGCCTCTCCCAGAATGTTCTTATGGAGTTTTCCTTCTTCTCTAGCTAGGGTCCCCGGTCCCCAATTGGGGCATGGGGATCACTCAGTTTGGAGTCTCTTTGTCTGGTTTTGGGCTCTCAGAAACTGGGGACAGGGGGGGAGACTTACCAGGCATGGGGAGGGAACAAACAGGAAGTGAGTGTGACATACTGATGTCCATCAGAAGCAGGCATGTTAGTGAGATGATGCTACCATAGAGTTTTTGCCCAGAGTGTCAACCCCTGATGTCACCCATGTGTCGACATCACTTCCAGGTGACATTGGCATGTTGTGCTAATGTTCATGCGCCTCTCCATTCCCAGATGCCGCACCTCCTATCCCCCTCTGGCAGGTGCAAGGGATGGGGCAACACAACTCTGTATTTAGCTGAAATGTGAATTTCCTTGTATTTTCCTTCCATTAGTTCTCGACCTGCTCTTTCAAGCAAAAGAGAACGCCTGCTTTATCTCTGGTTCCCAAAATGCCAACTCCATTTTTAAGTAGTTTGTGTTGTTCTTTCCAAGAAACACGACCGTTTTGAAGCACAGGAATATTTATGAAGGTGAGGCTCTTCTGATGTTCGTATGAAGGCCTCGGGAAATTCCAGGCCTCTCCCCTGCCCCCTCTGCCCTCTTTCCCTCTTCGCCCTCCTTCTAATAGGCTATAACTGACCTACGAAATTCAGGAACATTGCAATGGCGTTAAAGTGTGGATTTATACAACTTTCAATCTGGTTCTACCGTAAAATCATAGAATCATAAAATAGAATAATAGAGTTGGAAGGGACATCCTAGGTCATCTAGTCCAACCCCCTGTAGAATCATAGAATCATAGAGTTGGAAAGGGCCTCATTGGTCATCTGGTCCAACCCTCTGCACTATGCAGGACACTCACAACCCTATCGCTCATCCAATGTAACCTGCCACCCCTTGAACCTCCACAGAATCAGCCTCTCTTCAGATGGCTATCTGTTTTAAAATTTCCCAAGGTGGAGAACCCACTACCTCCCGAGGAAGCCTGTTCCACTGAGAAACCGCTCTAAATGTCAGGAACTTCTTCTGGATGTTTAGAGGGAATTTGTTTTGAATTAATTTCATCACATTCGTTCTGGTCTGTCCCTCCAGGGCAAGAGAACAACTCTGCTCCATCCTCTACATGGCAGCCTTTTAAATATTTGAAGATGGTTATCAGATCCCCTCTCGGTTGCCTCCTCTCCGATACTATGTAAACCATCTTGAGATGGGATAACTCAGAGGGGTGGCATATAAATTGTGAAATAAATAAATAAAATATGGTGTAGTTAAGAGCCAGCATGGCACAGTGGTTAAGAACAGCAGCCTCTAATCTGGAGAGCCAGGTTTGATTCCCCACTCCTCCTCCACCAGCAGCCAACTGGGTGACCTTGGGCTAGTCACAGTCCTGTTAGAGCTGTTCTCACAGTTATGTCCTAGTTCTCTCAGCCTCACCTCCCTCACAGGGTTCTGTTGTGGGCAGAGAAAGGGAAGGAGATTGTAAGCCACTATGAGACCTTGGAGTACTGAAAAGTGGGTTTATAAAAACCAACTCTTCTTTTTCTTTGTCTCTATGCCCTTTTGCTGAACCTCCAGATGGATCATTGGTCTGATCCAGCAGGATTCCTCTGATGTTCATATGAAGGCCTTGGCCTCTCGGCTGTGTTGTTGGTCCTCCAGTTATAGTGACTACCATTTTGGAGAGCTTTTCCTCTGGCGTTTAGCTCAAGAAGTGGAAGCAAATATCTGCCATCAGATAGTTCAATTACCTGGTTCCCAGAGTGGAACTAGCTTCTACAGATGGTTATTTGTTGCCCCAGTGTGACCTGAACTTTTATTTCACAAAGAAGTGTTTTTGACACGTCCATCCTCTTTGGGGCTCTTTTTAAAAAATGGATGGAAATGTACTCTTTTGGGGTTGGAAGGTTAGAAATATTGCTAGTTAGTAGCAATTATCACAGCTTATGTATTAGGGGTATTTAAATGGAGATTTGTCATCATAATCACTTGCAGTCAGTTGGAAAATGTGTCTTTTCCACTTTTCAAATTATGGTAACTCTAAGCAGGGTTCTTCTGGTGTTCTTATGAAGCCTTCAGCCTCTATGCCCTATGGATGGACCTCCAGAGAACCTGTTTGGTCACAATATGAGACAGGATACTGGACTAGATGGACCACTGTTTTGATCTAGCAGGGCTCTTCTAATGTTCTCACGAAGGCTTCATCATCTATGCCCTGTTGTTGGCTCTCCAGAGGACCTGCTTGGCCCTCCAGACAGGATGCTGAAGTAGATGGACCAGTGGTCTGATCCAGTAGGGTCTAGATGGACCACTATTTTGATTTAGCAGGAATCTTCTTCTGTTTTTATGAAGGCCCCATCCTCTATGCCCTATTGTTGGCCCTCCAGACAGGATGCTGGAGTAGATGGACCACTGGTCTGATCCAGCAGGGCTCTTCTGATGTTCTTATGAAGACCTTAGCCTCTATGCTATTCTGTTGGCTGTCCAGTTATTGTTGTTAGGTGCGAAGTCGTGTCCGACCCATTGCGACCCCATGGACAATGATCCTCCAGTCCTTTACCATTCCTCGAATGGCGGTCCAGAGGAACCGGTTAACCCTCAAGACAGGATGCTAGAATAGATGGACAACTGGTCTGATCCAGCAGGGCTATTCTTATGTTCTTATGAAGGCCTCATCCTCTCTGCCCTGTTATTGGCCCTCCAGAGGAACTGGCTGGCCCCGATGTGAGATTCCTGGTCTGATCCAGCAGGGCTCTTCTTATGTTCTGATGAAGGCCTCAACCTCTATGCCTTGCTGTTGGCTCTCCAGAGGAACTGGTTGGTCACTGTGTGAGAAAGGATGCTGGACTAGAGGGACCACAGATCTGATCTGTCAGGGTTCTTATGCTCTTAATTATAGGTCAACATCTCTGTTTTCTCCTGAGGGAGGGAGGGAGGGAGGAAGGAAGGAAGGAAGGAAGGAAGGTAGTTAGGTAGGTTTTGGCCCTTGTTGGGGAGAAAGGTGGGAAACAAATACTTAATATAACTAAAACGATAAGGCTCTCATCTATTAAGCTTCGTGTTAGCTCGGCAAACGGGTGGGTAGAGGTGACTGAGTCAAATGTTTTACATGCCCTTGTGTGATCTCAGTCAAGGAGTTCCGTTCATCTCGCTTAATGCCCGGGCCCCGTGGCATTTAATTATGTGGCCCTGCCAATTATACATACTGTGGTTTGTTTTTTTTTCAATTGGATGGTTGGCTTCCACTGGGTTGATTGACTATATGTCAGCTGAGCTAGTTTCATTATGTTCACTGCACGCTGCGTGACAACGCTGGGAACATCCAAAGAGCTCCTGGCAGTCGAGGCACAAAATCGGCAAGGGGGACTGACAGCCACTGTCAGAAGGGGGTCGCAACGAAGAATAAAAGTGGGCTTTTTGTCAGGTTGCCTGGATGTTGGCACTAAGGAACTACGGACAGGCTGAATCAAGAGGCCGCTGATTAAAAGGAATAGCCCATCTGGATCCCATGCATCGTGAAGAGGAGGTTACCGGTATCCATTGACTGCTCTCCATTGTCAAGATGAGGTCAACAAGAAGAAACGTTTACTTTGGAAAAACAGAAAGTTTGCAGGAGTGGACTTCCATCCACAGCAGCGCTTAGGAGCTTAGATGAGTTTCCTATAAAGGCTGGAAATCAGGGAGTCATCTGGACGTGGGGATCTTTGTCTCAACCTCTGAATACGCAAACGCCCTGAAAGGGAGGGAGGAAATGGACGATAGAGCCACCGGTCCTTCTGCCTCGTTCAGCCATGGAGCAAGCGAGTAGCTCTTCTGCGGGAGCAGCCTCTTGCGGGAGTCTGTGTCAGCCGCTGCAGGAGAAGTGCCCTTCGGACGGGCAGAAAGCCCCGAGCCAAGGTGGTGACCAGGTCAAATGGCCACCCCTCCTGACCGTTTTCAGATGGCGACAGGCCTTGGGGCAGCGCCTTCAGAGGAACCAGAAAAGCAGCTTGAATTGTTTTCAGGTAATGGTTTGGGCTCGGTACTATGTAGAGCAGGGGTGGTCAAACTGCGGCCCTCCAGATGCCCATGGACTACAGTTCCCATGAGCCCCTGCCAGCGAATGCTGGCAGGGGGCTCATGGGAATTGTAGTCCATGGACATCTGGAGGGCCGCAGTTTGACCACCCCTGATGTAGAGGATTGCTTCTCAAGGCACGTCCACATGGCAATGAGTATCGGGAGAGTTCTGGGACCCGTTTAGTGTTGCTGGGTGAACTTAAGGGTGTTGGTGAAGGTTCTCTGTAAGCAAACTTGAGGCGTCCTCCCCGTGAAAGTATTTCAAGGCATGCTAGAATCTTGGGGGAAGGACCAGCAAAATAAGAGTCCCAAAACATCTTAAAGACCAATGGGATATATAAGCTTCCAAGTTGGGATTTGTGAGACTCTCAAAAGCTTGTACCACTCTGCAGATTCTCAAAAAAAACCCCTTTAATGTGCTACTGGACTGGAGTCTTGCTCTTCTACTGCAGGCTAGCAGGAAGCAGAAGAGCTGGATTTTTATACCTAGCTTTTCACTGCCTGAAGGAATCTTAAACTCCCCCAAAGAGGCACCTTGGGAGGCAGGTGGAGTTGAGAGAGCTCTGAGAGAACTGTGAGTGAGCCAAGGTCACCTAGCAGGTCTCATGTGGATGGAGTGGAGAATCAAACCTGGTCTCCCACTCGACACTTGACTCTCTTCTCCTTGCCAGCATGAAACTAATGGAATAATTAGAATGTCTTGAGGGCAGGACCGTGATTGAAGCCAAGAGTCATTCATTAGAGAGTAAGATTTCTACATATGGCTCTTCTATGTGGTAGAATGTTTGCTTCTGCTATGTTAAGATGTTTAGATGTTCACATTGGTAGAAATCTTTTACAGCTTCCATGCATCATGATGCTAGGCCTGTTCCTCAGTGGAACAGGCTTCCTCGGGAGGTGGTAGGTTCTCCTTCTTTGGAGGTTTTTAAGCAGAGGCTAGAGAGTCATCTGACAGAAATACTGATTCTGTGAACTTAGGCAGATGGTGAGTGAATGGGCAGGAAGGGATGGTCCAGTATTTGTCTTTTTTGGCCCTTCCTTGCACACCCAGGGAATTGCTGATCACCACTGTGGGATGGTAGGTGAATTTCCTCCAGAGATTTCCTCAAGATCTTTGGTGGCGGGATCACTTGGGCATGAAATTGGGGCCACTGTGGGTGGGAAGGTAGTTGTGAGTTTCTGCATTGTGCAGGGGGTTGGACTAGATGACCATGGAGGTCCCTTCCAACTCTATGATGCTACGATTTTACTCAGATGGAAATTTCACTGAGGTTCAGTAATGCCTGAAAGACAGCATCATGTAATGAATCATAGAATCATAGAATCATAGAGTTGGAAGGGACCTCCATGGTCATCTAGTCCAACCCCCTGCTCAACGCAGGATCAGCCCTAAGCATCGTAAAGCATGGTTAACAACAGCAGCCTTTAATCCCCCACTCCTACTTCACATGCAGCTAGCTGGGTGACCTTGGGCCAGTCACAGTTCTCTTAGAGCTCTCTCAGCCCCACCTACCTCACAGGGTATCTGTTGTGGAAGACTATCAGCTACTCTGAGACTCCCCTGGGTAGTAAAAAGCAGCATACAACAAACCCGCAATTCTTCTCTTCTCCTACCAGCCTAACCACGCATGTAAAAAAAATTGCACCCTTAGGTTTTACAATGTGGAATTGGTGATATTGGTGGGGCAGGCAGATGGGTACTGGGATGTTTTAAAATGTACTGCAATGGAATTTTCATGATAAGCTGACTTGGTCCATTGGTTAAGAGAGCCAGTTTGGTGTAGTGGTTAGGAGTGCGGACTTCTAATCTGGCATGCCGGGTTCGATTCTGCGCTCCCCCACATGCAAACAGCTGGGTGACCTTGGGCTCGCCACGGCTCTGATAAAACTGTTCTGACCGGGCAGTGATATCAGGGCTCTCTCACCCTCACCCACCCCACAGGGTGTCTGTGTGGGGAGAGGAAGGGGAAGGCGACTGTAAACTGCTTTGAGCCTCCTTCGGGTAGGGAAAAGCGGCATATAAGAACCAACTCTTCTTCTTCTTCTTCTTCTTCTTCTTCTTCTTCTTCTTAAGAGCGGTGGCATCTAATCTGGCAAGCCGGGTTCGATTCCCCACTCCTCCACATGCAGCCAGCTGGGTGACCCTGGGCTTGCCAAAGCCTTGATAGAGCTGTTTTGACTGAGCAGTCCTATCAGAGCTCTCTGAACCCCACCCACCTCACAGGGTGTCTGTCCTTGGTAGAGGAAGGAAAGGCGATTATGAGCCACTTTGAGACTCCTTCGGGCAGTGAAAAGCAGGGTATAGAAGCCAGCTCTCCTTCTTCGTGACATAATTTTCTTTCTATGGACCTTTTTATTAAACACAGTGGCTCTGTTTTCATGGGAAGCAATGTGATGATTATGGCTGGGATGAAAAGCCTGTAATAACTGATATGCTGTGTTAAATAGCAACTTCTATTTATTTTTCTGCGCTGCTGGAGGATAGGCCAACGTAGGCATACCCGTACACAAACACTGATTCTGTATGGGGCGTGTATGCTGTATATTGAAATTATTAACAAGGTTGCATTGCTTTCTAAATGGCATGGCAGCCTCCACATTGGTTGCTTTTCCTAGCAGCCTGTGCAACACACAGTAAACCTGTGGCAAATTAAATTCATCCTGTCCGGCACTAGAGCCTGAGCCAGGGCATCTGCAAAAACCACAATTATGGGAGGGAGGGGCAACACGGATGCCTCTATGGTTAAGTTGTTACGGGGTTGGAGATTTCCTTTCCCAAAATTTACTTTTCTAGATATAACAGTTCCTCTTATTCCCTCTCCCCCCCCCCTCCAAAAAAAGAAGGTATTTCTCCTTTTATTTGATTTCTCTATAATTTCTCTTTGCCGTTTGATGGTCTCAGTGTGAATTAGGCCAGTATGCTTCATTCTTTATTCATACGACCCCTGGACTGTTTTTTGGAGAGGGGCAGTTTATAAATCGCTGTCTGTCTGTCCGTCCGTCCGTCCGTCTGTCTGTCTATCATCTGTCCAATAAATCTACCATATGGCAGACTTGAACACAGGAAGCATATACGTAATAATATGAAATATGTAACCAATGGATTGGGTAAATACAAAACCTAAATATAAAAATCTAAATCCAAAATCTAAATACAAAAATCTAAATTTTCAAACCACTCGGGGGAAAGTAGAAGGGGCTCCGTTACATCTCCCTGGGAAGCATGACGTTTGCATTCTTGTGACACATAGGAAATAGTTCAGCGGACGGCAACACGATCACATTCGGGACCTGGCATTTTGCCCCATTTAAACAACAGGTCTGCACAACAGTCCAAGCCTGGTTGTATTCTGCTAGCCCTCTTCCACATTTTATATGGCAAGTCGGATCCTGCTGGCCATTCATTGGTGCTTATCAGGATATGAATGTGTATGTCTCAAGGTGGGGTTGGTCATTTACTTTGGTGGCAGGAGAAGCGCAGGGACTGTGTGGTGGCCGGCTTTCTCAGCCAGGGTTTCATGAAGCTCTGGGGTTTCTTGATGGCTCTGGAAGGGTTTCCCGAATGGGTGGGAGTTAATTCATTTTGTAATATTTTTTTAACTTGTTAAACATTTATCGGGTGATATGACCACATATGGTCATGTTGACCCACCTCCCCTCTCAAAATGGCCAATGAGGGCCCTGGAGGGGGTGGGAAGGGGTGGGGCCACAGGTGGGCGTGTCCACAGCTCTGCTTCCCAACCATCTTCTGCACAATTGCGCCACTTCTGGGGTTTCTCGCAGCCTGAAGAATGTTTCAGAGGCTTCTCAACAGTAAACAAAGAAGGGTGAAAGGCCTCCTCTCTCTAAAACGGTCCCTACCATATAAATATTTGACTCTCCCTGTCTGCACCCTTGAAAGGTACAGGTAATCACTGTCAATTCACTCTCGCTCTGCCTTTATCTTTGTCCCTTTGAAGTCCCAAAATGCGGGTCCGTCAAAGAGAGTGAGCCATAGACGAGAGGGAAATGTTTTGTTTCCCCTTTGCTTCTTCCAAACTGGGTGTGCTTTCTTGCTCAGAAAATAATATTTATTGATCTTGCTGCGATGTCATGTTCCGAACCTTATTTCCAATGAGTAGCCTGGGATTCTTTATTTTGTTTTTACCATGTTTTCCTGCCTGCCTCATTTGTTTTTCTGCGCTCTCCTGATGCAGATTCAAATGTGATGAATATGCAGTGGAAACACACGCAGAGAATTGTCCATCTGCCCCCAGCTCACCCTGTAACCCATGGTACTTTCCCACCCATGGTACCACCCTGGCATGTTTCCCCCCTCCCCTCCCAAATGGCCCTCCTACCTTCTCTGCCATTTCCTCCAAATGAAGAGGAAGGAAAACTTAAAAATAAAAATTCTACAATTTGGGGGGCAGGTTGACCTTCCCCCTCCTAAAGTGGCCAATGATGGACCCAGAGGGGGTGGGAAGAAGGGGAGGTCCCCTCTCACTTCTGGGGGGGGGGGCTGCATCAGGGAGGTGTAGCCAGCTGACATCATTTCCTGCTACCTTGAAGGCTGAAAAGGTCAAACGTTTAGAAAGGCGGAGCTAACCATTGGCGCTAAGCAATGGACTTCGGGGAATGGTAGAGCAGTCAACCTGTGGTCCTCCAGATGTTCATGGGCTACAATTCCCATGAGCCCCTGCCAGCGTCTGCTGGCAGGGGCTCATGGGAATTGTAGTCCATGAAGATCTGGAGGGCCACAGGTTGACTACCCCTGTGGTAGAGGACAGGAAGGCCTGGAGGATCATTGTCCATGGGGTCGCGTTGGGTCGGACACAACTATCAAACCATTGAAAGTAGAAAGTTCTGACTTACGGTGACACCTGATGAGGCTTTCAAGGCAAGCGATGTTGAGATTTCTTCGGTGGTCTTCCATCCAACTACTCACCCGGGATGATCAGGCCATGGCAACCGTAATGTGCTCTTCATTCATTAGGGTAGCCCAAGTGCTTTACCCTTGAGAAACCCCTGAAACATTCTACAGGCTTCGAGAAACCTCAGAAGTGGTGCGATCATGCAGAAAATGATTGGGAAGCAGAGCTGGGGACATGGCCATCCGGGGCCAATCCCCTCCCCACCCCCTCCAGGCTAGTTTGGGGGGGGGAGCAGGTTGAGAAGACCATAAATGGTCATATCATCCAATAAAAGTTTTAAATATAAATATAAATATTTAATCCCCACCCAATTGGGAAACCCTTCCAGGACCCCTGGTTGAGAACGCCTGGGGTCGCTCTTTTAGGACTTGCTCAGAGAGGATTAATTTTTCTGCAGAGCCCCACAATGCATTTTTATTCTGTTTCTTTTAATGTCGGCCGTCCTTTGTTGAACCGGACGTTCCCTCTGTACAAATATCAGGAGGGGCTTGTTTGGTCAGGCTAATGAAGACATTTCAGTACCGTTCAGACTCCACGCTGGGCCGGTATCTCGATTCAGTTCTGCAAACAAACAAGACCTGTTTGCTTCCACGCTTCCCCCTGTTGTCTCTTAGGTAACCAAGGTTTTTAAAAAAGAAGAAAGAAAAAAAAGATAGTGAAGAAGAATGTCTGTACTTTGCCTGATCAAAAATGGGAAGGTGAATCACCGTAGATAGAGATGAAGATAGAGCATCTTGGATGCTTTAGGATGCTTAGGGCTAATCCTGCGTTGAGCAGGGGGTTGGACTAGATGGCCTGTATGGCCCCTTTCTATGATTCTATGATTCTATGAATCCTGGTCCCTGCTCTTCCCTTCACCCCGCATTTCCCCTTTCCCTGCAGAAAATTGTTCCTAAGATTCTTTGGGGCACCATTTTCTGTTTTTTCCTCCTCAATTGAGGGAAGGGGGGGGGCAAATCAAGGGGAATGTGATAGAGGTCTGTACATTTATACATGGTATGGAGAGGGTGGACAGGGGGAAATGTTTCTCCCATAATACTTGAACCCGGGATCATCCACGGAAGCAGAAGGGTGGGAGATAAAGAACAGACACAAGGATGTCCTTGTGTGGGATTCACTTGGGGGGGGGGAGCAATGGATGCTTGGAGGACAATGAATACAGACACTGTCCTCTTTCTAATTGATGGAGAGGGTTTGGCCATGTCTGCCCGTTCCATCATTTTATCATCAGGACCTGATGGCACCTGAGTTCAGGTCATTGTGTGATACAGACTGCTGGTCCGGATGGGCCATTGGCCTGATCCAACATGGCTTCTCTTATGTTCCCATGTCTGGGGCTGTGATGCCCTGTCTCCTTGGTGCTGGGGTGGAGGGGCAACAGTAGGAAGTTCTACTGGAGTTCTAGGCCTGCTGGTGGACCTCCTGATGGCACCTGGGTTTAGGCCACTGTGTGACACAGAGTGCTCATCTGGATGGGCCATTGGCCTGATCCAACATGGCTTCTCTTATGTTCCTATGTCTAGGGCAGTGAAGCTCTATTTTCTTGGTGCTGGGGGGAGGGCACAGTAGGAGGGGCTTCTGGAGTTCTAGCCCTGCCATTGGACCTCCTGAAGGCACCTGGGCGTTGGCCACTGGGACACAGACAGCTGGATTGGATAGGCCATTTGCCTTATCAAGCATGGCTTCTCTTATGTTCTTACGCAGGCTAGCAGATGCACTGGAAAGCTCCCCCCACCCGCCCAAACAACTGAACAATTTCCATCAAAAATTCCCTAAGCCATCGTGGAGGATGCAGGGTGTAACCATCCCACCCTGAGCAGACTTTACCTCCTTCTCAGCCCATTGGCTCCAAGGGAAGGGAGTGAACCTCCAGAGGGTTAAATAAACCCTCAGGTTGCATGAATGATTCTGGCTCAGCTGAAAGAGGCTGCCTGGCTGGCGCTAAGGAGCAGGGCTCCCGTTCAGCCTTCAGCCGCTTTCCTCTGAATCCAACTTCCACCCAGCTCTGTCGATTTGATAGGCAGCACGCCACCCAGCGGGTTCTGGAAAGCAGGACGTTCCTCTCCCCAGGCAAACATCCAGCCATCCCTTGCAAAGGCGTTTTATGAACTGGCAAGCCAGGGCAAGCAGAGGAAAGGGGCTGCCAGCCATGCCGAAACTTCGGAATCTGTGTTTTTTGGAAGCAGCTTTTAAAAATCGTGCCCAGTGATTTGAGACCACGTGCCCATCAGATCCTCTCAGGTTGGAATAAGTCTGGAAGGTTCGGCCGACGCAGATGACAAATCCTTTGAAAACGCAGTTCTTTTATTGAATCTCCACACCAACCAAAGACCGAAGAACCACAGTGAGGAAAGCACAAACCGATACACAATTCAGTGGGCCTGCCAGGAGCTCCGATTGGTCCTTAACGTAACCTTTTGATTGGTCCATACAGCCCCTGATTGGAAGTCTGTGATGGCTTCCTTTATAAACCTTCATTTGCATGGTGGTTCATATTCACCTCATTCTGTCCACATACATAGCAAGAGGGAATTCCTGGCACGGCCTTCTCCAGAGCCTTTTCCGCCTGTCTTTATGGAGCAGTTGTCAATTGTAGGCTGGGAGATTCCTGGAGTTTGGGGGAAGAGGTAGAGCCCATCGAGGGAAAGGGAAAGAGCCACACGTAACCATTTTCTCCAGAGAGTCTTACCTCACTGGCAGTCTTCAAGCAAAGGTTGGATACACACTTTTCTTGGATGCTTAGGGCTGATCCTGCATTGAGCAGGGGATTGGACTAGATGGCCTGTGTGGCCCCTTCCAACTCTATGGTTCTATGATTCTATGATTCTACCTTTGTGGTCTGGAGGTCAGTGGGAATTCCAGGAGCTCTCCTGGAGGTTGCAATCCTGGACTCATGATCTAGGCATGCCGGTCCCCAGTTGGGACCTGAGAATCCCCTCAAATTACAGACCATCTCTAGACTATACAGATCAGTTCCCTTGGAGTCAATAGCTGCTTCGGAGGGTGGACTCCATAGCATTACACAAGGGTCCCTTCCCTCCCCAAATCCTGCCCAATCCCAGGTTGCCTGCTGTGGTCAAGAAATACCTGGTGACTTCTGGGGTGTGGCCGAGAGTGGGCAGGATTTGGGGCAGGATTTGGGGCATTCTATTCTATTCCTTCCTCCATTGCAGAGTCCCACCTGGAGGTTCTCTTACACAGTGGTAGTCAACCTGTGGTTCTCCAGATGTCCATGGACTACAATTCCCATGAGCCCCTGCCAGCGTTCGCTGGCAGGGGCTCATGGGAATTGTAGTCCAGGGACATCTGGAGGACCACAGGTTGACTACCCCCGGTCTAACAAAGAAATAGGAAAATGCACAGGGTAGAGAGCTCACATGAAGCAGAATTTACACTGTACAAAGGGCAATGAAGAGTAAGACACACAGTTGTGGACTTAAGTATTTTTCTTTGTCAATGAAGTGTTCATTTCCCAAGATGAAATTGCTTTGCGGAATCCACTGAGCGAAAGCAGCTTGAGAACAAAACCCTTGCCCAGTTCAAAACAAGCAGTTCAATCGAGAACCATTAAAAGGTTTAATGGGGAATGCTCGTGTGTAAAACACACTAGACTCCATTTCAGCGCACAAGGCACCATGCAGCAGGAGAGAGATGAAAGGGCGCTAAGGAGCTCAGATTTCCTCTCTGCATGACAGAGCTCCTATGTCACACCTGCTGCATTTTTTTACTTTATCATTAAAACAGAGTCTAAGATCCCTGTGTTTGCCCGTGATTGCACGTATTGGATAGGTATCCGGTGGCTTTTCCATTTTATTTTGTACGGCATCAAATAAAGCAGAGTATCGAATGACCGAACTTTCCTGCTATTTGATCCTGGCCTGTGTCTTTTCATTGTTTCTTCTATTAGAAACATCCTGATCATGGCCCCCTTTGTTTACCTGAGTCCTCTTTCATGCTGATGAGCTCAACGTTTCCCCTGTGGGTGGCGCCGAAGCTTTGGATCTAGCGCAGTCTCCAACTGGCAAGCTTCTAGCTGTCCCAGGCCACAAAAAGGCGCTGAAGAACTAAAACTGCCCTTCATTGTAGGCACTTGACAGCCTGGGGCACAGTCTCACATAGCATCACTCTCAGGGAAAATGCAGAAGTGATGTCGAATAGTGATGTCGAGTGCCAGTTTGGTGTAGTGGTTAGGAGTGTGGACTTCGAATCTGGCATGCCAGGTTCGATTCTGCACTCCCCCACATGCAGCCAGCTGGGTGACCTTGGGCTCACCACAGCACTGATAAAACTGTCCTGACCGGGCAGTGATATCAGCGCTCTCTCAGCCTCACCCACCCCACAGGGTGTCTGTTGTGGGGAGAGGAAAGGGAAGGCGACTGTAAGCCGCTTTGAGCCTCCTTCGGGTAGAGAAAAGCGGCATATAAGAACCAACTCTTCTTCTTCTTCTGGTTCTAGGAATCACCAGAAACTTGATGGGAAACCATTGAGTTTCCAGCGATTCCTAGAACTGCCTGACATAGTTTCTCAGTTTTCCCTGCAAGTGACATCATGGCATACACAACATGGGCTTTGTTCATTTTTCTCCAACCAGGGGGAAATGAGGGCTGCCAGCAGGAGGCCTCCCACCATCGCTGAAGTTTCTTGCTATTCCTGTGTGTTATTCCTACTTCATTGGCTGTTGTTCTGTTCCTGCACTATAACAGCCTATCCAATGGCAAAGCATAGAAGTAGTTCAACAGCAATATCTGATGAAGTCTGAGTGACATGCAGGAGTTTCTGGAGCTGTCTTAGAATCATAGAATCCTAGAGATGGAAGGGGCCATACAGGCCATCTAGTCCAACCCCCTGCTCAACGCAGGATCAGCCCTAAGCATCCTAAAGCATCCAAGAAAAGTGTGTATCCAACCTTTGCTTGAAGACTGCCAGTGAGGGGGAGCTCACCACCTCCTTAGGCAGCCTATTCCACTGCTGAACTACTCTGACTGTGAAAAATCTTTTCCTGATATCTAGCCTATATCGTTGTACTTGAAGTTTAAACCCATTACTGCGTGTCCTCTCCTCTGCAGCCAGCAGAAACAGCATCCTGCCCTCCTCCAAGTGACAACCTTTCAAATACTTAAAGAGGGCTATCATGTCCCCTCTCAACCCGACCTATACCTGCCACACCAGCTAATGTCGGTCCATCACTCCAGGCTGCTGGGAAACATTCTTATTTCATTATGTCCTTGTACTCTGTGTGCTTGTATTTGTCTCGTGCATTTTATCTTGTCCTTCCTTTGAGAAACTCAAGGTTTCCTGCTGTGTACTCTCTTTTTCCATTTTATGCACACAACAACCTTGTGGCAGTAGAAAAGAACAAGGGTTGAGGAGGAGCTTAAAGACATGTGGAAGGGGAGGAGCTTTTGTGAGGCCCTGCTCACTTCCAGATACTGCTAGAATGTGAGTCCATCTGTCATATCACAAGGTAGATGGATTCTGTATGGCTAAATATAATGCCTTCCATGAAGGCAGATCAAGAAGGGTAGATGTGTTAGTCTGCCTATAACAGCAGAAAGGAGCACCTTCAAGGCTAACAAAATTTGTGGCGGAGTAGAGACCACCCTACTGACTTTTTCAAATATAGCTATATCGTGAGTCCATCTCTCCTTATGTCATGGAGGGTGGAGTAACGAATGACAAAAAGCAGGCAAATTACAATACTATATGAATGACAATACCACGTGTGATTGGATTATGTGGGATATGCAGAAGGGTAGCAGGCATGGAGAAGTTGGCATCGGTAATGAGACAGGAAACCTAGATCTTGGTTTAGTCCTGGAAGATGGGTTGTCGTGAGCATCATGACCAGTTGCAATTCAGCAGTCTCTCTTACTGCTTTTGAAACTCTCTTATCCTTTTGAAATGCCTTTGCTGCTCTTAGGTCAGCAGTAGAATATCCTGCAGGTTAAAACATTCCTCCACTGTTTTTTTTGGGTGTTGTGGTTTCTAAAGTCAGACTTGCGTCTATTTATTCTTTGTTGCAAGGAAGCTCTTGTGGCGCAGAGTGGTAAGGCAGCCGTCTGAAAGCTTTGCCCATCAGGCTGGGAGTTCAATCCCAGCAGCCGGCTCAAGGTTGACTCAGCCTTCCATCCTTCCGAGGTCGGTAAAATGAGTACCCAGCTTGCTGGGGGGTAAACGGTCATGACTGGGGAAGGCACTGGCAAACCACCCCGTATTGAGTCTGCCATGAAAACGCTAGAGGGCGTCACCCCAAGGGTCAGACATGACCCGGTGCTTGCACAGGGGATACCTTTACCTTTACCTTTATTCTTTGTTGCAGGGACTGGCCTCTTTGTCCAGTCTTGATCCAAACTCCATGAGGTCCGTTAGGCTGAGATAATGTGACTGAACCAAGGTCACCCGTGAAGCTCTGTGGGAAGATGGGAATTTGAACTGGGGTCTTCCTTGATCCTGAATTGAGCAGGGGGTTGGACTAGATGGCCTGTATGGCCCCTTCCAACTCTATGATTCTTGACTGAGCCCGGAACTTTCACTGCTCCATAACATGGGATCTCTTAAAAATGGCTGAACCCAGATCTTGTGGAGTTTAGGATAGGTTAGATCAAGTTGCAAGGTGGAGCAACAGGCTCATCTCCTTACATCTGGTTACTTTTACAAAGGAGAGGAGCACCTGACCCACAATGGCCAATCAGAGATAAAAGGTGCGGGTATGTGGCTGGTTGTCCTGCAGTTCCCTGCTTTGGCCAGAAGGTGGTGTGGTGCACAGGCTGAATGATTTCATAGCCCTTCGGGTTTCCAGTTCAAAATCTGGATCCGGGCTGGCTGCAGCGTGGAGAGTTTCAGAGACTCCCCATGTCTGTGCTGTAGGGATGCCACTCCCCAGGCAGGACCTGGAGATCCCCTGGAATTACAAGAAATCTCAAGACTAAAGAGATCGGTTCCCCTGGAGAAAATGGCTGCTTTGGAGAGTGGTAGTCAGTGTTCTCCACTGAGGTCCTTCCCCACTCCAAATCTTATTTCCTCCTGGCTCCATTCCCAAAAATCTCCAGGTGTTCCCCAACCCAGAGCTGGCAACCCTACCTGCTATGGACCAGAGAGGGAGCAACTGCAAAGGACTTGCTTCCCATCAATATACTTAACGAAACAGACATTGCTTTGGATAAGAACAGAGCAGATCTGTGGACTCTAGTCTAAATCCTCTCTCCTTTGGATTGGATGCACCTCTTTATTTCTTTACTAGGAGCTTCTGGAGGCCCTGGATAGGGAACTCACCAGCAGGGGCAGCTCTTGCGCAGCAGGGATCTGCAGTCTCCAAGCCAAATAGGGAAGTGGAAGGAGGAGGGGCTGGTCAGGGATGGGGGATGGAAGGTGATTGGCTGGCCACTGGACAGACAGGAAGGCTGGTTGGACGAGGAGGCAATCAGGGGCGGGACAGTCGCCCTGAGTGGGTGTTGTGCGCTGAGTGGCACTTAAACCATGAGACCAGCTCCTCCTCCTAGGCCTTACCAGAAATATTAAGTGGAACAGATCAGACGTTGTTCCATTGGTCTTGTCTGCTAAGACTGGCAGCAGCTCTCCAGGATCTGAGGCAAAGGTCTTTCACATCACCTATTGCACAGTCCTTTTAACAGGCCGTGCCAAGGATTGAACTTGGAACCTTCTGCATGCCAAGCAGAGGTTCTCCCACTAAGCCACTAACATCGTTAAGATCATCAGACCAAAACCTGCTGAGGATCCCTGGCTCAAAGAAGGTGAGATTGGCCTTGACCAGGGCCAGGGTCTTTTGCATTGGCCCTGGCCTGGTGGGATGCCCTGCCAAAAGAGATCAGGGCCTGGTCAAGGGGGACCTCAACCAGTTCTGCAGAGGCTGCATGTTCCATAGAGCTGTTCCAACAGACCTATGGTCGAGGCCCTCATGGACCATCAAGAAATTCTGGCCTCACTGCTGATATAGTTTATTGTGACCTATCTCAAGCCGGCTGGTCTGGGAGGGGCGGTATACATGCTAAATAGATAGATAGATAGATAGATAGATAGATAGATAGATAGATAGATAGATAGATAGATAGATAGATAGATAGATAGATAGATAGATAGATAGATAGATAGATAGATAGATAGATAGATAGATAGATAGATAGATAGATAAAAGAGTGATCTGCCCTCCAAATATTTGACCCCCTAAATTCGTTTATTGGCTGTTATTATATAATTTTATCGGTATGTTTCTGCGATTTTCCAGTGTGATTTTATTCTGTCTGTTTTATGCTGTTACCTACTCTGAGAATGGGCTAAAAAAATAGAGATTTATATATTTTTAGAGTTATTTAAGGAGTGACCACAAAAAACAGTGCAAAAATACAACTCACCCCCCCCCCCCCCGAATCCAAAATGCTTTTTGACTTGCCGGAAAGCAGACTAAATATTTAAAAAGTTAAATTAGGAAGCCTTCTGGAAAATGAGCTGCTAGTCTGTTCAGGTTTGAGAGGGGGGGGAGACAGATCGATATTTATCGCAACGGAATCGGTCTTTGTGTTTTACAAGAAGTCGCTGGCATGTAATGTTTTGGTCAAAGAGCATGGATTGAAACTTGAGGAAGAGCCATGGCGCATGATGGTCATTACAAACCCCTTTAAAGAAAGCCATTATAGATCAGATTCTTCTGCCTGTTGTTGGAAGAGGCAGAGACGACCCGTCAGCCGGAGATGAGTAGATAAGAAAAGGTAGTTTTCAAGCTGGCGATGGCAAAAACTTTATTGCAACAATCTAAACTGTTATATAAGCAGAACAAGTTCCTAGGTCCAACAACCTTGTTTTTGGTTTTGATTCATCAGTGAACTTATCAATAGAGTGTATTAGAGTGTAGTACAGCCTGGGGGTCAGGACCATATTGGGGGTTGAACGACCCTTTCACAGGGGTCTCAGCAGGGCAAGCAGCTTAGTTGGGGGGGGGGGGCGGGGGGTGCTGCTCCTGTAGGTGCCCATGCTGGGCCACCAGCAGCGACCCTAGGGAAAAAAAAGCATTTTATATACAATCATGAACCATGGATCTTCACACCATTGGTCAGTTTTGGTTTAATTTCTATGAAAGAACCCTTGCCTAATTTTATGGTTGGGGGTCCCCACCACATTATGAGGAACTGTATTAAAGGGTTGCGGCATTAGCAAGGTGGAGAACCCCTGGTGTAGTACTTCTTTGAATTGGTTTTTACAAGGATACTAACAAAGTTAGTCTTCAACACGTGACTTTATATTTTACCAAAGGTCCAATAAGGAAACCATCCTCTAGGGCAGGGGTAGTCAACCTGTGATCCTCCAGATGTCCATGGACTACAATTCCCATGAGCCCCTGCCAGCATTTGCATTTGCTGGCAGGGGCTCATGGGAATTGTAGTCCATGAACATTTGGAGGACCACAGGTTGATTACCCCTACTCCAGGGAATCTTATAAGTGACCCCTAGAGGTTGGTTTCCTTATTGGAGCTTTGATATTAGTAGACCCAGAATATATGTCTTAAAATATAAGGTTGCATGTTGAAGGCTAACCTTGTTAGTTTCCTAGTAAAGGTGTACCAAATCCCAATGCTGGTATTCAGTCTGTGTGGCTTCCCACCTGTTTTTTGTAGGGATGACAGTCCCCAGGTGGGACCAGCGGATGCCCTGGTTTTACAGCTCATAACCGGGTGACTGATCTCTGTTCCCCAAAGAAAAGGGTTCTTTTGGAGGTGGGCTCCATAGAATTATACTCCACTGAGGTCCCTCCCAACTAGGGATGCCAGTTCCCAGGTGGGACCAGGATGTGTCTCTGTCAGCAGCTTGGGGCAGCTCTCTCTGTGTCTCTCTCTGTGTCTCTCTCTGCCTCCCTCGCAGCAGGAGCAATAGGAGGGAATGAGGGCTTGTGTTATGTCTGGCAGGGCTCTGTGTGTGTCTCTCTGTCTCTGGTGCGTCTGAGAGGAATGTGGTTAGCATCCAGGGAGGGAGGGCGGGAGCTGTAGGGGCAGGGCCAATCAGGGTACAGCCAGCGTTGCTGGCTGCACCCTGATTGGCCCTATTCCAACTTGGACAGCTGGACACATTCCACCCCCCAGGCTGTTTCACAAATATATAGAGGAACCATGGATAAGGATTTTTATACAGCCCACCCATATGACTCAGGGCAATTTACAAATAACGTCGCGGGGCCATACATGGAACAACCTAAGCATATAACATAGTCCGAAATCACATCAACAATTGCCCATAGCATTATCCTCCACTGAAGTCCCTCCTCACCCCTAGATCCCGCCCACTCCTGGCTCCGCCCCAAAGTCTCCGGGTATTCCCTAACCGAGAGCTGGCAACGCTGCGTACGACACCACCGCCACCAGCTCCCCTAGGACTGGCTTCTCCCCTTCTCCTAGCTGGCAGAGCTGCTGTTGGGAAGGATGCATGCTGCAAACACAGTGTACCTAATTTGCTCTGACAAATGTCGGCAAGTGGCGCAGGCCTGACAGTTATGAGCAAATGTTCCACCTTTGTGCCCCCGTTCAGCGAATGCCGAGGGTTGGCTCAGCAATGACTAATGGCGGAGCCGGAGTCTCCTGTGGCAGGGGAAAAAAATAATCGCCAGCCCAGAACGGCAGGAGGGAACTGGAGTCCTGCTGCACATTGAGTCTGCCGAGTCGACGGCAAACGGCAGCCCGATAGATCATGGTTACAGACGAGCGCTCTCCGATCCGGCTGCAGTGGAAATCGCCGGAGGAGGAATGGATTTCAGTAAGAATGTGCCTCATTTTTTTCTTTGCTTAGCCAAACCATCAGTTAGGCCTTGGCCTCCCGTACCCTTAGCTCTGGGCACCACGCCCTGGATCTCCTGGCATTTGCTGAGGGGATGGGGGAAATCCGAGCTCAACATGTCTTTCTGGAAGCCGCTAGTTCACATTGCAAGTAGGGGAAGCGGTATACACCAGTTTGGTGTAGTGGTTAGGAGTGCGGACTTCTAATCTGGCATGCCGGGTTTGATTCCCCACTCCCCCAAATGCAGCCAGCTGGGTGACCTTGGGCTCGCCACGGCACTGATAAAACTGTTCTGACCGAGCAGGAATATCAGGGCTCTCTCAGCCTCACCCACCCCACAGGGTGTCTGTTGTGGGGAGAGGAATGGGAAGGCGAATATAAGCCGCTTTGAGCCTCCTTTGGCTAGAGAAAAGCAGCATATAAGTACCAACTCTTCTTCTTCTTCTTCTACCTGGATGGTTCCTTCTTCTTGCACACAGATTTTATGAATACAGAACACACAAATGCCTCCCTGTGTACAGAAAAAGTGTATTAGAGTTAGGGATGCCAGTCCCATGGTGGGACCTGGGGATCCCTTGGTTTGACAGCTCATCTCCAAGAGACAGAGATCAGTTCCCCGGAGAAAATGGCTGCTTTGGATGCATTCCATTGATGGATTCCATCCCCGATCCCAAATCTCATTCACTCCCAGCTGCTCCCCGAAAGTCTCTGGGTATTTTCCAACCCAGAGCTGCCAACTCTAGAGCCAAGGTGGTCAGGACAGAATAACATCAGAAGAGGCCTGCGGGATCAGACCAGGGATCCATATAGTCCAGCATCTTGTCTCACACAATGGCCAGCAAGTTCCTCTGCAGGGCCAGCCACAGGGCAGAGAGGCTGAGGCCTTCCCCTGATAAGAGCCTCAGAAGAGCCCTGCTGGGTCAGACCAGGGAGGGTCCCTCCAGTCCAGCCTCCCATCTCACACAGGGGCCAGCCAGTTCCTCTGCAGAGCCAGCCACAGGGCAGAGAGGCTGAGGTCTTCCCCTACTAACAACTTATGGGCTGTAATCTAAATGTGACCAATATGATGCAGTGGTAAAGATGTAAACGTAAAGGTAAAGGTATCCCCTGTGCAAGCACCAGGTCATGTCTGACCCTTGGGGTGACGCCCTCTAGCGTTTTCATGGCAGACTCAATACAGGGTGGTTTGCCAGTGCCTTCCCCAGTCATTACCGTTTACCCCCCAGCAAGCTGGGTACTCATTTTACTGACCTCAGAAGGATGGAAGGCAGAGTCAACCTTGAGCCGGCTGCTGGGATCGAACTCCCAGCTTCATGGGCAGAGCTTTCAGACTGCATTTCTGCTGCTTACCAGTAAATGGTAAGGGATTGTGTAGGTGCTTGGCTCTTGTGTCCATTTCTTGCACTCTGCGGGGGGTTAGACTAGATGACCCTGGGGGAACCTTCCAAATCTATGATTCTATGTTTCTTGGGCTGTAGCAATAGAAGCATCACATCAAAATCACTAGATGTCATAGTTCCTCTGTAAACTGCAGTGGTCAGACCGCACCTGGAGTCCTGTGGGCAGTTCTGGAGGCCTCAATTCCAAAAGGACATGGACGAAATGGAGAGGGGGCAGAGGAGAGTGACGATGAGGATCCAGGACCTGGGGACCAAGCCCTAGGAGGAAAGGCTGAGGGACTTGGGAATGGTCAGCCTGGAGAAGGAGGAGGCTGAGAGGGGACAGGATGTCTCTAAGTCTGGTAGTATTGAATCTACACATAAATTCCAACTCTCAGCAGCTTCAAGGCACAACCAGACCATGGCTCCAAGGCAGCTTCAATTCTTGGCACGCCAGTTTCTGCACAGCGTTTTCTGTTTGTTCCTGGTCGGCGAACGGGAGAGAGAAGAGGAAAAAAATAGACACCTAGTTTCCGAATCAATTAAAATGCATTTAACCGTGGCGGCGTGTGACGGAATGCATGGCGAGTTAGCTGCACAAACAGTTGTGATTGATTTCTCAGATATGAAAACGAGCGGCAGGTGGTTGGGGAAATATTGAGATTCTCAGACCTTCGGATGCAGATCGGTTGCTGTCTATCGTTGCAAATCAGGAGCGGAGCCAAGGAGACGGTGGTGCGACTGGAGGATGCTGAGCACCACGCATGCAATGTTCATGAGCTCGGAAGGGCATCGCTCTGCTTGGGGCGGGAGGGACAGCGAGATGACCAATCTGTGTTAGAAAGCTCAATGGGCAGGTAGCCCCCTCTGTGCTTCCGAATCGACAGTGGGCGCGGATATCTGGCCGGGATCCATGGCAAAGGGAACTTTGACGCTCTAAAGCTCATCCCCTGAAATGTTGATGGTCTCTGGGGTCCCGCTGGATTCGCATTGAGCTCTTCTGGTGCCGACTGACACAGCTACCTTCTGGCACTGGCTGTTTTCCTGGCACAGTCCTTGCAGCGATGCGGGACAGAATACCAGGGGGTTCTCTATAAGGAAGACCTCCAGACCACAGAGATCAGTTCCTCTGAAGAAAATGGATTCTCTGGAGAGTGGAGACCGTGGCAATATCCCCCACTGAGATCCCTACACTTTCCAGATTCCGGCTCAGATCTCCAGGTGTTTTCCGACCTGGAGGAGGCAGATCTACTTCCCCTGCACTTCCCCACCCCCATTGATGGCCAGGTAGGAACAGAGATTGCTGATGAGTTCCACATTTGTCTAGGGCAGGGGTAGTCAAACTGCGGCCCTCCAGATGTCCATGGACTACAATTCCCAGAAGCCCCTGCCAGCGAACGGGTAGCCACGTTTTTATCTATAGTTATGACCCACAGGGTAAAGCAGTAAACATCACTGGTTTTATCATCTTGTATTTGCTGCTCCCTTGTCTGCTGAATTTTTTTTACAATTTTATAGATCTGTATTGCAGAACTGATTTGTAAACTGTTTTATATTTTGGATGCCATTAAAGGTATTTGTATTTGTGTTGGTATATTCGAAAGAGTTCCAAAGTAGGCCTATAAACACCCTTCCCTTCCTCTCCCCGCAACAGACATCCTGTGAGGGAGGTGGGGCTGAGAGAGCTCTGAGAGAACTGCTCTGCGAGAACATCTCTAAGAGAACAGTGACTGGCCTAAGGTCACTCAGATCTCTGCATGTACACGAGTGTGGGATCAAACCAGTTCTCCAGATTCAAGGCCGCCATTCATTAACCACGCTGTCCCTCAAGCCGCCACGTCAGTGGGGAAAAAACGAACATGGACTTTCGCCAACCCTGCAGTACCTTGTCAAGAAGTCTCAACGTTCAAATTAATTTCCGCTGCTGGATAAGCTTGTTAAAAAGTTTCCCACCTCTTTTATCTCCCTCTCCGTGATGGCGGGCCTGCCCATCCAACTAAGGCCTTACTGGTTGAACAATTTCAATCTTTAATGAAGGATCGTTTGCCAGTGCCGCCTTTAATTGCTGTTTTCATCCTTAAATGAAATGTTAATTTTTCATTTCATCCCGATTCCTCCATGTTCACAGCGTCCGGGGAAGCTGTCAATTGGAAAACATTGAAGCTCCTGTGCCTTGTTAGAGCCATAATAGATGAAAGGCCCTGGAAGGCACAGAGCTTTGCTCTTGGAATTGATTGTCAAGTATTCTCTTGAATAAGCTCTGAGAAAGGTGGTACAGCATCTGGAGGAAGGAAGGAAGGAAGGAAGGAAGGAAGGAAGGAAGGAAGGAAGGAAGGAAGGAAGGAAGGAAGGAAGGAAGGAAGGAAGGAGACAGAGAAAGGAAGGAAGGAAGGAAGGAAGGAAGGAAGGAAGGAAGGAAGGAAGGAAAAAGGGGAGTAAGGAAAGGGGAGAAAAGAAGGAAGGAAGGAAGGAAGGAAGGAAGGAAGGAAGGAAGGAAGGAAGGAAGGAAGGAAGGAAGGAAGGAAGGAAGGAAGGAAGGAAGGAAGGAGACAGAGAACGGAAGGAAGGAAGGAAGGAAGGAAGGAAGGAAGGAAGGAAGGAAGGAAGGAAGGAAGGAAGGAAGGAAGGAAGGAAGGAAGGAAGGAAGGAAGGAAGGAAGGAAGGAAGGAAGCAGTTGGTTCTTATATGCCGCTTTTCCCTACCCGAAGGAGGCTCAAAGCGGCTTACAGTTGCCTTCCCTTTCCTCTCCTCTCTGCTTGGTCAGAACAGTTTTATCAGTGCCGTGGCAAGCCCAAGGTCACTCATCTGGCTGCACGTGCGGGAGCACAGAATCGAACCTGGCATGCCAGATTAGAAGTCCACACTCCTAACCACTACACCAAACTACATCTGTGCCATCTCCTCTGAGTGGGTCGTAGGTGGTAAGGCCAGGAAAGGTAAGGCCTGCTTTAGGATGCTTAGGGCTGATCCTGTGTTGAGCAGGGGGTTGGACTAGATGGCCTGTGTGGCCCCTTCCAACTCTGTGATTCTATGATTCTATGAAAGTAGCCATGGAGCTGGATGGATCAGTGGTCTGAATTAGGGGTGTGTCAGAAAAAAAGTTGGAGCATTTCGGATTCAGCCTGAATCTGATTTGTCTGAATTGCCCATCGTTTTTATGGATTCGTTGTCATTGAAAACAATGGTGCCATTATGGGGATTTTCCCCATTTTTATTTTCCAGGCTTAGGGTGGGAGAATTGAGGTAGGGGCATCAAATTTGTAGCATGGCTTCAGGATCCACTCCTTAAAAGAGCCCCCAAGTTTCAAAAAGATTGGACCAGGGGGTCCAATTCTACAGGTACCCAAAGAGGGTACACTCATCTGACCTCCGTTATCTCCTCTGATGAGAAAAAAAAAGATTCTCTGGTCTGTTTGTAAATTCCCATCATAGGAAAAAATGGAGGTTGGATGGGGGCACCCTCTTTGAGTGCTCCTAGAACTGGACCCGCTGGTCCAATTTTTTTGAAACTTGGGCATTCTTTTGAGGAGAGGCTCCTGCAGGGCTGATGCCACTACCTCACCCCCCCCCCCCGCCCCGAGCCTTTCTCTGGTACGGGAGCTGGAGGTCATTAGTCCGAATTGACAAATGATGCCACATTGTGATTTGGCAATTCAGACAAGGTTGATTTGGCCATTTAAATTTCTCGGGGAATGGCAATTCAGACAAGTGCTTGATTTCGGAGCTTGATTTGGCCGATTCATGTCCAAATTAATGCCAGCTTCTAGGTGGGGCCTGGGGATCTCCTGGAATTACAGCAACAGAGATCAGTCCCCCAGGCGGCTTAAAAGGTAGGATTGTATTGCATTCTACCCCACTAAAGTCCCTCCCCAAACCCTGTCCCCAGCAGCCTCCAATGCCAAAGTCTCTCGGTTTTCCCCAAACCGGAGCTGGCAGCCCTACCCAGGACTCTCTCAGCCCTACCAAGGCCACAAGGTGCCTGTTGTGGGGAGAGGAAGGGAGAGGCAATTGGAAGCCACTTTGGGAGTCCTTAATATAAAGGAGAGCAGGGCATAAAACCTTCATCATCACCTATTGCCTGGTCATTTTAATTGGAGATGCTGGGGATTGAACCCAAGACTTCCTCCATGCAAGCAGAAGCTCTACCACTGAGCCACATTCCCTCGCAATAGCTCTGGTTGATCTGTAGGTTGATGGTGGTCATGAAACACTGGTTGATCTGGAGGTTGATGGTGGTGATGAAACGCTGGTTGATCTGGAGGTTGATGGTGGTGATGAAACGCTGGTTGATCTGGAGGTTAATGGTGGTCATGAAACCTTGGTTGATCTGGATGTTGATGGTAGTCATGAAACCTTGATTGATCTGGAGGTTGATGGTGGTCATGAAACCCTGGTTGATCTGGAGGTTGATTGTGGTCATGAAACCCTGGTTGATCTGGAGGTTGATGGTGGTCATGAAACCCTGGTTGATCTGGAGGTTGATGGTGGTCATGAAATGTTGGTTGATCTGGAGGTTGATGGTGGTCATGAAACCCTGGTTGATCTGGAGGTTGATGGTGGTCATGAAACCCTGGTTGATCTGGAGGTTAATGGTGGTCATGAAACCCTGGTTGATCTGGAGGTTAAAGGTGGTCATGAAACGCTGGTTGATCTGGAGGTTGATGGTGGTCATGAAACCCTGGTTGATCTGGAGGTTAATGGTAGTCATGAAACGCTGGTTGATCCGGAGGTTGATGGTGGTCATGAAACGTTGGTTGATCTGGAGGTTGATGGTGGTCATGAAACCCTGGTTGATCTGGAGGTTGATGGTGGTCATGAAATGCTGGTTGATCTGGAGGTTGATGGTGGTCATGAAACGTTGGTTGATCTGGGGGTTGATGGTGGTCATGAAACCCTGGTTGATCTGGGGGTTGATGGTGGTTTCCTTCTCAAAACCCCATGATAGACAACCAGGTTCAAATCTGTCAAGCTCATGGCGGTATGAGAATGTTTTCAGAACTTCTGGACAAAGTGTACCTATCGTTTCTCCAGCTGTACCTCGCAGTCAGTTTATTACAATTCTGCTGCACTTCATCTCTCTACACTTTTGGTTGGAGGGGGAAAATCTGTCACGTCTCCGCTTGTCCTTCAAGCGGCTCCGAGCCTTTCCTTTTCGGAGCTTGATTAACAATTTATTTATTTTTCCCAGATGTGTGTTTTGTTCCCCATCTGCATGTTCTGCCCGGAGCAAAATTGGTCTCGGGGTTTATTTTTGGTTTGTGTGCGGTGTTTGGAAGGAGGCAGCCGGGGTGATCTGTTTTTAATTTATCGGCGGCAGAGATGGGCACCTTTGCATTCGCTTCCCCTGACTTAATATCTTGAATAAATTGACCTTTGCCGTCCAATCGGCAGCAGGTCAGACTCAGGTCAAGCCATGATCTGAGACCTCCAATAAGAAACCGTTTGTTTAAATGAAGAGTTTTCGCATCAAGGCATGCATCCAATCCAGACGGAGAGAAAACGGTGTCCTAGCCCACACCGGGCACGGCGCTTCCATCATGGCAAATTAAATTGAATCCTTCTTAATTAGTTGACCTAATTTGCCAAGCCGCTTACTCATTATTTTGTCCGGCAGTCATACATTGGGACCAGAACCCTGGAAATGTTTAAATAACTTCTTAATTTATATTGGTTTGCTCATGCCCAGAAGTATGAGCGAAATGTTTCTCACATGACATGCGGCAGAATTAATGTTTAAATTAGGAGAGGGTGTTTTTGAACAACTCTCTTCTGGGGTATGTGATGGGACAAAAGGGAAGAGCGTGAGTAAAATGCAGAATTTGCTGCCACGGGAATAGACAGCTTTTAAAGGGGGCTAGAGAGAGTCATGGAGGATAGGTCTGTCAGTGGCTACTAGCCGTGGTGACTGAGGGGAACCTCCACATTCAGAGGCAGTTAACCTCGGAATCCCAGAGCCAGGGGGGCAAAATCAGGGGAAGGTCTCAGCTTCTCTGCCCTGTGATTGACCCTCCAGAGGAACTGCTTAGTTTTCATGTGAGACAGGATGGTGAACTAGATCAGGGGTAGTCACCCTGTGGTCCTCCAGATGCCCATGGACTACAGTTTCCATGAGCCCATGGGAAATTTAGTCCATGGACATCTGGTGGACCACAGGTTGACTACACCTGAACTAGATGATCCACTGGTCTGATCCAGCAGGGATCTTCTTATGTTCTTATCAGGAAACATCCTTGGCCTCCTTGCCCTGTTCTTGGACCTCCAAAGAATTCAGTTGGCCATCATGTGAATGGATGGTGGATTAGCTGGATTATTGCTTGGCCCCTGTGTGAGACAGGATGCTGGACTAGATGGACCACTGGTTGTATTCAGCAGGGCTCTTGTGCTCTTATGTCCACTTAAAGGTAAAGGTATTCCCTGTGCAAGCACTGGGTCATGTCTGACCCTTGGGGTGATGCCCTCTAGCATTTTCATGGCAGACTCAATACGAGGTGGTTTGCCAGTGCCTTCCCCAGTCATTACCGTTTACCCCCAGCAAGCTGGGTCCTCATTTTATCGACCTTGGAAGGATGGAAGGCTGAGTCAACCTTGAGCCGGCCACTGGGATCGAACTCCCAACCTCATGGACAGACAGCTTCCGACAGCATGTTGCTGCCTTACCACTCTGCAAGAGGCTCTTTTTGAAAGACTAAAAATGCTTTTAAAATGGCGGCAGCCATGGGGTGGGCCATCAGTTGTCATTTGGCGCCAAGTGTGAAGTCATTGTTGGGAGGTCTGAAGAGAGCGAGGTTGAAGTCTCCCAGGCACTGTTACCTGAGGCAATGGGCAGAGCTTCAGACTGCATGTCTGCTGCCTTACCACTCTGCGCCACAAGAGGCTCGTTTGTTCACTAGGGTGCCCCTCATTCATTCATTCATTCATTCATTCATTCATTCATTCATGTTTAAACTTCTATACTGCACACTTCCAGAGAACTGGCTCACAGTAGTTTACAAAAAAAAGAAGAGTCACATAGAATAATAACTAATGAAACATATGGTAAAAACCCCTAAAAAAACAGATCACACCCACAAAAAGATGGCAGTATCCAGCTGACTAAACGTAAATCTCATCCCGAGGCTCAGATCCCCGAACTTGGTGAGGATGGTTAAAAATGGCTGGTAGATAAGCCCCAGCACAGTCTAATACAGGGGTAGTCAAACTGCGGCCCTCCAGATGTCCATGGACTACAATTCCCAGGAGCCCCCTGCCAGCGAATGCTGGCAGGGGGCTCCTGGGAATTGTAGTCCATGGACATCTGGAGGACCGCAGTTTGACTACCCCTGGTCTAATACCATACAAAAAGAAGAGGGAGCTCAGAGGGAGGGGGAGACCCGGTCATATAACTCGGGGGTTTTACCTTCCAACATGGCTGCTGTCCTGCTTTCACAAGATGAAAGGACCCTTCGGCAGCATCCATGAGGGTGCCAACAGGAGCCTGCCTAAGTATTCTGAGATTGTTTCTCCCGCTCTCTTTGTGGTATCCTGGCTGCAGACTATATGGTGCTTCTTAAACAGCTAGGCCAGCGAAGGCTGACTCTCCCCACACACAGGCCCATCCAAACAAGCTGGCCAAAATTACGGTCTCTCCCATAACACAATTCATAGGTGTGATGGGCTATAAACTCCCCAATGATCCAGTCTCCTCGATGACTTCAAGGTGTAAAAAAATAATAAATTAGGCAGGAGATTTCTGATCAGTCTCTTGCATGCCACTCAGATTTAATGTAGCAGCAAACTGGAACAGCATTGAAACTCTCAGGGGTTTTTTATGACCGCCGTATAAAAAGTGAGCCAGCTTGCTGTAGTGGTTAGGAGTGCGGACTTCTAATCTGGTGAGCCGTGATTTAGAACAGAGGCTGCTGTCCCAGCCCTGTGTTGCAAATCAGGAGCATACTAGGAGTACGGACTTCTAATATAGCATGCGGGGTTCGATTCTGCACTCCCCCACATGCAGCCAGCTGGGTGACCCTGGGCTCGCCATGGCACTGATAAAACTGTTCTGGCCGAGCAGTGATATCAGGGCTCTCTCAGCCTCACCTCCCTCACAGGGTGTCTGTTGTGGGGAGAGGAAAGGGAAGGCGAATGGAAGCCAATTTGAGACTCCTTCGGGTAGAGAAAAATGGCATATAAGAACCAACTCTTCTTCTTCTTCAGTAATCTCAGGGCTCTCTCAGCCTCACCTCCCTCGCAGGATGTCTGTTGTGGGGAGAGGAAAGGGAAGGCAATTGGAAGCCGCTTTGAGACTCCTTCGGGGAGAGAAAAACGGCATATAAGAACCAACTCTTCTTCTTCTTCATTAATCTCAGGGCTCTCTCAGTCTCACCCACCTCACAGGGTGTCTGTTGTGGGGAGAGGAAAGGGAAGGCGAATGTAAGCCACTTTGAGACTCCTTTGGGTAGAGAAAAGCATCATATAAGAACCAACTCTTGTTCTTGTTCTTGTTCTTGTTCTTGTTCTTGTTCTTGTTCTTGTTCTTGTTCTTGTTCTTGTTCTTGTTCTTGTTCTTGTTCCTCTTCCTCTTCCTCTTCCTCTTCCTCTTCTTCTTCTCCTTCTCCTTCTCCTTCTTTTTCTTCTTCTAGAACGTGAGTCGGGTGGTGTCATACCCCACAAGAGCGCCACGTTCTTTCCTGCGTGCCAGCCTGCATAATGGATGCTATAATGCATTGTTACCGTTACCATTCATGTGTGTTAAAAGTGTTGCAGTGGCTGCCTGTGACAGTGTTTTTTATGAGCATTATAACATTAAGTTATATAATGAATGCCTAACATGGGGAAGAAAGCGGCGTAACGATTCTAATTCGCATCGTTCACGGCTTGTGCGCCATCTCCGCGTGCGCCGAGATGCTTCTGCTTACAGCTCTGTGCCGCGATTATCAGATGGCCCCTTTTCTGTCGCAAAGCACCTTTGGGAGGGGGGCTTAGCCATGGCAAAGAGGACCTTATCTGGCCCTTGTAAGGGCTGCTGGGGGGAGTTCAAAGGGACGTGGCTGGGGAAAAAAGGGTTAAGCAAATCCCTCCTCTGCTACAGCTTTCTCTGCAATAGAAAACAAGCTGGCAAAAACTCGCCTGATCTCAGAAGCTAAGCAGAATCAGTCCAGGTATTAATTGGGGTGGGAGACCACCCAGGGCTTCCAGGGTTGCAGTGCAATGGCAGGCAATGGCCAACCACCTTTGAACATCTCTTAGGGTATCATTGCATGGCGCTAAAGGTCACCCAGCTGGCTGCATGTGGAGGAGGAGCAGGGAATCAAACCCAGTTCTCCAGATTACCGGCCGGCACTCTTAACCTTTCCTGTCCTGACTTAATGGACTCGGCCACAAGCTAGGGAACCATCCGCTCCCATTCCTCCCCCCTACTATGCAGGGGCTAATTTGTGGTTTTTCTGTGCTTGGGAGGAAGCAGAGCCTACATATCTACTCCTGCCTTAAACAGCCTCCTGTCTCTCCCCCTTCAGCCGTTCTTGAGACTGCCTGTTAACATGGGTGGTGATGTCACGTCCAGTGACATGTCACTTCCGGGGGGGGGGCAGGGAGGCATGGCCAGCTGACATCACTTCCAGAGCTCCTTGACACTTAAAAAAGTATTCCAAAGGAGGAAGAAGAAGAAGAGTTGGTTCTTATATGCCGCTTTTTATCAGTGCTTTATCAGTTTTATCAGTGCCATGGCAAGCCCAAGGTCACCCAGCTGGTTGCCTGTGGAGAAGCGCAGAATCGAACCTGGCATGCCAGATTAGAATTCCACACTCCTAACCACTATACCAAACTGGCTCTCCATGGTCTTCCATGGTCAAAATCATGACATTCACCTTTGTCTCCTGATGGATGGCCACCCAGACTCCCCCCTGGTTGCATTCGCCAGTTGTTTGGAAGCTGTAGCTGGGTGATTAGAGGAGAGTCAGCTGAAACTCAACCCCTCCAAGATGGAGGCCCTGTGGCTGGCGACGGATCAGGAAAAGCACCTACTTATGGGTTACTGTTCAACATCTTGACCTTGGCCAGAAATTTGGGGATGATTCTTGATGCCTTTCAGTGGAGGCCTAAGTCACAGGAATAGCCCGCTTGGCATTTTTCCATCAGTACCAAGTGAAGCTACTAGTGCTCTATCTGTCCTCTGACTGCTTGGCTACAGTCATCCATGCAACGGTTGCCTCCAGATGGGACTTCTTGTAACTTGCCTACCCTTGTCTCTGACCCAGAAACTGCAGTTAGTACAGAATGCAGCTGCTAGGGTCCCCACAGGAACTTCTTGGGGGACCCATATTCAGCCTATGCTGAGACAGCTCCATTGGCTGCTGGTTGCAACCTAGATCAGGTTCAAGGCAATCTGAGGTCTGGGCCCATGATATCTGAAAGACCACCTATCTCCTTATGCCCCCCGCAGAGCCTTTCAGTCCAGGCCCTGACCTGGTGGAACCAGAACCTGGGAGAATTGAGGACCCTGATGGAGTTTTCCCAGTTCTGCAGGACCTGTAACATGGAGCTCTTCTGCATGGTTGAGGCCATGACAGTTAAGATCTGAGCCCCTCCGTCATCAGGCTGGCCCCATTGATATGCCTCCTGAGGCACTGTTATGGAGCCTGGGGGAGTTGGATGAGGATTATTCGCCGCCAACGGGTGGATTTTATTGAGTCTTGCTGGGTTTTATTGTACGGGGGATTTCACTGTGGGTTCTTATCATTGTGACCTACTACGAGCCACAGTGTGGGAGTGGCAAGATATAAATAAAATAATTAATCAATCACAGGCTGTCCTGGGGAGCCACTCCCAGTCTGTCAATTCTGGCCTAGATGGATCTGCACCCTGACTCAAGATAAGGTCGCTTCCTCTGTTCCCATTGGCTCTCAAAGGCTTGTTGTTCTTCCATTGCCTCGGGCAGAGCGTTGAACTGAGCTAAGCTGGCCTCGGCTTTATCATCGACCAATTTCTGCCTGGGCTGAGGTTGCTGTATCACACTGCTTCGCAGTGCTTAACCCAGCTCTTCCTCTCAAAATCAGGCCCGGCTGTCCTTGAGCGGAACATAATGGTGAACATCTGGAGAAATCTAGGCAAGGGATGAGAAAATTCTCCCTTAGGAGCCCCAAACACTTGCTGGTTTGGACCACATCCTGTTCACCGGTCGCTCATAAGGACCTCGTTTTATTGGGCATTTGGCCAACAGTTGATTACATCAAGATTATTCCTTTGCGGGATTTCCCTGCCATCTGTGTGAAAGAGCAAATTGACTCCGGAGTTTACATAGGGACACCAGGGACCCTCAGCGTGGCACCCATGGGCGCCGTTTCTCCTGCCAACACCTTCCCTAATGACCACGGAGTGTTTTTTAAAAGTGGGAGGGGCGAGGTGGGGCTTTTTGCCCAGCAAGGCTTTTGATTGGCCATCGGAGACACAATGGGCAGATGGTTAGAATCATAGAATCATAGAGTTGGAAAGGGCCATACAGGCCATCTAGTCCAACCCCCTGCTCAACGCAGGATCAGCCCAAAGCATCCTAAAGCATCCAAGAAAAGTGTATAGAATCATAGAATCACAGAATCATAGAGTTGGAAAGGGCCATACCGGCCATCTAGTCCAACCCCCTGCTCAACGCAGGATCAGCCCAAATCATCCTAAAGCATCCAAGAAAAGTGTATCCAACCTTTGCTTGAAGACTGCCAGTGAGGGGGAGCTCACCACCTCCTTAGGCAGCCTATTCCACTGCTGAACTACTCTGACTGTGAACATTTTTTTCCTGATCTCTAGCCTATATCGTTGTACTTGTAGTTTAAACCCATTACTGCGTGTCCTGGGTTAGAATTGTTTGCTTTGGCCGCACTTGCCACCGCAGTGCGAGGACCCACACTGTGTGACTGAAGGTAAATTGTGCATATGCAAGATTTTAAACAATATTTAAGGAGGGGCTGAGGCTCAGTGGAAGAATATTTACTGAGCATAAGACCCCCAGGATCTCCAGTTTAAAGGATAAGGTAGTAGGTGATGTGAAAGACCTCAACCACAGACCCTAGAGGAGGTGTGGTCATACTGTGGCTCTCTAGATGTACAAGGACTACAGTTCCCAGGAGCCCCTGCCTGTGCTGCCCTAGAGAATGACTGCCAGTCTGAATAGACAATACTGACTTTAACAGACAAATGGCCTGATTCACTAGAAGGCAGCTCTATGTGTCCATGTTTGTTTTAAAAGAAAGCCTGTTAAAAGGAATGTTTGCCTGAAATGTTATGCATGACCACAATCCTATCACTGGCCCCTATGGCAGCCATTTTGTGGATGGCTCCGCCTCTTCTGGCAGCCATTTTGCATTAGAATTTCAAAGAATTCCACAGAATAATAGAATCATACAATTCAAAGGGACCTCCAGGGTCCTCTAGTCTAACCCCCTACACAATGCTGGAACACATAACTGCCTGCCCACCCACAGTGACCCAATTTCATGCCCAAGTGATCCCTCCCCCACCAAAAATCTCCAGAATCCAGTGTTGCCTGGAGGAAATTCACCTACCGTCCCACAGTGGTGATCAGCAGTTCCCTGGGAAGGATGGGCCGCACAAGACAAACATTGGCACATCCCTTCCTGCCCACCCCCTCACAATCTACCTAAGTTAATAAAGTCAGCATTTCTGTCAGATGACTATCTGGCCTCTGCTTAAAAACTTCCAAAGAAGGAGAACCCACCATCCCCTGAGGAAGCCTGTTCCACTGAGGAACCACTCTAACTGTCAGGAACTTCTTCCGGATGTTTTGCCGAAAATTCTTTTGAATTAATTTCGACCCATTGGTTCTGGTCTGGGGTAGTAAAACTGGCCCGGAGGCAGCAGCCACCCTGGCCTGGGCCGCGGTCATGGTGGGAGAGCAGGGAGGATTGGGACAATGGCTTGGAGGGGAGCACCATGGAAGAAGCAGGGCAGGAAATGGCAGGAGGGCCCGCCAGCCCTGACAGTGGGCAGCAAGGAGGCAAAGGGAAGTGAGCAATGGACTGTAGGAATGGGAGACCAAGACTCAGCATCAGCCCTACCATTGTAGTGTCTGACACCAGGTGGTTGGAATCTAGCTGCAGCCTTCCACCACGTCACGTGCTACCAGGTGGTGCAGAGGTAGGAGGGCACAGCTGGTGGTTTGCACCACTCTTTGGTCCAAGGGGAGTGTGGGCAGATGGGTCGTCGTTGGGCCATGGTGGAGGCAGTGAGGACTTGTGGCCCCCACTGAGGGCTGGAAGACCATCTGTGTGGTCCTCAGTGGGGGAGGTCCCCTTCCCAGGGCGGGCCAATCAGAAGTGCCCCAGTGGCTATTGACGGTGCACCAGCTTCTCAGAGTGGCCCTCGGGAAGAGCCAATCAGAGGCCCTGTGGCTGTTACAGATGGAGCGCCAGGTTCTCTAAGGATCTCTCAGGGAAGGACCCTCCCCGAGGGCCAATCAGAGAGCCAGCGTATCATTAGAAGTATCCTGCACATTTTATAATATAGGATAGGGCTACTGTCATCCACGTTGTGGCTGGAGATCTCCAGAGATTACAATTGATCTTCAGGCAACAACGATCAGTTCACCTGGAGGAGATGGCAACATTGGAAGGGGGACTCTGTCATTATCCTCCACCTAAGTCCCTCCCCTCCCCAACCCACACCGCTCCAGATGAGAGGCCACTGCCCTTAACTATTCCAGGGGTAGTCAACCTGTGGTCCTCCAGATGTCCATGGACTATAATTCCCACGAGCCCCTGCTAGCGCTGGCAGGGGCTCACGGGAATTGTAGTCCATGGACATCTGGAGGACCACAGGTTGACTACCCCTGCTCTATGCCACGCTGGCTCTCCCAGATGCTCTCTGGTCCCCCTGGTTCAACAAGAAGATCTTTCTGATGCCAGTCAACAGAAGGTCAAAAGGAAAGAGGGCCAGATGAACCCTGTGAGTTCTGCAACACAGAAGAAAGCCCTGTTCTCAAGTACCCACAGATCTTTCCTCCCAAAATGCACTCTCCAGAGAGGAGCATTGCCTCGGTTGGAGGTCATTTCGGCTCCTTGGCTTCCCTGGGACTAAATTTGTGCTTCTGTCCAAGCATTGAGTGGCTTCTTGGAATTGAACTGTCTTGTCCTCCCCCGCCCCATCCCGCTAATTATAATTCTGCCTTTGGGAGTCATTACCGTCCATGCATGCAATGGCTCTTCCTCATCAAGCCAGCCATAATTCTTCCAGAGTACGTCCAGTCAAATCTATGCAACGGCAGCAATGCGAGTGGCCCCCGTGTGATTTCGGATGAAGAAGATCTCCCTCTCGGACGCCGAAATACATAAAGCGGTGCCGAAGAATGCAAACCTTTATGGGGAGCTGAGTCATCCCTTCCTCCCCTTTGCTGCCCCCAATTATAGTCCTACAGCTCCTTTCCTCGAAATCCCCATGTGCTGATAACCATGACGTGAAGCGATCGCTCTGATTTTACGACTTCAGATGTATCAGCTCTGAGAGCTTTAATGCATGCTGCTGAATATTTCATAAACTTTTATTTCGGTCGCTTAGTGGTCCGAGGGCGCTGGCTGGATAACACAAACTCCATCGTGGAGTGCAGTGCAAGCTGCGGTCCGTCAAAGCAATAAGTAGTGTGTGTGTGTGTGGGGGGGTTGTACCCCACTTTTCTCTACCTTAAGGAGTCTCAAAGTGGCTGACAATTGCCTTCCACTCCTCTCCCCACAACAGGCACCTTGTGAGTCAAGTGGGACTGAGAGAGTACAGAGAGAACTCGAATTGGTCCAAGGTCACCCAACAGGTTGAGGGGGCTGAGGGAGAGGCACCAAATCTGCAGCATAACTGAGATTCTCGCCTCAAAAGATCCCCCAAGCTTCAAAAGTATTGAAGGAGAATAAGAGTTGGTTCTTATATGCCGCTTTCCCCTACCCGAAGGAGGCTCAAAGCGGCTTACATTCGCCTTCCCTTTCCTCTCCCCACAACAGACACCCTGTGAGGTGGGTGAGGCTGAGAGAGCCCTGAGATTACTGAAGAAGAAGAAGAGTTGGTTCTTAGATGCTGCTTTTCTCTACCCAAAGGAGGCTCAAAGCGGCTTACATTCGCCTTCCCTTTCCTCTCCCCACAACAGACACCCTGTGAGGGAAATGAGGCTGAGAGAGCCCTGCGATTACTGAAGAAGAAGAAGAGTTGGTTCTTAGATGCTGCTTTTCTCTACCCAAAGGAGGCTCAAAGCGGCTTACATTCGCCTTCCCTTTCCTCTCCCCACAACAGACACCCTGTGAGGTGGGTGAGGCTGAGAGAGCCCTGATATTCCTGCTCAGTCAGAACAGCTTTATCAGTGCCGTGAGGAGCCCAAGGTCACCCAGCTGGCTGCATGTGGGGGAGTGCAGAATCGAACCCGGCATGCCAGATTAGAAGTCCGCACTCCTAACCACTACACCAAACTGGCCCAGGGGGGTCCAATTCTAAGGGCACCCAAAGTGGGGTCCATCTGACCTCCTTTGGAAACAAGGGTGGTTGGTTGGGGACAGCTTCTTTGGGTGCCCTTAGAACTGGACCCCCTGGTCCGATATTCTTGAAACTTGGGTTTCTTTCGACAAAAGTCTTCTTCAGCTATGCTTCCCATTTGGTACCTCAGATGACAAAACAGATGGAAAAGAGAAATTTTGGTCCCCTTCAAGTTTCAACTGCCTGATTTCCGCATGGCCAAATCATGTCCGAACCGCAGTTCGGTGATTCGGCCAAGGCTGATTTGGACCATTTACTTGCAGGGGCAGTTCATTCAGATCAGATGAGCCCCCCAAAGTGCCTGAATCAACATTGATTCAATTGCTTTTCGGACAATCCGAACAGAATGGCCCGTACCTAATCACAACACATCTATGGAGTCCCTTCAGGATGGTGGAGCCACCTTGTAAGTGCCAAGAAGCAGGTTTACTCTCTGACAATGTTTGCTTTCCGGGCCACGACCGAGCCCAAATTATGAAATGTATATATTTCCACTTGCTCTCTGCGTCCCTTCCGTTTGGAGAGGGTGAGTTTCTAAAACCGCCTGCATCTTTCTGAGCACGCATTCGGCCTTTGCCAGGTGGAGGTGCGTGCCACGCGGTCCTTCCAAGGAAAAGGTGGAGGTGGGTGGCTGCGGAAGGGTGGGAGATCCCCCCCCCATTCAATGTCTCCCATGTTTATTCGTTCATCCTAGGCCAGCTGAACTGTCTCCAGAGAAAACGGTTTTGTTCCCGAGGCTGGCGTGCATAACCCTTTTAGCAAAAGCGTGGGTGCGGAGGAGGAAGGAAATATTGGAGCGAAAAACTGCACGGTTGTTTTACACACGCACCCTGCCATGCCGCCGAAGAACACCCCCCCCCCCCAACCCAACAAGGGAAGGTTTTGTGGTCCAGGCTTGTAAACCCAGCTGTGCGAGAGCATTGATTGCTTCTGCCTGGAGCCGGGATGCTGTCAAGTTGCTCTGCGAGTTGAGTCATCTATTGACAAAGAGCTACTCGCCAGCAGATGATGCTGTGCAGCTCTCCTCTTCCTGGCGCTCCCGATGCACCGCTTGTAGCAGCTGTCAAAGGTACTTGAAGGGGGCTACGGAGCAGGACTTTTTTCGCATCTGCTGAGAAGAGGAGAGAAGGAGGGAGGGGGGGAAACTAGACAACCGGGCAAGATGACCGCCTACCTCCCTAGGCAACAGGGCTGCTGCCAAGGGTCTGACAGGATCGAGCCTGCCCGGGGGATGCCTGTGCTCCCCAGGGATAGCCACTGTGCGTGCAGGTGGCCGCAGAGCTCCCAGGGGCGCTGCTACAATCCACAGGCGTTGCCGGCCGCTGCTTTGGGACACCCGGGTCCGACTCTGAGCCAACCCAAGATTAAGAGTTGTGCTTCGTGGGACAAGGGGCCGAAAAGCCCCCCCCAGACTTTAACTAAGGCGAAGGCAGTTGCCGGAGACTGGTGGCTGGACTGCACGTGCCCCCACAGCTGGTACAGGCCAGTACAGGTGAGACTCTTTTCTCAGTTTTCCAGAGTTTGGTGGAGGCTGACAGGTAGAAAGTTAGCCGTTGCCTGTTGCGATTGTGAAGTTTGTTCTTCAAGTTTTTTCCCCCCTCTCCTTGGATGTTGCACAGCAATGATTTTCTATACAAGACTTCTGATTTTCTTTTTAATAGGCAGGTAGGAAAATTCATGATGGTGTCCTATATTTTCCCCTTCCTTCTTAGACGGATTCCATTTAGAATCTTATTGTAGATTATAGATATCAATTGCTGATCGGCGAAGGAAAATTTCAGTGTGAATTCTTTATATCCAGTGTGAGTTCTTTATATAATATATAATATTATAAAATATTAACTGGGTTTCTAAAAACAGGTGGGGAAATAGAATGATTTAAATGCCTTCTGCAAAATCCTTAGATCTGTATTGTACAGCTATGATTTCCTCTTCCCACCCCCTGAATTTCATGTGTGTGCGGTGCATGGGTGTATTTACAGAGCAGAAATTATACACCCTAGATCAAGTTCTGGATTGCAGACCTCGTGTGGTTCTTTGGAATCAATTAGCGTCACAATAATTGCCCTTAAGCTAGCCCAGGACATCGCAGCAATGACCCTTTGGCGATAATTCGTACAAAGATTTGCAGTTCCCACCTGCCACATTCGGATGGTTTCTTGCCTCCTTCTGTCATTTTAATCCTAATCCAAAAATTCCGAATAGATGTCCTCTAAAATCGTATCCAGGGTCAGTTTCATTTGGAGCAATATCGGAGAGAGCCGATATTTAAAGGGGAAAAGAAGACGATGCAGGATTGTAGTTAAGTGTATGGGGCTAACCTATGCTATGCTATAGGATCCTTTCCTGCACCCTATAAATGTAAATGTTGTGCTTGGTAAGTAAATTGGGATTATTTTTCTCTGTGACCAAGAGGGCTTTTAATACTTCTTTTTTCACTGACTAGGGAGGCAATAGAACATCTTGGTGTACCACGGACTGAGCAGTATCCTGGCATTTCTTACCCCTTTTAGCAGGTTAAACTTCCCATTTTGAATATATGCTGCATACCCTTCTATAGAAGGAAGAGGGGGGAACACACACAGCACTTAAAATGAACTCTTTACTGATCGGTCTCATATTCTCGATTTTCTGGAATTTTCTGTCAGTTTTGGCTTGATGAAATTTCGTAGGAAGATTGGGATGTAGTGGACTTGAAGATGTATTTAATCCCTCTCATTCTCAATTTTTTGGAATTTTCTGTTTCTTTTGTCATAGGGAGATTGGAGTCTAGTGGACTTCAAGATGTATTTAATCCCTCTCATTCTCAATTTTCTGGAATTTTCTGTTCATTTTGTCTTCCTGAAATTTTGTAGGAAGATTGGGGTCTAGTTGACTTCAAGATGCATTTAATCACTCTCATCCTTGATATTCTGGAACTTTCTGTTTGTTTTGGCTGAAATTTTGTAGGAAGATTGGGGTCTAGTGGACATCAAGATTTATTGTTGTTGTTTTAGCTTTCTGAAATTCAGATCCCTTTGAAAGATAACTTGATATAGTGGACTATTTAAGGCTATTTGTATTCATTTATGGATATAGCCCTGACCTTGCCCTGATCACATCAGACCTTGGCAGCCAAGCAGGGTCAATCCTGGCTAGTATTTGGATGGGGGACCTCCAAAGAATAACAGGGTCATGACGTCGAGGTACCCAATAGAAAATCATCTCCAAACATCTCTTGCTTAAAAACCCTATAGGGCCACCATAAGTCAGCTGTGACTTGAAAGAAACCCCACCAAAACTTTGGGGTACAGAGTGACAAGTGATCCTTCAAAGGTTAATCCTTTTCTGTAGACATTCATGGTGTCTAAGCATTCTGGGGAAACCCCTTGATATGGAAAACATTTTGGGAAAGTACCTTGAGTGACAACTACATCAATATTTCCAAGTGACAGAACTGCAGAGTCTATGAATTTACAACACGAAAAAAAGGAAGGTTCACAATAGAATATATATACTGTTAGAACAAGAATATTGCCTTGGACAGCAGATTGTGAGTCGGTGGTCAGTAAGGGTTGTGTCAGTGCTTGGCTCTGTGGCCCTTTCTTGCATGCCTAAGAAAATGCTGATTGCCATTTTGGGGTTGGGAGGCAAATTTCGTCCAGGCCATACAGACCAGGGATTGTAGTCTTGACTGGGGAGCATTCATCTGGCCATGGAATTACGGTCACCTTGGGTGGGCAGGTAGTTGTGAATTTCCTGCATTCTGCAGGAGGTTGGACTAGATAAGGTTAGTCAACCTGTGATCCTCCAGATGTCCATGGAATTCCCATGAGCCCCTCCCAGTATTTGCTGGCAGGGGCTCATGGGAATTGTAGGCCATGAACATCTGGAGGACCACAGGTTGACTACCCCTCGACTAGATGACTCTGGAGGTGCCTACCAGTTCTATGATTCTATGATCCTGTGGTAGATTTCTTCCATCTGGCTGAATCATAGTGGTCTAATCCCAAGAAGTTCATAACTTAGTTCTTGTTTGGCAATCCAGGTCATGGAAAATAATGATATATATTTCTCTCCTAATCTTGTCCCTGCCTTTAATTTAGAGGTGTGATGTTTGCAGGAACTCTACTTCTATTTAGCCTCCCATGAGTGTCCTCCATTGCTACTTGAGCTCCTCCTCACTGGCAATCTTTAAGCAGTTTTTGGGCTTATCATGGATGCTTGAGGCTGATCCTGCATTGAGCAGGGTGTTGGATTAGCTGGCCTGTATGGCCCCTTCCAACTTTATGATTCCATGAGTCTACTTGCCTTCAATCAGCAGTTGGATTGTTCCATGGGTAGAGCATCACTAAGGCATCATAATGGTGGGACTTTCCCAAGCTAAAACACCAACGCACCTCTCAACATGCATACATTTACTGATTTGTACAGCATACACATGGAGACTGTGTGCAGAGAGAGTTTTTGTCCATCCCCCATAATACTGGAACTCAGGGGCACCCAATGAAGTTGATGCGTCCTAATACTGTCCCACAGATTTCTTGGTTCAGTGTGCTATTCCCACCCCCTTGTTCATAGAATCATAGAGTTGGAAGGTGCCATACAGGCCATCTAGTCCACCCACATGATCAGTGCAGGGTCAGCTACAAGCATCCATGAGAAATATCTATCCAGCCACTGCTTGAAGACCACCAATGAGGGGGAGCTCAACACCTCCTTAGGCAGTATATTCCACTGCTGAACTACTCTGACTTTGGGCATTTTTTTCCTGATATCTGGCCAGTACTGTTCTACATATAGTTTAAACCCATTACTGCATGACCTGCCCTCTGCTACGAACAGCAACCATTCCCTGCACTCTTCCAAGTGACAACCTTTCAGATACTTCATGTCCCCTCTCAACCTCCTCTCTCCGCATTCCCAAGTCCCTCAGCCTTTCCTCCTAGGGCTTGGTCCCCAGGACCAGGATCATCCTAAACACTCTCCTCTGCACCCTCTCCATTTTGTCTACACCCTTTTTGAAGTGAGACCTCCAGAACTAAACCCGGGACTCCAGGTGAGGTGTAACCAATGAGGTCTACAGCAGAACCATGACATCTTCTGATTTTGGTGCCTCTGTTGATACAGCCCAAGCCTGCATAATGCCTGATGTAAAACAAAGCATTTCTATTATTTTTATTGCGAATCCCCATGGAAGATGCTTTTTCCGTGAGCGTAGGAGGAGTCTGTCTTCCAGAACATGATTCCTCACTTAGTAGAAGGCAGCCAGAGCATCCAACCTTTTATTTTTTGTATTCGGTTCCTTCTCTCTTAAGCTCAGCATATTAACCCCACAGGCATCTGTGCACTAAAATGACAGAGAAAACCAAAATGACCGAGCCATAGATCCATAAAGAGAATGGAAAGCCAATCTAGTTACAAGGACCATGATGCTGGGTTTTTGTTTTTTTTTATGTAGTTTTAAAAGAAAGAACTGAGAATGAATACATTCACCTGGACAAATTTGTACCCACCAGGCTAAAGTAGATGCATGGGGGGAGAAACAGAGGGTTGACATTTTAATGCATATTAATAGCTAAGGCGAAAGACACTTTTGTTATGAAATAATAATAGCTTACATTGGAGAAAAAACTTTTATTATGAAATCATCATCGTCTTACATGTTAGTTCAGAGGCATCTCTAAGACCAACTAAGGTCTTAGTTAGTCAGACCTTGAGTAAACCTTAGTTGGTCTTAAAGGTGGCTCTGGAGTCTCAGTTTCTTCTGCTGCTTTCAGACCAGCACGGCTACCTACTTGAATCTATCTTACATTGTTGTTATTTCCCCTATTCCCATTGAAGGGTGGTCACATGTATCCGGAGGACTGTGGGTCATGTGTGGATGGTTGGTAGGCTATCGGTAGACATGCTTGTGCTGGCGGAAAAGGATACGTGCGCATGCAGTCTGCACACTTTTCATCCCATGATTAAAGAGCATAAATCAGGGGTAGTCAAACTGCGGCCCTCCAGATGTCCATGGACTTCAATTCCCAGAAGCCCCTGCCAGCATTCGCTGGCAGGGGCTCCTGGGAATTGTAGTCCATGGACATCTGGAGGGCCGCAGTTTGACTACCCCTGGCATAAATGATCGTACGGGATAAGGTCTTATGTAATATGCTCTTTAAATGTATAAGCTCTGCCCCAAAGGGATAAATAAGCATTCATGGAATCAATGGAATTTCAGTGCTGTGTGTTTTCAGTGATACACACGAGTATGGCCTAATTGATGTTTATACACTGGCGTGTATGTCGCAGAGGAGGAAGCTGGTGGGAAACCTCAACACACGAATAGAGCTTTATGAACATTGTCTCTTAATCTGTAATAATCAATGGCTATCATGTATGAGCATGTGAGAGGGAGAAAGTGGTGAAATTGAATATTAGCTTAGCACAGTGGTCCCCAACCTGCGGTCTGCGGCCTGGGAAGCTTCTTACTGCGGGAGGGCGGAGAGAGGAAATAAGGGCCGTGTCGCGCATCACGCATGCGCGGCCCAGCCGCGCATGCGCACATGCGTGCTGCGCAGCCGAAATTGCGCATGCGCGGCACTTTTGTGCATGCGCAAAAGTGCCGCACGTACGCGCTTTCAGCTGCGCAGCGCGCATGTGCACATGTGCGGCCCAGCCGCGCGTGAGCGATGCGCAGGCGCGGCCACGCATGCTCGCTGCGCGGGCGTGGCCGTCGCCCTGCCGGTCCCCAGCCAAAAAAAGGTTGGGGACCACTGGCTTAGCAGATGAGGTACACCAGAACAAATGCTCCTCCGTGTGGGTGCAGGAAGAGGTGGGGCAACCTGCCATGACTAAAACTCCAGCCTGCACCCTGGCATGAAACCTCCAGTGCAGAAACGGTCCATGGGAGTTTTTCTGCAGTGAGGCTGGCAGAAGACTTCACGGGAACAAATTTAGAACCCAGTGGAACCTTTCAGTCCAACAAAGTTTTATTCAAGGTATACACTTTCATGTACCCACATACCTTGGATAAAAAATTGTTGGTGCGAAAGGAGCCCCTGGACGCTAAATTTATTCTGCTGCTTCAGACCAACATGGCGACTCACCTGAATCTATCTTCCTAGAAGACTTCAGGCTTTGATTAGTGGAGTGGAGTGGGGGGCCAGGGATGGGCTCTGGCCCACTGGAAATGATGGCTGACATCCAACAGGTTTGAGTTCCACCTCTGTCCTCCCATCATGCTAAGCAAAGTTTAAAAATGTCTTTAAAATTTCTGTTTAAAAAAGAGGCTTCCTGCAACATAAGCAGCCCTTCCTTTTTTCCTTTCAGCTGGAAGTGAGACTCTTTGGAAGAAAAAATATTTTTCTCCCTCTCCCCAAATACTACAACTCCAGGGCATCCAATGAAGCTGATGGGTTGGAGTTTCAGGACGGACAAAAAGGAAATGCTCCTTGACACAGAGAGGGATTAAAATGTGCAATTTGCTGCCAGAGGAATAAACAGCTTTGAATTTGCTGGTTGTCTTGGGCCCCTGGGATGTCCACCTGGCCTCCACCCAGGCCAGGGCCTTTTCGGTCCTGGCCCCAACCTGGTGGAATGAGCTCCCAGAAGAGCTGAGGGCCCTTTTGGATGGGAGAAGGAAGAGGAAGAGGAGGGAGGAAAGGAGGAAAGGAGGGAGGGAGGGGATTGGATATGCTGAGCAAGAGGCCACCATCTATCTTTCCAACTTGTATTGTTGTAAGGGGTGTGTTTATGGGGTTTTATTGTTTTACTGTTTAAATAGTGTGAACCACCACAAGACCATTGGATGAGAGGTGGTATATAAATTAAAAAGATAAATAAAATGAAAGGCACTAGATAGATCTATAGAGGATAAGTCTACTAGAGGATAAGGCTACTAGCCATTGGGAACTGTCACATCCCGAGGCCAGGAGGCAGCCTAAGCCTATCTCCCCTGCCCTTGGCTGTGCAGAGGAACTAGCCGACCACTGTGTGAGACAGGATGCTGGACTAGATGGACCATTGGTCTGATCCAGCAGGGCTCTTCTTACATTCTTGTGAAGGCCTCAGCCTCAATGCCCTGTTGTTGGACCTACAAGGGAACTGGTTGGCCACTGTGTGAGACAGGATGCTAGACTAGATGGACTACTGGTGCGATCCAGCAGGGCTCTTCTTAGATCCTTATGACTGTTCATATATTCTTATGGTAGGATCCCCCCCCCCCAATATTAAGTTTGCAGTTGGGTTATGGTGACCTCTGTAGGGTTTTCAAGGCCGGGAACATTATGAGGTGGCTTGCCATTGCCTGCTGCTGTGTAGCAACCCTGGACTCCCTTGGTTCTTGGCCATCCAAAAACTGACCAGGGCTGACCTTGCTTAGCTTCAGAAATCGGATGAAAATCAGGTTGACTTTGACCCTCGAGGGCAGAGCCAATAACAAACACAATAAGAGAGGGGAAAGGACACTTTTCACTAACACGTTTATTGTGACATTAACTTGCGTGTATTAGAGCCCATTTCATTTATTACCTGATCTATGCATGATAAGGACAAGGCCCTCTGACAGACAGATGGAACTGGCTGCGTAAGGACCCGCGTCCAAACATGTAGGGCTTGGGGGCCTGCAAGCCATGGGTTTATGACCATTGCTCTCACACTGATAACCCACCGGCGTTCACAATCAACCCAACGCACATGATCTTACGAGAGACAGTATAGCCAGATCTCATCAGATCCTGGAAGCTAAGCAAGGTCTATCCATGGAAGGGAGACCACCAAGAAAAACTCCACAGAGAGAGGCAGGGGCAAGCCACCTATGCTTCATCATTTGCTACTGGGGTCGCCCTATGTCAACTGGGACTTGAAGGCCTTTTACCCACTCGTGAACGTCGCAGTGCACAAAGGACACCGTTGGCTCTTGCGGTCTGTTCTACGTTAAATGCGTTGTTAGTTTCCTCCCGTCTTGCAACGTGGGTGTCGTTCCCTGACCCACATTTCTCTCTCCCCCCGCCCCTTTGTTTACTCACCCTATGCCTTATGCTCGGAGCAACGAACAGCGGACACCATCGATCCCTCCTCTTCTGTGCTCGGGGGGCTCTGGCCTGATATCGCCCAGCTCTCCTATTCTCTTGAAAGCCCTCTTTCACCTTGTGTCGGCTCGCAGCCTTGGGTGATGCGTAATTGTTTAAGACAGCGGCGGCCACTGAGAAATGGCCATTAGAGCTGTGTCTACACCGATCATGAGACAGCCTCGGCGTGAGCTGCTCCGTGTTTCTGTGTCTTTTGACAAGAGTGCAGAGTGCAGAAGGAGTGTGGGGACCCGCTGACCTCTCTCCTCCCCCATCCCTCCCTTAATAAACGGCATTAATTTTGGTTCCTGTAGATCAGGTGTGGGCAAACTGTGGCAGGGGCTCATGGGAACTGTAGTCCATGGACATCTGGAGGCCCACCCCTGCTGTAGATGGTTGTTTACTCATAAATGCATTACTGGTGCATGCAGTTAATCTCATGGCGGTTAAGGTTTCAAGAATAGATGGTGCAATCCATCGATGGTAATGTCACAGAGTGAGGGCAGCTTGTTGACTCCAGATAGATGGCCATTCCCTCCTCTGGTGCTTTGGAGGTATGTTCCCCTCCCTATAGTTGACTATGGTTCAAGTATATAGCAGTGTCCATGGCTCATTTCAGTTCTCCATTCATTCATTCATTCATTCATTCATTCATTCATTCATTCATTCATTCCTCACACCCTCTGACTTGGGGAGGTTTACAACATTCAAAATACAATAAATACAGATACAATGCAAACAAATACAATAAGGATAAGACAGTAAAACCAATTAAAACACCCACTTGACAAGCTCAGGGAGACGCAGCTCAGTGGCAGAGCCTCTGCTTGGCATGCAGAAGGTCCCAGGTTCTGTTCTTGGTATTTCCAGTTGAAACAATCAGGTGGAAGTGATGTGAGAGTCCTCAGCCTGAGGCCCTCGAGAGAGGCTGCTGGTCAAAGTAGGCCACATGGACCTTCATGAACCAAAGGAGAAGAAGACGAGTTGGTTCTTATATGGCGCTTTTCTCTACCCGAAGGAGTCTCAAAGCAGCTTACATTCACCTTCCCTTTCCTCTCCCCATAAGACACACCCAGTGAGGTGGTGAGACTGAGAGAGCCCTAATATTATTGAAGAAGAAGAAGAAGAAGAAGAAGAAGAAGAAGAAGAAGAAGAAGAGTTGGTTCTTATATGCCACTTTCTCTACCCGAAGGAGTCTCAGAGCGGCTTCCATTCACCTTCCCTTTCCTCTCCCCACAACAGACACCCTGTGAGGGAGGTGAGGCTGAGAGACAAAGGCCTGACTCCTCCGATTACGCACTAGGCTAGCCCGACCCAGCCCTCGCCGGTGCTCATGGCAGCCCCAGAAACACAGAAGACCCTGCGTTCCCTTAACGTGGGCCTTTCAGGGGCCTGGGTCAGGCCAGGGCTCAGCAGCACCTGGGATGGTGGCCATGTCAGGCATAATCGGGGATTTTCCCTGAAGCCCTGCCGTCACCATCTCGGGTGTTCCAGCCTGTGCATAATCGGTCTTTGAGACTCTTTAGGGTAGGGAAAAGTGGGGCATAAAAACCAAAACTCTTCTTCTTCTTCCTTTGTGTTCTCCTTTCCCAGTCCTATCCGGGGCCGACCCTTCTTAGCTTCCACCGTCTGAGAACATCAGCCTGGCCTGGGTTGTCCGGATGAGGGTTCGTGCCTCCTTTGGTCAGCATTACACCTATACTTTATGCCTATGGAAGCCCAGTGTCCTTCTTTCATACAAATGTGCAGAATAACAATAACCAACAGTGAAAAGCAGACAACTGAAATGGCTGTGAAATAATATCTAACTGGATGTAAAACCAGGGGGGAGGGGATTTCAGAACATTCGCTCATGGCTAGGAGAAAACAAAGACAGAGAATCCTGGCGCATGAACGCATTGGATGTTAGGTCCTTCCAGTGGGTTTAAACATCTGCTGAGTCCTGGAGCTTCCAGACGAAGCCCCTCCTCTTCTGCATGCAGTATCAGATGTCCCACAGGGTCTTTTTGTTCTCTGACTCAGAGTGTTTCCACTGTCAGGTTGGATACATCAGGGCGACTTCGCCTCTGCTGTTTCTTTGGCTCAATATGCATTTCAGCCCTCAGCGCATCCAGACAGATCATTAGCCTAGCCTTTGAGCATGCATGCTATGCCTGCCATGATCTTTCTCTCCCCCTCCCTCCTCTATACCCCCAAGCAGGAAGAGATTCTTCTTCTTCTTCTTTTTTTGAAAAGTCATTTGATTAAAACAAATAAAATACTATTGCAGGATATGTAGCTTTCCCTGGAGAAAGGTCTGGAGGGCCTGTAAAAGAGCTGTTCCACCACGCCTATGGGCGAGGCCAGGGATGACACTGAGAGCCAGTATGGTGTAGTGCGGACTTCTAATCTGGCATGCTGGGTTCGATTCTGCGCTCCCCCACATGCAGCCAGCTGGGTGACCTTGGGCTCGCCACGGCACTGATAAAATTGTTCTGACCGGCTCTCTCAGCCTCACCCACCCCACAGGGTGTCTGTTGTGGGAAGAGGAAAGGAAGGAGAATGTAAGCCGCTTTGAGCCTCCTTCAGGTAGAGAAAAGCAGCATATAAGAACCAACTCTTCTTCTTCTTTAACAATTGTGCAAAAAAGGAACCTTTATTTGGAGGGGATTACCCATTTTTATGACATTTCATTCCTTCCATTTGTCCCAAAAAAAATGATATGATTTAGAATCTGAATCTGTAGGGTTAGAGATTACAGAGATCTTCTCTGGAACCATCAGATCCCAAATCTTAACCTTCCACAGTATTAAAGATGGAGGTTTACTGGTAGGACCATCTCCTCCCTTAAGCCTTCCAAAGGAGCTTAAGATCAAGTCAGCATAACCTGCTCAAGATCCCCGGCCCCAAGGATGACCAGCTGGGCTCTACCAGCCTGGAGAAGGCTCTCCTTGGAGAAATCAGGGCTCTGCAAGACTTCAGACAGTTCTGCAGGGCCTGTAAGAGAGCTGTTCCACCAGGCCTTATGGTTGAGGCCAGGAATGACACTGAATTCCTGGCCTCTGTGCCCAAAATGTCAGTCAAGTCTTTACCATATTTAACATCTGCACCACCCCTCCTAAAAAGCAGAGGCATCACGCTGCCAACGAAAGTGTGTCTAGTCAAAGCTATGTTATTCCCAGTTGCAATGTATGGCTGCAAAAGTTGGACCATAAGGAAGGCCGAGCGTCAAAGAATTGAGGCTTTTGAACTCTGGTGCCGGAGAAGACTCTTGCGGGTCCCTTGGACTGCAAGGCGAACAAACCGGTCAGTCCTAGAGGAGATCAGCCCTGACTGCTCCTTAGAAGGCCAGATCCTGAAGATGAAACTCAAATACTTTGGCCACCTCATGAGAAGGAAGGACTCCCTGGAGAAGAGCCTAATGCTGGGAACGACCGAGGGCAAAAGAAGAAGGGGACGACAGAGAATGAGGTGGCTGGATGGAGTCCCTGAAGCAGTTGGTACAAACTTAAATGGACTCCGGGGAATGGTAGAGGACAGGAAGGCCTGGAGGATCATTGTCCATGGGGTCGCGATGGGTCGGACATGACTTCGCACATAACAACAACGCGTTAAAAAAAAATTAATTATTTTTGTTATTATTATTTGTTGTGATACACAAACAGGCCCTCACCAATAACGCTGAAATGAGCTTCAGCTTTGGGGTACCAATATCCTAAAGAGAAGGTTAATGCAGCAATAGCCATTTGGGATCTAGCTCTCACTTTACAGTAGAGATCTCATGAATCATCATAAATACTTTGCTCCAAAGCCCTTGAACGGCTGGGCACAGCCATCAGCCATGATAGAAAGTTCCCACCTGCTTACTTTTTTATCTTTTTTCTCATCAGACATTTGGGATCTTTCTACAGAAGTGATACAATTGTTGTGGAGGGAGATATTCTGTATGAACACGCCAATAGCTTCAGTGGTGTCGTAACTGTAATACCAAAGAAAAGAACCAGGGAAAGTATGAACCTGGCACTGAATGGATATTTGACTATTTAATCCAGAGAATCCAGACCCAGCTTGTTAAAAATTGATCCTGTGGGCTGGCCCTAAGTGAGAAATTCCATTAAAAATTCCATAAAATTTTGGAAGGGGGTTGGGCAGCCTGATATCACCAGTTCTCTGGAAGTGTGCAGTATAGAAGTTTAAACATGAATGAATGAATGAATGAATGAATGAATGAATGAATGAATGAATGAATGAATGAATGAATGAATGAATGAATGAGGGGCACCCAAGTGAACAAACGAGCCTCTTGTGGCGCAGAGTGGTAAGTCAGCAGACATGCAGTCTGAAGCTCTGCCCATTAGGCTGTGAGTTCAATCCCAGCAGCTGGCTCAAGGTTGACTCAACCTTCCATCCTTCCGAGGTCGGTAAAATGAGTACCCAGCTTGTTAGGGGGTAAAACGGAAATGACTGGGGAAGGGAATGGCAAACCACCCCGTATTGAGTCTGCCATGAAAACGCTGGAGGGCGTCACCCCAAGGGTCAGACATGACTCGGTGCTTGCACAGGGGATACCTTTACCTTTACCTAGGTGTGGATTATGTTGTATTTATTATATTTTAGGGTGATTTTATTGGAGATTTTATGTATATTGTAACCCGCCATGAGCCTTTGTGGGAGTGGCAGGCTAGAAATTTAATTAAATGATGATGATGATGATGATGATGATGATGATGATGATGATGATGATGTGTTTGGCCCCGCCTACGATAGCAACCATCTTGTGCTTGGCTCCGCCTCCTGCAGCAACCATTTTACAGCCGTTCCCACAGCCCTGTGTCCACACTCTGAAGCTGGTCACAAACTCACATATCCTATCTCTGTGTCAAAATATTGTAGTTCTGGGGCAGGACTTGAAGGCCGAACCGTCAAGCCCTATTTGATGTTTCAGAGCAATGGCATGACGCCATCCATTTCTGGAGAGCTGATAATATCAAACAGCTGCTGCGCTATTCATACTGGAGAGGAACTGAATCAGCTGAATTTTTGCCCATCCTGTACAGATTTCTATCTATTCAGAGCTGATTGACGCTATTGTTTCTCCCCCTCAAAGCAGCACCAGCTCTCCTTTGAAGGAGCTTTCATCCTCCTCTTCGTCTTCGGATCAACATTTAAAGTGCCGGGGACGTAGTCCTTCCGTGCTCAAGTATCTTAGCCATATCCGGGTGCCATATAGACATTAGGGGAGGGTATGCGGCTTGGGGAGAGCAGAAGCTTGCAGGCTCAACTCCTGGCATTGCAGGCAGAACACATGAAGCTACCAGATAACTTGCTGTGCCACAAGGGAGAAATGGCCTAGGCCCTTTGGCCACACATGTGATCCTGCGTCATCCGAATGATGCAAATGTGTGTAGGAATAGCTTTCCAATGAATAGCTGTGCTGCTAATGAAGAGGAGACAGTCATGTGTGGGCACTTCTTCAGAGCCTTTCCATGGCTCTCCAGGGTCTCAGGTAGAGATCTTTTGCCTCAGCTATTGCCTGGTCCTTTTCAATGGGGATACCAGGGATTGAACCGGGGACATGAGCAGGCAGTGTGATGCAGCAGTAAAAAAGGCGAATGCCATTTTGGGCTGTATCAACAGGGGCATCACATCAAATTCACAAGATGTCATAGTCCCATTGTATACGGCACTGGTCAGACCACACCTGGAGTACTGTGTGCAGTTCTGGAGGCCTCACTTCAAGAAGGACGTAGATAAAATTGAAAGGGTACAGAGGAGAGCGACGAAGATGATCTGGGGCCAAGGGACCAAGCCCTATGAAGATAGGTAGAGGGACTTGGGAATGTTCCGCCTGGAGAAAAGGAGGTTGAGAGGGGACATGATAGCCGTCTTTAAGTATTTGAAAGGTTGTCATTTGGAGGAGGGCAGGATGCTGTTCCCATTGGCTGCAGAGGAGAGGACACGCAGTAATGGGTTTAAACTACAAGTACAACGATATAGGCTAGATATCAGGGGGGGAAAATTTCACAGTCAGAGTAGTTCAGCAGTGGAATAGGCTGCCTAAGGAGGTGGTGAGCTCCCCTTCACTGGCAGTCTTCAAGCAAAGGTTGGATACACACTTTTCTTGGATGTTTTAGGATGCTCTGGGCTGATCCTGTGTTGAGCAGGGGGTTGGACTAGATCACCTGTGTGGCCCCTTCCCACTCTATGATTCTATGACCTTCTGCATGCCAAGCAGAGGCTCTGCCACTGAGCCATGCCCCGCTCCATGGCTCTCCAGAGTCTCAGTAAGAGATCTTTCCCATCACCTCCTGCCTGGTCCTTTTCACTGGAGATGCTGGGGATTGAACTGGGGACCTTCTGCATGCCAAGCAGAGGCTGTCCCACTAAGCCACAGTCCAGGCAATTGCCCAGAGGTCTCAGGTAGAGGTCTTTCACATAATCTGATCAGGACTAGTTCCCCTGACAAAAGGTGCACTTTTGAGGGTGGACCTTATGGTGCTATGAACCCCTGATGTCTCTCCCCTCTCCAAGCCCCACTGTCCCCAGCATCCACCCTTCAATCTCTGTGCTCTGCAAGCTCCACTATTTACTGTGGAGCACCTGATGCATTTCAAGGGATGTTTTAATTGGTTTTAATTAATGTTGAAATGGTGTTAATGTTTTAACTCTGTCATTATTACGTTGTTATCTATGCCGAGCTGGCTTGCCGGGAGGGGTGGCATATAAATCTAATAAATAAATAAATAAATAAATAAATAAATAAATAAATAGTGATTTCCCAACCCAGAGATGTCAACCTTAAGTATGACTCGGTAGCTAAAAAGGCAAATGGGATTTGGGGGCTGTATTAAAAGAAGTATAGTGTCCAGATCATGTGAGGTAATATTACCTCTGGTTTGGCCTCACTTGGAGTACTGTGTTACGTTTTGGGCACTCCAGTTGAAGAGGGATGTAGACAAACTGGAGCATGTCCAGAGGACGGCAACAAAGATGGTGAGAGGTTTGGGGACCAAGACGTATGAAGAAAGGTTGAGAGGGAACTGTTTAGCTTGGAGAGGAGACGATTAAGAGGTGATATGATAACCATCTTCAAATATTTGAAGGGCTGTCATTGAGAAGATGGAGCAGAGTTGTTCTCTCTTGCCTCAGAGGGTCAGACCAGAACCAATGGGATGAAATTAATTCAAAAGATTTTTTGGCTAAACATCCAGAAGTAGTTCCTGACAGTTAGATCGGTTCCTCAGTGGAACAGGCTTCCTTGGGAGGTGGTGGGCTCTTCTTCTTTGGAAGTTTTTTTAGCAGAGGCTAGATAGTCATATGACAGAATTGCAGATTTCATGAACTTAGGCAGATGGTGAGCGGGTGGGCAGGATGGGATGTGCCAGTGGTTGTCTCTTGTGGCCCTTCCTTGCATACCCAGGGAATTGCTGCTCACCACTGTGGGATGGTAGGTGAACTTCCTCCAGGTAAGGCTGGATTCTGGATATTTGGGGTGGAGGATTACTTGGGTATGAAATTGGGGCCGCTGTGGGTGGGCAGGTAGTTGTGAGTCCCTGCATTGTGCAGGAGGTTGGACGAGATGACCCTGGAAGTCCCTTCCAACTCTGTTCCATGGCTCTGAATGAAGTTCAAAAAAAGACAGGTGTTTAAAGTGAATGCTTCAACCCTTTGCCCGTCGGTGCTTTCTGATGCCATCTCATCCTCTACTAGACAACTGATCAGTAGGAGGTAAACAGACACTGTGACGCACAGACTTCGTAGGACACGGCAAGAAACCTTCTGTTAAGACTTGTAGAGAAACCTCTCTTCTGTGTTAATTAGTCGGGTGTCACCGCCATCCCTACCACCCCGAAAAACAGGAAGAGAGCTCCTTCAAGATTCCCAAGACCTCCCGTTTCTGTTTCAGCTTTGCAGGTGCCAAATTATAAGGACATCCAGCTTGCTGTTCCGCAGGAGCATGCCAAGTTTGCTGAGATGTCCTGATCTTCTTGCGTTTGTGGGTTGTTGTTCTGAGGTCACGGATCCTGCTGCTTTTCCCTGAAGGCCTCCCTGAAGGGAGATGCGAGTCCTTCCAAAATGTGAAGGCCTCACAGGTGAAGTTGAATAGAACTGATCTGGAGAAGGACATCTCCGAGCGTTTGATTCCAACCAGGTGTTTTGTGAAGCCCCAGCAGCCCGCCGAATGGCTTCCCAACAGCCTGTGTAAGCGCCCCGTGATGTTCTGAGCTGACTTTTCAAATTGGCTGGCATTTGCAATTGCTGCTCCGCCATATGCCGTCCTTGATCTGCTCCCGCGTCTCAGCACGCAGGCCAAATGCTGCTACGTATGTAGCAGCTACTGAAAATCACTTCCTAGTTAACCTGCGGAATCGAAATCAGACAAGTCTTTTTTTCTTTTTGTGAATTGGCATTCCCTCTTCAACCTATGAGCCTCTTGTGGCGCAGAGTGCTAAGCGGTAGAAATGCAGTCTGAAGCTCTGCCCATGAGGCTGGGAGTTTGATCCCAGCAGCTGGCTCAAGGTTGACTCAGCCTTCCATCCTTCCGAGGTCGGTAAAATGAGGACCCAGCTTGCTGCTAGGGGGTAAAGGGTAATGACTGGGGAAGGCACTGGCAAACCACCCCGTATTGAGTCTGCCATGAAAACGCTGGCGGGCGTCACCCCAAGGGTCAGACATGACTCGGTGCTTGCACAGAGGATACCTTGACCTTTACCTTTACCTTCAACCTAGGAGTGCTATGAAGTCCATCCAAAATGGCAAACTTCCCTCAGGACACTTGTACCCCTCAAACCACATTTCCCAAGAGATTCCCAGATGCCAGATATGCTCGACAGACAAGCTTCTCCTGGTGGTCTCCTCCATGCTCCTGGGATATTCTCTTTGGTAACAGCCATTCTCTGTGCATGGGCCATTCCAGCCCTATGGTGTAGTGGTGAGGAGCAGAGAACCAATTGGATTCCCCTCTCTGCTTCTACATTGAATGATCCTATGCCAGTCTCAGTTCTCTCAGAACTGTCTCAGTCCCACTTGGGATTCAAACCTGGTTCTCCCCGGCTCAGCCAGACACTCTAATCCAGGGGTAGTCAAACTGCGGCCCTCCAGATGTCCATGGACTACAATTCCCATGAGCCCCTGCCAGCTAACGCTTGCATGAATTGTAGTACATGGACATCTGGAGGACCACAGTTTGACTACCCCTGCTCTAATCATTACACCGTAAGGCTCTCAGAAGTGCCTGCGGTTATCTCAGCTGCTTGACAGCTCGGTGCTTATGGGGGAGGGCAACTGTTCTGGTGTTGATCCCAGTGTGCACATTGGTCCACTTGCCAGAACCCAAGGCTTCCAAAAGCATGGGATGAAATGGAGCCAGTTGCTGCCATGACAATCCTCCAGTGTCCACAAGTCCCCATCATCTTTTGGTTTGATAATCGCAGGAATAATTTGAGTGGGAGGCCGGAATCTCTAATGACAGGAATTATGTGGGTTGTTCTGGCATAAATAGGGATCCCTGGCTAGCACCCTGAGATGTCTGAGGGAAGTTCACTCAATGTAGACACTCGTTGATTGTGTAATGGGGAGAGCTGAGGGGGATTTTCATATTTCAGAGCAGCTTCTTTTCCCTAGGCTAAAAGGGGTGCATTTGCCAGGATCTCCTACTGTTGGTGGTGTAAAGGGAATGTTTTCCATGAACACACAGGAAGACTATAGATTTCCCAGTGATTATAACCAGAGAGTTTCCAAATCAGGGCAAATTCAAATCTGGGCCCATAACCCAGTTTTCCATCTTCTCCTATATAACCCTCCTGATGCCTTAAACAGCTGACTCTCCCTATCCTTTGCTAAAGACCTGGTACACTTGAAGGGACACCAAGCATTATCTCCAACAGATGACTGAGAAACTTCCCAGCCATGGGAGGCAGATTTCTCGTCCTCAGGCCATACAGCTGTCAACTGATTGGTTCTTCTTACAATATAATGGTGGGCAAAAAAATATCTTCTATACTACTTCTGGATTCATAAAAGTCCTCACTGTCTCACACAAGTTGACAGACTTCATACAGTGAGTCCAGAATTTGCATGCTTTTCTCTAGCACATTTTGGAGACTTCTTGACTGTTTGAAAATCGCAGATATGTCTGGGAGATGCCAACTCATTTGGTCATATCTGTGTATCCATCAATCAATCCATTGTTGAATGTTAGTGGATTGGAGGCTGGGAAAAGGATCAGGGGAAGGCGTTCTGCAGGCAAGGTACCACACCAAAAAAGGCCCTGTCATGAATTCTGGGCAACCCAGTTCCAGGTGGTGGCTGGACATCTCCCATAATTACAAACTGATCTCCCCACTGCGGGGAAAGGTTCCCCTGGATAAAATGGAGATTTCTAGGCCCTACGTGGAGGCTGGCAACCAAAACCCCAGATCTGATGTTTTAAAAACTGTACTGTGGAGTTTGGCCCTGAGCAGGCCCATTTAGAACCAGGGAGGTCCCTGGGGTATCCTGATCATTCTCTCCAGGATCTTCAGGACCAGCAATTTTCACTGAGCTTAGAAAATTCACAGGTAGCCAATGACATTCTTTATATGCCAGCATGACAGGTTGCTTGAAATCCATGCTTAGTTGACATACCTTGACATTTTCAGAGGGTTTTCAAAGGCAGACCTATGCTGTCTGCATTGGGGGACCCGCCAGCTGTGCCACTCTGCCATTCCCATTTCTGTTTATCTTCTTCCTTTTCATTCCCCACCCCCACCCACCCCAGCCTTAACTGGAGCCAGGGATTGACTGTAGCAATTTGTCTTTTAGATTGCCTCATTTGTCTTTTGCCATTTTCAAACTTCTGTTCCTGCATCCTTCGTGCTTTGCTTGGCTGTTGTGACGTGGTGTCGCTTACTGTTTTGAATGTTCTTGCTCTGTGCGGGCAAGAGGCTATTCCTAGCAACGCTTCAAATGGTTTGCAAGACTTTTAATTGGTCTTGGTCAGCTTTTTCTCAACTCCTCTACCATTGAGAACCCCTAGAAACATTCTTCAGGTGTTGAGGAACCTCAGAAGTGGTGCGGTCATGCAGAACGTGATTGGGAAGCATGCCCACCTGGGGCCCCTTCCCCTACCCACCCCGTCCAGGCCCATCACTGGCCATTTTGGGAGTTGGGGGTGGTGAGTCAACATGACCATGTTTGATAGGATCATCTCAAAAGTGTTTAACAAATTCAAAAAAAAATTTAAAAATGAACTGCCACCCATTTGGGAAACCCTTTCAGGGCCATCAAGAAATCCCAGGATTTCATGAAACCCTGGTTGAGAAAGCCTGGACTATCCTATGGCCTATATACACAATCTCTTTTTTGTCAGAGCCCTTTTAGGAGTACATATCAGGTTCCAAGTCTCCCTGCAGTAGGCTGGCTGCTTGAGCTAAAAAAGGCCTAAGCTAAGAGTGAACCTACTATACTTGTCGTAATTTGCCTTCTATATACATGAGACAGATTAATGAAAGCCTGATTGAGAAAGCCTGGACTATACTGTTGCCTATATACTCAACCTTCTTTTGGCCACAGACCTTTTCTGAGCTCATCTCAGGTTCCAGGTCCGCCTGCAGTCGGCTGGTTGCTTGCACAAAGAGCTAGGCTAAAAAAGGCCTAAGCTAAAGGTGAACATACTATACTCAATGTATCTTGCCCTACATCAGATTTCTGTGGAGTCTTGATGCTCAGAAGGTCATCCCTCAAAAAACCTGGACCTCTAAAGGGCTATTGGACTGGGATCTGGCTTCCTGTAGCCCTGGGTGGGCTGGCAGAGGCAGTGCCCTGCCTGCTCAGCACCCACCCACTAGGCCCGCGGTTGTGGCAGCGGTGAGCAGCGGCTGTGGGAATTGGTGGCAGAGGCGGCCGGTCTGGGCAGCTATGGTGGTAGTGCTGGTGTGCATGCAGATGCGAGGAGGTACCAATGAGTGCAGAGAGCAGAGGGCGCCCCCCATGGCTGCCAAAAGCAGGTGCTGCAAGGTGACAGCTACTGCTACTGCTGCACAAACTTCATGGTCGTCCATTGAGTCTCCATGCCCTGGCCTGGCCTGGCTCACATCCTGCTCATCCTCTATCTTTGAGAGAGCCATTTGACCACTCCAGTGGACATTGGCAGCAGGGCTCACCCACCCTTTTGGAGGGAGGGGGGAAATAGCCATCTGACAGGAATGCTGGTTCTGTGAACATTGGAGAGACAATCCTAAAGCTATCCAGTGGCTTAATTAAGTATAAGAAGATAAAAAGTCTCTTATGTAATTTATTTAGACTTTGACTCTGCCAAAACGGTCTCTAGATTCATTTGTTTTCCGTTTTCAGTCTGGCTTTCGTCAGTGGCAATGAGTCCGTCCTTGTTAATGTTTGAATATAATGAGGCAAATGCTCTTGTATAATGGAGAGTCAAGGCTGTGACTTTTCGTGCAGCGGTTCTGTGAACATTGGCAAATTGTGAGTTGGTGGGCAGAAGGGACTGCATTGGTGCTTGGCTCTTGTGGCCTTTCCTTGCACGCCCAGGGAAATGCCAACGGCCAGGTTGAGATCAAAAGGCGATTCCCCCCCCCCCGAACTGGCAAGAGATTCTGGATTTGGGGGGGGGTGTCATCTGGACATGGAATTGGGGTCACTGTGCATGGTCAGGTAGTTTTGAATTTTCTGTATTCTGCATGGGGTTGGACTAGATGACTCTGGAGGCCCCTTCCATCTCTATGATTCTATTCTTCTACAGGGCTTGTTCCCCGGGGGAGTGGAGGTGGGGTGTGCCGGGTGATTCAGCAGACAAGCATTCACCCCCAGGTTACTTTCCTTTAAAAAGAAATCCCCCTCCCCTCGGTAAAAAATTTCAGGCTACGGGGCTGAGCTGTTCTCTCGCACACTGACTCAGCTACCCTCAATGGAGAATATCCTCCATTGTACCCAGTACCCTCAGCCCTCCGGGGTTCTCTGTTTAGTTTGTTTTGCTCTTGTACAGCACAGCAAAAGCTCGGAGTACGACGATCCCACAGTGAAACATCTGTCTCTGTTCCTTAACGGTTGAAAGAAGTGGTCCGATTAACATTTTATTCTGGAGACAGCAATTTGATAGCACAGGTCTGATTAGGAAATTTACATCTCACGCCCAAATTCCCTTTGCTTGCACATCTGTGGGCAACTCTGTTGGAAACGCATCTTTCGGAACGCTGACGTCTGACTTTCCTGACCGACTTTCTGCTGTCTCTTCCTACTGAAAACATATTCGTCTTTTTAAAAAACCACCAGGCAGAATCCATCTCCCTGAAAGGCTATTGAATCATCGGGAAGATTGGCTTTCGGCGGGGATTGGCATTCAAATTAGGGTGTTTTTGCAGGGGGCTGAAATAGGACCCAGAGGTCCCTCTTGTTGGCCATCTTTTCCCGTTCTAGAAAAGCTGGTTTGTCAATATGAGGTTTCCTAAATGATGGATGTGGTGCAGAAGCACGACTAGATCCAGCTTGGTGTAGTGGTTAGGAGTGTGGTCTTCTAATCTGGCGAGCCGAGTTTGATTCCGCACTCTTCCCTACATGCAGCCAGCTGGGTGACCTTGGGCTCACCACAGCACTGATAAAGCTGTTCTGACCGAGCAGGAATATCAGGGCTCTCTCAGCCTCACCTACCTCACAGGGTGTCTGTTGTGGGGAGAGGAAAGGGGAGGAGAATGTAAGCCATTCTTCGGGTAGAGGAAAGCGGCATATAAGTACCAATTCTTCTTCTTCAGTAATATCAGGGCTCTTTCAGCCTCACCCACCTCGCAGGCTGTCTGTTTTGGGGAGAGGAAGGGAAGGCAATTGTAAGCCACTTTGAGACTCCTTCTGGTAGAAAAAGCGGCATAAAAGAACCAACTCTTCTTCTTCTTCTTCTTCTAGATCTGGGGTAGTCAACCTGTGGTCCGCCAGATGTTCATGGACTACAATTCCCATGAGCCCCTGCCAGCAAATGCTCATGGGAATTGTAGTCCATGAACATCTGGAGGACCACAGGTTGACTCTAGATGATCCATCACTTTCACAGATTCATGTTTCATGATTCATGTTTCATGTGTTTAATATACGAATGTGTACGGTCAAGAACATAGAGAAGTGTAGGGTTGGTAGGGTGTACCAGTGGGAGGTGGCTGGACAGATCCTTCTCCTGGATTCTTGAGGCTGATCCTGCCTTGAGCAGGGGGTGGGACTAGATGGCCTCCATGGCCCCTTCCCACTCTATGATTCTATGATTCTATGAACAAGGGGAAAAATAATTAGCTTCAGTCCAAATAAATAATAGCAAAAACAACTGGTACACTCAACAGGACATTTGTGGGACAATATGGTGATGGTCAATATTGTGATGGTAGCTATGGAATAGCTACCCTCATTCTCTTCTAACTCATCTTGATTTGAAAGCTCAGTAGATCATTTCCCACTCCTAGCATCCAAACACAGCCACAGGTGGATGCTGTGACACAGTTTACTAATCATAGAATCATAGAACCATAGAGTTGGAAGGGGCCATACAGGCCATCTAGTCCAACCCCCTGCTCAACGCAGGATTAGCCCAAAGCATCCTAAAGCATCCAAGAAAAGTGTGTATCCAACCTTTGCTTGAAGACTGCCAGTGAAGACTGGATTAACGTAACACGATTAACTTTTGCTTTTATATTCCTACTGTTATGATGGTCAGTTCTTCGTCTGACGAAGAGTCCTTGCACTCGAAAGCTCACGCCTTGAATAAGTCTTTGTTGGTCTTAAAGGTGCTACTGGACTCTGATTTTATTGTGCTACTTCGGACCAACATGACTACCCATTTGAATCTATCCTTATTTGAAGGTGTGTTATGATGCTTACCTTTGCTTAGTTGTAGATCACAGAGCCTCTCCTTTTTGCTTGGTGTACAGCTAATGGACTTTCCTATCTGGGGCCTGACCAAAACACAGCTGGGACTTACCCATGCAGTTATTGACATGGTGGAGAGCAGGAGGCAGTGGATGCAAGAGGATCCAGTGTGCTTTCTCATGCAGCATGCCGTGTGGGAGGCGGGACAGGCGCAAGGCTATTTAAGCACCTCTTGCTCAAAGCTCACCCTTCTCTCAGCAGCCGAGCTTCTTCATTAGGCTCACCCACCCACCCTAAATGTTGTTCTTAGATGGTTAATGCTGGGTTAATGGTTTTATTACGGGATGTTGCCGAGTTGTAACGTCACAACTAGCGGAATGGGGCAAGGGGCAAGCCTGCTTTGGTGGTGGGAAGCAGGTTAGGGGCTCCTGACTCCACTTCATAGGGTGACTGCAAATTGGGCTGACCTCAGCTGGGGAAGGCAAACTGGATTGCGGGGCCTGATGGCCTGGGGTGGGCCAATTGAGGTTTACGCCTCCAGCTGCACCCCAGGTGGTACATCTCCCTGGAAACCCAACGGTGAAGGCCTGGGGTCAGCTAGGAAACAAAGTTGACTTACCAGAGTGCTGCTTGGGTGAAGGTTTTGTGTGGTCAGCTGACCACGTCATCCAGGTTCTCCCCTCCTCGCCTGGCCGACACTCTCTGTGTTAAAATCGTTACTAAAATTGTGGCCTGTTTTGAAAGTCGCAAGGGAGTGGCGGGATATAAATCTAATAATAATAATAATAATAATAATAATAATAATAATAATAATAACTGAGTACACGTCATTCCTGAGCCCTCATGCCCAACTTGAAACTCAATAGATTTTTAGTTACAAAAGCTTTTTCCAACCTCCTTCTAGAGAGCTGTCTTGAAAGAGTCGTCTTTCAGGATTCTCCCTATATATGAGTTTAGTTTTTGCTGGAAGGGTTCCTTTTTTTTTCTTTTTCTTTTGGGTACCTTGTTAGTAAATATTTTATGGAGCCATCTGCTAAATAATGCATTCCAAAGTCCCTGGTAAATGGATTTTGTTCCATCTTGCTGTAGTAATTTGGGTGATTTTTTTTTAATGATGTTTCGTTTCTCGCTGCGCATTCGGCTCCGGTTTAAATCCGCAGTCTTCGTGGGCCCAGGCAAGTCCTTTCTGCTATGTATGGCCCACACCTCTTTCTTGATTGCAATCTACAATTTGGGACAGCCGGGGAAAGGTAGCTCTTCTTCTTGGAGGGGGTATCTGGTGCCTATCTTTGTATCACTTCACATATCTAAGGAGATCCAGTCATGGAGGATAATTCTGTCAGACATATGTGGTTTGCTTGGTCCAATCATGGTTCTTTCAGAGCCCTCTCATCCCCACCTGCCTCACAAAGTGTCTGTTTTGGGGAGGGGAAGGCGATTGTCAGCTGCTTGGAGACATGTGAAACCTCCTAGGTACCCTTGGGCCAGTTCCAGTTCTCCCCAAACTCTCTCAGCCCCACCCGCTTCACAGTGTGTCTGTTGTAGGGAGAGAAAGGGAAGGGGGTTGCCAGTCACTTTGAAACCCATGAGGCCTGCTGGGTGACCTTGGGGCAGTCACAGTTTTCTCAGAACAATCTCAGTCCCACCCACCCACAAGGTGGGGAGAGGAAGGAAAGGCAATTATCAACCACACTGAGACACATAAAGCCTGCTGGGTGCTTTCAGGCCAGTTACAGTTCTCTCTGAACTCTCTGAGCCCTTCCTACCTCATAAGGTCCCTGTGGTGAGGGGAGGAAGGGAAGGTGATTGTAAGCCTCTTTGAGCCTCCTTCTGGTAGAGAAAAGTGGCATAAAAGAACCAACTCTTCTTCTTCTTCTTCTTCTTCTTCTTCTTCTTCTTCTTCTTCTTCTTCTTCTTCTTCTTCTTCTTCTTCTATATCAGGGGTAGTCAACCTGGGGTCCTCCAGAGGTTCATGGACTACAATTCTCATGAGCCCCTGCCAGTGTTTGCTGGCAGGGGCTCATGGGAATTGTAGTCCATGAACCTCTGGAGGACTTCAGGTTGACTACCCCTGTTCTAGATGATCCATCACTTTCGCAGATTCATGTGTCATGTGTTTCATACACAAATATGGAGTTCAAGCGTTCAAGGACATAGAGCTCTCTGAGTCCTTCCTACCTCATAAAGCCCCCGTGGTGAGGGGAGGAAAGGAAGGTGATAGTAAGCCGCTTGGACACTCCTTAAGATAGGGAAAACCAGTGTATAAAAGCCAACACTTCTTCTGAATAAAGAGAAACATTAAAATTCATATTCAAAGAAAGGCCAGGCTACTTGCTTGTCCTTTATTGAAATGCCTCCCTTCCCATTGCTTGTAAAAAAAGGCAGGCCCATAATCAGCAAGGGAATTGTTACCCCTGGACTTCAGAGGAAGCTGACTCTCTGAGCTGAAGTCTTCTGATGATATATTTCAAAGTCATTGTCTACAAGGAGCCTCTTGTGGCGCAGAGTGGTAAGGCAGCCGTCTGAAAGCTTTGCCCATGAGGCTGGGAGTTCAATCCCAGCAGCCGGCTCAAGGTGGACTCAGCCTTCCATCCTTCCGAGGTCGGTAAAATGAGAACCCAGCTTGCTGGGGGGTAAACGGTCATGACTGGGGAAGGCACTGGCAAACCACCCCGTATTGAGTCTGCCAAGAAAACGCTAGAGGGCGTCACCCCAAGGGTCAGACATGACTCGGTGCTTGCACAGGGGATATCTTTACCTTTTTAATTGTCTGCAATATTTTCCAGGGTGCCAGCAGCCCAGCCCGTCCCCCTCGTCTCAGCCCAAATGCCATTTGCGAAGCACTCCCGTCAAGTGACTCCAGATAGACCCGCGAAATTTTTTAATATTTCCGAGCTGATGAATCTGCAACGGAGTGAAGATAAGCTGTCACTTTTGATTGCACCCGTGTGGCTATTCGTCTCCCCGCCTCCTCTGCGGCGCGTTTTATTCCAAGAGTGAACAAAGCAAAGCCTTGCGTGAAAGGCGACAAATCTTGCTTATAAGGAGGAACGTTCGGTCTCGTTTTGAGACGGCGATCCTTGCCGGAGCGCTGCGTTTTCTCGGCCTCGTTAGAGGGGCGCAAAATGAGATTGCCAAGGCAACGTAAGGACGATGGGGTTGAAGGCCTGCACACAGTTGGCTTCAAGGAATCATCACGGAGGTCCGATTTGAAGGCACGACTAAGAAATGCTTTGTCGGTCGCATTTCATGATCTGTGGGCTATTGTCCGGCCACAGGGGTGGGAATCAATTGTTTACTTTCAGTCCTCTGCATTTGGCAAAATTGAGAGGGATGCCGAGAGCTGAAATGATTGTGGGGACACCGATGTGGGCTGGCCAGGATAGCACAGGCCACCCCCAGCCCCCTGAAAGAACAAGAGAGTCTAGATCAGTGGTTCTCAACCTAGCGGTACTGAGTACTGTGTGCAGTTCTGGAGGCCTCACTTCAAGAAGGACGTCGATAAAATTGAAAGGGTACAGAGGAGAGCGACGAAGATGATCTGGGGCCAAGGGACCAAGCCCTATGAAAATAGGTTGAGGGACTTGGGAATGTTCAGCCTGGAGAAAAGGAGGTTGAGAGGGGACATGATACGACATGCAGTAATGGGTTGAAACTTCAAGTACAACGATATAGGCTAGATATCAGGGGGGGAAATCACAGTCAGAGTAGTTCAGCAGTGGAATAGGCTGCCTAAGGAGGTGGTGAGCTCCCCCTCACTGGCAGTCTTCAAGCAAAGGTTGGATACACACTTTTCTTGGATGCTTTAGGATGCTTAGGGCTGATCCTGCGTTGAGCAGGGAGTTGGACTAGATGGCCTATATGGCCCCTTCCAACCCTATGATTCTGTGATTCTATGATTCTATGACCCTTTCACAGGGGTTGTAGCAGGGCGAGCAGCTTGGCCGGGGGGGGGAGCCATCTACACAACAGCCTTGCGGGGTAGATCAAGATAGAGCGTTCGTCTGTGTGGAGCAGCGGAAAAGAGCGAGATCAGCATGGTGGGACGAGAGGCAGAACTGAACTGAGAAATCCCAGAAAAAAAACAATTTATATACAATCCCGAACCATGGATCTTCATGCCATGGGTCAGTTTTGGCTTAATTTCTGTGAAAGAACCCTTGCATAATTTTATAGTTGGGGGTCACCACAACACGAGAAACTGTATTAAAGGGTCGTGGCATTAGGAAGGTGGAGAACCACTGGTCTAGATAGTATAAACGAAGAGGCTACTATTTCCACAAGGCTTGCTACAGAACAGTGGAAGTTGTGGGCAGAGTTTGGGTACGCAAAGGAACAAAGTACCAGACCGCTTAAAAAAACAAAATAGCTTTACTGCGAAAAAGAAGAAGAAGAGTGGTTTTTATACCCTGCTTTTTAGTGCCCAAAGGAGTCTCCGCGCAGCATAGAATTGCCTTCCCTTCCTCTCCCCACAGCAGACATCCTGTGAAATAAATTTTACTGCTCGGTCAGATCCGCATTATCAGGGCTGTGATGAGCCTAAGGTCATGTGAAGGAGTGCAGAATCAAGACTGTATTCATGAGGAATTCTTAGTCTAAGCAAGCTAAATACACATTTCTTCTGATGCCCCCTGCAGGACATTCTTTATGTGCTTTTGAATCATGCACACAACAGACCTTGCATATCCCAATAGAAACAAGGTGGAAATGTTGCTCAGATTCTCTCCCCCGCCGCTGACTGCTTTTGTTTCTGCTCTGCTTTTATGAGGTCACTGATTCCATGGCTGGAAACTTAGAATCCAATATTAGGTCAATACGCTGAGATAAAATGCACATCCGGCCATTGATTTACACCTCTCTTACAGATCTGGTTGTTGACTGCACAGTTTGGCTACGTAGAACCATAGAGTTGGAAGGGGCCATCCAGGCCATAGAGTCCCACCCCCTGCTCCGGGCAGAGGGGCTCTCAAAGGGGCTCTCAAAGTGGATGGTAGAACCCCAAGGGGTGGTGGAAGAATCCAGGGGAGGGGGTGATGAATTTGGGAGCAGAAGGGGGGGCAGCAGTCTAACTCTTCCTGGTGTGGCTGCATTTTCTTACCGATAGACGTTCCAAGGTGGCTTGCCATTGTTTGCGTAGTAGCACCCCTGGATGCCCATCGCATTGCTGATTAGGTCCAAGACTGTTTAGTTTCCTTAAGAAAAGGATAGCTTCAGAAGGAGGGCTGGATGGGATCCTATTCTTGCTGAGCTCCTTCCCCTACTCAGACTCTACCCCAGATATCCAGGAATTTCTTCTTCCTCTTCCAGCCAATGTAAATCGACCAACTGAAGAAGACCTTATTGAAACCGTGAAAGGAAAGCATTAGGTCAGGGGTAGTCAACCTGTGGTCCTCCAGATGTCCATGGACTACAATCCCCATGAGCCCCTGCCAGCAAATGCTGGCAGGGGCTCATGGGAATTGCAGTCCATGGACATCTGGAGGACCACAGCTTGACTGACCCTGCATTAGGTCATTGGACGGAGCTTTCCGAAAGACCTTGATCCTTCTCTAAGAATTCTCCGCAGAAACCTCAGGAGGATCCAGGCTGCCAAAACTCTCTCGGCATTATACCTGATCCCCAGGTGGGGGTCTGACCGGTGTGGTATACAGCTAGACCAGGCCTTCTTGAGATTTTGATATGATGCCTCTGATACCCCAAGACAGCCTCTTTAGCTTCCCTCCACAAAACCTCCTGATATTTCCCAACCTGGAGCTATTAACTCTTTCACCAGATGACAGAGATCAGTTCTATTTTGGAGAAGGGGCTCATTCTACCCTGCTGTGTTCCCCCCCTCCCCAGGAATTCCCCAGCCCAGAATTGGTAAGCCTAAGGAGAACTGAGACTGATCCAAAGCAAGATGGGAAGAGCTGCGGCAGCCTGATCTGCAGCACACACATTTCTAGTTTACAGTTCTGTCTCTCTTTCCCAATTTCTTTCCTTAGCCTTATTGTCGTCATTTCTCCCCCCCCCCCATCCTTTTCACAGGCCTCCGTTAACATTTAATGTTCACTTGTTACAACTTTTGAAAAATGCAGCACAGATGTGTGTGGGGATAATTGCTTCGCGGGGCTTTACTTCTATCTCCGGGAATTTTTTAAAAAAAGGGATCTGAGTGGGCTCCCTCCTCCTGCCTTCTTCCTTCGCTCAGATGTCTCTTCCAAACCGGCTTCTTGTGTCGAGCCTGCGTTTAATTCAGAGCTTAAAAGCTCAGTCACAGTTGTGAAAGTTGTACAGAGGGTTGCGAGTCATCGGTGTTGGGCCCCTTGAACGAGGAGAGTTGGTTTTGAAGCCCCGCTTTTCCCTACCCAAAGGTGTCTCAAAGCGGCTGACCATCATTTTCCCCTCCTCTCCCCACAACAAGCACCCTAGGAGGTAGGTGAGGCTGAGAGAGCGCTGACAGAAGAGCTCTGTGAGAACAGCTCTAATGGGGCTGGGACTAGCCCAAGGTCACTCAGCTGGCTGCATGTGCAGCATGAGTGGGATATCAAACCCTGTTTGCCAGTTTAAACACTGCTCTTAACTGCTATGCCCAGATGGCCCTCTGTTGATCATGCAGTAATAGACTATGCGCTGGATTGGGTCCTAGCAGTCAAGAAAGTGGCCCGAGGAAGGAGAGAAGTCAATACGGGGTTCGACATTTCGGGAGATTTAGCAGTCGTGCATTTAGAGGGGAGAATTGAGGGAAATATTTCACCAAGACTCTGTGGTATACCATAGAGTTTGCCTTCTTTTGATGTACCAAAGAGGTTGGTGGAAGGGAAGCTATTTGCAAGTATGGGAATAGTTTCCTTATAGTCGTCAGTCTCCAGCTAGCACCTGGACATCTCCTGCTATTACAATTGATTTCCAGATGACCAAGTTCAGTTCCTGTGCTGTCCTGCCGGGCCACACCTACTTGGCCGGGAAAAGCAGCATATAAGAACCAACTCTTCTTCTTCTTCTTCTTCTTCTTCTTCTTCTTCTTCTTCTTCTTCTTCTTCTTCTTCTTCTTCTTCTTCTTCTTCTTCTTCTTCTTCTTCTTCTTCTTCTCCTTCTCCTTCTCCTTCTCCTTCTCCTTCTCCTTCTCCTTCTTCTTCTTCATGTCAACACTTCTCCCCGTCCTCCAAATTCACTCAAGAATCTCACCACATTGCTAGCTGTTTTCAAGGACTTGGCTTTAAAACGTTGACAATGAAACGGTAGCTCTTCATTTCTGCAAAGGCCAGAAGCACGCTCGGCGATGATGCCTTAACACGATTTAAGCATTCTAGGGTTGTTGCGCATTCATCAACCGGATGGCTCCACATTATGCGTCGCTTCATTGCCATAACAAATCATCGAAGGCTGATGAAGACCAAACAAAGGAACGTAGGCACATGGTGAATGCATTACCTTAATGGATGTCTGTCAGAAGAGATCATGTCGCTGATAATTTTTAGACTATTGCACAAGAACGTTTGCGGCACCGAAGGAAACCTTTTCAGCGCGGGCTGGGTCTCTTAAAAATATTATAAATTACGGGAAACTGGCTATTAATGTTCCTTTGCGTCTGAAAGGATCCGTCTTTCTTGAGTGCTGAGTTTCTCAAACCTTTGCCATCTTCTTTGTACGCAGAAAACCGCCGATTTGACCTTTTCCGTAATATTTAGTAGCCATTGGTAGACTTATCGTCCCATGAATCTTATCGAAACCCCCTTTTCGAGATGTCTGTTCCTGTGGCCATCTCTACAACCTCTGAAAGCGAATTCCATATTTCAGTCTCTATGTAAATTGGTATTTCCTTTCATCCGTCGTGAACCTACTGCCCATCAGCTTCATTTGGATGCCCTCGAGTGCTGGTATTTTGGGAGAGGCAGAATAAGCTCTCTTTGACAAATCTCTCCACCTCTCTATAAACCTCTCTCATGCTCCCCTTTAGCTGACTATTTTCTAAACTGAAGTCCCAGATTCCTCACAGGGGAGGGGATCCAGCATTTCTGCCCTTCCCTTGAAGCCTCTGTGGTCCCAGAGCCTCCGTGAGTTGCCTTATTTAGCTATTTCGGTTATTTGTAATCCCCCTTTCTTGCTGAGGTTCAAGGTGGATTACATCAGGGGTAGTCAACCTGTGGTCCTCCAGATGTCCATGGACTACAATTCCCATGAGCCCCTGCCAGCGTTTGCTGGCAGGGGCTCATGAGAATTGTAGTCCATGGACATCTGGAGGACCACAGGTTGACTACCCCTGGATTACATCATTTAAATCAAGTACAATCAACACCCAATGCACAGTACTATGGCGTTTGGACTTCAGACAGGTGGAAGCAAATAAAAATCTCCAGAAACAAAGCATGAGCCTGTGAGCGCAATACATTAAGTCATGGGGGAAATGCGGTTGGCTTTGTTATGACTCGCTGCATCGTTTCTGGTGAAAACAGGAAGTGATGTCATAATGTTGAGGGCCTTGCACTCTCAGTTGCCCAAAACTCTGTGGTTTAACCAAAGAGTTTTGGCAAATCCTAGAGCGTACCCCCTTGTCATTATGTCACTTCTCATCTGTGGCTTTAAGTGACCCCATGTGGTAGTGACATGCTGATTTTCTTCCCTTCACCCCAAATCCTCCCTGGGGGGGGGTACCAGGTTGATGGCTGGCCTCTCCAGTTCCCAATATTTGCCTCCTGAGATGTTTTAACTTGAGAATTTGGTGCTGGGCCCCAGTCCTTCCCTAGAGTAGACAATACTGAGTATTTCGTTAACAAGCAGGCATATTTTTTAAATGTTAGGGTCGTTTCCCCCTGTGCTGAACCTATGCTGATATTTTTCCTCAAGAAAACCTGTAGCTCTAAATTTAACTCTTCTGCCCTTCTCGCTGATTTGCAAAGGTTATGCTGACAGTTCTTTTAATTTCCTCTCTCTCCCCTGGTTAAGTTTTAAAAGATTGATGTCACCTTAGCATGAGAAGGAAACGAAATGGAGTACATTCACCTGCCTTTCCGATTCTTCTGGGGATAACAAGATTTAACTCCTCCTTAGTGGCATCTGCGTGTTTGTTTGCCTCATCGTATGCATTTTGGTACCAGCAGTTGCTGGCAGGGGCTCATGGGAATTGTAGTCCATGGACATCTGGAAGACCACAGGTTGACTACCCCTGCCTTAGCCCTTGGGTCTCTGGAAAACCAGATAATAAGGCACAGAGCTCATGACACCATTATGATGAATCCAAAGGTATATTTGTAAAATGGTCTGGCACAGGGGTGGTCAAAGTGTGACTCGACTACAATTACCCTGAGTCCCTGCCAGCATGACAGGGACTCATGGTAATTGTAGTCAGTCGACATCTGGGGAGTCTAGCAGTTCGGTGCCAAAAGGGAGGCCAGTGGGGAATGCTAGAAATTAATTAAATAGGTAAATAAAACAGAGGAAAGAGTACTCAAGGAAATAGGGGCAGACGGGAGGGAGAAAAGAGACAGAGAGAGAATCAGGTTATGGGCTGATGCGCACACTTGAACAAGAGGTTTCTTACATTGGAGGGAGACAGCTTCATGTTTAGCTGAGCGGAATGTCATGTATGCAAAGAACCATCTTATTAAAAAGCCTCTTTGGCTGGAAGAAGCTTCCGTATAAGCAAGGGACTATTAGCTTGCTCCAGTAAGAACTTATCAGCTAGCTGCTGCACACACTGCTGACCAAAGGCAGAGGAGGCAACTGGGAAGAGAGAGATGAAAAACACACAAATCAGAGCATTGGTCCATGAAGAAGACTATTGTCCACTCGGTTTGCCAGTAGCTCTCCAGGGGCCTCGGGTCGTGGCATTTCACTGCAACAATTACCCCGAGGCTGTTTGCTGGAGATGCCAAGGTTTGAACCTGCGGCTTTCTGGGGGCAATGCAAGTGCTTTGTCCCTGAGCTGTCCCTCCTGTAGCCAATGGGATACAAATGCCTGTGGTTTGGTAGCAGAGCACCAGCTTTGCATGCAGTTGATTCCAGGTTCTCTCCCCGGGATCTCCATTTGAAGGATCTGGCAGCAGGGGATGTGAAAAATCTCACTGTCCGAGATCCTGGAGAGCCACTGCCAGTCTGTCATGTGGCCCCGTACTACATAACGAGGTTCTTAGGTAGATGACGAAGACGATCTGGGGCCAAGGGACCAAGCCCTATGAAGATAGGTTGAGGGACTTGGGAATGTTCAGCCTGGAGAAAAGGAGGTTGAGAGGGGACATGATAGCCCTCTTTAAGTATTTGAAAGGTTGTCACTTGGAGGAGGGCAGGATGCTGTTTCTGTTGGCTGCAGAGGAGAGGACAAGCAGTAATGGGTTTAAACTTCAAGTACAACGATATAGGCTAGATATCAGGGGAAAAAATTTCACAGTCCGAGTAGTTCAGCAGTGGAATAGGCTGCCTAAGGAGGTGGTGAGCTCCCCCTCACTGGCAGTCTTCAAGCAAAGGTTGGATACACACTTTTCTTGGATGCTTTAGGATGCTCTGGGCTGATCCTGCGTTGAGCAGGGGGTTGGACTAGCTGGCCTGTATGGCCCCTTCCAACTCTATGATTCTGTGATTCTATGATTCTAGGTAAAGCAAACCAAGGTCCCGGAAGCCACCAGGCTCTACTCCTGCTTCCCTGTTTCCCACACACCCACCCCCTCCCCCCTCCTGGCTTGCAGCACAAACACCCACTGTAATTTGCTCCTAGACAATGGAAAGTATCCTTCACAATGCTTGGCACATTATGGCTCTTGAGAGTAGTTCTGGCAGCTTTTAAGCCACTAGCTGTAAAAATGTAGGTTTTGCATCCTTCTAGCTGTCCTGTGAAGATAAAAGCCCTTCTGCCGTGGGAATAGCGTATGATGGGGGAAAGGTGCCTTAGTGGGGGACGGGGGTTACCTTTCTGCATCCGAACACTCGCCAAGCCAGTTAGCAAGAGAATCTCTCATGATCCCTGCAGATCTACCGTCTTGGGCACAATAAACGGCTTTGAATCCTTTTGTACGAAGAATGCCTTAGTTGTCTTGCCTCCTGCGTGAGAGTAGCCTTGGATCGTGACACAGTCTGAGTGAATGATGCTGACTTTGTTGGACCAAGTCTTCTTCAGTGAAAGGACCTCACGTATCAAGATTTGGGGAAGAACGTTCTCTGCTTGAGATGCTGGAGGGACAATGCAGAACTAGATGGATGGGGCCTGCTCTAAGGCACTTTACTATGTTTTCCTTACGGCCATATGCAAATACAGTTTAAGCAAATAAAAAGGTAAAGGTATCCCCTGTGCAAGCACCGGGTCATGTCTGGCCCTCGGGGTGACGCCCTCCAGCGTTTTCATGGCAGACTCAATACGGGGTGGTTTGCCAGTGCCTTCCCCAGTCATTGCCGTTTACCCCCCAGCAAGCTGGGTACTCATTTTACTGACCTCGGAAGGATGGAAGGCTGAGTCGACCTTGAGCCGGCTGCTGGGATTGAACTCCCAGCCTCATGGGCAGAGCTTCAGACAGCATGTCAGCTGCCTTACCACCCTGCACCACAAGTGGCTCGATTGTAGGAGTGGCCAAATTGTATCTTTCCAGATGTCTGTGGACTATAATTCCCATGAATCCCTGCTGGCCAGATGCTGCTGGCAGGGGCTCCTGGGAATTGTAGTCCATGGACATCTGGAGGGCCACAGTTTGACTACCCCTGGGCTAGATAGTCATCTGACAGAAATGCTGATTCTGGGAACTCAGGCAGATGGTGAGTGGGTGGGAAGAAAGGATTAATTAATCAATTAATTAATTATATTTATATATACCTCCCCGGAGGTTCAGGGTGATTTACACAGAACATAGAAACTATACAAGAAACAATCCATAACACAGAAATAACCAGAACATTAATGCTACTAACGGATCAATGTAACAGTTCAAACAGTACGACTCATTGTTAAGGGGGTTGGACTAGATGACCCCGCAGATCCCTTCCGACTCTATGGGAAACATGGCTGTGTACACACCCACCCAGGGCCCCTCTCCTTCCCTTCCCACTCCTGATTGGCTGTGGGGTGGGAGGTCAGGTCAACATGACCATATACGGTCAGATCACCAGGTAAATGTTTAACCGATTTGAAAAAATATATAATAACATAAAGGTAAAGGTAAAGGTATCCCCTGTGCAAGCACCGGGTCATGTCTGACCCTTGGGGTGACGCCCTCTAGCGTTTTCATGGCAGACTCAATACGGGGTGGTTTGCCAGTGCCTTCCCCAGTCATTACCGTTTACCCCCCAGCAAGCTGGGTCCTCATTTTACCGACCTCGGAAGGATGGAAGGCGGAGTCGACCTTGAGCCGGCTGCTGGGATTGAACTCCCAGCCTCATGGGCAGAGCCTTCAGACTGCATGTCTGCTGCCTTACCACTCTGCGCCACAAGAGGCTCGATATAAAAACATAGCTCCCCCCTATTTCGGAAACACTTCCAGGGCTGTCATGAGACCCCAGGATTTCACAAACCCCTGGTTGCGATGGATCATTAGGTCTCTTAAATGTTGCCATTCTCAGAGTCTGCCGACCACGTTCCATTGGAGGGTACAGATTGGGTAGATTAATTTAATGTGAAACATCTCCGCTCCAGTAGCGATATGCAGGCATGCCCTCGATAGGGCTTTGTAGAACTGGAATCGAAGGCACATGACACATTTGCTCACAATCTGCAGTGGCTCTCAGTTGACATTTTCTGTGTCCTTCGGTGGATCACATCCCGGCTTAGCGCTCTGGCACACATCTGAATCACTGCTAATTTCAAGCTGCTACCAAGAAATGTCAGGAAGGGAAGAAATCTGGATGGTAATGGTTGTTTTCTTTTTGGCAGCGTTTCCCCCCCTCGGCGTCACGTAAATGGAGATGCCTGTTTCCCCCAAGATACGAGTGTGTCTAGATTGCAGCTTTATGGATTTGTTGAGAAATTTGCTAAGCAAAATAGGAAAGCCCCGATCACTTAAACATACAAAGCAGGAAAGCAGAAGAAGCCACGCGCTGTGTACTCAATGAAGAAGGGGAGTATTTAGATTTCATAGAATCATAGAGTTGGAAGGTACCTCCTGGGTCATCTAGTCCAACCCCCTGCACTATGCAGGACACTCACATCCCAATCGCTCATCCACTGTCACCTGCCACCCCCTTGAGCCTTCACAGAATCAGCCTCTCCATCAGATGGCTCTCCAGCCTCTGTTTAAAAATCTCCAAAGATGGAGAGCCCACCACCTCCCGAGGAAGCCTGTTCCACTGAGGAACCGCTCTGTCAGGAACTTCTTCCGGATGTTTAGACGGAATTTCTTTTCAATTAATTTCATCCCACTGGTTCTGGTCTGTCCCTCTGGCGCAAGAGAAAACAACTCTGCTTCATCCATTTCGGCGACTTTACCAAAAAAGGTTTTTTATCAGAAAGGAGCATGAGGTTGTTTCCAAGCATTTAGAAAGACAGCGTGGTGTAGTGGTTAATGGAAGCCTCTAATCTGAAGAACTGAGTTGATTCCCCGCTCCTCCCCATGTAGTCAGTTGGGTGACCTTGGGCCAGTCACAGTTCTCTTAGAGCTGTTCTCACTGAGCAGTTCTGTCAGAGCTCTCTCAGCCGCACCTGCCTCACAGGATGTCTTTTGTGGGGAGATGAAGGGAAAAGTGATGGTAAGCTGCTTTGGGACTCCTTTGGGTAGTAAAAGTGGGGTATAAAACCCCAGATCCTCTTCTTCGTTTACCAGGTGAGACCCAAACTCCACAAGATGAGGCTATTCAGATTGTATCCGATGGCTGCCAGATTTATCACTGGGGGACTTACTGTGAGACTGCAGTCGAATTCTTTCAATAAGCAGATGTCATGGAAAGAAAATCCCTTCATTGAAAAGTAAAACGAACTATACATCTCAAAATCCTTGCTAAGACTGATTCCCCATGGTCCTGACTGTCTCCGTATCAAGCTGTTCCGCTCAAGACTTATCCTCAAAAGTCCTCTCTCACACGTCTCACAAAAATAAAAATTTGTCCAGATGAGCCTGCGTTCCAAGGTCAGGGGAACAATGGGTCCCCAAACACCCGCGTGCAACCAGCTGGGTGACCTTGGGCTAGTCACAGCCTTGTTAGAAGCTGTTCTCACAGAGCAGTCCTATCAGAACTCCCTCAGCCCCACCTACTTCACAGGGTGTCTGTTGTGGGGAGAGGAAAGGGAAGGCGATAGCAAGCTACTTTGAGACTCCTTCAGGTAGTGAAAAAATGCTATCAGGAGCTCATGGTAATTGTAGTCCATGGGCATCTGGAGAGTCACAGTTTGGCCACTGCTGGTCTAGAACAGGGGTAGTCAAACTGCGGCCCTCCAGATGTCCATGGACTACAATTCCCAGGAGCCCCTGCCAGCATTCGCTCATGGGAATTGTAGTCCACGGACATCTGGAGGGCCGCAGTTTGACTACCCCTGGTCTAGACAATTCAGCCCTCAGTGATGCACATCGCAGCACTGGGTGTCCTCAGCCTCTTGGGGCCCGGGTGCCCTTTGCACATCCCCTACTCCTCCTACAGCCCTACTATTCAAACCCAAACTCGGCGGGTGCTTCTTGTGGCTTCATAGATTACAATTCAAAGTACGTCTGCGTTGCCCTGACTTGGGGTGATAAAAGAGGCGTTCGGTCCTTTATGAGTTACTCTTCTTCTTTGGAAAAAGCTGACGTGGCCATTTATGCCTGCATGTGCCTCTCATAGTCCATAGGGGACAGACTTCTGGACCGTTCCCCGACAATTCTGTGTGTCCCCCCCCCTTTTGAATCCCGTCTTCCTCCCCACACCCCCCCAATACGCACAAAAGCCAAAAACCACTTCTCTCCCGCTTTGTACGAAAGCTGCCTGCTCTCCTTTTTCTCCCAGCAGTTGGAGTCCAATCTGTCCCTGTGCCTGGCAGCTGTCTTATCTGCAGGGGAGGAAAAGTCTGCATTTGATTCCCATTAATGCAGAAGGAGGAGGGGATGAGCCGCCCTAGGAAGAGGGCTTCAGTCCAGTGGCAGGGGTGGCCGGCACGATGGCGGGATGGAAGCAATGAGGATGAGGATGTAGAGATGCCACCCTCCAGGGGGGACCTGGGGATCCCCTGGAATTGCAGCTCGTCTCCAGACTACATAGATCAGTGGAGGAAATGGAAGTTCTGCAGGGTGGACTTTGTGGCATTGTGCCCCACTGAGGGCCCTGCCTCTCTCAGGCTCCATCCCGATATCTCCCCAGCTGGGAGCTGGGAGCTGGCAGCCCTCACCTCCCCCCCCCCACAGTGCCCGGGGGAGATCTTGCAATCCTGAGAGAAGGTGGAAGAAAATGAGAGGAGAGGCTAGATTTTTAAAGAGACTAGATAGCCATTTGACAGAAGGTGGGCTTGAGTTCAGTGCTTCTCCATCTGGCTGTCTCAACCAGGGTTTCATGAAACTCTGGGGTTTCTTGATGGCCCTGGAATGGTTTCATGAATGGGTACCAGTCACCTTGGTGTAGTGGTGAAGGACAGCGGCTTCTAATCTGGAGAGCCAGCTATGATTCTCCGCACCTCGACATGCAGCAAGCTCGGTGATTTGGGCAAGTCACAGTCAGAGCTGTTCTCACAGAGCAGTTCTCTCAGAGCTGTCACAGCCCCACCTACCTCACAGGGTGTCTGTTGCGGGGAGAGGAAGGGAAGGCGATTGTAAGCCACTTTGAGATTCCTTTGGGTAGAGAAAAGCGGCATATAAGAACAAACTCTTCTTCTTCACTAATCTCAGGGCTCTGTCAGCCTCCCCTCCCTCACAGGGTGTTTGTTGTGGGGAGAGGAAAGGGAAGGCAACTGTAAGATGCTTTGAGACTCCTTCGCATAGTGAATATCAGGGTATAAAAACCCACTCTTCTTCCTCTTGTACTCTATGTTGGTCATGTGGAAAATAAGACAGGGCCTATGAAAAGCTTGACACAGAGTGATAAGGCAGCAGACATGCAGTCTGAAAGCTCTGCCCATGAGGCTGGGAGTTCAATCCCAGCAGCCGGCTCAAGGTTGACTCAGCCTTCCATCCTTCCGAGGTCAGTAAAATGAGTACCCAGCTTGCTGGGGGGTAAACGGTAATGACTGGGGAAGGCACTGGCAAACCACCCCGTATTGAGTCTGCCATGAAAACGCTGGAGGGCATCACCCCAAGGGTCCGACATGACCCGGTGCTTGCACAGGGGATACTTTTATGAAAACTTTTATGAAAAGCTTGCATTGTTGAGAGCTCAGTAAGTTTTTGAGAATCATGTGCTGATGAAGCGTAAATGAAACTTGGCTTTACCAGACGCCGATTCTGCCTCTTTAAGCAATGTTAAAAATTAAGAAAAGGCATCCAGCAGACTCTTGGGAACTCTTTATGATTGCGGTTAACAGACCGATTGTTCTTTGGACTGCAATGTCCTTTTGGCCCTGTAACTTTTTGCACCCCCATGTTTCTTCTTGGTTGTGATTGCTAATGCATTTAAACCTTTAAATATATATACATACCTTTGTGCCTGCCATCTTGCAATATGTTTGGACTCGTATTGATTATCCAGTGTTATTAAACATATATATTTCCTGTTTCTTCCTTCAGGCCAGTCCTGCTCCTATAATCGTCAACACAGATACATTGGACACTATCCCCTACGTAAGTCGAAACCATTTCATTACGTTTTCTTCTAAGCACATATGAACATTTTTAACATGTGTATTTTACTGAGGTGGCCTAATTGGGGGTTCCTCTGGAGCATGAAGCTTATCCTTCCCAATGAACCCAAACTTGCTTGTTTCCTTCCTCCCTCCCTCCCTCCATCCCTCCCTTCTTTCTTTCTTTCTTTCTTCCTTCCTTCCTTCCTTCCTTCCTTCCTTCCTTCCTTCCTTCCTTCCTTCCTTCCTTCCTTCCTTTCCTCCTTTCTTTCTTTCTTTCTTTCTTTCTTTCTTTCTTTCTTTCTTTTTCTTTCTTTCTTTCTTTCTTTCTTCCCTCCCTCCCTCCATTCTTCCTTCCTTCCTTCCTTCCTTCCTTCCTTCCTTCCCTCCCTCCCTCCCTCCCTCCCTCCCGCCTTTCTTTCTTTCTTTCTTTCTTTCTTTCTTTCTTTCTTTCTTTCTTTCTTTCTTTCTTTCTTTCTTTCCCGGGACAGCTCCTCCTCCCCAGCCTCAACCAAAAGCCTGGCGAAAGAGCTCCTTCTTACAGGCCCTGCGGAACGTTTTCTATCTCTTATTTATTGTTTGCTATGGCACGTCTCTCTCTAGCAACCCTAGACTGGCTTGCTGGTCTCCCATCCAAGTACTAAACATGGTAGACCCTGCTGAACTCCCAAGATCAGATGAGCCTGGGCTGTCCACATTGGGGCAGCACGTAAATACAAAGGACCGAATGGTCCTTGAAATGGGAAGAGCCTCCTCAGGCTCAAGAAGGGAACGTTGGGGGACGTGCCAAATTCCGCACCATCCCTCTTTAATTAAGCCAGCTGGCCAGCTGCTCAGCTCATTGCCTTGTGCGGTTGCACAATCTGACCCACACAAGTGTGTTCTGAATAGTAACGTGTCATCTGTCGGTTCTGTGCCCACACTCGTCTCCTTCCATTCTGTTGCGAGAGTCCTGTACATTCAGCGGTGGCTGACTTCCATTTTGTGGGTCAACGGCTTGGTGAGGAGGCAGAAAGAGCTCTCTTGGGGTTCTGAGAGGAACCCACAAACCCAAGGAAGTCTGTGTATAAGATAAAGAAGGTGGAGAAAGAAGTATTTATCCCTCTTTATCTCAATGCAAGGACTCGGGGACATTCCATTAAATTAATGAGCTTTCGGCTCAGGACAGGTAAAAGCAGGGGGAGTCAAACTGGGGCCATGGACTACAATTCCCATGAGCCCCTGCTGCAGTTTGACTACCCCTGGGTAAAAGGCATCACTTCTTCACCCAAAGAGTCATGAATAGGAGGAACGCAGTGCTGCAGGAAGGAGTGGAGACTTCGAGCACAAACAATTTCAAGAGAGGATTAGAGCCACAAGGGTGTAGAGCAGGGTTAGTCAAACAGCGGCCCTCCAGATGTCCATGGACTCCAATTCCCAGGAGCCCCTGCCAGCATTTGCTGGCAGGGGGCTCCTGGGAATTGGAGTCCATGGACATCTGGAGGGCCGCAGTTTGACTACCCCTGGTATAGAGGGAGCACTCTGCCTGGGACAGCAATGCTGCATATTTTGGGTGCTTGGAGGGCTACAGTGGGAGAGCATCTGCAGTTCTGGCCCTGCTAATGGGTCTCCTGATATGCCCTGGGTTTGGACACTGTGTGCCACAGACTGTTGATCTGCATGAAGAAGCAGAAAGGAGAAGAAGAAGAGTTGGTTTTTACATGCCGCTTTTCACTGCCTGAAGGAGTCTCAATGCAGCTTCCAATCACCTTCCCTTCCTCTCCAAACAACAAGCACCTAGTAAGGTAGACGAGGCTGAGAGATCCTTGATGTTACTGCTCTGTGAGAACCGCACTATCAGGGCTGCGAGGAGCCGAAGGTCACCCAGCTGGCTGCATGGGGAGGAGCGGGGAATCAAACCCGGTTTTGCCAGATTAGAAGCCGCTGCTCTTAACGACTACACCAAGCCGTGCGTTCAGACAAAGAGAAAACACAAATAGGAAATCCAAAACAATACTGCACTCTTGGCTACTTTTTAACACAGTAATTTTTCCCCACATGGATTCAGAACTTAAAAGAGCTTATCAAAAGGTGCACCAGTTTACACATTTCCTTAGTGACAAGACTACTGAAAATAAATATGCAAAATGTGTCTCAATGGACAATAAATTTTATCATATAACTACAATTATTCATGCAACATCATTTCCTTTTAACTTATTCTAATGTTCATATAATAGTCCTTTTATGCAGAATCATAAAATTGATCTTAGACACTCTATAAAATTAAATAATAATACTAAGAGTTGGTTCTTATATGCTGCTTTTCTCTACCCGAAGGAGGCTCAAAGCGGCTTACAATCTCCTTCCCTTTCCTCTCCCCACAACAGACACCCTGTGAGGCTGAGAGAGCCCTGATATCACTGCCCGGTCAGAACAGTTTTATCAGTGCCGTGGCGAGCCTAAGGTCACCCAGCTGGTTGCATGTGGAGGAGCGCAGAATCGAACCTGGCATGCCAGATTAGAAGTCCGCACTCCTAACCACTACAACCAAACTGGCTCTCTAGCCAGTTTTACCTCTAACATATAGGTGAAAGACAAAGTAAACAGATGTGGAACAGGCTTCCTCAGGAGGTGGTGATCTTTGGAAATTTTTAAACAGAGGCTGATTCTGTGAAGGTTCAAGGGGGTGGCAGGTGACAGTGGATGAGTGATAGGGTTGTGGGTGTCCTGCATAGTGCAGGGGGTTGGACTAGATGACCCAGGAGGTCCCTTCCAACTCTGTGATTCTATGATTCTATGTATCCCAAGCATCTTAAATAATAATTTCACGAGCAAAAACATTACTCACTGAGCACAATGGGTTTCCAAACACCTCTTGCGAGGAAATTCAAAAGTAAAGGATTTCTTATGCAGGGACCCAGCTTACAGTTGAACTCAGCTGGATCGTAGCCTGTGGTCCTCCGATTAGCATCACAATCTGCCCCATATAAAAATCAGCTACAAATTAGCCTATTCAAATTTAAAGATCCAGTGGTGCTAAATAAGCTACAAGAAAATCAAATGAAGAATTCAGCCCCTTGGGGTAAAGTGTTTGTAACCTAAAAATCAAGTCAGCTTCTCATTGCAATAATTTTTTTAGATAGGCCTATCTTTTGGTTTTTAATAGGACCTATCTGTTGTAGCCCAAAAAACTGAGAATCTTCTATTGTATGTTTCTTTCCAGAAAAGTGTTCTGTTAAAGGAGACTCACTGGTATTTTTTTATACTAGACCCGTTCTCCATAATTCAATTCCGGCTTGAGTGAGGTGATCTGAAAAGTATAATCTGTTTGTTCTTGGGAAGATATCCTTGGAGAATGTTAAAGGCCAAATCAACAATTAACCGCTATTGTGCTTGGCTACGTAGCATTCTTGATTTATGCTTGGAATTTACATAATTACACCCAATGTTTATTTATTTGTTCCGTATATTTTTACCCTGATCTTCTCCCCATGGGGATCCCAAAGCAGCTTTCCAAAATAAAACCAATTGGCACGAACACAGTATGAAAAACAAGCAAAAGTCACCATAAGGGGATGATTCATAGTTGGTGTTCACCAGGTGTATCCATCTGGCTAAAGCCATGGGCTGTGTTTCTTGGGTTATGGGCTCAGAATCATAAAATCATAGAATCATAGAATAATAGCGTTGGAAGGGATCTCATGGGTCATCTAGTCCAATCCCCTGCACTATGCAGGACACTCACATCCCAATCGCTCATCTACTGTAACCTGCCACCCCTTTGCCTTCACAGAATCAGCCTCTCGGTCAGATGGCTATCTAGCCTCTGTTTAAAAATTTCCAAAGATGGAGAACCCAGCACCTCCTGAGGAAGCCTGTTCCACTGAGAAACCACTCTAACTGTCAGGAACTTCTTCCAAATGTTTAGATGGAATTTCTTTTGAATTAATTTCATCCCATTCGTTCTGGTCTGTCTCTCTGGGGCAAGAGAGAACAATTCTGCTCCATCCTCCATATGGCAGCCTTTTAAATACCTGAAGATGGTTATCAGATCCCTTCTCAGTCGTCTCCTCTCTAGGCTAAACAGACCAAGCTCCCCCAGCCTTTCTTCATATGTCTTGGTCTCCAAACCCCTCACCATCTTTGTTGCTCTCCTCTGCACACGTTTCAGTTTGTTAACATCCCTCTTCAATTGGGGTGCACAAAACTGAACACAGGACTCCAAGGGAGGCCAAACCAGAGCAGAGTAAAGTGGTACCATCATTTCCTGTGATCTGGACATGATACTCTGTTTGATACAGCCCCAAATCCCATTTGCCTTTTTAGCCACTGACTCACACTGCTGACTCATGTTCAGTGTATGGTAGCAGTGACCATGTGCTTTTGGAATTTTCAATTGTGAGAAAGAGAAAATCTTTACGTAGTTGTACTTATAGACTGGACTTCAGGAAAGCTGATTTTCACAGACTTAAAGGTACGTTGCGTAGAGTTCCATGGTCAGAAAGACTTAAAGAGATGGGAGTCCAAGAGGGCTGGGAGTTTCTTAAAAGGGAAATACTGAAGGCTCAATCACAAACAATTCCCTTGAGAAGAAAAGATGGAAGGAGCCTAAGGAAGACACGTGGACTCCATAAGCAGTTGTCAAAAGATTTGAGGAATAAAAAAGAGTCATATAGGAAATGGAAGGAAGGCCTTATTACCAAGGATGAGTATAAACAAATAATCAATCATTGTAGGGAGACTGTTAGAAAAACTAAAGCTCAACATGAGCTTAGGCTAGCAAGAAATGCCAAACATAGCAAAAAAAGGCTTCTTTAGTTATATTTCAAGCAAGAAAAAGAATAGGGACACTATCGGACCACTGCGAGGACAAGAAAGTGAAATTATAACAGATGATGAAGAGAGGGTTGAACTGCTTAACTCCTATTTCTCCTCGGTCTTCTCTTGTGAGGGAAACAGTGCTCAAGGTGGAAAAAGCATAAAGAACCCATAAAAACAAAGAACCCATAGAATCTTGTCCTTTAGCTCAGGGGTAGTCAAGCTGTGGTCCTCCAGATGTCCATGGACTACAATTCCCATGAGGCCCTGCCAGCATTTTCTGGCAGGGGCTCATGGGGATTGTAGTCCATGGGCATCTGGAGGACCACAGCTTGACTACCCCTGCTGTAGCTCACATCTAAGGATGCATGACTCCAGGCAAGCATAGGCTCTGACTACCTGGAGTAGAAACAATCAGAAATTGAGTTGCACACCTCCAGGTGATGTCCTTTACACCAAGTATGTAGGGCTGCCAACACGGGGTTGGAAATTCCTGGAAATGTGAGGGTAGAGCGTGGGGATGGCGATGTTTGAGGAGGAGGAGAGAGACCTCAGCAGGGCAGCCAGCTGGGTGACCTTGGGCTCGCCACGGCACTGAGAAAGCTGTTCTGACCAAGCAGGAATCTCAGGGCTCTCTCAGCCTCACCCACCTCACAGGGTGTCTGTTGTGGGGAGAGGAAAGGGAAGGCGAATGGAAGCTGCTTTGAGACTCCTTCAGGCAGAGAGAAATGGCATGTAAGGACCAACCTTCTTCTTCTTCAGTAATCTCAGGGCTCTCTCAGGCTCACCTCCCTCACTGGGTGTCTGTTGTGGGGAAAGGAAAGGGAAGGTGATTTTGAGCTGCTTTGAGACTTCTGCTGGCAGAGAAAAGCAACAAAGAAGAACCAACCTTTCTTCTTCTACTAGCCTGGGGAAGAGAAGATTCAGGTGATCACGTGCTGGCCATTTCAGAATATTTCTGAAAGAATCGGGAATGCCATTGTTCAACCTTTCTACTTGCAGGTCGAATACAAAGTGCCCCAGGCAGGAATACATGACCTCCAGGATGAACGCTTTTAGGAAGGCTGTATTCCCCCCCAGGCTGGTGCATAGATTTTTTTTTTTATGGCATATCTATCCACTGTTCAGTTTTCAGGTTATCCTGGTAGTTCTGCTTTTAACAAATGTCTCATTGAAACATTATACTTCCAGATGTGTTCACACATGCCGGTTTTGCACTGTATAATGGCTTTTCGAAAAGATTCATGGTTGCAACATGGCATGGTTTTTGTAGGGCTTATGAAATAGGGAAACTTGTGGATAAGGCAGCATGCAACACTTAAGTAATTAGAACTCTGCTTCAAAAAGGACGGGGACAAAATGGAGAGGGTCCAAAGGAGAGCGAAGAAGATGATCCAGGGCCTGGGGATGATCCAGGGCCTGTGAGGAAGGGCTGAGAGACTTGAGAATGTTCAGCCTGGAGAAAAGGAGGTGGAGAGGGGACATGATGCCTGTTTCTAAGGATTTGAAAGGTTGTCATTTGGAGGAGGGCAGGGAAGGTAGCAGAGGAGAGGACCCACAGTAATGGGTTTAAACTACATGTAGAATTATAGCTAGATATCAGGGGGGACATTTTTACACTCATAGTAGTTCTGCAGTGGACTCAGCTGCCTAAGGAGGTGGTGAGCACCCCCTCATTGGCGGTCTTCACAGAGACTTATCTTGGATGCTTTAGGCTGATTCTGTCTTGAGCAGGGGATTGGACTAGATGGCCCTGATTCCCTCTCCCCGCCCTCCCGCAGTAAGAAGCTTCCCGGGCCACAAGCTTGCGGCCTGGGAAGTTTTTTACTGCGGGGGGGGGGGCGGGGAAAGGGAGCCGCGGCCCGCAGGTTGGGGACCACTGTTTTAGGGGATTGTTAGATTCGGTATATATTTTCTGCCCCGGCATCTTTTCTGGTTTTTTTTTCTTTTTTCAGGCTTTTGTCTCGTGTTTAAGGGATTTTTTTGCCTGTTTTTAAGGGGTTTTATGGGGGGGTTAGTCAAACATTGTAATCCGCCTCAAGCCCTCGGGGAGAGGTGGGCAATAAATTTAAATAATAACATAACATAACATAATATAATATAGCGCATCTACGACATCTTACATTCATCATAGAATCACAGAATCACAGAATCCTAGAGTTGGAAGGGGCCATACAGGCCATCTAGTCCAAACCCCTGCTCAACGCAGGATCAGTCCAAAGCATCATCTCATTAAATTAAGCTTACAGCCCACAAGTACCCCCAAGATCTCATTCACATGCCCTGCGACCCAGAAGTATATCTCCCATCCATTATGTATGCTTCTCATTTTCGTGAGAAAGATTTCCTCTAGGTTGCCCGCAATATTCTGCTTCAATCAGACTCCTGCTTAAAATTCAGGGGCCAGGCTAGCTTGGGCCTCTGTTCCCTAAACATTTCTCCAGGCTGCCAGAGTTGTGAAGTTTCTACAAAAAGAAGACTTCTCTTCCGGGGCAGGGCGCTTATGAATCCGTCTCCCAAGGCCTCATTCCCTAGCTTGGATGGGGAATGAGTTTCTCCCGTTGGCTCGCCTGGCAAGAGCCACAAGGGTACACAGAAGGGGCAGAGGGGGCATACCGCGCCTGGAGAAGTTAATTGGCTGAAAGGAAATCTGTGTGCTGGCCTTAAAAAAAAAATAATTAGCCCCCCCGGGGGGACATGAGTCAGTGATGTTTTGCGCTTTTAGGAAATGGCCTACATAGGAAGGAAACGGAAATTCTTCCAAGCAGCATTGGGCAGTCAAGAACTTTTATTTTCCAGCAGGGTCATTTGGAATATAGCAGAAGTTTGATTTCAGACACTCAGAACGATGAGGGTTACCAGGAGCAGAAGGGAGGCCCAGACTAGGCTTGAGCACTTCAGCATGCTCCAGCCCCAAACAGTTATCACTGTGATGCGGGGGGGGGCAGTGCTGGCGGCAGTGCGCCCACATGCCAACTGGTGCACCACCACTGCCACCCTTCTTCCCCGCGCTGCATCGCTAGCCGCTTTGGGCTGGAATGGCCGCCGAAGCAGCTGAAGTTTCCTGAATTATGCAAGGGCTTGGACTAGTTGACTCCGGAAGACCATCCCTGTTCAGCATGTGCATAAGTTGGCCGCAACTTGGCAGAACGTTCCGCACAAAGCTACTGACATGTTTAAATGTTTCCTGCCCCATTGGTCCGTGCACAATCCAGAAAGGACCGACCAATCTGATCCCAAACAGATAAGCTGTCATTGTTGGGTCAGTCCCTCTGGTTGGTTCGTACCAAAATTACTGCGCTCCTTCCGTTCTTGGTTTGGGATACTGAAATTCCAGTCTGCTTTTGGGGAGCTCTCCAAGGTCCTGAATAACTTGGCCTTCTGCTATCTGAATCTCGTTCCAGGAACCGGTCTCTTCTTGCCTGTTCCTTTGCTATCATAGGGCAACCCCCTGGACTCCCATGGGGGTCTGTCTCCTTGGCTTCCTGAGCAGATCATTTCCTCCTGGAGGTTGACTTGACTGGGAGGAAAATGCATCTCAAAGGTACAGGGATGTGGTTCCAGAAGCTCCTTACAAGTCAGAATCCACAGTTCAATTGTTGGGTTTGCTTCTTTTCCTGGGACTAGCATTCAATCAATCCAGCTCCCAGTGAGACATATACAAATCTCACTCGGGGAGAGAACCAACCTGGTGGAGTGGCTAATCTGGAAAACCACTCCTCAGGCAGCCAGCTGAGTGAATCCACTTGATCCCCACCCCTAATCCTGAAAAATCGGTCAGCCAGAGAGATTGGCTGACCTGAGGTTGACTGTTGAGCTTCATAGCTGTCATGATTTGAACCTGGGTCTCTTTCGGTCCTTTTTCATCACTCTAGCGACTATACTGCAACAGTACACAAGTCCTTCTTAGCATTTCTGTAAATTCCCTAGAATTCCCTAGTCCAAGCTATTCTTAGCTTAAGAAAGTGGTTAAGAGCAATGGCCTATAATATAGAGAACTGGGTTTGATCCCTCACTCCTCCACATTCAGCCAGCTGGGTGACGCTGGGCCAGTCACAGTTCTCTCAGAGCTCTCTCAGCGTCACCTACCTCTCAGGGTGTCTGTTGTGGAGAGAGGAGGAGAAGGTGATTGCAAGCCACTCTGAGACTCCTTCTAATCTGGAGAGCTGTGTTTGATCCCCCACTCCTCCACATTCAGCCAGCTGGGTGACCCTGGGCCAGTCACAGTTCTCTCAGAGCTCTCTCAACCTCGCCTACCTCTCAGGGTGTCTGTTGTGGAGAGAGGAGGAGAAGGTGATTGCAAGCCACTCTGAGGCTCCTTCTAATCTGGAGAACTGGTTTTGATCCCCCACTCCTCTCCATTCAGCCCGCTGGGTGACCTTGGGCCAGTTACGGTTCTCTCAGAGCTCTCTCTCTCAGCCTTACATTACAGGCTGTCTTTTGTGGAGAGAGGAAAGGACTGTGAATGGTTACGAACTCCCAGCTCTTTTTCTTCTTTCACTTAAATGACAGTGTGCGAAGGGTTGGGGGAAAAAATTGGTGTGATTACATATGGGATTATAACAGGGTTAAAATATGCATGTCTCTTTGCAGGGTCTTTGCTGTCTGTCCTGCCGAAGCAGAGATTGTAGTCTCAAGCCCCCTTCCCTTTAATTCCCATTTTGCATAACGGAGGGGTTTGTTGAGCACAAGACTGAGATGCATCTGGCCCCAGAAGGGAGGCTAGTAATCTGTGCTCCATCAAACGGGGCACGTCTTCTTGTCAAAAGCAACTCAATCTCTCCTCGGGCAGCGCAAATTAACTTTGTCCTCGTGAATCCTTGATCCGATCATTTTCTCCAGGAGGCCGGCTTGATTGGGGGGTGAACGTGATCCTGGGCAGGCTCCACAAAGGTAATTTTCATGCCTCACAGAGACGGCCCAGAATAAGAAACCAGCACTGAAGTCTAACTGTTTGTTTCCCCCTTTGGCTTAAGACACTCTTCCTGATCCCTGAGGATTAATGGACTGAAATCTGCATGTGTCTTGACAGCAAAGCCTCCTGCGCTACAATTTTCTGCTGGCTTTTCTTCCCTAGTCACAGCAATCATTATACCGCTAGGTAGCAATCTGGCTCCCTGCATGTGCAAAGGGCAGAGTGCTTCCCATCTGGTTTTGCTTATCATTTTAGAAGGAGGAGAAGAAGAAGAGTTGGTTTTTATTTGCTGCTTTTCTCTACCAGGAGGAGTCTCAAAGCGGCTTACAGTCGCCTTCCCTTTCCTCTCCCCACAACAGAGACCCTGTGAGGGAGGGGAGGCTGAGAGAGCCCTGAGATTACTGCAGAAGAAGAAGAGTTGGTTCTTAGATGCCGCTTTTCTCTATCAGGAGGAGTCTCAAAGCGGCTTACATTTGCCTTCCCTTTTCTCTCCCCACAACAGACACCCTGTGAGGTGGGTGAGGCTGAGAGAGCCCTGAGATTACTGCAGAAGAAGAAGAGTTGGTTCTTAGATGCCGCTTTTCTCTAACCGAAGGAATTTCAAAGTGGCTTATGTTTGCCTTCCCTTTTACTCTCCCCACAACAGACAGGGAAGGAGATTGGGAGCCACTTTCAGACTCCTTCAGGTAGAGAAAAGCAGCATATAAGAGTCAACTCTTCTTCTTCAATAATCTCAAGGCTTTCTCAGCCTCCCCTCCCTCACAGGATGTCTGTTGTGGGGAGAGGAAAGGGAAGGCGAATGTAAGCCACTTTGAGACTCCTTCGGGTAGAGAAAAGCAGCATATAAGAACCAACTCTTCTTCTTCTTCAGGAATATCAGGGCTCTCTCAGCCTCACCCGCCTCACAGGGTGTCTTCTTCTTCTTCTTAAACGTCACACCACTCGATGCTAGGTGTTGCTCGGGTAGCCATTGCACATGGCCTTTCATTTCCTTTCGGCCTCTTAGCGCAGATGGTGATGCTCAGGGTGGCTGGTCCTAGCATCAGAGAATGCTTGCTGACAGTCCCAAGGCATACAAGAAGAGATTATGCCAGGAATGCACACAACAAACACACAAAAAGGAATCACCAAGGCTATTTTGTGCGGTAATATCCACTTGTATGTTTAATATTAGCACTCATTCAAGAGTCAAGCAGAATGGGGTCCTGGGTTAAGTTACCCGATTCCTGCCTGTCTTCATCAGTGGTCGCTGTTCAATATTCTAAATCACTAATAATATTGCATATCACATTGGCTGATGCTCATCACAGCATGGAGTGCATTCGCAAAGTTAACCTAGAACCCCGTTCTGGTTGACTCGTGAATGTGTGCAAATATTAAACATACAAATGCACAACAGAGCCTTGGTGAATCCTGTTCATATTGAGAGGGGATCTGATCACCATCTTCCAGTATTTAAAAGGCTGCCATATGGAGGATGGAGCAGAGTTGTTCTCTCTTGCCCCGGAGGGACGTACCAGGACCAATAGAATGAAATTAATTCAAAAGAAATTCTGTCTAAACCTCCGGAAGAAGTTCCTGACAGTTAGAGCGGTTCCTCAGTGGAACAGGCTTCCTCGGGAGGTGGTGGGTTCTCCATCTTTGGAGATTTTTAAGCAGAGGCTGGAGAGCCATCTGACGGAGAGGCTGATTCTGTGAAGGCTCAAGGGGGTGGCAGGTTAAAGGATGAGTGATAGAGTTGTGAGTGTCCTGCATAGTTCAGGGGGTTGGGGGTACCTTCCAACTCTATGATTCTATGAATCCACAGTTCGTGTATTTGATAAGGAATGCACACAGCAACAGGCATGACATGTTTCTTGCTGGTGAAGGGGAGGTTGTCTGATTGTGTAGGGTGGTTCCATTTTGAGCCTCTACTTGGGTGGGGTTTTTGCAGACACCCGGGTCATCTTGTTCTTTGCAGTCTACTCTCTGATGTTTCGTCGGCGCGCTGGGCCTCTGTGGATGCTCTCGCACCCTCCTAATCAGGGGCATAACCCTTATCACAAAAACACATGCCAATGAGAACATTTTTACTCTCCGCAAGAACATGCAAGTTATTTTGCAACGAAGTTCTTAATATCGTTTTGGAAAATACGGCATTCATCTGCTCTTTAGTGAATGGACCGCTTGGCTTAGAACTGTGGCTTAGAACTTGGCTTAGAACATTAAGCGGAACTGCATCACAACCACACAAAATGTCCTTTTTATTCAGTCTCAGATAAAGGATCAGATGGTTGGCTCTGATTGAGCAGAGCCGAGTTGGGTCCCCCCCCCCCCCAGAGAACAAGCAGTTCCCAAATACATATCTGGTAAGGTTGAAAGTCGTGTTTTGGGAACGGAATGAACTGGTCTTTTGGGAAATCTATTTTAAAATATAAGCATTGGATTTATCCGCCCTGTTACATAGAATCATAGAAACATAGAGTGGGAGGGGGCCATCCAGGCCATCCAGTCCAACCCCCTGCTCAAGGCAGGATCAGCTTAAAGCAGCCATGAGAAGGATCTGTAGAGTCGCTGCTTAAAGATCAACAGTGAGGGGAAATCCCCCCCCCCCCGGTTATCTAGCCAGTACTGTTCAACACGTAGTTTAAAGCCAGCTTGGTATAGTGGTTAAGAGTGATGGCCTGTAATCTGGTAAAATGGGTTTGATTCCCTTTTCCTCCACATCCCTCCAGCTGGGCAACCTTGGGCCAGTCACAGTCCTGTTAGATCTGTCTTCACAAAGCAGTTCTGTCGGAACTCCCTCAGGCTGACTTACCTCATGGGATGACTGTTGTGGAGAGAGAAAGGGAAGGCAATTGTAAGCTGCTTTGAGACTCCTGGTAGAGAAAAGTGCCATATAAGAACAAACTCTTCTTCTTCTTCTAACTCTGAATATTACGTTCTTCTTCTTCTTCTTCTTCTTCTTCTTCTTCTTCTTCTTCTTCTTCTTCTTCTTCTTCTTCTTCTTAATTACTGTGGGTCCTCTCCTCTGCTTCCAACAGGAACCTTCCCCTGCCCTCCTCCAAGTGACAACCTTTCAGATACTTCAAAAGAGCAACCTTCTTTGTCTCTTCTCCAGGCTGAACATTTCTAAGTCCCTCAGCCTTTCCTCATGGGGCTTTGTCCTCAGGCCCCGGATCATCCTTGTCGCTCTCCTCTGCACCATTTTGCCCGCATGGTGCTTTCCCTCACCCAAAATCCACCATCCTGGGTTCTATGCCCTGCCAATGTTTCATTCCACAGAAATTATAGCAAATGCACAACTTCCCCAATGCCTCCTGGACCCTACACTCATGTGGCCTCACCCTCTGTCTCCCTCCTGGACCCTCTCCTACTCAAACACAGTAGCTATACCACCTCCTCCAAGTCCCACCACATACCTGACATCTGGGCTGGCTTTGAAAGCAAAGCTAAATCACTCATGTGTGTCTTTTTCCAAGAGCTGACCAAAGACACATGTTTGCCTGGGACCAGGACCCAGGTGTCTTCTTTCGGCTGTAAAGGTGTCTTTACAGGTGTCTTTACCAGGACCCAGGTGTCTTCTTTCAGCTGCAGGTGTCTGCTTTGGGCCGATCCTGCGTTGAGGAGGGGGTTGGACTAGATGGCCTGGATGGCCCATTCCAACTCTATGATTCTATGATTCTATGGTGCAGGGTGATCCTCCATTGAGCATGGGGGAGGACTAGATGGCCTGTATGGCCCCTTCCAACTCTATGATTCTATGATTCTATGGTGCAGGGTGATCCTCCATTGAGCATGGGGGAGGACTAGATGGCCTGTGTGGCCCCTTCCAACTCTATGATTCTATGATTCTAAACCTGAATGCCTGTTACTGCAGTTCATGAGCATTCTGACTTCCAGCTTTCTCCTCGCTTTGTCAATCACAGCCTGGGGGCGGAAGCCACCCCCTCTCATTTCCCAACCAAACTTGGTGGAGGGGACCGACATGACGGAAAATGATTTATACTGCGGACGTCCCTCTTTGATGGGCGGAAGATTTACAACTCAGAACATAGCTGAGGGGTAGTTAATTGGATTAAGGATTCCTCCGCACAAGACAGGAGGAAGAGGGGAAGAGGCAGTTCGGTTTGGGGAAATAATTCTTATGAAGCTCGGCAAATTCTCCTAACAGCTTGGGGAGGGAATCAGTGGGCACAGTGATAAGAGGGAGAGTGGCCTGCCTTCTAGGCTGGTAGGAGGTGGTGGGTTCCTGACAGCAGTGCCACTTGCTCTGAATTTTCTTGTCCTTGGGAAAGTTGGAGAGTGATGAAGCTGGGGAGGAATGTTGCTTCTGGGTGACGCTCTAGGAACCCCCAAATCTCTGTGGTCTTTACCATAGAGGTTACAGTGATTCCTAGAGCATCACTAGGAAGTGGCTTCACTTCCAGGTTCTGATGCAATTTTACCCCATCTTCACACACACATCGTGTTTAAGAGCAGCAGCTTCCTATCTGGAGAACCGAGTTGGATTCCCCGCTCCCCCACATGCAGCCAGCTGTGTGACCTTCAGCCAGTCACAGTTGTCTCAGAGCTCTCAGCCTCACCTGCCTCATAGAATCATAGAGTTGGAAGGGACCTCCTGGTCATCTAGTCCAACCCCCTGCACTATGCCGGACACTCACAACCCTATCACCCATCCATTGTCACCTGCCATCCCCTTTAATCTTCACAGAATCAGCCTCTCCAGCCTCTGTTTAAAAATCTCCAAAGATCCCCACCACCTCCCGAGGAAGCCTGTTCCACTGAGAAACCACTCTCACTGTCAGGAACTTCTTCTGGAGGTTGAGTCGGAATTTCTTTTGAATTAATTTAGTCCCATTGGTTCTGGTCTGTCCCTCCAGGGCAAGAGAGAACAATTCTGCTCCATCCTCCACATGGCAGCCTTTTAAATACTTGAAGATGGTTATCAGATCCCCTCTCAGTCATCTCTCCAGGCTAAACAGAAATCACAGGGTTCCTGTTGTGGGGAGAAAAAGGGAAGGCAATTGTAAGCCTCTTTGAGACTCCTTCTAGTAGTGAAAAGCGTACTATAAAAAGCCGAGCTCTTCATTCTGCCTGAGCCATTATTTGATTTATTTTATTTATTAGTCTTCTAGACTACCCTTCCTGCAAGCAGGCTCAGGGCTATTCACAACTTATTTCCAATGTGACACCATAAAAAATCACAATTAAACCCATAATAAAACCACACGATTCTCCGCTTCTTATCTGTCTATCCATCTGCCACTTTCTGCATTACCTCTTTATAGTCAGGGGGGCGGCAGGAATAACCTGGAGGTGAACAAGAGGAGACCTATTGTTCTTATTGGCTTTCCACTGGCTTTTATTGGCTTTTCACTGGAGAAGCCAGGGATTGAACTGGGGACCTCCTGCACGCCAGCCAGATCCTCTGCTGCTAAATCCAAGCCAGTGGATGCGGGATTCCTCGGTGAGTGGAGGAATGGCTTCCTGTCCCCACCCACAAGCAACAGTTCTGGTTGGGCCTTCTTCCAGAATTAGTGAGAAGGCTCTAACAACCGGTAAAGAAGCCAGGGTCCAGCTTGGACTTGGCATTCATTCAACGTCCACGCTAAATAGCCAGCGGGTGCCTTTTATTCACCGGAAAAGATTGCTGACTCTTGAAATTCTCCATCCCTCAGTTTTGCTGCATTGATAATACACCTGCAGGGAAGCAGAGGAAATCCTCACGGAGCAAGGTTAGGCAAGCCGGAGGCCGAGATCAGACTTTTCATCGGCCGTAATGATCTAAAAGAAACAGAACAGTCGTGGGAAGGCTAAAATGAGAGCGAGAAAGAGAGGGGAGATTGTATTGCTGGGGGACACCCGTAACCTTGGAATAGCTGTGTGTTGCTGGATGTTTGTCAAGGACTTTTTAAAAGATGTTCGAGAGACAGAAAGGCAGAGAGAAAAACAGAGAGAGAGACAGAGAGAGACAGAGAGAGAAAGAGAAAGAGAGAGAGACAGAAATGTCTACAAAATGAGAAGGGTTTTCGTACTGACATAAGCGTGATCTGAGGCATGTGTGTTCCGCTTTCCCTGGCTGCAAACCAGGCTAAATTCTGGTTTACAAATTAAGTCAGGTGAAAAGAAGAGAAGAAGAAGAGCTGGTTTTTCTGCCCCATGCAGGCCATCCAGTCCCACCCCCCCTGCTCAGTGGAGGATCAGCCTCAAGCATCCAGGAGAAGGATCTGCCCAGCCGCTGCTTGAAGATGGCCAGTGAGGGGGAGCTCCCCACCTCCTTAGGCAGCCCATTCCACTGCTGAACTAGACTTCTAGAATCCTAGAGTGGGAAGTGTCCATAGAGGCCATCTAGTCCCACCCCCTGCTCAGTGCAGGATCAGCCTCAAGCATCCAGGAGAAGGATCTGCCCAGCCGCTGCTTGAAGACCACCAGTGAGGGGGAGCTCCCCACCTCCTTAGGCAGCCCTTTGCATGGCTGAACTAGACTTCTAGAATTCTAGAGTGGGAAGGGTCCATAGAGGCCATCTAGTCCCACCCCCTGCTCAGTGCAGGATCAGCCTCAAGCATCCAGGTGAAGGATCTGTCCAGCCGCTGCTTGAAGACAGCCAGGGAGGGGGAGCTTAGGCAGCCCATTCCATTGCTGAACTACTCTTTGAATCCCCCCCCCCATATCTAGCCAGTACCTTCCTCCACATATTTTAAAGCCATTACTGTGGGTCCCCTCCTCTGCTGCCAACAGGATGCGCTCCCTGCCCTCCTGCAAGTGACAACCACTCAAATACTTGAAGAGAGCCATCATGCCCCCTCTCCACCTCCTCTGGACTGAACATCCCCAAGTCCCTCAGCCTTTCCTCATAGGGATTGGTCCCCAGGCCCCGGATCATCGCTCTCCTCTGTACTTTCTCTATTTTGTCAATGTCCTTCCTCACCCCACAACAGACACCCTGTGAGGTAGACGAGGCTGAGATAGCTTTGACTGGTCCAAGGTCACCCAGCTGGCTGCATGTAGAGGAGAAGTGGGGAATCAAACCCCATTCTCCTGATCAGAGGCCGCCACTCTTAACCACGACGCCAAGGACAAATTTCAGACAATCCCGAGACAATCGAGGGTTGTATATCTTCGTACAACATTGCTTCCTTGGCTTATTTCTCCCTGTGTTAGTTTCCTTGGGTTTCTAGATTCTTTGTTTCCCAAAGTTCTAGACATCCACACTGCTGGTTGTGAATAGTAGGGTATAAAAACCAGCTCTTCTGTGACAACTGTAATCCAATAATACCCTCAGTGGTTTGTCCAGGTCAACAACCGACAAGGTTACCTCTGGGCAGCCGGGAAGTGGTCTGTATCATCTCCTCCTAGAAAGAGCGAGCAAGAAGGACGTAGGAGAGAGGAACCTCTTGAGAACACCAGCTAAGGACTAGTGCACTGCCACTGATATTAGGTTTCATGCGCCAGTGCGGTGCTAAAGCAAGCAATCGCTCACATATCTATTCAGTCCAGGCTGTCGGCCTTAAGCTGCTTATTCAAATGCAGTCCCCGCTGACTTCATTCAGACTGCTGAAGCGCAAATGCTTTGAGAGCTACTGCCTTCTTTTGCTTTTGGAGGGAGTGGGGGAAATAACGTGTGCATGTTTCCCATTGGACATCGTCTCGTGGAGGGCTGGACACCAGCTTGCTGGCAATCGCGGTTGGACTTGGGTTGGTTTGTTGAGATAATGACCTGTTGAGATATTTGCACCCAAGGGCACGGGAAGTATATAAATTCAATTTTAAAGAAATAAAATTAATGAACCTGCTTTTCTCTTCGGCCGGGCGTTGGAGTAGATGACCTGTGTGGTCCTTCCTGATTCTATGATGCTATGATCTTCATGGCTCCCCGTGATGCCCCCTGCCTAGGATTGAACCGGGGACCTCCTGCACAACACAAACCCTAGGAGGAGGGGGAGGTGCCGTGACTCAGTGGTCGAGTTTCTTCTTGTCGTGTGGGGGCGGGGCAGTTCAGTCCGAAGCAGGTGAAGTCAAAAACCTCGGGCTGAGATTATGGAGAGCCTTGAAGGTCAAAGAATCATAGAATTGGGAAGGGCCACACAGGACATCTAGTCCAATGCCCTGCTTTGGATACCTGCTGAAGAGCCATGAAGGATGCGGGATCAGCTTCAGATGGGACATAGCTCAGTGGTAGAACATCTGCTGGCATGGGGTTCAATCTGTGACATCTCCAGTTAAAAGGACCAGGCAGTCGATGTTACAAAAGACATCTGCCTGAGACCATGGAGAACCATGGGTGGGCCATGTCATCTGCACGACATCTGTCATGGGGTTCAATCACCTACCCCAGTAACCTGGCTCTGGGTGGTGCACAACATGGAACAGAATCATAGAATCATAGAGTTGGAAGGGACCTCATGGATCAACTAGTCCAACCCCCTGCGCTGTGCAGGACACTCACATCCCAATCACTCATCTACTGTAACCTGCCACCCCTTTGCCTTCAAATAATCAGATAGATTTGATTATAACAATTTAAATATAATTAAAATAGTTAAAATAACAGAGAACAACTTCAATTTTAAAAGCTGAGGGACCACTGGTCTGGGGTCTTCCTTCAGTCTCATGAGGGGGCCATTTTGCCCTGTTGCTGGCCCTCCAGAGGAACCGGTTAGCCATAAGAGGGAAGATGTAGGAAGAGACCCCTACCCCTACTCCTTGTCCCTCAAAGGTCTATGGTCTATACCCTGGAAGGATTATACACTGGACTTCACACTGTGGCTCAGTGGCAGAGCATCCACTTGGTATGCAAGCGGTCCCAGGTTCAATCCTTGGCATCTCCCGTTAAAAGGACCAGGTAGTAGGTGATGGGAAAGACCTCTGCTTCAGACCCTGGGGAGCTGCTACCAGTCTGAGTAGTCATCATTGACCTTGATGGACCAGTGGCATGCTTCAGTATAAGGCAGAGTCACGTGTGTTCATGTGTGGTTAGAGTTCCAGTCTTTGCACTGGCTCATGGGACCTGGGTGTGATGGGGCTCATATATCAACCATGTGCTCCAATGGAGATGTGTCTCTTAAAGCAGGGGTAGTCAACCTGTGGTCCTCCAGATGTCCATGGACTACAATTCCCATGAGCCCCTGCCAGCGTTCGCTGGCAGGGGCTCATGGGAATTGTAGTCCATGGACATCTGGAGGACCACAGGTTGACTACCCCTGTCTTAAAGCATTGCAACCGCAGGTCAGCTTACAGGAAGCAAAAATCACCCTGCCTCGGCTTTTGGCCTTGAAGAAGCAGCAAACGGGCAGCAGGAAACTCACTGGCAGGTGCCACAGTCCCTTGGGCGCCATGTTGGACAAGCGCCACTCTGGATCGTGACTCGACAAGTCCTGATCACAGCGCTCGTTTGTGAACAATTGGCGTTGCCGTTCAGAAACGCAGTCAGGATTTTGTAATTCCGCCCCACAGTTTGAATCACTCCAAAACATTGCAAAACATTGCAAAACATCACTCCTGGGACGTGTTCCTCTTTAGCATAACGTCCCTTGTTTCTTCCCGCCATGGCAGTCCTCGTTTATCCCCCTGGCGGAAGTGTTGGTTTTGATATGGAAATACCGTATTTCATCACAGTTGAAAGAATTTCCGCTTGTAAAAGCACAGGCTTTCCCCCTTCTTCTCTCCCACAGGTACTAATAGATTTCTCTGTTGCATCTTTTTTTTTTTTAAAAGGTCAATGGAACAGAAATTGAATATGAATTTGAGGAAATCACATTGGAAAGGGTAAGTGAATTGTTTTTCGTGCCACCCATCTGGCTTGACTTAACCATACGAGCCGAGCCATTTAATTGTGGTGTAAACCTTTATTGTCAGTGTAAATACTTGCTTGTGGCAATTCCCTTCACGCAGCGGTACAAAACGCCTGCTGGTTGGATCTCCCCCCCCCAGACACACACACATTTGCAGTCCCACAATAGGATTGCTAGACTAGTATTCTGAGAACTTTCCCCATAGAATAGGGTGGGAACTGCCGATAAGAGACATACAGAACATTGATTTCTGTGGCCATGGGACAATCTGGACCAGCCTTTCTCAACCTTTTTACCATTGAGAAACCCCTGAAACATTCTTTAGGTTTCAAGGAACTCTGGAAGTGGTGTCAGCAGGCCACACCTCCCTGCCACGCCCCCAGAAGTCACATGTCAACAGAACCGCCATCTCCTAGACATGATAGCCCTCTTTAAGTATTTGAAAGGTTGTCACTTGGAGGAGGGCAGGATGCTGTTTCTGTTGGCTGCAGAGGAGAGGACACGTAGTAATGGGTTTATACTTCAAGTACAATGATATAGGCTAGATATCAGGAAAAGATTTTTCACAGTCAGAGTAGTTCAGCAGTGGAATAGGCTGCCTAAGGAGGTGGTGAGCTCCCCCTCACTGGCAGTCTTCAAGCAAAGGTTGGATACACACTCTTCTTGGATGCTTTAGGATGCTTTGGGCTGATCCTGCGTTGAGCAGGGGGTTGGACTAGATGGCCTGTATGGCCCCTTCCAACTCTGTGATTCTACGATTCCACCAAAAAGGCCCTGGCCCTGGTTGAGACCAGGCGAGCTTCCTGGGGGCCCAGGACAACCAGTAGATTCATACCCACAGAGCGTAGAGCCCTGTAGGGGGCATAAGGAGATGAGCAGTCCTTCAGATAGGTGGGACCCATGCCATGTGTAGCCTTAAAGGTCAAAACCAAAACCTTCACCTAACAAACAGCATTTCTTAATACAGAGAGATCCAACCAAAGCCAGTTTCCATTCACTGAATGAACAAATAGACACCTGTAATCATTTCCTTAAATGCCACTCCATCACCCTGGGGAACTCTCACAGAGCCCCACAGCTGGACTGAGCCCTGCTTGGGAATCCCTGCCCTAGAAGTTGTATGTGAATCTATGGTTGGGCCATGAAGGGAAATGGTTCTGAAAATTGCATCTGAAATCCAAGGGACTCTTAGTTGATTATGCCTTGTTCTTTGAAAGTTAGGCATCTCCTATTCCTTTTTTGTTATTATTTTATTCTGAAATGGTATAACGGACATGATTTGCTGCAGGTGTTATTTCCATCAGTACATTTACATCTGTTCTCCTCTTCATTACCAAAATGTTTGTATGCATTGATTCAACACTGCAGAGAGGAAAGCTCACATGGGTGATGTGGGATGCAGGGTATTCGGAATCTTTTCGTAGATTGTTTCACAAGGGAACGGGAGCACATCTGCAAACCAAACAAAGAGCGTCAACACAGCCTCCATAAACTTGTATATATCACATCAAATCTGATTTTAATTGCCACCGTTGCCTCAATGCTTGCATGTATTTATGTCATTGGGGGAGATGTAAATGAAGTGAATGGACTGACAGCTGCTGCAGACTGCTCCAATGGCGCCCTTGCACCACTGATTTTAGAAATGGTCCTAGTAATTAAACTGTATCTTTATGCAGAGAATCTCCTTTTGTACTGTAGAACTATCAACTTCGGATTTTCCAAGCTTGCCTGTACTTCATTGTCCATCCAACGTTCTTTGTAAACTGCCCTATGCATACAAGGCTATTCCCTTAAGAAACTCTAAATGAGCCAATCAGAGGTAAACATGACAGTGTTTTTTATTCAGGAGAATTTAAAGGGGTACAAGCAAGCAAGCCAAACAACTGCCACAAAAACATACAGACTGAATTACCTAAGAAAGGCAGAGGTGAAAGGGAGTTTGGGGAAAGGGAGTAATAGTTGCTGTCATGGTGTGTAGAAGTCCGTGGATTCAGCAAAACAACCAGCACTTTGTGGCAGGCAGGCAGGCAGGCAGGCAGGCAGGCAGGCAGGCAGGCAGGCAGGCAGGCAGGCAGGCAGGCAGGCAGGCAGGCAGGAAGGAAGGAAGGAAGGAAGGAAGGAAGGAAGGCAGGCAGGCAGGCAGGCAGGCAGGCAGGCAGGAAGGAAGGAAGGAAGGAAGGAAGGAAGGAAGGAAGGAAGGAAGGAAGGAAGGAAGGAAGGAAGGAAGGAAGGAAGGAAGGAAGGAAGGAAAGGTGGTAAAGGAAGGAAGGAAGGAATCAAAATCCCAGTATGTGGTGTATACACAAAGAACACACACACACTGGTGCTAGGCCCTTTATTTTTGTACAGAAAATATAACCTTGGGCTATAGCTGATGTGCTAGCCCCTAAAACAATGTCTTGATAAAATTGTGTTTGAAAAAGAATCTAGGAGGCGTGTGATGAGTTTGTCCAAACTGAGGATAATTCTTTGGGTGAAACCTCAAGGTCATTGCTCTATCCAAGGTTCTTGACAATCCTTTGACTGCTGGACAGGAAACTGGCTAAGTGGGACACCCATTAGGAATTACTAACTGAATTCTGCCAGGTGTGAGGGGAAGGAGAGATTGGAAAGCTGATGATGCTGATGCCAGTTCCTTGGACAGCACATTGCCCCAAAGCTATTCTTTCCCTCTTGGTTGGGGAAAGAAAATCCATTAGTGAGTCAGCCCCTGCGGTCCCACAGAATCTAATCTAATTGTCCAGGTGTGTCCTGGAGATCGACCTTTGGCTGGCGTCCACGTTTTCTGTACAAGCCTGGGAGTAGTCAGGCAATTTGGCATTTTCAGATGCAACTGACCTACTCCAAATATCTCTTCCAGCCAGGAGTGTGCTACAAATTAATATTTGATGCAGGGTTAAAGAGAGGTGTTTCTGTATATCATGCCTGCAAACCACCCCTGCAAACCACCCCCGGAGAAGGGGTCCGGCTACAAGCATACCAATAGAGCTGACAACAGTGCAGCCAGATCTGGATTTTTATATTTAGGGGCATCTTGATATGTTGGAATCCTTGTTTCTTCATAATACATTTTATTCCATATGGCTGCCAGATCCCCCAGTGTGTTGTAGCAGTAAAAAGTGTCTGGGAGTCCAGCTACACACTCTCAGCCTCATCCACCTCACAGGGTTATTGTAAAGATAAACAGGAGAGTAGAATAATGTAAGCTGCTTTGGGGGGGGAGGCATTGATACAAATGAATTAAATGCATTAATAAATGATAACTCTCCTACAGATAGTAGGAGATTGAAGGGCCTCCTGGGTGACTTGCTGAGGTCTTCGGTGGCACACCATAAACAACCCAAAAGGGAAACAAAAACCCCCAACATGACAAGTCAGGAACCGAAAACCTTGATATAATCTCAGTTGTATATACTGCGCAAAAGTTTTACTATGTGCACGTTATTTAATTTTTATTATTTGTTTATTTTTATTTATTTGTATAAGTGAAAGTAGTATATATATATATGTGTGTGTGTGTGTGTGTGTGTATGTATATATGTATATATATATATATGAGCCTCTTGTGGTGCAGAGTGGTAAGGCAGCCGTCTGAAAGCTCTGCCCATGAGGCTGGGAGCTCGATCCCAGCAGCCGGCTCAAGGTTGACTCAGCCTTTCCCTTTGAAAGATAACTTGATATAGTGGACTATTTAAGGCTATTTGTATTCATTTATGGATATAGACCTGACCTAGCCCTGATCTGAAAGCTTTGCCCATGAGGCTGCGAGTTCAATCCCAGCAGCCGGCTCAAGGTTGATTCTGCCTTCCATCCTTCCGAGGTCGGTAAAATGAGTACCCAGCTTGCTGGGGGGTAAACGGTAATGACTGGGGAAGGCACTGGCAAACCACCCCGTATTGAGTCTGCCATGAAAACGCTGGAGGGCGTCACCCCAAGGGTCAGACATGGCTCGGTGCTTGCACAGGGGATACCTTTACCTTTAACTTTGTATATATATGTGTATGTATGTATATACATACATACATACAAATAAATAAAAATAAACAAATAATAAAAAAATTAAAGTGGTGTGGATCCCCCCCCCCCCCGGGCCAAGCTTCTTGCCCTGCCGCAACCCTTGAGAAAGGTCCATTCGACCCCCAAAGGGGTCCTGACCCCCAGGTTGAGAACCACTGCTCTATACAACACAGACACCCAGCCTTTGCAGGTCCTAACTGTTACCGCTTGGGGGGTTTGGTTCCTGTTCTAGTCCTCCCCCCTTTTGCTTTCCGTCATAGAATCATAGAATCATAGAATCATAGAGTTGGAAGGGGCCACACAGGCCATCTAGTCCAACCCCCTGCTCAATGCAGGATCAGCCCAAAGCATCCTAAAGCATGGTTTAGGATGCTTTATCCCCCAAATCTCCATGTTTTATTTCATCCCGAAGCTGGCAACCTAATATTCAGACTTTCCAAAAAAGCTGAAGAAATCTGTACGGGTTATGTCATAGGAAAGATTCCTCCTAAAGCAGACGCGTCTTATTCCTCCGGAATTAGGAAATCATTCTCTCCCCTGACTTGTGTCACCGCCAAGCCGAACACACAGAGTGGTCACAAGCGTTTCTGGCAATGAGTAATCTGAGTTTCCCGGGCTGTTCATTAAACCGGAGCCTCGAAAGGTCACTGAGCAGCACCTCCCAGGGTAATATTTGCGAGCTACGGATTATTTTTAACGGATGCCGAAAGTGATCAGTAAACGTCCTAAGGACGCCAGGGTGCTTTGCGTGAGCTGCTGCAGGTTGACGTGGCGGGGCGAATGGATTAGGCAGGCGATAATCGCAGTATGCAATTTTGAAGGCTCTTTGATACGTGTTGGTACACATCCTGACGTTCCTTAGCCGAGACCACAGCTGAAAAGGATAGCTGTTTGAGTGGGGGGGGGATATCATTGATGTAGTTAGAGAGCTTCAGTGGGGGGTGGGAATCATAGAATCATAGAATCATAGAGTGGGAAGGGGCCATACAGGCCATCTAGTCCAACCCCCTGCTCAACGCAGGATCAGCCCGAATCAGTAATAATTAGGGTTGCCGTTCTGTCATTCTCAGCCAGGGTTACTAATAACTCCAGGATCAGAATCCAGTAGCACCTTTACGACCAACAAAGATGTATTCAAGGCGTAAGCTTTCGAGTGCAAGCACTCTTCCTCAGACTTGCACTCGAAAGCTCACGCCTTGAATAAATCTTTGTTGGTCTTCAAGGTGCTACTGGACTGTGGTTTTATTGTGCTACTTCAGACCAACACGGCGACCCATTTGAATCTGATAACTCCAGGGTTACTCCAGTTGGGGGGAATTAATTAATTAAGTGTGTATGTGTGTGTGTGTGTTTGTGTGTCCACTTTTGGACGGACATCTGGGGGCACCTGGCAAATTGTACTTGTGTTGAAATTTAAAAATATATATTACAACACTATTTTTGCGTTCTATGCATTTTATGAAACTTTTTGTTGCTCCGCATAGACCAAATTTTTAATCAAGAGCTCCCCCCCACCCCCGGTCAATGCTGTCTCGTTTAACCAATGTTAAAATCTGGTCACCTTAATACATGGGTAGTCAAACTGCAGCCCTCCAGATGTCCATAGACTACAATTCCCAGGAGCCCCTGCCAGCATTTGCTGGCAGGGGCTCCTGGGAATTGTAGTCCATGGACATCTGGAGGGCTGCAGTTTGACTACCCCTGTCTTAATATAATGGGAAAGGAATGGGAGGGAAGACTTGAACCTGCTGCATTCTCTCCCATTCGCTCCTCCCACTTCTAGCTCTTTAGGATTTCTTCTCAGAGCCCTGCCTGCAGAAAATGACTGGAGGAAGGCTCTTGCAAACAAAGGAATCCAGATATTCATGCAGGAGAAATCTGTGCCCACTCAGTAGAGACTTCTAAGCTTGCAAAAACACGGAATTAAGAGTTGCGTTTTGGTAAACATACCTTTTCAGTGGTCAATTAACAACCCATCCGAGCTGGGCAAGGGGGGAAAAAAATAACCTCTCCACTTATCCTACGATGTTTATAATTGTGTAAACCCCTGTCTTTTCCCTTGTCACTCTCCTTTTCTCAACTTAAAAGCCCTTAAACTCCATAACCTTTCCTCCCATGGAGAGCGTTTCAACCTTTGAAACATTTTGATTACCCTTTTCTGCAGCTTTTCAAGCTTTACGATAGCCTTTTGGGGACAGCGAAAACAGAGGCGTATGCTGCATTCCAAAGAGGCCCGTGCCATGGATTTATGCCGATTTGTTACGATACTGGCTATTTTGGGTTCACTCGCTTTTCTGATAATTCCTAGCATGGGATTTGCTTTTTCTTCCCTGCTGTGCGTTGAGTTGACAGTTTCAGTACAGGTGATCCTGGGGTCGGATGTCACACAAGGATTTTGGTCCAAGAGAGCTTGCTTACCTTGGCAGAGGGGGAATTCTGTGGATCTCTGATTGGGATGCCAACTTCCAGACAGGGCTTGGGGTCTTTGGTTGAGGCCAGGGCAAGGAAGACGACACACCCCTTCCCAGGCTGAACCTGAACATCCTCATACCCTGAGGCGGGGGCAGCTCTGGTGGAGGAGGAGGAATTTTTTACTGCTGCCAGAATTTGGGATTGTTGTACGGGAGGGTTTTAATGGGGTCTTACTGGATTTTATGTTGTTACCCACCATGAGCCACTTGGGGGAGTGGCAGGCTATACATTTAGGAATAAATAAATAGAATCAATAAATAATTACAGCTCATCTCCAGACTACAGGGATCAGTTCCCCTGGAGGTAGGTCGGTCAGGTATCCCTGGCCACTGGTGGAGGGTGTTGGGATGGTTTGCCAGATCCAATCAATTCCCTAGATGGCTCAGGGCTGGTAACCACAGGTTTTAAAAAACAGCCAATAGAAATCAACATTAAAAACGATCCATGTAAAACAGCCATCAACTAAAATGTTGAGCTTCGGGTTTAAAAAATGCATTAAAAGCCGCTTCGGATAATCATTATCTTGAGTGGATGGATTTTCAGTCTGGGAGGCCAGCAACTATTTGGTCTTACTCCCTGGGAAAGTCACAGAGATTTGGGGATGGAGCCTGGGGAGGCCAGGTATTTCAGCAGGATGCAATGCTACAGAGTCTTCCTCCAAAGCATCCCTTTCCTTCAGAGTCACTCTCCTCTGTAGTCTGGAGATGCGCAGTCATTCTGCGGGGTGAAAAGAAGAATTGGTTTTTATGCCCCAATTTTCATGGCCCAAAGGAGTCTCAAAGCAGCTGACATTCACCTTCCCTTCCTCTCCTCCCTTCCTCTCCCTGTGAGGGAGGTGAGGCTGGGGAACACAGGGACTTCAGTGGGGTATGATGTCCCAGAGTCCATGCTCCAAAGCATCCACTTCTTCTAGGGCAGGGGTAGTCAAACTGTGGCCCTCCAGATGTCCATGGACTACAATTCCCACGAGCCTCTGCCAGCATTTGCTGGCAGGGGCTCCTGGGAATTGTAGTTCATGGACATCTGGAGGGCCGCAGTTTGACTACCCCTAGGGGAACTGATCTCTGAAGTCTGGGGATGTGCCGTATAGAATCATAGAATCATAGAATCATAGAATCATAGAGTTGGAAGGGGCCATACAGGCCATCTAGTCCAACCCCCTGCTCAACGCAGGATTAGCCCTAAGCATCCTAAAGCAATAATTCCAGGGGATTCCAGGGGATGCTGACGCACCCCTATTTTCCACTGAATTATCCCCCTCCCTGTACCGCTCCCCTCCCTCTTTCGTCAAGTTCTGACTTTCCGCTTTCCGCACAGGAAAACCTTGGTCTTTATCTGCTAATACACAGGCATAAAGCGGGAGATTTGGGGAATGGCGTCGCGCTCGGCCGATTATAATAAAAGTGCGATGCCCAGAACCACTCTTGAATGGCATTCTCTCCAGCAAGCCGTAATGATGAGGTTTAGCCCCAGTACTAAAAGAACTATTAAATAAAAGCACAGCAAGAAAATGTGTAAGTGCAGGGTTTGCAAGACTCGCTCAACTACACATGCATCTTCTGTAAGAGGAGAAGTCCTCCGTGTTCGTACCCTAGTGTATTGCATGTGCCTTCAATATGACTCATTAACCCTCTGAATGCCAGGCAGGCAGCAACCGGGAGAATGCCTTGGCCCCCATGAGCTGCATATCCAGGGGTGGCCAAACGGTGGCGCCACTCCTGATCGACCATATAGGAGTACCTGCCTGGCCATTGTAAGGAGCACACTGCTGGAGTCAATGAGACAGTGGTCTGATTCGGTTCAGCGGTTCTTGCGCCCCCACACTGCCCATACAGGAACAGAATAGGCAGGGAAAGGGCCCAGGTGAGAGGTTTGCCAACCGGGAGCTCTCCCATAGTTCCAATTTGAGTTCTCCTGGAGAAAAGGACTGTTTTGCAGGGTAGGCGGAATAACATTATACCCTGCTTGAGGTATAGCTCCCCTGCCCAAATCCTGCCCTCCCCAGGCTCCGCCCCCCCCCAAATTCCCATGTATTTCCCAACTTGAGCTTGGGGACCACTGGACTAGATGACCAGGAGGTCCCTTCCAACTCTATGATTCTATGATTCTATGACTAGATGACCAGGAGGTCCCTTCCAACTCTATGATTCTATGATTCTATGAATAATGAATGATATCCTGCCGTAAGTTAAGGAAGTTCTTCCAGCCAGCCTTAGGGAACTTTCCCACTTAAGGCTGCCTTCCAGCTTAGGGGCTCATCCGCTGGAGGAAGGGCTGCTTAAGGTGGAGGAGAACTTCAAACTTAGCTACCGGGGGGTGGAGGTGATAGGAAACAGGACCCTCGTTGTGCCTCCTCCCAACTAAATGTTTGCTCATCCTCAGTCATGGGATTGAGCCTGGTTGGCCTGATATCCTCAGATCTTCCAAGCCAAGCAGGATCAGCTCTGTTTATAGTATTTGGATGGGACCCCCCCCCCCAGGATAGCCTAGGGTTGCTACACAGAGGCAGGCAATGGCCAGCCACCTCGATTTGCCTCTTTTCTTCTTCTTCTTCTTCTTCTTCTTCTTCTTCTTCTTCTCCTTCTTCTTCTCCTCCTCCTCCTCCTCCTCCTCCTCCTCCTCCTCCTCCTCCTCCTCCTCCTCCTCCTCCTCTTCTTCTTCTTCTTCTTCTTCTTCTTCTTCTTCTTCTTCTTCTTCTTCTTCTTCTTCTTCTTCTTCTTCTTCTTCTTCTATGGTCATATCGCCACATTTGAGAAAGCTTGTGCTAAGGCTTACTAGGCCCAGCCACAAAATGGTGGTCACAAAACTCGGGGTTGAGCCAAACACAAAATGGCTACTGTAGCCGGACTTCCATCGTACAGTGAAGATCCGTGCGCTGCAGGAGTGGCTGCTAATAAAGCAGTGGGGGGGAGGGGGTTAGAAACAAAGCTGCAATGCCAGTCAGCTCTCCCAGTGACCAATTAAAAGGCTTGTTGGGAAAAGCTCTACCTGGCCCAACCCAGGGGAAGAGGAGGTTTGGGGAGGGGAGGGATTTCATCAAGGTAAAAGCCATAGAATCTACCCTCCCCAGAGGGCTTTTCCTCTATGGGAACTGAGCTCTATCATCTGGAGCAGGGGTAGTCAACCTGTGGTCCTCCAGATGTTCATGGACTACAGTTCCCACGAGCCCCTGCCAGCGTTTGCTGGCAGGGGCTCATGGGAATTGTAGTCCATGAACATCTGGAAGACCACAGGTTGACTATCCCTGATCTGGAGGACAGTCATCCAGGAAACCTTCAAAACCCCTCCTGGAAGTTGGCAATCCTACCAAATAGACCACGTGGTGGCCTTGCTTTCCCCCCAGTGCTTCCAGTTTGGGTGTCTGGCAGAGGGCCAGTTGTGCAAATCCTGCAGTGTCCTTGATGGCTTCCAAGTAGTAAATCATTAGCTGTTTCCCATTGGATTGACAAATAGGCAGAGAGATTTCAGTGCTGGTAGCAGGACGGCACTGCAGGAACAGCGGCTGGTTCGACCAGGTTTGCTTTGGGGTTTTTTTTTTTGGGGGGGGGGGTGGAGGGAGCAAAGGTCTGCTCCTTTCTTTGCTATTGTGGTCGAGGGAGAAAGGAACTCCTAACGCTGCAACCAAAGAAAGAACTGGGAAGACATCACATGGACATCACGTTGATGACCAAAGTAAGTCCCCTTGGAAATGGTTGTCCTGTGAGCAGAATGCATTCTCTGAGAAAAGTCATGGATCCTTCTGGTTGTTGAATGGGCTTCTGTGAGCTTCATTGGAGGACTTGGTCCACAGAGGCAGTCAATGGCAAGCCATCTCTGAATGCCTTTTGCCCTGGCCTGGATGGCCCAGGCTAGCTTGCTCTCATCAGATCTCAGAAGCTAAGCAGGGTTGGCCCTGGTTAGAACTTGGATGGGAGACCACCTAGGAAATCCAGGGACGCTATGCAATGTTACCCAAATTGCGTGGACACGTGTCCTAAAACACCTATCTTTGAGTTTGTGGGGAATATTAGCTCAAATGCTGCGAGAGGGGGGTAACTTAGCGTTATCGGATCGTTACCTTTGTATACGAGGGTCGATTGAACCCGTAGGAACTCAAGGCAAACACAGATTTAAATGGTAAAATAGTAATATAAGCTTTTATTGAAAGGAAAATAACAAAAAGACACATAAATAGCTAACACACAAGCAGTCATATAGAGAAGGGGGAGGAAGAGTGGAAGGCTTGATAGTTACCTGTCCGAGGAGTGGTGGGTCAGAGGAAGAAGCACGAACCAGCGTGGGAGGTCCAGGGTTGGAAGACACTCAGAGTGGCTGTGTGAAGCCACAGTTTTTATAGGATTTTGGGAAGGGGGCTATGTGACAAGGCTCAGGTAAGCATGTGCTGGAAGTTTCCAGGGTCCCCAGAGATTAGGACAATACCTGGCCAAGTGGGGGGTGATGGCCGTAAATGGATTTGGATAAAGGTATTAATGGCTCTGAGGAAGAGAGCCATCAGGTCTCGCTGGCAGGATGTGGGGGAAATATCCCCTGGCAGAGGGGCCAAGTGTGAAAAATGTTGCAAGACAAAGGATTTTCCTAGGAGCCCTTAGGCAAACAGGAGGAAGCCAGTCCACTCACTTAGAAATACAATGGGGGGGGGGTCGAGAGTAGGGCATGGAGGCACCTGGATTTCCAAACCAGTAGCTGAGAACAAGCCTGGGCTTGTCCTGTTTCCTAAGATGGAGTCTGCTCTGACATTGCCCTGCCAGAGTGACTTGGTCTGTCCTGTGTCTAGCTTGCTCCCAAGTCTAGACTGTCGCGCTGCGCTATTGGTTAAGGAGTACAGTGTGCCAAGGCATAAGGCAGGGATCCTGCCATGCGTAACAGCAGAGGAAGGCAATGACAAACCACCTCTGAATATTGTTTGACCTGACCATGGTGGACCAGGCCAGCCTCATCTCATAGGATCCTGGAAGCTAATCACCATTGGCCCTGGTGAGAACTTAAGATGAGAGACCACCAAGGAAGTCCAAGTCACTATACCAAAGAAAGCAAAGGGAAGCCACCTCCGCATATCCTTGGTCCTAACCTGGATAGTCCAGGCTAGCCCAGTTTCATCAGATCTTGGGAGCTAAGTAGGGTCGGCCCAGGTTAGAATTTGTATGAGAGTCCAGGGTTATTCCACAGATGCAGGCAGTGGTAGACCACCTTTGTATGTGGCTTAGGCTAGACATATCTTGTCAGCTTTCAGAAGCTAAGCAGGGTCATTCCTGTTTAGAACTTGGATGGGAGACCACCAAGGAAGTTCAGGGTTGCTACACAGAGGTGGGTAATGGCAAACTACTTCTGTCAGTTTCTTGCCTTGAAAACACTCTAGGTTGTGGCCATAAGTTGATTAAAATTTGTCAGCATTCTCCACCTGTTTAATTTCTCTTCTACTGCTTCTAAAGCTGAGATTCGTACTCTAGGACTGCGTTTAATAATAGTTTTGCCCTACTTAGGCTCTGTTCTTCTCCTACTTGGAATTTGTAATTGTGGTTTGTAGGTATAAAGCTGACACTATGTTTACGGCTTCATAAGGTAATTACCCTAAGCTCCATTGCAAACTTATAAAGGGCTTGCAGCATTTTTACATGTTTAATTTAGGAACAGAAGTTGTTGTTGGTAATCTCCTTACTGCAAATGGCACATAACAGCCGAAGCATAAAAAGAGAGGTCACTGCTCAGAGGAGTTTACAGTCTGAACTTTGCTAGTGACTAAGAAAACGATCAGCGGGCAACTCTGACAAAAGCTTGGATTGTATCGAGATTCTGTATCAAGCAAAGAATCATAGAATCATAGAATCATAGAGTTGGAAGGGGTCACACAGGCCATCTAGTCCAACCCCCTGCTCAATGTAGGATCAGCCCAAAGCATCCTAAAGCATCCAAGAAAAGTGTGTCTCCAACCTTTGCTTGAAGACTTCCACTGAGGGGGAGCTCACCACCTCCTTAGGCAGCCTATTCCACTGCTGAACTACTCTGACTGTGAAATTTTTTTCCTGATATCTAGCCTATATCATTGCACTTGAAGTTTAAACCCATTACTGCGTGTCCTCTCCTCTGCAGCCAACAGAAACAGCCTCCTGCCCTCCTCCAAGTGACAACCTTTCAAAGAGGGCTATCATGTCCCCTCTTGGTCCCTTGGCAAGAATTTTATACCCATTCATATTAGAGAAGAAGAAGAAGACCACTTTCCTCTACCTGAATGAGTCTCAAAGCAGCTTACAGTCGCCTTCCCTTTCCTCTCCCCACAACAGACACCCTGTGGGGTGGGTGAGGCTGAGAGAGCCCTGATATCACTGCCCAGTCAGAACAGTTTTATCCGTGCCGTGGCGAGCCCAAGGTCACCCAGCTGGCTGCATGTGGGGGAGCGCAGAATCGAACCCGGCATGCCAGATTACAAGTCCGCACTCCTAACCACTACACCAAACTGGCTCTCAGGTTCACCCAATGGAACTGATTAACAGTGAGACTGGTGAACAATGGATTTAAGGCAGGGGTGGCCAAACGGCGGCTCTCCAGATGTCCATGGACTACAATTACTGTGAGTCCATGCTAAGATGGACAGTTGGCAGGGCCTCATGCGTTTTGGTGTTACCGCCTTTATCAATGCTCAGGCATGAGATAAAAACAGCATACACCAAATACACAAATTACATTGATTGTTTGTATATAACAATAGGAGTTAGCTCCTATACATGAAATGATAATATATACTCTGGGCCGGGGGTAGTCAACCTGTGGTCCTCCAGATGCCCATGGACTACAATTCCCATGAGCCCCTGCCAGCAAACACTGGCAGGGGCTCGTGGGAATTGTAGTCCATGGACATCTGGAGGACCACAGGTTGACTACCCCTGCTCTGGGCAATATAGACCCTAGTCAGTTCTGTGGACCAGAAGACCAGATGAAAGAATTCGAGGCCTCTAATGTTTTGAAAGCAGGCCCTGGTCAAGGTGAGCATTTTCAGTGTCCAGTAAGTGTCATGCAGAAGCCAACCTTCATCCAAAATATGCTTTGGACCCAAATCGTTGAATACATGCCAGGGGACTGATCTTTGGGCTGATCCTGCGTTGAGCAGGGGGTTGGACTAGATGGCCTGTATGGCCCCTTCCAACTCTATGATTCTATGATTCTATGATCCTGCGTTGAGCAGGGGGTTGGACTAGATGGCCTGTGTGGCCCCTTCCAACTCTATGATTCTATGATTCTATGATCCTGCGTTGAGCAGGGGGTTGGACTAGATGGCCTGTATGGCCCCTTCCAACTCTATGTTTCTATGATTCTATAATTCTGTGACATATGAGCCCTCCCTCTCTCTCAGAAATTGTGGCTAGCCGGGGTCTAGAGACCTCCCAGAATTACAATTGATCTCCAGGCATCAGAGATCATTCTCCCTTGAGAAAATGGCCACTTAGGATGGTGGAGTCCATGGCTTTACATCTCTACCTAGCTCTCTCCTCAACCTCCCCAAGCTCCGCCCCCAAATTTTCAGGCATTTCCCAACCTGGAGCTGGCAACCCTCATGGTGACCGTCCACCGGGACTGCCTCTCCGTTCTCCAATCCTTTGAAAGTTTTACTCCTAGTGGCGGGATAAATTATGCATCACCAATGGAGGGCCTACAAAGGCACTTATTTTGCATAATTTATTCATCACCCGTAAACAGAACAGTTTTCAGGGCAGAAAGGTGGATGTTACCGGAATATATTATTCCGAGGATATGGAATTATTTTTGCACTCCGCTTTTGGGATTTGGGAGTTTTAAAAGAAGCCTGAAGATGCGATACCCTTGAACGGTGCCCGTTCATGGCACCTGGGGCTTGGACGTTTGATCTTGCCAGGTTCTGAGCCACCAGAAAAGTTCGCCTGGCCAGCTAACGGCAGGCTCAGGGAAGGTTGGGGATATACATTTCGCTGCCAAAAGAACATCACAGGACAGGGGCCAGAAAGTAGCACATGGCCATCCTAATTGGCTTCCCTAAGTGGTCCCTGGAGCCAGAAGATTGGGTACAGCGGAAACTCGGCTCGCTAAACTTGTGCCGTTCTTGCAGCATCACGGAGAAGCATCATTTAATTTGACATGGGAGGTTTGTGTTGTAGCCTGAGAACATTATTGAGTGGAGCTTCAGGGAAGGCATGAAGTGGTTTTTTATTCCGTCAGACAGTGGGCCCATCAAGGTCAAGACTTGTAGCCATCTGTGGTTTTCCAGGGTCTCAGGCAGAAGTTTTTCACGTCACCTAAAATAGCAGTCCCCATGTAGGACTGGGGAAGCCACAGAGGTACAGGTCATCTCCAGACTCAAGAGATCAGTTTCCCAGAGATAATCAATCAATCAATCAATCAATCAATCAATGTTTGGACTTGTATACCGCTGCTCCCAGCAAGCTGGCTCGCGGCAGTTCACAAAAATAATATGAACAAATATCCAATAAAAACCACGTAATATGAAGAATAACCCTAGAAACAATCCCCAGCTTTATATAATATAATAATAATAATCTGGCGATACACCACTATACCATCTGGCGATACACAGTGCCTGCTTGGGAGGGTGGGCCATAGCACTGGGATCCCTCTCCAGCCCAAATCCTGTCCACTCCTGGCTCCATTCCTGAAGTCTCCAGGTATCTCCCAACCCAGAGCCGGCAACCCTATCTACAATCTGATCCCTTTATCTCAGGCATGCCAACCCCCAGGTGGTGGATGGAGATGTCCTGGGGTTCTAACTGATCTGGTTGTCTGAAGGAACTGGACACTGTGTGAGTTGAAGAAGAGTTGGTTTTTGTACTCTGCTTTTTGCTGCCTGAAGTCCCAAAGTGGCCTAAAATTGCCTTCCCTTCCTTTCCCCTCAACAGACACTTCTCTTGGAGAAGTGGTGAACCTTGACCCACCCATTATGTCTCCTGCAGGAGCTATTAGGCTGTTCGTAACAACCCCAGATTTCCTTGGTAGTTCCCATCTAAGGGACAACCAGGAATGGCCTCTGAGATCTGTGGAGATCAGACTAGCCTGGCCACCAGAATTTGTCATCTTCATTAGGTAGCTGCCTTGCTCAAACTGAAGGCCCAGCTCGGAAGCCTGAGCTTTCTTCCTCCAGGTTAGATTTTTTGGGGCCTTTTAGTCAACTAACTGCCCACCCCTAGCAACTCCTAGGCAGATATGCTTGTTCTTCCTCTACCTACCTTCTTGAGAAAGATGCTTAGATACGGAGAGGGTGGAATCAGCAGCCATTTCTCTACAGCAGGGATTCCCAGCCGGGGATCAGTGGACCCTTGAGGGTTCACAGGAGCTCTGGAGGGGATCCACAGCCTTTCCTCTCCTGCCTTAGAGCAGGGGTAATCAACCTGTGGGCCTCCAGATGTTCATGGACTACAATTCCCACAAGCCCCTGCCAGCGTTTGCTGGCAGGGGCTCATGGGAATTGTAGCCCATGAACATCTGGAGGACCACAGGTTGACTCCCCCTGCCTTAAAGGACTTGGACACAAGCTAGGGAACTGGCTGCTTCCACTTGGAGGACTTGGTGGGTGGGCTGTGGGTGTAAAAATCAGAGGGGGGGGGGAGAAGTCAGTTGTGCTGTGGTATGGGGATGTCCTGGGCTTGGCTCCTGCCCTTCTTGGCTCCTGCCCTTCTTTTTGGCTTGCAGGAGGCTGAGCCATCATACTAGTAGTAAAGGAGGAGGAAGGGAGTGAAACGAGGAGGAAGGTGTTGGTGGTGATATCACTTCCAGGGACATAGAACTGTTGGGGATGTGGCAGAGGGCAGCCATGGCCAGATGACACCAATTCCAGTTGTTCTCGGAGCCTGAACATTTATTTAAGGGGCTCATCTGCGGTCAAAAGGTTGGAAAAGGCAGCTCTACAGCCAGGCAGCTCTGACAGTAGCCAGAGAAAGGACTGGAAAGACCTGGATTCCAGGTTCAAATCCTGGCACCATCTGATACGTGGCCCTCATGGAGGGGATGATGTTTTGTGGCTGATTTATTTTCTTTATTCTCGTACTCTTTGTTGTAAGGCGTATGTTGCTAGCTGCTTTGAACAGACTTAGAAATGTGGAAAGCAATGTTTTGGATAAATGAATTGTTTAGCACTTAGATCCAAATGGGTAGCCGGGTTGGCCTGACGCAGCGGTGGCACCTTTAAGGCTGACCACATTTTATTCAAGCTTTTGTGTCGCCAGACAATGAGATGGGAGTGACAAGACCAGTACCTAAGTAGAGAGTGAGTCATGGATTAGTACGTAGCATAATTAAGATGTTTGCCAGATAAAAGCGTCTGAGAGAAATAACAAACTAAGTATTTTTCTTCCCCTAGACTTGAACCCAAATTAACGATGACCTGATAAACCCAGCTTGTATAGAACTGGCATGCATGGATCGGGAGTTATAAAGCCGTAAGCACCATGGATGAATGGCATAAAAGCAGATTCAGGCACATAGCCGTGCTGGTTGGAAGTAGGGCAACAAAATTGGAGTCCAATGTCACCTTTAAGACCAGCAAAGATTTATTCAAGGCGTGAGCTTTGTTGGTCTTAAAGGTGCCATTGGATTCCCATAAAAGAAATAGGAGAATCATCAGCATGGAAGCTGTAACCAATAACCATGGCAGCGGACAGAACTGAATGCAAACAGCTGTATCAACTCATCTCTTAAATGCATGGAACTGGGTTCTATCAGTGGTCGTTAGCCAAAACTGTTCAATGGAACATCCATGCTCAGACCTAATACTCCTTTGACGAACAGGTGTAGGAAAGAAGAAAGCAATAGGCAATTTCAAACCTAATTTGAGTTTTCCAGAGACATCTGGCCAGAGCACAGCTGGGGACAGAATTCGGGCTTCAAGGCCCCCTGAAACATTTCTTTTCCACTATTGCGCTCATGAAGAACTTAGAATCACAAAGACTTGTGATCACACATGCGTTATCTCAGCAACTGAGACTATCTTTCCCTAAGTTGCTCCGAATTCACCCAGCTCTTCCTTGTTTTGATTGCCCTGCAAGTAAATTTGACAACCACCAAAGATGTTTCAGTGTGTTTATCTGACAACATGTCTTTAGTTGCCTCTGAGCTAGACTTATTCTGTGGGGATGGCAAAATAAGTTCTCTCCTGATTTGATCGTATAACTTACATTGGAGTAATACGTGTTCTGATGTCTCAGTGCTCCCATCCTGGCAGATGCATAAACAGCTTCAGGTAGGTATTTCTTTTTTAACAAGCCGTCCCTAAAAGCTGACGGAAGCATATTAGAAGAAGAAGAAGAGTTGGTTCTTATATGATGCTTTTATCTACCTGAAGGAGTCTCAAAGTGGCTTACAGTCGCCTTCCCTTTCCTCTCCCCACAGACACCCTGTGAGGGAGGTGAGGCTGAGAGAGCCCTGATATTCCTGAAGAAGAAGAGTTGGTTCTTCTCTACCCGAAGGAGGCTCAAAGTGGCTTACAGTCACCTTCCCTTTCCTCTCCCCACAACAGACACCCTGTGAGGGAGGGGAGGCTGAGAGAGCCCTGATATTACTGAAGAAGAAGAAGAGTTGGTTCTTATATGCTGCTTTTCTCTACCTGAAGGAGTCTCAAAGCGGCTTATAGTCTCCTTCCCTTTCCTCTCCCCATGACAGACACCCTGTGAGGTGGGTGAGGCTGAGAGAGCCTTGAGATTCCTGCTCGGTCAGAACAGATTTACCAGTGCTGTGGCGACCCCAAGGTTACCCAGCTTGTTTGCATGTGGGGGAGCGGGGGATCAAACCTGGCTCACCAGATTAGAAATCCACACTCCTAACTACTAAACCAAGCAGGTTCTCAAATCATTGTTATATCATAGAAGCATAAATGATCTCCTATGATCTGGGATAATTAGATTAGATAAATAAGGCAACGGCCTCAAATTATTAAACTGGAGGCATTGGGGAATGGATTTTTTCCTTTATTGAAGTCTCGTTGGCGGTGGATAACCAAGATTCTTTGGGCCATTTCGCACGGCTTCAAAATAGCACAATGGTTGCTAATTGGAAACGCTACTAATTTGCCATAACCCACGACGTCGTAGACAATCTGCAACAATCCTGAAACCGACCCGCCAAAAGCGCTTCGTTGTGGCGCTTTCAGGGGAATCCAGAAAAGTGGATTCACCCTCCGGATAGCGATACACTCCTGCAACCAATCTGCAACACTAGCGCTAAAGACCTGTGCGTTACCATTGTTGCTGGTTCTTCAAAGTCCCTCCCCCTGGCTCTCTCCTCCAAACTTCCGGCGAAGCGATCGCCATTTTTTTTTCTCGGAGCGAGCGGGGATAAACGCACCGGCGAGCCTCTTTCTGTTTAGAGGCTTCCCTGGCTTCAGTCCTTCACCTTTAGTCACTAAGCACAAACCACTTAAAAGCCCATTTGCTGAAATAAAGTCCCTTTATTTTTTACACATAAATTCAGCCGAAAATCGAGCCCGTGAGAAGGGTGGGGGGAATTTTTTTTTATCACTCGAGGCAGAGTGCAAACGATCATACAATCAAACGACAGCTCACATTAGGCAGCTGGATGGGTCTCTCCGTAGCAACGAATCTACACAGATTCGTTGCTATGGGTCTGTTTTTTTTTTTTAAAACCTTTCTTAAAGGGAAAGCGGCTGTTTGGGAGCATGCTAACGGCTGCCCATTGGCTGCTTGACGGCCAGGGGCGGGACGAGCTTGGCAATAGCGCTTCCTTTCTAGCGATTTCTGCCGAGACCGGAAGCCTGTGGGAAACGCTAAAAAACGCAACTGATTCCACTACAAAGCCAGGTGTGCAATTTTAAATGGCGATTTTTCATTCCGCAAACAATTTGCAACAAAGATCCCCGTGCGAAATGGCCCTTTGTTTTATCATCTCCTTTGCTCAGTCGAAACCAAGAGACAGTATTAACTGCTTCGATAAGCCAAATGAGCAATGTTTTTTCTCAAGAGTGGATGCAACAAATCAGCCGTCTAAAATAGTGTGTCCTTTAAACAAAAAAAAAACTGACACCCCCATAAAGCAGCACAAACTGGCTGGTCAGCAGTACCCGAGCTGAAATCTGACTCTGAACAAAGCCAACCAAAGTGCACTCGGAAGCCAAGCAAAGACGACAGGTTTTCTCAGACGTGGTAAAATCACAGGGCAGCAGAGGGGGTGGGATTTATTGTCCGGGTGCTATGACTGCAAAGGCTTAACCTGATGTTGTTGCGGCCTTGGTTTCTGATGCTTTCTCGCACGCCCAGGGAAATGCCGATGGCCACTTTGGGGTTGGGAGGCGAATTTGCCCCAAGCCAGACTGGCCAGGGATTGGAGGAAGCAGCATCTGGCCATGGAACTGAGGTCACTGTCTATGTGGTTCTCAACCTTCCTAATGCCGCGACCCTTTAATACAGCGCCTCACATTGGGGTGACTCCCCAAACATAAAATTATGCAAGGGCTCTTTCACAGAAATTAAACCGAAACTGACCCATGGCGTGAAGATCCCTTGTGCATGAGTGTATATAAATTGGGTTTTTTTCGGGAGTGTCTCAGTTCAGTTCTGCCTCTTGTCCCACCATGCCGATCTCGCTCTTTTCCTCTGCTCCAGGCAGACGAACGCTCTATCGCAATCTACCCCGCAAGGTTGTTGTGTGGATGGCAACCCCCCTCCCCAGGCAAGCTGCTTGTCCGTCCGCGACCCTGTGAAAGGGTCGTTCGACTCCCAAAGGGGTCCCAACCCGCAGGCTGAGAACCACTGGTGACGGGGAGGTAGCTGTGAGTTTCCTGCATTCTCCGGGGGCTTGGGCTAGATGACTCTGGACGTCCCGTCCAATTAGGATTCTATGAAATAAAGATCACCAAAATTGCCACTGAAGGGCCCATCCTGAAGATAACAGCTTTGGATACTTCCAGGAAAGCGCTTACTCCAGTCAGGTGATCCCAGCACATTGGCGGCCATCTTGAGGACATTGGCGGCCATCTTGTGGCACAGTGGAGAAGGGTCTAGCAGGTTCCTCGGTTGACAAATAGTTTAACTGAGCACACAAGAAGGCTCGGGAGCGCTGGCCCCAAGTTCTAAGTTTGAGCCTCCCTCATGGCCTGCTGAAATGAGGAATACTATGTCATTCAAAAGGTTTAAAAATTTAAAGCATTAACCATGTTGAGGTTCATCACAAGCCGGTTGGAGAGAAGCAGGAACAGCAGAAAAGACTTGTCCTGCTGTGCGCAGATATACACATATGCCGATGCCCGAGGAACACAGCTATAATTCAGCTTTTATTTCCCCAGATATCCCTGCCTACCCTTGCCGTGTGCTGCCATTAATTTCACAAATGACTTCTGGAAAGTGTCCCCTGGAAACCCATCTCTGTTATCGATACGGCGAACGCAGAAGTTAAATTAGGCCCCTCCAACACGCATCCACGACGCTCAGCTCTGGGAGCCGTAGTAAAAAGACAAAAAGAAAATATCATTTTCAAATCATTTAAATAGATCACACATCAGACCTGAGGGATGAAGCGAACCTCCGTTGTGATTCAGTAGGCAGTTAAAACGCCATCGCTCGAGGCGATTATGCATCCTTTCCCACTGCTGCTGTTAAAGTCCCTTTTCTCCCCCCCCCCCCCAAGAAAGTTTTTTGTCAATTAGGGTGTGATGTCAGTTTGGGCCTGAGTGCTATTAGGATCTTGGGTGCGTGGTTTTGATTTAGCTGATTGCCGAAACTTTGGGGGCACCTAAATTTAAGCGCTTTTAGCTAAACGCACTGGCTGATTTCTGTCGTTCTTGCCAGCTGAGTAGAACAGTCCCTAATACATATTTTATCTCTCGACGAATTTTCACTCGGTTCAGAATCCAGCGATAGGCCTTAAATGGGGATCTGTTGGGTTGAAGACCTTTGTATCTCCGCTGAGTCCTGGTCCATAAGGTAAAGGTATCCCCTGTGCAAGCACCAAGTCATGTCTGACCCTTGGGGTGTCGCCCTCTAGCGTTTTCATGGCAGACTCAATACGGGGTGGTTTGCCAGTGCCTTCCCCAGTCATTACCGTTTACCCCCAGCAAGCTGGGTACTCATTTTACCAACCTCGGAAGGATGGAAGGCTGAGTCAACCTTGAGCCGGCTGCTGGGATTGAACTCCCAGCCTCATGAGCAGAGCTTTCAGACTGCATGTCTGCTGTCTTACCACTCTGCGCCACAAGAGGCTCCTGGTCCATACTTGGGTGCAATTCACAATACTTTATCTTAAACCCGCTGGGATCTGCTTATGTCACTATAGTTGCCATCTCTGGGTTGCAAGATACATGGAGTCTTTTTTGGGGGGGCTGGAATCTTGGGAGGGGGAGGGTTAGGGAGGCGGGACCTCAGTAGTGTCCAAAGCCATAGAGTCCACCCCAGAGAAAAAACAGTTTTCCTCCAGGAAAACTCATCTCTGTCATCTGGAATTCAGTTATAATTCCAGGAGATCTCCAGGCCCCACCTGGAGTTTAGGAGAAAATAGATTGGCCAAATAGTAGTAAAGTTTGAGAAAATACTTTGTGAGGCAAAAAAAAAAGGAAATAATATAGATTGTAATAGTATGGATGGATGGATGGATGGATGGATGGATGGATGGATGGATGGATGGATGGATGGATGGATGGATGGATGGATAGATGGATGGAGTTCATTGAGTGCACCCTCATGTTTTTGGTCCCATGCGTCCAGTTCTGCTACTATATGTTACTTTATTGTTGGATGTTATATTTTCAAATTGTTGTGAGCCCCCCTGGGGAAGAGTGGCATATAATTGGGGGGAGGTGTGTGTGTTAAATAATTTGTTTAAGTTTTTATTTAACTAGGGGCCAAGCCCATTGCATTCAGGAATACAACGGGAACTAGATTGGGGGAGGGTGGAAGAACTCTGCAGATGGGCTCTCCCTCCCTGGAAAGACCTGGAAAGGCTCCAGGCAGCTGTTAGGGAACTCACCATCAAGGGCAGCTCTCACACGGCAGGGATGTGCAGCCTCCGAGCCTCGGAGGGAAGTAGAAGGAGGAGGGAGCGGTTAGGGGTGGGGGATGGAAGGCGATTGGCTGGCTGATGGACAGACAGGCAAGCCAGTTGGAGGAGGAGGCACTCAGGGGTGGGACGGCTGCCCTGAGTGGGTGTAAAGCGCTGAGTGGCATTTAAGCAATGAGACCAGTTCATGATGTTAATATAACTCATTCATTCATACAAAGATTGTCAACCACCCCATGACTGCCTGCAGGGTGGGACGGCCAACAAATTAAACAGATAATACTTAGATTTCAATTTTACCCACAGGCCTGGGGCTTTTATCACATTTGTAGAATGAGCTGTCTGACCATGGAACCAGTCTCTGGATTTAAGTATCCGCAGATCAGGCCGGTTTGAAAATTATTATTATTATTATTATTATTATTATTATTATTATTATTATTATTATTATTATTATTATTGCCTGTCACTCTCATGACTGACTCATGGCGGGTTACAGCGTGCCCATATTAAAACCTCATTAAAAACCATACCGGATACATCTACATATATAACAGACTCCTAAACATGACGGACTATACCCTATGAACCCCTCAAGAAAATCTGATACAGGAGCGGGAAGAGGGAACGTAGATCACCAAGTGAATTCCATGCTCTTAACACTGGTAATTCCACAGACTGGACCATGTTGAGAATGAGATCTATTGATGTATCTCTCCCTTCCCCTCAAGGTGCAGACCATAGTTTTACTGAGTCCAATTTAGTTGTACAACATCCCTGTGAAATCGGTTTGGAGTATGAGAAAGTGACCAGACCAGGGTCATCCTATGAACATAAATTCAAGCCAGCTCTTTGGATTTGATAACCATCTTCAAGTATTTAAAAAGGTGCCGTATAGAGGATGGAGCAGAGTTGTTCTCTCTTGCTGCGGAGGGATGGACTAGAACCAGTGAGTTGAAATTAATTCAAAAGAAATTCCATCTAAACATCCGGAAGAAGATCCTGACAGTTAGAGCGGTTCCTCAGTGGAACAGGCTTCCTCGGGAGGTGGTGGGTTCTCCGTCTTTGGAGATTTTTAAACAGAGGCTGGATGGCCATCTGATGGAGAGGCTGATTCTGTGAAGGCTCAAGGGGGTGGCAGGTTACAGTGGATGAGCGATAGGGGTTGTGAGTAGTGCAGGGGGTTGGACTAGATGACCAAGGAGGTCCCTTCCAACTCTATGGTTCTCTACGATTCTATGATTCTTCTTAGTCTAATGGGTAGCCTGACAGCACCTAAATGAGATTATGGAGGGGTATAGAAGATATATTCAATGAAGCTAATACTTTGCATTTTTGGCTGAAATAAAGCCCTTCTGTTCAAGAGTTTTTGTTTTTAATGCTAAGAACCTTGTTAAAATTCTTAAGAGACGTTCCAGGCTGTGATTACAATCAGGGAATAAAGAGAAAGCCCCGAAGAACTGCAAACTGTCTCTTAAAAGCACTTTTATAAGCAAAACTATTTAGCAAACAGCTATGAACACCTCCTCCCCTTTACTGCCGCCCGTAGTGTGATGGTGAAATTCTGGTGTGATACATCTTTGTCAAGAGGAGAAATGTCCTGCAGTGGACAAATAAATGTGGATTCAGGTGCTGCATTATCTGAAGCAGCAAAACAAGCCTCAGAAGTCAAGGGCATCTTTAAGACCCATTGAGTTTTATTCTGAGTGTAATCTTTCGTGGGCATGCACCCCTTTTCAGAGACTTTGAAACAGAAATCACAGACCTTAGCTAAAGAGGGTGCTGCCAGGAAGGGCCAATATAGAACCATGGAGTTGGAAGGGGCCAGACAGGCCACCTAGTCCTCCCCCATGCTCAATGGAGGATCATCCTGAATCATAGAATCATAGAATCATAGAGTTGGAAGGGGCCATACAGGCCATCTAGTCCAACCCCCTGCTCAATGCAGGATCAGCCCAAAGCATCCTAAAGCATCCAAGAAAAGTGTGTATCCAACCTTTGCTTGAAGACTGCCAGTGAGGGGGAGCTCACCACCTCCTTAGGCAGCCCATTCCACTGCTGAACTACTCTGAATTTTTTTCCCTAGTATCTACTCAATATCGTTCTCCACGTAGTTTAAACTCATTACTTCGGGTCCTCTCCTCTGCTGCCAACAGGAACCTTTCCCTCCCCTCCTCTAAGTGACAACCTTTCAGATACTTCAAGGGAGCCATCCTGTCCCCTTTCAACGTCCTCTTCTCCAGGCTGAACATTCCCAAGTCTAATAAAATCAGTGTCCAGCAGCACCTTTATGACCAACAAAGATTTATTCAAGGTGTGAGCTTTCGAGTGCAAGCATCCTTTGTCAGCTTGCACTCGAAAGCTCACGCCTTGAATAAATCTTTGTTGATCTTCAAGGTGCTACTGGACTGGACATGGCTTGGTCAAGATTTGCGCCAAGATGCGGAAGTAACTATAGCTAAGATGCAGCAGTATATATAGCTCTGGATGAGGGTGATGGATAAGATCTGCGAATAGCAGGAAATTAGCATGCAGAGTAATAAAGGAAATTAAAAGTAATGGAAATCTCAGTGCTTAATGAAGGCCTTGGTTTCTTCTCACTACACCTGCTAGCGTCATTCCGTTCTTGCATCTGTTTGCAAATGCCTTTATTATGCTGTATGCTAATATGACAAGGCTGATGGCCTGGAGACGTGTGTGCGCACATGAAAGATTAGAATAAAAATGTGATGGCCTAAAAGGTGCCCCTGGACTCGTGCTTTGTTCAAACTAACTTGGGACTGAAGTCTCCCGAAAAGAGGACGTGAATTGATAAGGGACACATAAGCATCTCTAGACAGAAGGGGATTTTCCTGGTGAGAGTGGTCAGTGATGGACTCATGGTCAGAGCCAAATTTTTCAGTATATGAGAAGCATAGCAGGGGAACTGATAACCACCTTTAAAAGGCTGCCATGTAGAGGATGGAGCAGAGTTCTCTCTTGCTCCAGAAGGATGGATCAGAACCAATGGGATGAAATTAATTCAAAAGTAATTCCGTCTAAACATTTGGAAGATCCTGAGAGTCAGACCAGTTTTTCAGTGGAACAGGCTTCCTCGGGAGGTGGTGGGTTCTCCATCTTTTGAAATGTTTAAACAGAGGCTGGATAGCCATCTGACAGAGGGGCTGATTCTGTGAGGCTCAAGGGGGTGGCAGGGTTGTGAGTGTCCTGCATAGTGCAGGGGGTTGGACTAGATGACCCAGGAGGTCTCTTCCAACTCTATGATTCTGTGATTCCAAACTAGCATGTAACTCATTTTCTCCAATATCAGTTCTGGCTCTCTAAGGGAGAGGGGAGGGGGGCCCCATTAGAAGTCTTAAATGTATTTTCCGCGGGCCTCTACATGTTCTGGAGCCAGAGGTGGTGCTAGTAGCCTAGCTCGGCGGGGTGGAAACATGCCAGCTGTGCTACATTTGTGACTTGCGCCTCCATGGTTAAAGAAGCATCCAAAGTTGCATCTAGATTGTCCCATTGTAAGCTGCACTCTGGGAAGGCCTGCTTCCGGGTCTGGCCCCTTCTTCCTCAGCCGCAACCCTACACCGAACCACAGGGTCTAGTATGTGCTGTGCATTTTCAATGAAATATTTTATCCAGGGTTAGTAAAATGAAATCAGTTTATATCTACTCTCTGTACTGCTGTGTCTGATTCTTGGTTTTCTGATTAAATGGCGGTCTCCATTTATTTTAGTTGTTAAAATACTTTGAAAGTATTCGCTGTATAACAGAGCATAAAAAGGTAAAGGTATCCCCTGTCTGACCCTTGGGGTGACACCCTCCAGCGTTTTCATGGCAGACTCAATACGGGGTGGTTTGCCAGTGCCTTCCCCAGTCATTACCGTTTCCCCCCCAGCAAGCTGGGTACTCATTTTACCGACCTCGGAAGGATGGAAGGCTGAGTCAACCTTGAGCCGGCTGCTGGGACCGAACTCCCAGCCTCATGGCCAGAGCTTTCAGACTGCATGACTGCTGCCTTACCACTCTGCGCCACAAGAGGCTTTTATAACAGAGCATAAATTCGGCCAAAAAGAAGAGCCAGGTTTTATATGCCGCTTTTCTCTCCCTCAGGGTGTCTCAAAGCGGCCTACAATCTCCTTCCCTTCCTCTCCCCACAACAGACATCTTGTGAGATCGAATAAATGAGACAGACAGATGTGCATCTTTGTACAACAGATGATTAAGGTTTTCCCTTCTTCCCCCCCCCCCTCTCTTCTCATTGTTTTCTTCAGGGGAATTCTGGCCTGGGTTTCAGCATTGCGGGAGGAACGGATAACCCACACATTGGGGACGATCCCGGGATATTTATTACCAAGATTATACCAGGAGGAGCTGCAGCGGAAGATGGTAGACTCAGGTACGAATGGGGTCATAAAGGGTTGTGTGAAACCCTCCTAGAAATTTCCCTACTACTAAGAATGTGCTCAGCTTTCTCAAGAACAAGTCATGTCAGACTTACCTTATCTCTTTTTTTTGAGAAAATACTACCTGGCTGGATCAGGGGAATGCCGTGGATATTGTTTACCTTGATCTCAGTAAAACTTTTGATACGGTTCCGCATGATATGCTTGTTGATAAGTTGGTAAAATGCGTTATGGATCCTGTTACTCTTAGGTGGATCGAGAACTGGGTGACAGGTCGCACCCAAAGGGTGCTTGTTAGTGGTTAATCAGCTTCTTGGGAGAGGAGTGACAAGTCCTGTGTTGGGTCACCCAGCTGGCTGCATGTGGGGGAGTGCAGAATCAAACCCGGCATGCCAGATTAGAAGTCCGCACTCCTAACCACTTCACCAAACTGGCTTTCCGGGGGCCTTTTCCTCTTGAAACACCTCCTCCCTCCATCCCAGGCTGTGCTCCCAAGTCTTTAGGAATTTCCTAATCCAGATCCGGCAACCTATTCCGCACATGCTGGATAATGCACTTCAGTAGTAGATTTTCCTGTTGCGCATAGGAAAGCGAGCTGCAAAAGCACATTGAAAGCGCTCTATCCAATCCTTGTTTATGAAAAAGTACTAGTTTTCTTCCTTCTGGAGAAGAAATTTTAAAGCAAAAATAAGTCTTAAGTTTTCAGTCTGTTAAAGGATTTCTGTTGCACCTGTTCCAGAGTGCTTAGAGCTACAGCACTCAATTTAGAAAGTTAAAATAATGTCTATGAAAGATTGCATGACCTAAAGGGGGAGGGAGTGCCATTTCTGGAAGCCCCATGGACATTTTAAGAAGCACAGCAGACAACGGAAAGTCAGACAACACAAGGAAGCTGTTTCTCTCAAAAGTGGGTGAACTACACTTTGCTAATCCAATGCTTTAGGATGCTTTGGGCTGATCCTGCATTGAGCAGGGGGTTGGACTAGATGGCCTGTATGACCCCTTCCCGCTCTATGATTCTGTGATTCTATGATTCCCACCCCCCACTGAAGCTCTCTAACTACATCAATGATATTCCCCCCCCCCCCCCATACCACTTAACCGGCTATCCTTTTCCATCCTGCACAGCCCAGGTTCACAGGGTTCTGCTGGGTGAAAGACCCGGCCAAATTGCTAATCTTCAAGATCAGCTGTTTCAGCAGAGTCTTTCTGAATCAGCCAAATCAAGCTCAAATTGCTTCAGGCTTCCCTGATTCGGCCCATTTCAATTTACGATTCAGCTCAGATAAGACTGCAAAGGAATCAGCAGTGATTTGAATATTTTCAGGGTTTTATTATTATTATTATTTGATTTTTATACCACCCTCCCAGCAAGCTGGATCAGGGCAACGTCCATCATATACAACAGAGCACGACCATCTGAAAGCATTCGATTCAAAAATTAGTTACATTTTAAATTAATCAATTAATTACTATTATTTATTTCATTTCTGTACCACCCTCCCGTAATGTGTCAGGGCGGTTTACATACCATTAAATTTAAAAGTGATTAAAAGCCAGCATAATTACCACATTTAGAATATAAAACATTGTAAAAATCGTAAGTATTCCATTCAGCAGCGTTTAGAATCATAGAATCATAGAGTTGGAAGGGACCTCCTGGGTCATCTAGTCCAACCCCCTGCATTATGCAGGACACTCACAACCCTATCGCTCCTGTAACCTGCCACCCCCTTGAGCCTTCACAGAATCAGCCTCTCTGTCAGATGGCTCTCCAGCCTCTGCTTAAAAATCTCCAAAGATGGAGAACCCACCACCTCCCGAGGAAGTCTGTTCCACTGAGGAACCGCTCTGAATGTCAGGAACTTCTTCCGGATGTTTAGGCAGAATTTCATTTGAATTAATTTCATCCCATTTGTTCTGGTCCGTCCCTTCGGGGCAAGAGAGAACAACTCTGCTCCATCCTCTATATGGCAGCCTCTTAAATACTTGAAGACGGTTCTCAGATCCCCTCTCAGTCGTCTCCTCTCCAGGCTAAACAGACCAAACTCCCCCAACCTTTCCTCCTACGTCTTGGTCTCCTCTGTTGCCCTCCTCCAGCTTCCTGCTGCCACCCCGAAAAGGGAACGGAGGTCAGTGGGGCTGTCTGGGGGGGGGGCTCCCTGAAAAAGCTTCTCTCTCCCCTGCCCCCTGGCCTGCCTTTCCCCGGGGGAGGGCGGCCCCAGCGCCTGTTGTATTTTGCAACACAACGGGCTTTTTAGCTATAGACACACCCACATACTGACGTGTATTTATAAATCAGTGTCGATTTATACAGAAAACCCATGCTCTGAGTTCTCTTCCTCAGCACTCTGCCTGCCTTTGAAAACGAAAAGGAAGAACAGGAACGGAGCAACCGAACCGGTCTCTGGAGTAAAGCGAGGGAATCGATTTCCTCTCTTTGCCATCCTTCACAGTGACTCCCTCTGGCTCTTCTAAATGAGATTCCTGCAGGGGGAGCTCAGATTCTCAGAGAGGGACTCATGGCACGGAAGCCGTCATCCTGGCAGTCCGACCCACGGGGGGCTGGTATGACTCAGCCATTCGGGAAGGGGGATCTGTGGGGGAGCTCATTACGGAGCAATGCAGAGCGGGGCTCGTAATGTGCGGGATGTGAGGATTCTTGCTGTGACAGACAGCACGCCCAGCACTAAGGCTGCAATTGAGTTTTTAACACTCAACGGAGAATCCACCGGCATGGCTTCCTTCTGATGGCAGCTCTGTGGGAGGTGACTGTTCGGTGGGGAAAGGCATGCCTCACACGTGCCTTGAGATTCCAGGTTCAGAGCCAGGCAAGGGGAGGCGCTGTGGCTCAGCGGCAGAGCATCTGCTTAGCATGCTGAAGGTCACAGGTTCAAGTCTCAGCATCTCCAGTAAAGATCAAGGAGCAGATGATGTGGAAATCCTCTGATCGAGAACCTGGAGAGCCACTGCCAGGCTGACTGGAGCGGGGGTCCCTAGGCTTTTTGAGCCACGGGGTCTCTTTAGTATTCTGACACAACCACAAAATGCCCACCACAGAAGGCTGACCCAGAAGCATACAGAGCAGACCCAAGTTTAGGAGACAAGAGGGGGATGCTTGGAAACAAGAGTGTGGAGGAGAACAAAACCAACACTGGCGTGGAAGCTGGTGCCAAAACAATGAGGTTTTGATTTGCATAGACTGTCAGATCTCTGTTGGCCAATCGTAGAATAGAATCATAGAACCATAGAGTTGGAAGGGGCCAGACAGGCCATTGTTCAATGCAGGGTCAGCCTAAAGAATTTTGGATAAGACTCTGTCCAGCCGCTGCTTGAAGACCGCCAGTGAGGGGGAGCTCCCCACCTCCTTAGGCAGCCCATTCCACGGCTGAACTAGACTCCTAGAATCCTAGAGTGGGAAGGGGCCATGCAGGCCATCTAGTCCCACCCCCTGCTCAGTGCAGGATCAGCCTCCAGCATCCAAGAGAAGGATCTGTCCAGCCGCTGTGTGAAGACCCCCAGTGAGGGGAGCTCCCCACCTCCTTAGGCAGCCCATTCCACGGCTGAACTAGACTCCTAGAATACTAGAGTGGGAAGGGGCCATGCAGGCCATCCTGTCCCACCCCCTGCTCAGTGCAGGATCAGCTTCAAGCATCCAGGAGAAGGATCTGTCCAGCCGCTGCTTGAAGACGGCCAGTGAGGGGGAGCTCCCCATCTCCTTGGACAGCTGCTTCCACGGCTGAACAACTCAGACTAAAATTTTGTTCTGAGTCTTTGTCAGGAGTATTTAACATTTCTTTCTCACACCTGTGCTGCCTTATGGGCACAAATGCGTTCATAAATCAGCTTTTTCCAGAAGTCGCTTGATTTGATTTCTGACTTTATATTTTGGCAGCATATAGGTGTTTTTTTTTCTTACAAAAGAGTTATCTCAGCCACTTTTGATGTTTGACTGAAATGTTGGGAAACATTTTTCCTCCTGATGACCCATCTAAGTCAGTAATTTTCCTTCACAGAAGTGCTTGGAATGAGTTTGATATATGGGAGAAGGTTACTTCAAATTAAAACTGGTTGGTCTTTTGCCTCCAACAGTTTTCCGATCTTTTCCACAGTCAGAGTCTTGGCAGCTCAAAATTTCACTCCCCTGATAGCTGGCGAATGGTTGGCCCGTTTTCCAGCTGGCCTGATCCTGGTACCCCTGGCCTTCTCACTAGCCCAGGGTGTGTGTGGGGTAGCCAGATGTAACAGCTTTGTTTCAGCTGTGAAGGGAACTGAGGGGGAGGCCTGTGCCCTAGTGGGAGAGCCTCTGCTTGGCATGCAGAAGGTCCCAGGTTCAATCCCCAGCATCTCCAGTTAAAAAGGACCAGGCAGGGGGGTGATGGGAAAGGCCTGTATCTGAGACAATGGAGAGTTGGACCTCTGCTCTGTCTTTTTATCCAGGCCCCTCTTGAAGCTATCTAGGCTTGTAGCTGCTGCCACTTCCTGCGGCAGTGAATTCCACATGTTAATTACGCTTTGTAGCTGGACGGGAAGTCCAGGGTTGCCACACAGAAGCAGAGCTGGGTAAACCACTCCTGCACATCTCTACCCTTGGAAACCAGAAGGGGGCGCCATAAGTCTGCTGCAAGTCGGTGGCATTTCCCAGCACTACTCTAATGGAACACTCCTATTTTTGTAGCACACAGTCCTTGTTAGGCCCAGCTTAGCTCACAGAAGCCTTTTTGGAGTTTGCCATTTGCAGCTTGTCCTCCCGCAGCTTGGCCTGCCCAGTCCCAGCATGGCGTAGTGGTTAATAGCGGTGGCTTATAATCCAGAGATCCGGGTTTGATTCCTGACCCCTCTTCCCCCTGCACTAGAACTTGGGCTAGTCACAGTCCTGTTAGAGCTGTTCATGCAGGACAGTTCTCTCAGAGCTCTCTCAGTCCCACCAACCTGCCAGGTTGCCTGTCGTGCGGAGAGGAAGGGGGAGGTGTTTATAAACCGACTTGGGACTCCTTTGGGTAGAGAGAAGCTGGCATAAAAACAACAGCTCTTCTTCGTCTCTCTCTTCTGCGCTCGTAGCTGGAGTCCCCTTCCCTTCTGCAAACGGAGCTGGAATTTGGAATACTTATGCTGATGAGTTCTCCGGCAAGGGGAGTGGCGTGTGTGCCCATGCACGCGCTGGATTTTGCCCTACGTGTTCCGACAAGAGGCTGCGAAGTGAGATTCTCGAGCTCCCTTCTCCGCCTGCTCTCGGGCAGAATGCCTCCCGTTCGCCTCCTCTCTCCGTTGCTAAAAAGGGGTGGGATTTTGGCCTACAGCCTCGCCGAGGCTCTTTAATTTGTTAGTGTTTGTCAAGGGTGAAGAAAACCACAGGAGGAGGAGGAGGAGGAGATGAAAGCTCTTTGCAACACATCGCATCGGGGAATAGGCTGGGGGGAGAGAGGTATGTGTCACAACTGGTTTTTCCATGCAAACGCGAACCTGGTTCGGGATCTCTTTGCCTGCTGTTCAAGAGGCAAGCTAACAGGTGGCCCGTCAGGAAGAAGCCTTTTTCTCTCCTCGGGTCCGGCAGCCTTTTAAGCGGAAAGGGAGATCCGGCCTTGCTCGGCCCTGGAGGGAGCCGGCCTGCCATGCTAGGCTTGGCAGCGTCCCTTGCCTGCCTGGGGTGTAGGCAGCTGCAGAAAAGGTCCAGAGGACTGCAATGCCCCCCTTTCGCCACCGCTTAGGACACCTGTTCCTCCAACAGGTGAAGAGCACCCACCTGTGCAAAGAACAAGGGGGTAAGTTTGCCTTCCAGCTTTCCGCAGCAGGGAGGGGACGGCCAAAGCAGAGGCCATGCTATGAGTTCAGGAAAGGAGTCTGCTTGAAAATGCCCGTGAGCAGAGGCCTGATTCAGACTGAGAAAAGGGTTCTTATTTTGAAAGCCCTTCTCTCGCCTGAAACCAGTCCAAAGTGGGCCCCGTTCTTAGGCTACATGTAGATGTCTCAATTCAGGTGGCCAGCTCCAGGGTAGGGAAATTCCTGTAGATGTGGTGGTGAAACCTGTGCAGGGCAGGGTTTGCGAAGAGGAAGGAGTGCTGGGGGTATACAAGATGCTGCATTGGTCAGACCCCACCTGGAGTGCTGTGTGTGGTTCTGGAGGCCTCATTTCAGAAAGGACGTGGACAACATGGAGAGGGGGCAGAAGAGAGCGATGAGGAGGATCTGGGGTCATCCAGAGGCCATCTAGTCTGACCCTCTGCGCAATGCAAGATCAGCCTAAAGCGTCCAGGATAATGATCTGTCTAACTGCTGCTTGAAGACCGCCAGTGAGGGGAAGCTCCCCACCTCCTGAGGCAGCCCATTCAATTTAATTATTTTAATAATCTAAATGTTTTAACCCATTCTTAGTGTTCAGCCTGCAGAAGAGGAGGTTGAGAGGGGACATGATTGCTGTCCTTAAGTATTTGAAAGGTTGTCACTTGGAGGAGGGCAGGGAGCGGTTCCTGGTGGCTGCGGAGGATAGATCATGGCTTTAAACTGCATGGAGAACAGTACCAGCTAGATTGGGGGGGGGAGGGGAAGAATTCACAGTCTGAATTCACAGTCTGAGTAGTTCAGCCATGGAATGGGCTTCCTAAGGAGGTGGGGAGCTCCCCCTCACTGGTTGCCTTCAAGCAGCAGCTGCACAAATCCTTATCCTGGATGCTTGAGGCTAATCCTGCATTGAGCATGGGGTGGGGCTAGATGGCCTCCATGCCCCCTTCCCACTCTAGGATTCTATGAGTCTAGTTCAGCCATGGAATGGGCTGCCTAAGGAGGTAGGGAGCTCCCCCCTCACTGACCTTCTTCAAGCAGCAGCTGGACAGATCCTTCCCCTGGATGCTTAAAGCTGATCCTGCACTGAGCAGGGTGTGGGACTAGATGGCCTCCATGCCCCCTTCCCACTCTAGGATTCGATTAGTCTAGTTTACCAGTGGAATGGGCTGCCTCAGGAGGTGGGGAGCTCCCCCTCACTGGCCGTCTTCAAGCAGCAGCTGGACAGATCCTTCTCCTGGATGCTTGAGGCTGATCCTGCATTGAACAGGTGTTGAGACTAGATGGCCTGTATGGCCCCTTCCCACTCTAGGATTCTGTATTGTAAGCCACCCTGACCCTTAGGGGAAAGGTGGCATAGAAATGTGACAAACAATAATAAGAAGAATGTTATCATTCCAAGAGCTCTCCAAGTTCCACCGGGAGACTAGCTTCTCATAAATAGTTCCACTCAGCCAGTACCGGTCAGCATAATGGGGGGGGGGGGGGATGGATAGCTGGACTTTCCCCTTGATCCAGAGTCTTGATCTTAATCAGGGTACTGGGTGGGAAAAAATGCCTGGGAATTCATTCACAGAAGTCAACTCAGTCGTTTGGCTTCCAGCGGGAAAGCCGTTTCCCCCCCTCCCCACGCCCTCACTCGGCCTGCGAGGGAAGGCGTGGCAGGCAGATCGCGTCCTGCTGATATGCCGGTGCAGAACTTGGCTTACGAATTCCGTCTGCTCGATCTGCGCTTATGTAAAGAAGTCAGCCCTTGCGTCTCCCCCCTCGGCCTGCGTGGTCGCTAGTGTCCCTTGAAGGCGTGCTTTTGGTGCAAGATCTATTGGAACGCCAGGGAAATGTTACCAGGGAGAGGGCATTTGGAAGCAGGGCAGATTTTAGAAATTCAGGAACGAAATACACAGGCAAGGGTGCCAACCTTCTGATGGATGCAACAAACACAAACTGGGGTACGCCATCAATGGGAAATGCCAGGGGGGGAAGGGGGCAATGTAATCCTGACTCGGAAACTATAGTATGTAATTCGTGCCAAAGTGCAAATGACTCTGGAATTGTGACTATGGAACACCTAAATGGCTGAGATGAAAATATGTAATAATGCAAATAATCCAAACATTTGCAGTTTATAATTTTAAAATACCGATGCACATAAAGTCTATCCTTACCCAATAGAAATAATAATATTATCAATTCCCTCTAAGTCAAATTGCTATTTATTCCCTTGAGGGGATCCCCCCCCACAAAACAGGGGACTACCAGACCCTCGTTTGGACTTCCGTTGGGACTAACCTGTTGAACTGAATTATTTTTTGCAGTGTTGTCTTATTGTACACAAAGGTACAATATTGTTTGGCTATTACTCATGGTTGTCTGGATGATCCATTATAAATTACTAATTTGCACTTTTGGGAGTCTTTTCTGCTTGATGTTTCAGAGCCACTCCTACACAGCCCCACTCTTTCCCTGGTCACCTCCGATGGAGCCTGGAGATATCCCATAATTACAACTGGGATACAATTTTTTTTTTGCAGAAATACATGAGAGCTATGCCAGACTAGAGCTAGATTCCCTTCACTTCAATGGGACTTGTGCCGACTATTGGTAATAGTTTTATTCTTCCCTGTCTCCAAGGTCATTCAAGGGCAGGTCACTCTAAGGATGGCTGAACACTTGCCGATGTAGCTGACCGTTCCCCAGCTGTGAGGCAGGAGTCGATTTTTCTTCATTCAGTTGTTGGCAAGCGGTCAGAGCCAGTTTGTCAAGTTTCCCATACTCAAACAGTATGGTGCAATCAGCAGGATTTCATGCAAGTTTTCACGCAGCCTGATGGGAGAGCTATTTGTCTGCTGTCGCTTAAGGTTGTCTGCTCTGGGTTGGCAAATACTGGGGACTTTGGGGGTGGAGCCAGGAGTGGGCGGGATTTGGGGCAGAGAGGGACATGAGTGGAGTACAATGCTATGGACTCCACCCTCCAAAGCAACCCTTTTCTCCAGGGGAACTGATCTTTGTCACTTGGAGATGAGCTATAATTCCAGGGGTTTCCCCAGTCCCACCTGGACTTTGTCAACCATAGCACCGCATTATGGGAATTATAGTTCCTCCCCTGTATATTTTGATTTCCTGAGCCAAACATCCACAAGCCTGCTTTTAATGTATTACTCCATCTATGATTTTACCTGGCTCATTTTCTGAACACCTGAGCATGCGCCTGTAAGGGAAAGGAATGACAATTAAACAACAATGGATCTGCATTGCCTTAGCCACGAAGCTGTTTGGTTCAGGCGCAGTGAACCCAAGACATCCAAGGATCGGCTCTTGAGAGATTGTGGCCGGAAAAAGTATGGGGACGGAGTGTTTGGAATGTTGGCTTGCGGAATGAGGTTGTCGCAAAGTCTGTCTCATTCCTAGTTTTCTCTTTGTCCATTTGTCCTCCCTGTGAGATAGGTGGGATTCTAGGAAGAGCCTGGCTGGATCAGATTAGTGGTCCATTTAGCCCAGCATCCTGTCTCAGTGGCCAACCAGTTCCTCTGGAGGGCCAGCCACAGGGGAGAGAGGCAAAAGCCTTCATAAGGACATAAAAAGAGCCCTACGGGATCAGACCAGGGGTCCACCTAGTCCTGCATCCTGTCTCAGAGTGGCCGTCCAGTTCCTCTGGAGGGACAACAACGAGGCGTAGAGGCCAAGGCCTTTATCAGAACATAAGAAGAGGCCTGTTGGATCAGACCACTGGCTCATTTAATCCAGCATCCTGTCTCACACAGTGGCCAAACAATTCCTCTGGACACCAAACAATGAGGCAGAGAGGCCAAGAGCTTCTCCTGATGTTGCCTCCTGGCTCAGGGATTCAGAGGCTGCATGCCTCTCAATCTAGAGGTCCTTCTTAGCTTCTATGTCTAGGAGCCATTGAGAGGCTTAAATGTAAAGGTAAAGGTATCCCCTGTGCAAGCACCGAGTCATGTCTGACCCTTGGGGTGACGCCCTCTAGCGTTTTCATGGCAGACTCATAGAATCATAGATTGGAAGGGGCCATACAGGCCATCTAGACCAACCCCCTGCTGAACGCAGGATCAGCCCTAAGCATCCTAAAGCATCCAAGAAAAGTGTGTATCCAACCTTTGCTTGAAGACTGCCAGTGAGGGGGAGCTCACCACCTCCTTAGGCAGCCTATTCCACTGCTGAACTACTCAATACGGGATGGTTTGCCATTCCCTTCCCCAGTCATTACTGATTTCCACATTTTCAGCCCCGCTCCACGTTGAGTAGTGCTTCCTTTTGTGCTTCCTGAGCCTACTGCCCGTCAGCTTCATTGGCTGCCCTCCAGTTCTAGTGCTTTTGCAGTGGGAGGGAAATTGCAGGGCCTGTGCTCTGCCGATCAGCAGCGGGCTTTGCAAGGGGGAACGCCTGAAGAGTGCTGCGTCCTTCAGGAGATGCTGGCGAGTCCCCAGCTTGCCAGCCAAATGTGGCCGAGCCTGAACTTCCACTCTTAAGGTGGAAAGTAGCAATTAGCATGGACACAATTGCTCTTTGGGGAAGCTTGAGGGATCGGGAAAGTGGAGGAGGCCACACCTTCTGCTGTCTCCCTCCACCTGCTGTAGGGTGAAGCATATAGTGAGTCACTGCAGTGCACGGGAATTCCTGCATCAATAAAAGGGAGGGGAAGGGAGGGGAGGGGATGCGTATGCGTATGCCTAACCGAGTTCATGAAGCTGCCTTAACGTGGTGCTTGAGAGCGGCAGACTCTAAGAACTGGGTTTGATTCCCCACTCCTCCTCCATGGGCAGCCAGATGGGTGACCTTGGGCCACTGAGGGTTCTCTCAGAGCTCTCTCAGCTCCCCTCCATCCCAACCTCACAGGCTGCCTCCTGGGGGGAGAAGGAGAGAAGGCGATTGTAAGCCGCTTTGAGACGTGTGAGGCCTGCTGGGTGACCTTGGGCCGGTCACAGTTCTCTCAGAGCTCAGCTCCCCTCCACCACAACCTCCCAGGGTGCCTGTTGGGGGGAGAGAAAGGGAAGGTGATTGTAAGTCACTTTGAGACTCTTTTGGAGAGTGAAATTGGGGTACAAAAAAAGGAGTTCTTTTTCTTCTTACCCTGACTCAGACCCTTGGTCCCAAAAGGTCGTTTTTGCAGGGCTCTTCTGAAGTTCTTATGCTTCCGTAAGTACTGCGAGGCTATATTTTATTATATTGTTATACTGTTACATTATTCTGTTATATGGTTCCAACCACTGTTATTAATTACTGTATGTTTAACGAAGACTATTTCATGTATCGTTGACTAGTTTTAATGTAAACCGCCCTGAGCCTTCGGGGAGGGCGGTATATAAATCTAAATAAATAAATAAATATATTCATGGGGAGCGGCATTCTTGAAGTGTGGGGGTGACACGTTCACAGATGACATCATTCCCCGAATCTGGATTTTTCATGGTTTGAATAATTTTTTGGCCTGCTTCTTTGAACCTTAGTCAGCGGGAGAAAGGCAGGCCGGATGTGGCATAAAACAATAACTGTGCCAGCTTGTGCGGCCATCTTGGGGGGCCCATGAACTAAAGCAGAAGTGGCCAAAATGTGGCTCTCCAGATGTCCATGGACTACAATCCCCATGAGCCCCTGCCAGGGAATTGTAGTCCATGGCCACAGTTAGTCCACCCCTGAGCTAAAGCAGCTCTTGATGCATAGAGGAAAAAGGCCCATTCCTTCGGACGCATTCGCAGAACCCCAAAGCATTTTCAGTGGAGTTCGTGACACATTTTCTACTTTCACAGCTTTAGGGCATTTTTTGGTCTCAGATGGCTATCCTCTTTCTCTCCAGGGTCAATGACTGCATCTTGAGGGTGAACGAGTTCGACGTGTCGGAGGTTTCGCACAGCAAAGCTGTCGAGGCGTTAAAAGAAGCCGGTTCTATAGTGCGCCTGTACGTCCGCCGGAGGAGACCCATTCTGGAGACTGTGGTCGAAATCAAACTCTTCAAAGGGCCCAAAGGTAACTGCGAGAACAAAGCACACACTCCTTAATTGTGCTCTGCTTTGGACACGGAGCCGGAGACATCATTGTTGACTCTTGTTTTTAACCCTTGCCTAGCGTGAGTTCCCCAAACAGAGCCCGACGGGAAGCCGTTTTTTAGGAGTTTGAGATAAGCCAAAAAACGAAATCAAAAGACCAAAATAAGGAGTCTCTCATCCACTCTTATTAGGTTTATTAAAGGTAAAGGTAAAGGTAAAGGTAAAGGTAAAGGTAAAGGTAAAGGTAAAGGTAAAGGTAAAGGTAAAGGTAAAGGTAAAGGTAAAGGTAAAGGTAAAGGTATCCCCTGTGCAAGCATCGGGTCATGTCTGACCCTTGGGGCGACGCCCTCTAGCGTTTTCATGGCAGACTCAATACGGGGTGGTTTGCCAGTGCCTTCCCCAGTCATTACCGTTTACCCCCCAGCAAGCTGGGTCCTCATTTTACCGACCTCGGAAGGATGGAAGGCTGAGTCGACCGTGAGCCGGCTGCTGGGACTGAACTCCCAGCCTCATGGGCAGAGCTTTCAGACTGCATGTCTGCTGCCTTACCACTCTGCGCCACAAGAGGCTCTATATATTAAATATATTAATCATTCAACTTCTGGTCAATCAGAACAGGATCCCAGGTCAATTTCTCCTGTTTTCTGATTCTTGCTCAATGATTGCCACTCTAAAATCTATGTTCCATTTAACAGTTATAAGTCAAATAAGGCCTATCTCTTGTTTGTAAGCTCTGTTTTCTTGAGGCAAATTTACTCCTACATTTGTATTTTAGCTGCAGTGATAACAAAAAGTTTCAGGGAAGTCCTGTTCATCAGAAACCTCTAAAACAATTTGAGGATTCCACGGGATTCTATGCATCTGCACCAACCTTTCTCAACTATTTTGCCTTTTAAAACCCCCTAAAGCATTCTTCAGGCTTCGAGAAACCCCAGAAGTTTTGTGATCATGCAAAGTATGAGCAGGGGGTTGGACTAGATGACCTCTATGGATCCTTCCAACTCTATGATTCTATGATTCTATGATTCTATGAAAGTATGGTTGGGAAGCAGAGCTGTGGACATACCCACGTGGGGTTCCTTCTCTTTCTACCACCTATAGGCCAAATATTGGCTATTTGGGGGGACGGGGGATGACATTGACCATATATGGCCCTTGTTGTTGTTGTTATGTGCGAAGTCGTGTCCGACCAATCGCGACCCCATGGACAATGATCCTCCAGGCCTTCCTGTCCTCTACCATTCCCCGGAGTCCATTTAAGTTTGCACCTACTGCTTCAGTGACTCCATCCAGCCACCTCATTCTCTGTCGTCCCCTTCTTCTTTTGCCCTCGATCGCTCCCAGCATTAGGCTCTTCTCCAGGGAGTCCTTCCTTCTCATGAGGTGGCCAAAGTATTTGAGTTTCATCTTCAGGATCTGGCCTTCTAAAGAGCAGTCAGGGTTTATCTCCTCTAGGACTGACCGGTTTGTTCGCCTTGCAGTCCAAGGGACTCGCAAGAGTCTTCTCCAGCACCAGAGTTCAAAAGCCTCAATTCTTTGACGCTCGGCCTTCCTTATGGTCCAACTTTCGCAGCCATACATTGCAACTGGAAATACCATAGCCTTGACTAAACGCACTTTTGTTGGCAGGGTGATGTCTCTGCTTTTTAGGATGCTGTCTAGATTTGCCATAGCTTTCCTCCCCAGGAGCAAGCGTCTTTTAATTTCTTTGCTGCAGTCCCCATCTGCAGTGATCTTGGAGCCCAGGAAAATAAAATCTGTCACTATCTCCATTTCTTCCCCATCTATTCGCCAGGAATTGAGAGGGCCGGATGCCATGATCTTTGTTTTCTTGATGTTGAGTTTTCTTGATGTTGATATATGGCCCTATCACCCAATAAATGTTTAACAAATATTTAAAAATATGTTAAAAATTAATTAACTCCCACTCATTCATGAAACCCTGCCTCACAGGGCTGGCTCAGAGGCCTGGACCAGTTCAATCATCCCACTCCTTCAGTCGCCTTAGTGAAACAGAATACAAAAGCTGAAAAGACAGTTAACAAAAAAAAACACACACACACACACACATTGCAAGCCTCTGTGGCTGGGTCAAGCAGACTACATGTCTACAGATCAGCAGAGAGATTATGGAAGACCACCACTTTTTATATTCTATAATGGCTGAAAGGCATTAGGTGAGGAAGAAAGGACTGGGCTGGGAAATTCATGGAGAGTTGGGGGTGATGCCTAGAAAGGACAGTTTTGGGGGAGGGGAGATATAATGTAACAGAGTTAGGCTTATGAAAGTTTCCTCTTTTTTTAGGGTCCATCTTCTTTTAGGCTATTGTTTAAAAACTGATGAAAACATTTTATTTTTGGGTCAGAAGGATAGGAGTATTTCTAATAAAAAGCAATGATCACAGCTTAAATAGTAGGGGTATTTCAAATCGCATTTGTCATAGCAATCACTTGCCTGAAGCAGTAATTGGGACACGTGTCTCTTTACCCTCCAAAGCTGAAATATTATCTAGGGAAAATCATCTCTGCTTTCCATTTGGTTATAATGGTCAGAGATCTCCAGATCTCACCTAGAGGTTGGCAATCCTAAAAGGGGAACATTTACCACCAACTTGGAGAAGAGATGAAGAAAATACCACTCCCTGTTCCCTCTTCCAAGTTCACTAATGTCTGCATTTGATAAGGCCTGGATTTAAATAGATACATGGGAAAGCACTCCCTTTTTAAGAACTCAAGAGGTGAAAGAAACTAAATTTAGCATAGCTGTTAAGCTTTTGATAAGGCAGTAAAAAAAATTAGCTTGACGGTATAAGGTGGTATATTTCAGAAACGGGGATCATTAAATGCCAGCAATGTCCGTGAGAAAATCCTTGCAAGGTTTTTCATCTTTAGCTGAGCTGCCTGGAAGTTTTGTTTGACCCGTTGTTACAAAAAGAGAGAGGCTAGGACAACGTCCAATGGCACCTTTTAAGATCAACAAAGTTTTATTCAAGGAGTGAGCTTTCATATGCAGGCACACTTCCTCTGACAATGAAATAGAGATCATTGGGAGTGCATAGATAAGGAGAGAGTAAATTAGCAACAGATTGATGATGATATCCAACAAATACGCAACATAATGAAGATGTTTAGCACTAACAAATGCCTTGCTAGAATAACAAACTGAGTTTCAGTCCTTTGGGTTTAATTCCTGTTCCCCAAAACATAAGGGGAATAAAAATGTTAAGGTTAGCGATTAATGGCAGATGCTTTCCCATCTGTGAATATTAACAGAGTAATTAACAGAGACCTCTTGTTAGCCTTATCCATCTCCACTCAAGCATGGAAGAATCACCACAAGTGACAAGCCGTGTTGAGTTTGGTCTCCTGTCCTAAGACCAGAGAGTTAGATTCGAAATTACATTACATATTGCTATTCATTACATCACGTTACAATCCACTGTACAATCCCATTGCCCCCAAATGAAATGAGGAATTGTAAGGAATATAAGAGCTGAATGAGGTTAGCACATGTAGTGAGATAATAAACTAACATCCCTGTTCATTCCGGGGTGTGGCCTAATCGATTTGTCCGAATCTGCAAAGTTTCAGGAGTTAGCACATGCATGTTCCCCTCCCCTACCTTTACTGGCAAAGCTGCTTGTGAAGTTAGGAGGGAGAATTTAAAGGGAGCGGGCAGCCACCTAACAGCTGATTATCACAGCTGCACTGCCCGCGCCCTTTAAATTCCCCCCAGGATTGGTGAGGAATCTAAAGAAAGCAGGCTGCTTGTTCATCATTCTCAGGTGTTAGGTGCCTCAGCTGCTCTCTTTAAAGTTGCCTGCAAAGCTGGAGAAAGCTTTTAAAGGGAGTGGCCATGGCACCTAACAGCTGATAATGACAGTCACGCCACTTGCTCCCTTTAATTCCCCCCCCCCAAGCTGGGGAGGAATTTAAAGGGAGTGACTACGTGACTATCTTTATCTGTCTTTATCTGCCGTTAGGCCCTCCAGCTGCTGTCTTTAAAAGCTCACCCCACCTTCACAGGCAGGCTTTGCTTGCAAAGATGGGATGAACATTTAAAGAGAGTGACTGGGGTGTCGAACAGCTGATACTGACAGGTGCCCTGCCTGCTCCCTTTAAGACCAACAAAATTTTATTCAAACTTTCCTGTGCATACACATTTTCTCGGGTAGAATGTCATGTAATGGAAGTAATCAGTCCACAGGTATTGGCAATGTGTGTGAGAGAATTCTCATGCAGCAGAATAAAAATGGTTAACAGATTCCAGAGATCAATAGGAAAAAAACAGTCATTTGGATTTCTTTAGATTTGTTTGGATTCACTTGAGATTGAATTGCATGGGAAACATTTGGGTTCAATAAAGGTGTCTAGGTAGGAGAGTAAAGAGCAAACAGATAATTAGTTGCTGGCAGCAATTAGCCAATAGGCTTGCCCTTATGTCCCCTTCCTTTCCTCTCAAGCATGGAAGCATATGAGGGCATCATCTTCTTTGAACAGGAGCATTTGGCTGTGCAAAGCCATCTCCTCTGCTCACAGACAGAAAATACCATATCAGCTTACCACTCCAAGCTACATTAGTAGTAGTAGTAGTAGTAGTAGTATTGATTTGATTTGATTTGATTTGATTTGATTTGATTTGATTTGATTTGATTTGATTTGATTTGATTTGATTTGATTTGATTTGATTTGATTTGATTTGATTTGATTTGATTTGATTTGATTTGATTTGATTTGATTTGATTTGATTTGATTTGTATGACCACCGCTCTCGGAAACCAGCTCACGGCGGTTCACAATAATTCACTACAAATCAATACATTAAAACCATTAAAATTCCCCATTAAAACCCCATAAACCATAACTCAGTCATAATGATGGCGATTAATAACTATTCCCATACAGACCCACTGCATGAGCAGAAGGGAATGGATGGATAATTGGGCATGGGTGGAACAATCTAGGGAACCAGGCCAGTCTAATACTGGCCTCTCCCCCCGGGGAGAGGGGCCCAATCTCATCCCCCAGGCCACCACCTGGCCTCAGACAAATGCCTGGCGAAAGAGCTCCGTTTTGCAGGCCCTGTGAAACTCAGAGAGCTCCGACAGGGCCCACAGCTCTTCAGGGAGCTCATTCCACCAGGTAGGGGCCAGGACAAGAAAGGCCCTGGCCCTTGTTGCGACCAGGCGTGCCTCCCGGGGTCCTGGGATCATCAGCAGATTCTTACCCGCACAGCAAAGTGCCCTTCAGGGGACATAAGGAGGTAGGCGGTCCCTCATTGCTTTATACTAGTTACTAGGGGCCAAGCCCGTTGCATTCAGGAATACAGCGGGCGTTAGATTACAGGGGTGGGGTGGAAGAACGCTGTGGACAGCCTCCCTCTCCCCACAGGGCCTGGAAAGGCTGCCGGCAGCTGTTAGGGAATTCACCGGCAGGGGCAACTCTCACACAGCAGAGATCTGCAGCCTCCGAGCCTCAGAGGGAAGTGGAAGGGGGAGGGGTGGTCAAGGGTGGGGGACGGAAGGTGATTGGCTGGCCACTGGACAGACAGACAAGCCAGTTGGAGGCAGGACATTCTCCCTGAGTGGGTGTTAAGCGCTGAGTGGCATTTAAGCCATGAGACATTCTCCTCCTCCAAACCCTTACCAGAAATATTAGGTGGAACAGATAGTTACCTTGCAATCTTCTGCTTCAGACCAAGACAGCCACCCGCCTGAATCTCAGTTCCTGATCCAGGGGAGACACTGCCTCATTTCTACCAGGGGATCCCCTCTTGAGCTTTTCCTCACCCTCTGGATGATGCAGTTGCAGAGATTGCTCTGGGCAGTAGAACTCCCATGCCTCTCTGAAGCGTGGCATTTTGCGTTCAGCTTCACAGTCGGCCCACAGGGCCTCTAACCAGCTCCAGCCAGCTCAGCCTTTTGCTTCCTCGCCCTCCTCTCCACCCCAGCTTAGCCTGTCTGGGCCCCACATGTCAATCCTTGTCTGGCCGGCGGGCACGGCCCTTGTCTTCTGAGCCATGAAGAGCGAGAGAAAGGTCACGTCCGAGCCAAAGATAGAACCAAAGCAAAGCCTCTGGGTCCCGCGGCACTTGTTTGCGGCTCCTTCTCGCTGCCATCGGGTTCCCTAGGGCCGGTGTGTGCTGTTTGCACAATGGAGAAGTCCTTCTGTGCGTTGTTATTGCCGCTGCTGCATTGTACGGAGCTGGGTCACTGGGGAGGGTTGCCAGCCTCCAGGTGGTGCCTGGAGGTCTCTGGAATTACGGCTGGTCACCAGACTGCCCAGAGCAGTCCCCTTGGAGGAAGCAACAGCTCTGATGGATTCTAGCTGCTACTCTTCCAAGGTGTAGTGGTTAACAGCAGCAGCCTCTACGCTGGAGAAACAGGCTTGCTTCTCACTGGCCTTGAAAGCCCCTTGCTGGGGCCACCAGAAGATGAAAGGGGAGCAGGGTCAGTACTCGGATGGGAGATCACCAAGGAAGGCTCTGCAGGGGAAGGCCATGGCCAAACATCTTGGCTTCTCCCTTGCCTTGAAAGCATCTTGCTGAGGCCACCATCCATCAGTTGCAACTCGATGGCAACTTCCATATCTATCTAACCATCTAACCATCTAACCATCTATCCATCTATCCATCTATCCATCTATTCATCTATCTATCCATCTATCCATCTATCCATCCATCCATCCATCCATCTATCCATCCATCTCTCTATCTATCTATCTATCTATCTATCTATCTATCTATCTATCTATCTATCTATCTATCTATCTATCTATCTATCTATCTATCTACCTACCTACCTACCTACTGGATTTTTATACCACTCTTCCATATGGCTCAGGGAAGCTTACATAGAACATCGCGGGGGGATACATGGAACGGCCTAGCATATAACATAGTCAACAATAATCTGAATAACACCATTTCAGTGGACTTAAACAACAGCCATATGACAGGAACAGGAACCTAGCTAAGGCCCCCAGAGAGGTCAGACTGGTTCAGACCTTGGAGGGGATTGCCTGAGGGGGACCTGTGGATGTCATTTGGCTTTGGTCAGTCTCAGGTAGAAGATCTCCCTCTTGCAGGCCCTGTGGAACTGTGGGAGTTCCGTCAGGGCCCTAATCTCTTCAGGGAGCTTGTTCCACCAGGTGGGGGCCAGGACCGAGAAGGGTCTGGCCCTGGTTGAGGACCGACATGCTTTTTGGGGGCCAGGGATCACCAGCCAGTTGGCGGTGGCAGAGTGTAATGCTCTTTTGGGGGTATAGGTCTGTTTGGGTTATGCCCGAGTGGTGTCAAAAGAGGCCCAGCAGGAATGTCTCTGAGGAACCCCGTGGTGGCTCTTGGCGGCCAGCATGGATTTCAGAAATTGCAAGATGAGTCTTTTTCTTCTTTGACTGACACACACACACATGGGAGGGGGGGCGAATCAACTTTTTTTTTTTCCAGCAGTGGAGACATCCCTCTTTGGCATGCCTCGCTGTAGAAAAAGACGTGACAACGAAAATTGAAAATGCCACCCGAGGATCGGCAGCCTGACACGTCTCAGCAGTGTTTCATTGCTACAATTTAATACAAACCGGAGAACAAATGTTTCCATTATGTCACTTCACGGTTATCTCCCGGTTCCATTGCAGCCGTTTGCCCCCCCCCCCCCCCGTGCCTCGGATTTAAACTTTTCTGACAAGCGTAGCTTGACAGGAGACGGCCCTGGCAGGGGATGGGCCCTTTGGTATCACTTTAGCTCCAGCTACGGGCATCAAGATGACATCTGGAAGCTGAGAGGCAGACCCAAAGGAAAGGCAAAGTCATTTGTGCCGCTGATAGTGCAGCAAGGTTGTTGCTTCGGGCAGAGGGTCAGAAGAGGGAAAGAAAAGATACAAAAGCGGGGTATAAAACCAACTCCTCCTCCTCCTCCTCCTCCTCTTCTTCTTCTTCTTCTTCTTCTTCTTCTTCTTTTTCTTCTCCTCCTCCTCCTCCTCCTCCTCCTCCTCTTCTTCTTCTTCTTCTTCTTCAGTCAGAAGCGACTTATTTATTTATATTATTGTTATTGTTATTGTTATTATTTGGATTTATTACCCGCCACTCTTGGCAGAGCCGGCTTGTGGCAGGTTACAAGATAAAAAGACAATAAGGTAAAGGTATCCCCCTGTGCAAGCACCGAGTCATGTCTGACGCTTGGGGTGACGCCCTCCAGCGTTTTCATGGCAGACTCAATACGGGGTGGTTTGCCAGTGCCTTCCCCAGTCATTACTGTTTACCCCCCAGCAAGCAAGCTGGGTCCTCATTTTACCGACCTCGGAAGGATGGAAGGCTGAGTCGACCTTGAGCCGGCTGCTGGGATCGAACTCCCGGCCTCATGTGCAGAGCTTCAGACAGCATTTCTGCTGCTTTACCACTCTGCGCCACAAGAGGCTCTGAAAAAAAGACAATACAATCCCCTAAAATCAATAGTGAAAAATACAATCTAGCAAAAAAGACGGTGTCAACCAACCCCCCCCCCCATCTACCGCTGCTGGGGACCAGGGGAACAGCTGACCACCTCTGATGGAACGTGATGGAATACTCCCCCTTTGGAGTATTCCCCCTTTGTATTATATTTATATTTATTCATTCATTTCTACTAGATGCGACTCAAAACACACGCCAGCTTTCAAATGTCAAATCTCCCTTCATCTCTCTGGCAAACAGAGCTTTCACTCTCAAAAGCTTCTGCAGAGGGCTTTGCAAACATTTCCAAGGGCTCATCCAAAAGCCACGCATTAGGCTACTCAGCACAGGAGCTGCTCACCATGCAGCGGAAGGGTTAAATTCCACCCCCTCAAGGCCTAGCAAGGGCTTTCCTCTCTGCAGCCAGCAATAAAGAAAGCCCATTTGACAGGTATGATGAAGAAGACCTATCAGCGGTAAATGTAACCTTGTGTAATCATCTCCTTCATCCTGGTCTTAAGAAGTCTGCCCGTTGTGCTTTATGGGATCATAGATTTCAGACGCGGCCGTGATAGAGCCCCTGTTCTTCACCCGTCCAGGGTAAATCATTCTTACCCTTCTTTGACGGAGTACTCTGTGCTATCTTAATGGGAAAAACAAGCCGGCTTTATTCTGGCACACATAAGATGCGCTCCCTATGCAGAGTAAAACAATAGCTGAGAACAGTGGTTCTCAACCTGGGGGTCGAGATCCTTTTGGGGTCAAATGACCCTTTCACAGGGGTTGCAGCAGGGCACGCCGCTTGGCCAGGGGGGGCACCGTCCACACAACAGCCTTGCAGTGTAGATCAAAATAGAGCGTTTGTCTGTCTGGAGCAGCGGAAAAGAGTGAGATCGGCATGGTGGGACAAGCGGCAGAGCTGAATGGAGAAACCCCGGGAAAACAATTTATATACAATCAATGAACAATGGATCTTCATGCCATTGGTCAGTTTTGGTTTAATTTTTGTGAAAGAACCCTTGCATAATTTGTTGGTTGGGGGTCCCCACAACATGAGGAACTGTATTAATGGGTCGTGGCATTAGGAAGGTTGAGAACCACCGTCTTAGAAGGTGGAGCTCCAAAAAGAAACACTATACCAGTACTTGTTGGGGCTACGCCTAACAGATTTCCCTTGACTACCCACCTTTACTTCATAATTGGTTTTAGATGAGAGTGCATCATTTAATATTATTGACCACCGAGGAAGACCCATGTAAAGTTATATCTGCGTAGTTTTTATATCGTGCTTACTTTTTTTTTAACCTAATATTGGTGCACTTTAATAAATAATTGTTACAATTTTATATGGTTTTATAGCTCAGCTTTTGAGTTCCTGAAAACAGACAGGTGCCATTCCATCTGGCGGCCAGAAATAAGCATCGCATTCTGAGGCCTGGCGTGTTTCATTTTCCCTCGGATCTCCTTGCCTAATACTAAAATGCAAAGAGAGTTCAGAGTGGGGTCAGAAGAATGTTGGGGAAATCAGGCGGAATTTGAACCCATGGCATGGCTCTGCGTGGAATCCCTCTTGGAATTCTTGCTCTGGCATCCTTGCATAGACACTCGCAGATACGCAGGTGATGCATGATGGGAGAATCCTATTTCTGTTAGCTATGACAGCTAGTGACTGTTTTTGGTGTATGAGTTAGTGAGAGCGAAAGGGAGTCTCTCTGGTCATGTTTATGTCTCTGCTTCTGCCTTCTGGATGTCAAAAAGGAAACAGTGTCAAAATGTCAAAAAGGAAACAGCTCTTCCGCCAGGCGTATGGTTGAGGCCAGGGCGGTACCCGGTGTTACCATCTGAGGATCTCTAAATTGAGGTCAACGAGGTTCCTCACTCCCAGTGTGAGAGAGTTATTGACCCATATGCTGAACGGGGGAGAGGTTTGGTATTTTATTGTTCACCATCTTGTTATGCTATATTATATTTTTCTATTAAGGGGTATTTTAGGGGATTTTACTGTGCTTTACTTTTCCTCTTGTGGCACAGAGTGGTAAGGCAGCAGACATGCAGTCTAAAAGCTCTGCTCATGAGGCTGGGAGTTCAATCCCAGCAGCCGGCTCAAGGTTGACTCAGCCTTCCATCCTTCCGAGGTCGGTGAAATGAGGACCCAGCTTGCTGGGGGGTAAGCGGTAATGACTGGGGAAGGCACTGGCAAACCACCCCGTATTGAGTCTGCCATGAGAACACTAGAGGGCGTCACCCCAAGGGTCAGACATGACCCAGTGCTTGCACAGGGGATACCTTTACCTTTACTGTGCTTTTACCAATTTTGTAAACTGCCACGAGACATCTGAGAGCAGCGGTATATAAATATAAATAAATAAGTGTAGCAGAAGCAAATTGTAACTAGATGTAAAACAGGAGGCTTGGGAAGTATCTTTGAAGACCAGTTTTAGCTCAGAAGAAAGTTACTGTTGAAGCTTTAGGTCTGAATGTTTTTCTAGTAGGTAGGTAAACATTGATTCTTATTAAAGAAGGCGATATAGGCTATTTCATCTTCTTTGCAAACAGCCAAGGGACAACTGTTGCCAGTTAGCAGTTATAATACACAATTTTCTCATTTCGCTGAATAATCTCTGTTTGGTTAACTAACTTTCACAAAGATTTCATCATGTTTTGACCATTCAGGTATGGGTCAGAATCAAAATCCGAGTATCCCCCCCTCAATATTGACCTTCCAGAGTACATATGTCCATTGTAACTAAACATCTGTTCCAGACAACAAGGGAGGGGGGTACAGGAGCCAAGGTGGTGTGCCCATCCCTATTGGGCAAAAGTGAGTTCAGATCCTTCCTTGGCAATGAAGCTCACTTGTTGACTTTGGGCCAGATGTTCTATCCGAGTCCTGCCTACCTCACAGGGTTGTTGCAAGAACACAATTTTAGGCTTAATACAATTGAGAAGAGAGAGCTACAGATGTCATACCATACTCCTCAGAGGGAAGGCAGGATAAGAGTAGAGAAGACCGGGGTTATCATAAAAGTATAATTTTCCCCCCAATGCAGCATTGCCAGCTCAGAGTTGGGAAATTCTTGGAAGTTTGGGAAGGATGGAGTAGAGGACAGTATGGTTTGGAGAGGGGAAGGACATGAGGAGGGCATACAGTCCACCTTCTAAAGCAGTCATATTCTCCCTCTTGATCATTCGGGGGTCACTTGTAATTCCAGGAGGACTCCAGGTCCCATCTGGAGATTCTATATCAAGTTGGCCACACACTCAAATGGAAATTCACAAACAATCCCATATGAGACAAATATCTCTATCTCTATCTCTATCTCTATCTCTATCTCTATCTCTATCTCTATCTCTATCTCTATCTCTATCTATCTATCTATCTATCTATATATCTATATCTATATCTATCTATATCTATATCTATATCTATATCTATATCTATATCTATATCTATATCTATATCTATATCTATATCTATATCTATATCTATATCTATATCTATATCTATATCTATATCTTGATTAGCAACAAGCTTCTTGACTAAGTAACTAGATATATTTTCTTAAGCATCTTCTTCCAATAGAACAATGGTTCTTCACAAAATACTTGGAAAAAGTAATTTCCCGTTCATGATGACAAAGGTTTATCAAAAGAATATAAACAGTATTCACAGAGTGCGTGCAAAATGACTCCTATTTTCAATTCTTTCCTCAAAAGTACATTATTTGCTGAGCCACAGAGTTGAATTCGAAAAGGAAAAGCCAGCTTGGTGTAGTGGTTAGGAGTGCGGACTTCTAATTTGGCGAGCTGGGTTTGATTCCCTGCTCCCCCACATGCTGCCAACTGGGTGACCTTGGGCTTGGCACGGCACTGATAAAACTGTTCTGACCGAGCAGTGATATCAGGGCTCTCTCAGCCTCACCCACCCCACAGGGTGTCTGTTGTGGGGAGAGGAAAGGGAAGGCGATTGGAAGCCACTTTGAGAGTCCTTTGGGTAGAGAAAAGCAGCATAGAAGAACCAACTCTTCTTCTTTTTTGTTTCTTTCAAAAATGCGCCTTCTCCCCAGAGTATTTTGTGGACAACAATGGTTCTCCTTGAAGAAAATACTTAAGAAAACAAATCCAGTTATTCAATCAGGAATCTTGTTACTAACTCTTGAAGAAATAAATTATTTGTTTTGCCTCACGTGGGATTGTTTGTGGATCCCCTGTCTAGAGGTTGGCAACCAGCTGAAGAGTCACACAGTCCTTTGACCAGACACCCCATTTCCCAAATGGGGAAGCATACAAAGTTGAGACGGAGCTATCAGAAGTGAGTTACGTAAACAGGGTGGCGGGGATTTGTTTTGGTTCTTGTTCTCAATTAAATGTTTGCTGCTGGAGCTTTGCCTGCCAGCCTGTTATAAACTTGTCATGAAGCTTTTCTGTTTGGACAGCCATCGATTAACGCACTGATCAATGTAGACAGAAACAAATGACGATCCAAGAAAATGCGGGGGTGGCCTATCTCCTGGTGCTTAACAATCTCTCCCTGTCATTCTGCCCCATCACATCAGTTGAGGCCGCTTTCCCTGGACACGTAATGGTTTCTCCCTTGGACGCTCGCTTCCCTCTAATCGGCAGCGCTAAATGGTTTGGCTGCCGTTTTTTGGCTGCCTTGCCGATAACCAAAACAGGATCTGAAACAGGATCGCTGCACACGGTGTCCTTGGACAAAATGTCTGCAGAACATAGCCTCAGTATGCCAGTTTGGTGTGGTGGTTAGGAGTGGGGACTTCTAATCTGGCATGCCGGGTTTGATTCTGCGCTCCCCCACATGCAGCTAGCTGGGTGACCTTGGGCTCGCCACGGCACTGATAAAACTGTTCTGACTGAGCAGGAATATCAGTGCTCTCTCAGCCTCCCCTCCCTTACAAGGTGTCGTGGGAGAGGAAGGGAAGGCGACTGTAAGCCACTTTAAGCCTCCTTTGGGTAGGGAAAAGCGGCATATATGAACCAACTCTTCTTCTTCTTCAGTAATATCAGGGCTCTCTCAGCCTCACCTCCCTCACAGGGTGTCTGTTGTGGGGAGAGGAAAGGGAAGATGATTGTAAGCCGCTTTGAGCCTCCTTTGGGTAGGAAAAAGCAGCATATAAGAACCAACTCTTCTTCTTCTTCTTCTCCTCCTCCTTCTTCTCATAGTATCCTACTGCTTTTCTATTTAGAATCATAGAATCATAGAGTTGGAAGGGGCCATACAGGCCATCGAGTCCAACTCCCTGCTCAGTGAAGTCCTAACAGAAATAAGTCCTAATAGAGGAAACTGGAATATTAGGATTGGGGGTACAACTTATTTCAAAGGGACAGAAAAATAAAAAAGGGGGAGGAATAGCAGTGTATATTAAGAATGTGTATACTTGTGAGGAAGTACAAGTATCTGAGCATGGAAGTTCAGATGAGTAAAAATAAAGAGGACCGCGCCCTGAGGGACCCCACAAGGGAGTCTATAGGAACGCGAGAACTCATCTCCCACTGCAACCCTCTGGGTCCGGTCCTGGAGAAAGGAGCATATACAGCGTAACGCTGTGCCCCGTATACCCATGCCAGCAAGGCTGTGGACCAACAGCTCATGGTCCACGATGTCAAAAGCGGCCGACAGGTCCAGAAGAACCAGCATTGCTGACCCGCCCTTATCCAGCTGGCGACGGAGGTCATCCAACAGGGTGACCAGCACTGTCTCCACCCCGTGGCCAGGTCGAAAGCCAGACTGATATGGATCGGGTGCCGAAGTTTCTTCCAAGAATGCCAAGATTCCTCCTGCCTAAGAATCCCAGAATCAGCATTTCTGTCAGATGGCCAGCTAGCCTTGCTTAAAAACTTCCAAAGATGGAGAAGCTACCACCTCCCCATCATGGGGAAATTATTTTGGAGGCTCTCTCTGATTATGAATCATCAGTTTCTTCAACAGGAAACGAGAGGGCACTTTATTTTAATCATCCTGGTAGTTGGAAGTCATTTCACTTATATTTTTAATGGTGATCATAATTCATGCAGATTTCACAGATTTCCAGAAATAGTTCAGGAAGTTCCGTCTTATGATGTATTGTCACTTTCAGCTGGCTTTAATGAAGCCATGATACTACGGCACCCTTTTCTTTCAAAAGAGAATAACCTTTAAACATTTTAGGGCATACAGTCTGTCAGAGTGAACTAAGTTCAGAAAAACTCTGCAGTGTGAGTGTCCTGCATAGTGTAGGGGGTTGGACTAGATGACCCAGGAGGTCCCTTCCAACTCTATTATTCTATGATTCTATGATTTTATGAGTAGTGAGGAAGGTAAATAGTATTCTCTCCAAGCCTTTCTGCCCGATGGGAACAACATTCCAGATGTGCAGTGACACCTTTTCGATATTTCATAGTTCCTGCTCATGACGACCCACATTTTGTTTCTTTTAACATTTGTTTCTTTTTTAGTTTCAGTTATCTGTTCTTCCCTGTCCATTCTGTAGATTCAGTTGTAGCAAATGCACATTATACACGATGTATCTGAAGAAGTGTGCCTGCACACAAAAGCTTATCAATAAACATAGTAAAGTTCAAGTTGACACCTCATTCCCTACCTGATTGGCCCTCCCTGGGGGTGTGCCACCAACACGGAGAGAGAACACTGCCAATGAAGGCCAATCCATTCAAATTGTACTCTGCCAATGAGCTCTCGAGGTTCAGGGCGGCTCACATGGAACATAGAGAACTGTACATTGAACTCAGTTCCTGTGTCAATGAACTACAATGCAACAATTGTAACAATAGCAACAACAACAGATGACAGTTTAACAAAGTAACAATCAAATAGGTCCATGGTTTAGATTCAAGTACATGGATTCTTGGGAGGGAGGTTCAGGGGCCCAGTGGTACTGCTGATTCCAGCCAACCTCAACCAAATGCCTGGAGGAGGAGCTCCCTTTTGCAGGCCCTGCGGAATTTTTCACCTTAGGATTAACTTTATATTCTCCTGATAACATGTTCATCATTGATAAGAATTTATTTAAAGAGGATTCAAGAGTATCACCTATCGCCTATCACTGACAAAGATCCCGAAAACGGAATATATCTAGGAGTTCGTTTTGATGATTTGGAAAGTCTGAGAAATTGCTTTACATTGGAATAAACTGTTATTCCCCAGCGCCAGGTTGAAAAAAAATCATTTCTTTTGCCTGCTAAGATCCTGATAGGCGGCTGGTTGTCTGAACGGGTGATGCTAAATTGAATGGGCCAGTAGCCTGACTCAGTTGATTTCGTCTAGTCAGTCACATGTATCATTCCTTGCAATGACTTGTTCTTGAGAATTTTGCGAGCCAATATGGTGTAGTGGTCAGAAGGATCGACTAGGATCTGGGACCAACAGGACTAAATCCCCACGAGGGGTGTGCGCTTTGCCTCGGTTCGGCCGCTCTGACGATCACCAAAGCCCAAGGCGGTGTGTAGGAGACCAGTGCCACGGAGAGGAGGGGCAGTGGCAGCACGCCAGCTGGCAGACGCATGCAGGTGCAGAGCCTCTATGCTTGCGTGTAGCCGCCAGCTGGCACACTGCCACCACCCCTCCTCTCCTCTCCGCACCGCAGTGCTGGCTGCCCTGGGCTGCGGTGATCACCAAGGCGGCCGAGCCAAAATACACACCCCTAATCCCCACTGGTGCCATGGAAACTTATTAGGTGACTTTGGGCCAGTCACACACTTTCAACGCCTACCTCACAGGGTTGTTGTAAGGATACCCAAACGAAAGAGACCCAAACGAAGTAAATAAATAAATACATATATCAGGGTTTCTTTGTGAAGTCCTACATCTGTCCTGCATCCAGTTCGCCTGGATCTCCATGTAGCCTCTAAACCAGGGGTAGTCAGCCTATGGTCCTCCAGATGTCCATGGACTACAATTCCCATGAGCCCCTGCCAGCAAATGCTGGCAGGGGCTTATTGGAATTGTAGTCCATGAACATCTGGAGGACCACAGCTTGCCTACCCCTGTTCTAGACAATTAAAATGCATCGATATTCTGTCCTCTATGACCTTGCATGGACCGTCTGAATCATACTTGCCCGCCCTTCTTTCTTCTCAGGTCTCGGCTTCAGCATCGCGGGAGGTGTGGGGAATCAGCACATCCCGGGCGACAACAGCATTTATGTCACGAAAATTATTGACGGGGGAGCAGCACAGAAGGACGGGCGGTTACAAGTCGGGGACCGGCTCCTTATGGTGAGAAGTGGACGTCATGCATTTGTGTGCCTGTATGAACATCAGAGCAGGAAGCAGAGTGGGGTTTTATATCCCACTTTACCCTACTCGAAGGAGTCCCAAAGCCGGTTCCAAACAGCTCTTTTTTTGTCTTTGAATCCTGTTTTTTAAAACAAAACAATATCCTGAATCTATGGTGAAAATAGCCAGAATCATCTACACAGCAAAACAGAAATCTCATGTCTGTCCAAGCTTAGAAGAATGGAATAATAAACTGGCCGACTAGGCAAAATTAACGTCATATTTTTAAAAAATACATCAGTTTCGAAGACTGCGTCTGGATCCATGCATTAGATCGGATCCATGCTATGCAGGTTTCTATACTGCTTGGGAACTACCAGTTTTGTCCATGCTAATGAAACCTGCTATGATGAAGATGAGGTGAAACCAGGTATTCAGTACGGGAACCTTGTTGCATATTAATACAGAAAAACGTATGCAACTTGAATGTGAAAAGAATCCACCTTTATATGAACTTTTGCATTTTTTGGTTGGCTTTGCCTGCTTTTCTCCGATACTGAGTTTAGGATGAAAGCGGGAGATAAATTTAGAATGAGAAATGATTTAAAATGGTATATAAATACATAGCAAAGGTATTAGAATGTTGAAGCAGAATGAGAATAACCTTTCAATATAAACGTGCAAAGGATTTGAATGATAATATTCCTTAGTGCTGATTTTCTTTTTTAATTGTGAGCTAGATCGTGGAATTTCTGATTGTATATATTGCTACAGGATGGTCATTGTTAATGTTAGCTTTGACAGATAGAGCGGATGAGATGTCTTATGGGAAATGTAGTAATAATACCAACCAATCATATAGGGGCACAATAGACTAGTTATCATGTTTAAAACTTAGAATATTTGAAGTGAGGATTATTGTAATGGTTATGATGAGAAGGATGACGGGGAGAAATTTTTTTGGCTAAATCTCCTAATTGCATCAGCCACGGACTTACGCCTCTCCCCCGCAACCCCCAGTCTCTCCTTTGACAGTCTTTCATTGCTATGACTTCTAAATTATTTGGCCTGGATTAATCTTGATCGTTTCCAATGCCTTTTCTTTCTAACCTGACTACCCTGGGAAATATCTGTCAGTCGGACGGTGTTTCTTTCAGTCTCCGCTGTGAAAAGTGAGTGATAGAATTCATTACGTTATGATACGGGAGTTGCCGGCTCCCGCCGATAGAATATTGTCCCTGTCATCCACAAGAATGGCTCCTGCTGCTTTGATCTCTCTTACAGACATGAAGAAATTGTATTAGTTCTTGATGTAGTCATTCTCAATCTCTCTGCTTTTCGCGTTCCTTTTCTTTTGCTATAAACTTCAGAAAGTTTCATTCTTTGGCAGAACTTTTCGAGCCCGTTTATATAATGCTGTTATGTCTGCCGGAGTCCCACAAACCGAACTTAACCACTGATAAGACCACCATGTATCACCAACCCCATCCAGAGCGTGGATTCTACATGGACAAACTCCTCAGGCAGCAGACTTTCCCCAGCAAGGATATTATAGCCAAGCATGGTATCCTTGGGAGAACTGTTTCTATCCCACTCTATCAGCTGTTTGGCCCCTGCCCAAAGTAGCCATGTTAACCCATGCATAGTAATGTTGTAGCTGGACTGCTGTAATGCACTGTACGCGGTGCTGCCCTTGTAGACGTCTTGGAATCCTTGGCTGATGCCAAATGTCATGGCAGTTTGACCATTGTTGGAAGCAAGCCACTTGTGCTTATTATGTGTTGAGAGTATTCCATGGACTTACCATTTTGTTTCTGAGTTCAAGGTGCTGGTTCTTATCTTTGAAGCCTGGTCCTGAGTCTCCTAGCATAAACTTGTACATGCATGGATTGCAGAGGCTTGAAGGGAGCATGTGATGATCCAGATGCTGCCCGTTGGTCATTCCTAACTTTCAGAAATGGTGAGAGAATCACCCCAGCCATTGCTGATGCATCAGGACAAGATAGCAAAATGATAAAACACCAGCAAGCGATATAACAAGAGAGCGAGCTGTGGGAAATCACTGCAGCATTAAAAGCCAGGTTAAAAAGAGGTCAAAAGAAACATGTCGAAAGCATAGAACAGGTTAAAAACCATGAAACAGGTCAAGCGTTACATGGCAGGTGTCACATCTGCCCTCCTGCTGTAGCCAGGGCCTAGACTGCACAAATAGATAATGCACTTTCAATGCACTTTAGAAGTAGATTTTCCTGTTCTGCACAGGAAAATCCAGGTGCCAAAGCACATTGAAAGTGCATTATCTATTGTGTGCAGACTAGGCCCAGGAGAGTTGAGTTAGAAGCTTATTGAGCTCCACCCCTACTCCCTTTTTCTCCCTCTTTGAACCTTCCCCGTCCTTTTGGCCAAATTTTATGGCTCAGGGACTCTCTCCTTCCTCCACCACGAGAACTCTGAGACCCTTCCCTTATCACCCCACTTGTCCTTGGCTTGTTTGGGGGATGCTGGAAATTTACTGCCGACAACAACCATAAGGGCAGTCTAGACGTCTCCAGCTATTTGTGCCTTTGTGGATCAATAATCTCTTCCTATGTGAACCCTTTTTTCCTCCTGAACTACCCCCTTATAAAAAAAACCCTACGGGGGCAACCCATCCCCACCTCAGTCAATGCATCCCCTGCACCCACCTCAGCTGCGTTCCGCATCATCTTATGGAACCCTTTCAATAAAGACTAGCTTCTTCGCACCACCTATGTCTGGAGCAATTCTATTCGAGGGGGTCGCTTTTGGTCGAGTGGTTCAGCCACGGTGGTTCGTGACAGCAGGATCATACAGACGGGTCAAGGAAGCCCTGCATGGTAAAATCATGAAAACAGGCAAACAACATCTTCACATCCAGTTGGATCTTCCCAGCTTCCTTCCCTGCCTTTCCAAGAGGCTGACTCTGGAGTGTGTGTCCATGCTTTATTTTCTGATCCTGAGCAAGCTCATCGACCCATTGAGCTGGATCCTGCCAAGACGGACCATGTCCCATTTCTTAAAAGGCAAAGAAAAAAAATGCAACCAAATCCATCGTTTGTCTCCCTTCCAATGCTGGGTCAGCACCAGATGTAGCCGTTCCATTCTGTAATTGGAGGAGAATAACAGATAAACAATGGGGTGAGACAATGGATCTGCTTCCTTAAAACAATTCTAGGCTTTCCGCAAAAGGAGAGGCTTCCTTTTGAGAGACTTCAACATCGTTCTGAAAAGGCCACGTGAACGCACAGCAATAGACCAATTGCAGCCCTCCAGTTCGCAGATGTTTGCCGGAAAATATTCAGTGGAGGGCGGGGGGAATGATACTCAAGAGGGGTCCCCCCCCACCAGGAGACATAACTTTGGTGTGACAAAAATAAATCTGCATTCGTCTTCCTGGTTACTCTGCTGTCAGATCCCCATGAGCCATGTCCTCCAGATGTAAAAGGGCAATTTTCCACTTGAACAAGAAATTTAAATAAAAATGTCTCGGTTTTCACCGGAACTCTTAGCTTCGTTTCTTCTGAAGTTACTGCTGGATTGCGTATCAGGAAGCAAATAAGAATGGCTCGGAGGAACCAAGGAAAAAAACTTCTCGAGTGGGTTAGATTGCTTCGCATTCCTTCTCCTCTCTTCTGCGAAGCTGCAAACAGCAAGGATGGGGCTCCTTGATCGTTTCTGTCCAGGAATTTTGCTCAAACCATTTCGAGTTCAGAGAAAATATTGCTTCAAGCAAGGTCCAGCATGACAGGGAGACTAGGGCTGATTCTACACTTACTTTGTTTATTCCGTTGTGGATCCTGCTGAATTCAGATCGATTTGAACTCAGGCTTTCCTCTCCCCCCCCCTCCCCATTGAAACAGAAAAGTGTTCTGCATGTGGTAAGGGACGCTCAGAAAGGGGGGAGCCAAGCACAGCAGGAGCCTCTTTCTTTTCTTGAAAGGGGGGGGAGAGAGGATTGGAGACAGCAGAGGCGGGGGGAATAAATTCAACAGACAAACATCTGCTGAGAGAAGTTAGGGCTTCCCCTTTAAGGGAAGCCTTGCAGCCTGAGAACAAAGAAGCCTTTGAACTGATGTCCTGGCCAATCAGGGATTTGGAGGCTCCAGGCATGAAGTTAGTTCAGGACAAGCCAAGAGCTGCATCTTTACTCATGCCGATTTTTCAAATATTGAGGGTTAGATCCACTCCAGGATATTGCGGGGGAAAGGTAGGGTCACTCCGGATCACTCCTGCTTGTTGCAGATGAAAAATTTAAATTGCCCAAAATCAACATGGAAATCACATTCAGTGTAGACGGCAGGGACTGAATCGACCTGGGATTGGAATAAAAGCCCCATGCAGATTCAGCCTAGGGGGACACAGTGCTGTAGGGCCTGATCACTGTGTAGTGGGAGGCCTCCTTCTACCACTCCCAGTTGCCTGCATCCCCTTGGAGCAGTGGTAGGAGAAAAAACACCCCAGCAAAACCCCACAGTGTCAGCATCTGTGATGTTAGCCACTTCTGGAGAAAGCCCAACAGCAATGTAGTGTAGCGCTTCCCTGAAATTCTATGGTAAACCATAGAGTTTCTGGCAGTTCCTAGACCTACCCCACATCATTTCTGAGTTTCCCCCTGCGGTGGCATAGCAGTGCATGTGGCATCATGCTCCCTCATATCCACCCCCCAGCCCTCCTGCCAGTTACCAGGCATAGCCTGATAAAGCCATGTGGTCACCTTGTGGGCTCATGGATTGGAACAAATCATGTGTTTTGTTTTTCCTCTGACATGGCATTTGGACAGTGGGAGGAGGGACTAAAAGCTGAGAATATTTTCTAGGGCCTTGTGGTTCCTACTGTGTTTGCCCACAAAGGGCAGACTGGGAGACTGTGGGGGGCAGAAGCTGTAGAGGTAGGGCTTAGGGAAATGGCATCTGTCAACACCACATCATAGCTTCTGGATGCATCACCAGAAGTTACGCCGGTGAGAAATGCCATTTGGCACCTCTGATTCCCTGTCTCCCCACACGCACACTGCCCCACAGATTGCTGATAAGGGCAGCTGGCAAATGGGTGAGCCTAATTTGGACAGTGGGGTAGGCCAGTGTCTTTAAAACTTGAGGGAATGCTTCACAGCACACTGACCCTGAGTCTGTGAAACTTCCCTGTGGTTGTGGGGAAATCTTGGTCTGTAAACTCCCGAGATTTAACAGAAAGGGGATGTTGTCATCTGAGTTGAACGGCATTGCTTAACCAGTTGAACTGAGAGAATTAAACAGATAAAGAAATTCAGCAGGCAAGAGCAGGAGTGCAGAAACACTTTATTGTTGTTGTTAGGTGTGAAGTCATGTCCGACCCATCGTGACCCCATGGACAATGATCCTCCAGGCCTTCCTGTCCTCTACCATTCCCCGGAGTCCATTTAAGTTTGCACCGACTGCTTCAGTGACTCCATCCAGCCACCTCATTCTCTGTCGTCCCCTTCTTCTTTTGCCCTCAGTTGCTCCCAGCATTAGGCTCTTTTCCAGGGAGTCCTTCCTTCTCATGAGGTGGCCAAAGTATTGGAGTTTCATCTTCAGGATCTGGCCTTCTAAGGAGCAGGCAGGGCTGATCTCCTCTAGGACTGCTTCAGTGACTCCATCCAGCCACCTCATTCTCTGTCGTCCCCTTCTTCTTTTGCCCTCCATTGCTCCCAGCATTAGGCTCTTCTCCAGGGAGTCCTTCCTTCTCATGGGGTGGCCAAAGTATTTGAGTAGGCTAACAAAATTTGTGGCAAGTTAGGAGCTTTTGTGAGTTACTGATCGCTTCTTCAGATAGAAAAATTTGTGGTCAGGTCGTTGAAAGGCAATGTCGACAGCGGATGAAGGCAGGCCTCACTTATTTCACTTTTGGAATGTAAGCAAAAATGAAAAAATAAAGATGGTCCTTGTTTCCCCCCCAAAATGGTATCTTACCTTTCTTAAATTGTAGGCTATTTTAGGCATCCTTCCATAGCACTGTGGGAAAGAAGATGCTGGTCTAGAGACCCAGGGCTGTTCTGATGTAATTAGCCTACCTCTTGCAACCTTGGAGTAAACATTTATCTTCTCTTCAGCATATGAATTATTTCTGTACCTGGTTTGGCCTAACATGTCTGTCCCTTTTTCTTTCGGCAGGTCAATAATTACAGTTTAGAAGAAGTAACGCATGAAGAAGCTGTAGCAATATTGAAGAACACATCGGACGTAGTGTATCTAAAAGTCGGGAAGCCCACCACTATTTACATGACCGACCCCTATGGCCCGCCAGATATTACCCATCGTAAGTGCTAGAGCGTCTTTTGTTTTGGCTCGTATAAATTATCACTTGCTGGACACCAGGAAAGGTGGCAGTGGTGCAGCTTGATGGCACTTTTGATCAATACATCCTCCGCTTCTTGAAACCTCCTCCCAATAGTTCACCATAGATCAGCTGTAACTTGAGAGTAATTAATTCCTACCCTGATCTGGGGCACCAGGCCAGCCCAGAAACTACAACACAAAAAAAGGAAGTTTCACAATGGAAAATCGACAGGAAAACAAGAAACCTTTCAAAGGCAATATTCTTGTGATAATGTATATATTGAATTCCAATACAATTTATTTTATATACATGAAGAAACAACCGTAATGGTTTCTGGATAATTTCCGTTTTCAGTGACTCCTACAGTCTTTGACTAACATTCCCTGGAACCTTTGAGCCAATGGCCTATTGATATTAAAATAGTAATATAAGGAAAGGCTGTAGGATTTTTCCACTAATGTACAACAAACTGATTTTGGAGGACTCAACCACTGAAGAAGTCACTGAAAATGGAAATTATCTAGAAACCATTATGGTTGTTTCTTCATGAATATAAAAGAAATTGTATTGGAATTCACTATATACATTATCACAAGACTATTGCCTTGGAAAGGTTCCTTGATTTTCTGTTGACAGCCCAGAAGCTAAGCAAGGTCATCCCTGGTTAGTATGGGAGACCACCAAAGAAGTCCAAGGTTGCTACGCAGTGGCGGTCAATGGCCAACCGCCCCCGATTGTCTCTTGAAAATCTTATGAGTCACCCTAAGGCAACTGGCACTCGGTGGGACTTCCCCGTCACATTAATGAATCCTATGAATCTCTACCTTAGCAGACACATCTGCAATATGGGGCTGTATGACATGAACACATGAAACCACCGTATCCTGGGTAGATCAATGACCTTTCAAGGTCAACATGGACAATGAGAAAAGTGTTGATGGTGCCCCTGATGACCACATTGAGAACTCCTGACCTAGATCTTGAAATGGACACTAGTCCATCGCAAGATTTCCATCCCGATTTCTGCCTATACTACCCCTTCCTCTCTCCAGACCGGATGCAGGACTGGGTACATTATGTTATAGTTGTGTATATCATAGAATCAAGAAGTTGGATGGGACCTCCAGGTCCATCTAGTCCAAGGGTGGTCAACATGTGGCTTTCAAGATGTCTATGGACTACAATTCCTGTGGGCCCCTGTCAGTATGCTGGTAGGGGCTCATGGGAATTGTAGTCCATGGACATCTGGAGAACCAGAGGTTGGCCACCCTTGATGTAGTCTGACCCTCTGCACAATGCAAGAAATACACCACTACATGCCCACCAACAGTTACCTCCAATTCCATGCCGTCCTATGGTTTCCATAGTGATGTACTTTTGAATATGTAGATTTTATTTGTAAATTTTTAAGAAACCTATCTTTTATTGTAGCCTGCCCCGAGCCCTCAGGGAAGGACAGGCTAAATTTTTTCATAGACAGAGTAGTTCAACAGTGGAATAGGCTGCCTAAGGAGATGGTGAGCTCCCCCCCCACTGGCAGTCTTCAAGCAAAGGTTGGATACATACTTTTCTTGGATGCTTTAGGATGCTTTGGGCTGATCCCGCGTTGAGCAGGGGGTTGGACTAGATGGCCTGTATGGCCCCTTCCAACTCTATGATTCTATGATTCTAAATTTCCAAAAACAAACAAATATCAGAATAATCTGCCTGCCTTCCCATAGCAGAGATGTGATTTCTCTTAGCCTCTGCATTGTACTTTTCCTCGCACGGTTCATGCCACTAACATTCAATGTCTACCTGCCTTTTGACTCCCCAGCTTATTCCCCACCAATGGAGAACCATATACTGTCTTCAGTCAACAACGGCACTTTAGAATACAAGGCATCCTTGGCTCCCATCTCTCCGGGAAGATACTCGCCTATCCCAAAGCACATGCTCATGGAGGATGACTACGCCAGGTCAGATATCCGTCTTTCCTTGAGTGCCTTTGATTGATTCCTTGCTTCAGGGGACGGGATGTTAATGCCCTTATTAGAACCTCAGCCAGGCATAAGCGATGTAGTAATCTCATTATGTCGGAAAAGAGAGATCAGGCCATTCTCCGTCTAGCTGGCTCTTTCAATAACGAGGGAGGTTACACCGGTGCTGTGACCTTGGAAAAGAGGGGGAAGGTATACAGGTCTCTCCATGATTAAATTAATGCTTAGTCTAATGGACTCCCCTAAACTGAGATAGGCAATGGGCACGATCTCGGCAGCAGTGTATCTGCCCAGGACACTTTCTACCCGTTGTACTGTGATGCAAGGCCCTACTAATTGCATTAGGGGGCGGTGGCATATGGCGTCCCTAATGTGATCTTGAGATAGATCACATTAGAGACTCCAGGGAGGACTTGAGTCGGTTTCTCCACTCGTTCCGGAGTTGCAGAAACAGCATATTTGTCCCCACTCAGCAAAAGCCAAGGAACCGTAATAAACTTCCTAGGTCGTTTTCCCAAGAATCCTTGAATTCGTGGGAGTTCTGGCCACGACACTGTGAACATTTTTCTCCCCGTAATGACTGTGGTCTTTGTGGGTATCAGAGAGAAGGGGAGGGACTAGATTATTCAGTGGGGAAAGGGCAGGTGACGTTCTCTCATTATCCCTTGGGTTCTGTTCCATGAGGGTCCCCAGAATTTAGAGTCATTCCACAAGAGATGGAAGTCCAGCTAGGGTGGAGTTGGAAGAACTGCCCCCTTCCCCCGGGACCTCCATAAAGAGCCATGGCTTGGCAGCATGAGAAAGGTGCAGAGCAGAAGTCTCCCCCCACTTTGCATTAAGTTCCACGCTGGCCATGGTTAGGAAAAGAAGGAGTCAAACTGGCCATAGACTATGTTTATACAAATCTGTGCAGAGACCACATTTGAATTACTGAGTGCAATTCTGGTTGGCACCCCTGAAAGAAGGATGTTGAGTGGTTGAAAAGGTGCGGAAAAGAGCAAAGCAAAATGATCAAGGGATTAGAGCAATGGGGGCCAAACTGGGGCTCTCCAGATGTCCATGAACTACAATTCCCATGTCCATGGACTAAAATGGGAGGTAAGATTGCACATGCAGGGGGTTGGACTAGATGACCCTGGAGGTCCCTTCCAGCTCTAGGATTCTATGCTGGCAGGGGCTCACGGGAATAGTAGTAGTAGTAGTCCATGGACATCTGGAGAGCTACAATTTGGCCACCCCTGGGAATGGGTAGAACACTTAGGGCTCTTTATCCTAGAGGAAAAGACAAGTACGGAGAGACATTTCAGAGGACTACAAAACTGTGCACAGTGTGGAGAGAAGGCTCGGATAAGCTTTTCTCCCTCTCCCACAATACCAGAACCCAGGGTCATCCAGGGTAGGTGATTCAGGAGAGGCACAAGTAAATGCTTCTTCACACAGCACATAGTTAAATTGCGAGGTTTGCAGTCAAGGGATGGAAAGATGGCTGCCATCTTGGAAGCCTTCAAAAGGGTCGTAGACAAACTCATGACACACGGGACGATTGGTGGCAACTTGATGGACATGATGGACACCCACTCCCTCCTGTCCCAGAGGCAGAATGGCTCTTTGTATCCGTGGCCGAGGAGCACAGGTGAGAGGATGCTGGTGCAGTCATCCTGCTTGTGGGCTTCCTGGAAGCAGCTGATGAGCCACTGTGGGATCAGAAGGCTGGACCGGTTAGGCCTTTGGCCTGATCCAGCATGGCTCTCCTTCTGTTCTCATGCATTCTGTGCCACTGGCCAGCGGCAGCATCCCCTGTTGTGCCTCTGAGTGAGTACCTGGTCACTTCAGCTTCTGCTCCTCCTGTCTTCCTGTCTGGCCTTAGGCCCACTCAGCTCCTTGAGGTTGTCTTAGTGGAACAGCCCATTCCTACCAGCCTCCCTCCAACCTTCCCACCTTCCTTGACACTTTCCCGTTTCCCAAGGCTGTGCTGTGCCATGCTTCCCTTTTCAGCCGAGCTTGCTGAATCTATGGCGGAAATGGCTCCAGGGCCTCTTGCAGGGTTCCATGTCCAGGGTCAAGATTGGTCAGTGTGGCTGGGTTCAGCTATGCGCCACAATTGCTTTGAGCTTAGGGTCACATTTGCTGAGACAGTCAGACGGTTGCAATTGCTAGCGATGATCATGCTTGCGTTTTTCCCAACGTACCTCCTTCCCATCCCCAAACGATGAATGTATGCTTTTCCTAGGCACCAATTTTGATTTTTTTGTGAACATCGTGGCTATATAAGGGATGTGCTGGGTATTTAAAAAGTCCTTCTTTAAAGCCTTGGGCACCTCTACATGGCAAGCATCTGAACAGCTAGAATGCCGGGTTTCCTTTATTTAAAGGTCCTTTGGTACTTCCCAGGCACACAGCCATAGCACAAAAAGGGAAAGAGTTGAGGCTTTGATTAAATCTGAACTCTTGTCCTGCCGTCATTCGCTGCAAACGGAAACCTGCCGCTCTGAACATGCCCAGTCGACCCAACAGGCAAAGGTTTGAGGACCATCGTTTTCGCTCTTTGGCGAACGTCTCGTGAGCTCTCGGCTCCGCTGTCATGGCAACCCTGTTTTATGCATTGCACTTGCAACCCACCTTGGGGCAAAATTGGCTGCAAGGGAGGTTGTATCAATGATTGAAACCACGTGCAATGAAAATGCCTACAAAGTCACTGAAAACAATTAGAGAGCCATGTCAAGGACCTCCTCGGTCACAGCTTCGGGAAAGACGTTCCAGAGACTGGGGAGCAGACACTGGAACCGTTCTCGAACAGAGGTCCCCAACGTGGTGCCCACCAAGAACCTTCCCGGCACCTCCCCAGAGCTTTAGAAAACGGACAAGGCCAGGTGTGGCTTTTGCTCAGCAAAGCTCACAGGAGGCTTTGTAAATAAATCTAGATACTCACAGGAGCTGCAGAACACAACTTTATTAGCAGCCTAGCTCCAACTAAAAGAGCCTCTTGTGGCGCAGAGTGGTAAGGCAGCCGTCTGAAAGCTTTGCCCATGAGGCTGGGAGTTCGATCCCAGCAGCCGGCTCAAGGTTGACTCAGCCTTCCATCCTTCCGAGGTCGGTAAAATGAGTACCCAGCTTGCTGGGGGGTAAAGGGTAATGACTGGGGAAGGCACTGGCAAACCACTCCGTATTGAGTCTGCCATGAAAACGCTGGAGGGCGTCACCCCAAGGGTCAGACATGACTCGGTGCTTGCACAGGGGATACCTTTACCTTTTTTTTAGCTCCAACTAACTTAGGGAAATGAAAGCAAGGGAAAAGAAGAAATTGAGGGGTGGAATATCCCTCCTAATAAAGCTTCAGTTAGCTCTTGACTATCTCATTTACTACAGTTTGAATGGCTGCGAAGAGTTTTTTAAAAACTGCATCAGCAGTAACTCCGCTTTCAGCTTGAGGATCTTCGCAATGTTACTGTGTTGTGACCTCAAGAGCATTTTTTAAGACCGGTTTCATTTAAAAAGGCACTCTGTTCAACCCACCCACTGCCTGAAATGCGGAAAGAGGTACTGCTGGGGTTATGCATAACCTCATATCATGGAACAAAGAGAAATGCCGCGCGGCAATTAATGCTAATGTGGCTGCAGAGGAGAGGACGCGCAGTAATGGGTTTAAACTACAAGTACAACGATATAGGCTCGATATCAGGGGGGAAAATTTCACAGTCACAGTAGTTCAGCAGTGGAATAGGCTGCCTAAGGAGGTGGTGAGCTCCCCCTCACTGGCAGTCTTCAAGCAAAGGTTGGATGCACACTTTTCTTGGATGCTTTAGGATGCTTTGGGCTGATCCTGCGTTGAGCAGGGGGTTGGACTAGATGGCCTCTATGGCACCTTCCAACTCTATGATTCTATGAATACACAATGAGAAAGCGTTGTAGCGGACCACGCGTTCCATCTCGCGGGGAAAACTGGCCCAAGTGACTTCTCTCTCTTTTTACAGATATGACTTCCCTTGGTAGGTGTCTCTCACTGGAACAGGGATAACTGCCTGCCGTTAGGGGGAAATCTCATGAGCGCAACCGATACAATCGATCCATCAGACAAAAATTTTTAACAATAAGCCTTTTGTTCGTTCCATTCACTTCTGCCTGCTGGAAAGGGAGAAGATCTTATTGCCTTCTTTGACAGTTAACTAAAGTGCTCCAAACCAGCTTTTAAGGGCACCGGCTTGTGAACCTGCTTGTCGATCGTATGACTGTTCGGTGTGAAATATTTCCGTCTTGCTAGATTCGCTTGAAACGAAAATAAAAAAAAACAGCGCATGCCAGCAGCTAGATCAAGAGGCAAGTCAGCCGTTCTTTGGCTTCTCCATCTGCTGCTGATTTCTTTTCTCTTCTTTTTAAAGGGGGGGGGGAAACAAAGCTTAAACTTTTCTGCAGCTTTTTTTAGCGCTATACAAAATCCGCTCCTTGAAGTTGGCTGGCTTGCGTAACAGTTTTGCAACCCATAGATTTGGGGGGGGGGGGGAAGGGGAGGGGAGCTGAATAATGTAAACCTTTGTTATTAGCTCTTCATACATTTGGAAAAGAGCAAGAGAGTTTGGGAATGCTTTGGGAAGAGTGAAATTCCAAAATTGCTCTGCACTCGTGCATCTGATTTTTTGGGCTGTCCCTAAATTATGCAGCATAATCCTCCCTCTCCCCCGGAATGACCCTTGCCTGCCCACGTTGCCTGATAGATAAAGTAATTACATCATTTGGTGTTATTCTTATTATTCCATAGGTAGTTGGAAGTGCCATCCAATCACAGCTAACTTAGGGTGACCCCATAGACTTTTCAGGCAAGAGACAGACTTCCTTCAAGGTATTCCACCCAAGTGCTAATTAAGACCAACCCTGCTTAGATTCCATGATCTAAAGAGGATTAGGCTAGCATGAGCCATCCAGCGCCCATGCTCTGGATAATACACTAGATAATACACTTTCAAAGTGCTTTTACATCTGGATTTTCCTGTGCAGAATAGGAAAATCCACTTTGAAAGTGCATCGAAAGTGCGTTATCTGACATGTGCAGAATGGGCCAAGAGTCCTTCCTTCCCCCCTAGTTCCATTGCAAACCTATTTGGGCTTTCTCTCTTTTTAATAAGCAATATGCTGCAGCTGCTGTGTGGCTGTGGGGAATACGTAAGGTTAGCCGAAAATGAACGAAAAACGTTAATGTATAGGTTAGCTCATCACCACGTGGGGGCAGAGGTGGGATGAATCGAGAGCCCCCCCCCCAGGTGTGGCTTTTCAACCTGCTCGTTGTGGCGTCCCAATGCAACCTACATTGCAATACAGCTTTGGATATTATGCACGACATAATCTCTGGGCAGCCCGTGGCCGATCCTTCGCAAAAGCCATCCCTGGGATCAATTCCATCCCCCCCCCTTCCCCCAATAGCTGCAGTTATTCTCTCACAGAGCTTGATGTAGTGGTGCTTTTTTTAAAGCAGCAACAGAAAAAAAAATGTGGTCATTACCGACAAGGTCTCAAGGCTGCGTTGCCGGGTAACCATGACGACCACAAGCCTATTGCATACTGTACATCCTTACGTTCTCCAGCCGTGGATGTGCTGCAGGCCAAGTTCCACTCAGTGTCTTCTATAGAGAGAGCAATATTCTGTGATTTAATATCGCTATATGCATTTTATTTTTTAAAGCTTAGCCTCACAAAACACAGAGGACAAACTGGGTTTCTCTCACTCATTCCCTGCTATGGTGTTTTAGATTGCTTCTTAAACGGTTTGAATGTTAACCAAAAAAAAAAAAAGGAAGAAAGAAAGAAAGAAATCTTATCTTGCTTCTCCTATTTCATTATGAATATTAAGGGTTCATTCTTAACGGATTTTGCTTGTGTAGTGTAACGTAGTTTTTAGGTCACAGCTGAGGCTGGGAGAGCAGATGCTGCGATACTATTTTTTAAATGAACTTTTGCTTACAATAGAAGTTTTGATTTCTTTTCTTTTTTTCTTGAATTACAAAAGCGGCCAAGAAGGCACGCAGACAGAAAGGATCTTCGGAGGGGAAATGATACTATAGAGCAGGGGTAGTCAAACTGCGGCCCTCCAGATGTCCATGGCCTACAACTCCCATGAGCCCCTGCCAGCTAATGGACATCTGGAGGGCCTCAGTTTGACTACCCCTGCCATAGAGCTTCAAGATTTGACTAAGTGGTCCTTACTGTCACTTTACAGGTTGCCTTAGTGTGGGTCATGTTGGTTATTTGCAGCCAGTGAGCCTCTGTCATTCCATAATTTGGGGCTCTGAAAATGACTGTCATTTCTGGGCCATACCCTTTTCCAGAGCAAATTCCCCTGACTTCATTGACCTGCAAAACTCATGTACATTTTTGTTCCCTTGGTGGCAGTGCTAGACAGTTGGCTTTCGAGATCACAGTGGCCATGCCATTTTATTTATTTATTTATAATTATATTTATATACCGCCACTCATGAATGTCTCACAGCGGTTTACAGAAGTCGATAAAACACAATAAAATGCCCCAACAATACCCTTAAAATATCCTTATCCATTGTTCCTCATAATATTTGTGAAACAGCCCGGGGGGTGGAACAAGTCCGAGATGTCCAAGTTGGTATAGGGCCAATCAGGCCCTACCGCTACAGCTCCCACCCTTCTTCCCTGGACACTAGCCACTTTGTTCTCAGACGCCTGAGAGAGATAGAGAGACACACACATAATACTTTTCAACCCATAATTTAAGACCATTATTTCAAGTCCAACAGGAATAGCTCCCTGCCTTCTTTTAAGTGATAGCCGAGATGGGCAATCAAGAGGGGTGGTATATAAATCATGAAATAAATAAATTATTAAATATACTTAATATCAAGGTTAATATCAAGCCCTGTAATTTTGACTGTGCCATGGCAGTTCATTCGGCAACTGTTTTGATTCTGAACGATCCGTTTTGTTCAATGGATCCATTGTGCGGCAGCATGAATTTCCCCCGGCAAAGATAGCATAGCATAACGCAATATAATCTGTCTCTTCTTAGGTGTGCATTCCCCCCCCCCACGACCAAGATTATGATATTGCCATCATTTTATTTTAATTAAATAAAATGAGAACTGCCAATGAAACTTGAGATGAGCTGCCGCTTAATTTACCATCACTCAAAACGGTAGAAATAAGATTTAGCATAAACGTTCTTACAATGGAACGGGAAGAAACGACACAATCTGGCCATCGCACTATTTTTCTTCCTTCCTTTTGGCCACAGGAGGGATATTAATTCCCCCCCGAGGAAGCTGAAAATCACAGTTTGTCAGAGGCATCTGGCTACCTATTTTTAGAAGACAAGTGGAATTGTTTCTAGCCACTGTTGCATAAAGAGAATTTGTTTCGTGAACCGCGATTCTCTCGTGCTGTCTGAACACAACCAGAGATGCCCCGTGGACAAGGCTGGTGAACTGTGCCCCTAGACCAGGGATAGTCAAACTGTGGCCCTCCAGATGTCCACAGACTACAATTCCCACAAGCCCCTGCCAGCATTTGCTGGCAGGGGCTTGTGGGAATTGTAGTCCGTGGACATCTGGAGGGCCGCAGTTTGACTACCCCCGCCCTAGACTCTCTGCCTGTGTGCAAGACTTCAGGGGCAGTTCAGTCTAGAAAGGAGAAATGCAACGATATAGGCTAGAGATAAGGAAAAAAACAATTTCACAGCCAGAGTAGTTCAGCAGTGGAATAGGCTGCCTAAGGAGGTGGTGAGCTCCCCCTCACTGGCAGTCTTCAAGCAAAGGTTGGATACACACTTTTCTTGGATACTTTGGGCTGATCCTGCATTGAGCAGGGGGTTGGACTAGATGGTCTTTGTGGCCCCTTCCAACTCTATGATAGCCCTCTTTAACTATTTGAAAGGTTGTCACTTGGAGGAGGGCAGGAAGCTGTTCCCATTGGCCGCAAAGGAAAGGACACGCAGTAATGGGTTTAAACTACAAGTACAACGATATAGGCTAGATATCAGGAAAAAAATTTCACAGTCAGAGTAGTTCAGCAGTGGAATAGGCTGCCTAAGGAGGTGGTGAGCTCCCCCTCACTGGCAGTCTTCAAGCCAAGGTTGGATACACACTTTTCTTGGAGGCTTTAGGATGCTTTGGGCTGATCCTGCATTGAGCAGGGGGTTGGACTAGATGGCCTCTATGGCCCCTTCCAACTCTATGATTCTATGATTCTAGAAAGGAATTAAAGACAGAGAAAGGTGTGCAAATCACATTCACTGTTATACTCGACTCAGCCTAGATGTTGACAATTTATAAAATCACAGCTGAGCCACAGAGCACAAGTCTGATCAGGCGAGTCTGAGTCTTAGGCAGATGGAGTCCATTATTATCATTACTATTATTCCTATTATTACTTTATTGATTTATACTTGGACTTTTACGACCGCGGCTCTCAGCGAACTGGCTCGTGGCGGCTTACGTCCTGAGTTTCAATCCTGCCCCTCTCCACAAGTGGGTTCAGGGAAGTTCGCAGCAGTAAGATGAAAACGGAAAATGAACTAATTACAACAGCATAAAATACAAAAACTAGCAATTAACTGTCAGCAACTAAGGAAGCCCCCACTGCCTCCCCCAGCCACCCTCCATCTTGCCTGCAAAGTTGGTAAGATATGCCAGCAGAGGAAGAAGAGGAGACCCCTTGTAGGTTAAATCGCCCCAGCCTCGGCTCTAGGCAGGGAGGGTGTGTGCCGTCTTACAGGCCCTGAGAAGGAACTGGAGGAAATGAGGAAACAGTGGTAGAAAAGAATGGCAAAAAGAGGCGAGTTTGCAGTGATTTGTTTTCTCTTTATTGATAGCAGCGCACCTTTCTTGGGCGTTTGCTAAGGTTTGATTGAGAGCCTTGTTTTGCCATGTAATATAATATAATGAAGGTTTGGGAATAAATGCTCGCTGGGGAAACAGAGGAAACAGCCATGTTCTGACAACAGGTTTTTGACAAAGCAAAAATAATGCTGGGAGGATGCAAATGCAGATTTCAGCCTTGAGTAATGAGAATTTCAGCGTTCCTCCGTGGGTACCTCTAATGAGTTGGCGAAGACCAGTTCTCTCCTTCAGCTTCTTTGCCATAATGAGAAGTCTTTTCCCCTCTTGGCTTTCTCATGAAATACACGGTTTCCTTCCTCCCTTGCCGCCTTGAAGGAGAAGATCCTCATGACAACGTCCTCTCAGCCTTGAGTTGCATCCAGGCCAAACAGTGATTCCCACCAGTTTGCCCTTTTCGCTGCAGATTCCTCTTCCCCCTATTTCATTGCTCACAGTCAGTGGAGTGAGGCAGGAAGTGGCCATTCTGCTGATGGAAAATTTAGTCTGGATCCAACCCATTGGACTGAATCCCCTCCCCCCCCCCCAAGTGCAGTCCTAAGCTGAGATGAAGACAGTGGACTTAGAAGGAGATGCCTGATTTGGGATGAGAGTTTGCAAGCCTGCTTCTGACCGTGCATAGGGCACCTGTTTATGGTTGACAGGCTATAGCCAGCAACCCTGCAGGAGAAATTGGAGGGGGGATGGAGCCAGCAGACGATCATCCCTTCTGGTAAACATTGGAAGTGGCGTCTTTAGGCACTTTGCACATTGACAAAAACTCTATGGTTTTACCATGGGGTTTTTGAAAATGCTAGAGGAGCTACTGTTTTTACAGGAAGTGACATCATCATGACAGGCTTCCTCGGGAGGTGGTGGGTTCTCCCTCTTTGTAAATTTTTAAACAGAGGCTAGATAGCCATCTGACAGAGAGGCTGATTCTGTGAAGGTTCAAGGGGGTGGCAGGTGACAGTAGATGAGCGATTGGGATGTGAGTGTCCTGAGTGCAGGGGGTTGGACTAGATGACCCATGAGATCCTTTCCAACTCTAGGATTCTATGATTCTATGATTCTATGATTCTATGATTCTATGACAGTGAGGCATATGCAGATGCAAGGTTTCCACCCTCCTATTTCCTCATGCCAGTATATAAGGCTCTGCTGGGCAAAGAAGCTAGGAGGTCTCCTACTTTAGCAGGTCATGATAAGTTAACATGGTAGATTAATGCAGATTTGCTGTGTAATAATGAGTTGAAGCATTGAAGGGACAGTGTCAGCATCTCTATATTCTATATGCTCATTCCACCAAGTTGGGGCCAGGACCAAAAAGGCCCTTGCCGTGGCTGAGATCAGGTGGACCTCCCTTGGGCCAGGGACCACTAGCCTGTTTAGATTCTCAGATGATAATGCCCTGCTATGGGCATAAGGAGATAGGCGGTCCCTCAAGTACACTGGGCCCAGGTTGCGAATGGTCTTGAAAGTCAAAACCAAGACCTTAAACTTGATCCAGAACACCACTGGCAACCAATGCAGCTACTTCAGCACAGGCTGGATATGGGCCCTCCATGATGTTATGTTGAGGACCCTCGCAGCTGCATTTTGTACCAGCTGCAGCTTCCAGGTCAAGGATAAGGGCAGGCCAGTGTAGAGTGAGTTACAGAAGTCTACTCTGGAGGTGACTGTCACATGTATCACAGTGGCTAGGTGTTCCAGGGCCAAGTAGGGCGCTAGTAGCCTTGCTTGGCATACATGGAAAAACGCCAGCTTGGTGACCCTCATGACCTGAACCTCCATGGAAAGGGAGGCATCAAAGGTCACCCCTAGATTCTTGGATAGAGGTGCAATCTCCAGCTGTACTCCATCTAGGCTCAGGAGACACGCTTCCTGATCTGAACCCTTCCTCTCCAGCCACAGGACCTCCATCTTCGAAGGGTTGAGTTTCAGGTGACTCTGCTTGAGGCAGACCGTCACTGCTTCCAAACAACTGGTGAATGTATCCATGGGGGAGTCGGTTCAGCCATCCATTAGAGCAGGGGTAGTCATCCTGTGGTCCTCCAGATGTTCATGGACTACAATTCCCATGAGCCCCTGCCAGCAAACGCTGGCAGGGGCTCATGAGAATTGTAGTCCCTGAACATCTGGAGGACCACAGGTTGACTACCCCTGCATTAGAGGATAGAGCTAGGTGTTATCGGCATATTGATGACAACCCGTCCCATAGCTCCGGACCAGCTGGGCCAGAGGGCACATATAGGTGTTGAATAACGTGGGAGAGAGGACTGTCCCTTGCGGGACTCCGCACAACAGTCGGTAACTGCGCAGTTGCTCCTCTCCCACGGCTACCCTCTGTGTTCGGTTCCGGAGAGAGGAGATCAGCCATCGCAAGGCTGTCCCCCATATTCTGGCCATGGTGAGGTGGTTGGCTACCAACTCATGGTCAACGGCATCAAATGCAAGCCACATGAGAAGCACCAACTTGCCTCTATCCAGAATGAGCGCAACAGATTGAGAATTGGTTGTCAAGCAAGTGATTGCCACCTTCCAGTTGAGAATATCCTGGTGGGTGGAGTTTGGGGAGGATGGGGGCTGGGGAGTGGAGAGGCCTAAAGTGAGATCTAATGCCACTGAGTGGACCCACCAAAGCAGCCTTTATCTCCAGGGGAGCTTGTGCCCGTCACCTGGAGATCAGTCATAATTCCAGGAGATCTCCACCTGAAGGTTGGCAACCACAACGGTAGGCTGCCAAGGGCATGCAGGTTCACAACAGGGCTCCTTTTTTAGTTCCATTTCTCTACTCTTTGTAGATCATCGATATATACTTTTCCTTTCGATTCCTTGCCGTATCCTCCTTCCTGTTGTATTTAAAGCCGTTCCCAGTGCAGTCCTAAGCAAATTTACTCCCTTCGAGGCACACTGGCTTCAACGGGCCTAGATGGGAGGATCCCTTTGGAGAATGGCGTGATAGTTTAAGTATGCATAGAACTATTGGTGATGTTTGTGTGCGCACCCCGGTCTGACTCACTAACAGCCATCAGCCTACAGGTTTTGGTTTGGTGGGCAGTGCATCTCTATGTGCTGATTTTTCCCAGTGCTGATCTGTGAATGGTGGACGAGGTTAGACCAAAGCGTCCAATCAGGGTGGTGCGTTTTCTGCTAACATCCGGCTCATACCCAGCAGCCAATCAGATTTGTACACGTCTGAAAGACGCTTTGTAAGACGTACGGACTAACATGAACCTTCTGTCCAAAGGTGTGTTTGAGAATGTACAATTAAATGTGTGATTTTTTTTTATTTTTTAAAAGAAGACAACTGTATATAAAATTGCAAAAAGGGAACAACATACACAGATGCTTGGGGGGGAGGGGAGGGAAGCTTTTTTTTCCCATTTGCATTTGTTATGTAAGCTGTTTTGATTCATGAGTGTAACAAATGCTTTGTATTTGCGTTGATCACAATAAAAAGGCATAAAATGAGCACCTGTGCTGTCTTTGAGAGTGCTTTGGTGATGGAGAAAGGAGCAGGGATCCCGACTTCGAAGGGGGCTTATCCGTTTTTCCCCACGTATCAACGTGATTCCCCAAACATGTTTGCTTTAGAGCAGGGGTAGTCAACCTGTGGTCCTCCAGATGTTCATGGACTACTAGTGGGCCTTCCATGTGGACTGCTGGCAGGGGCTCGTGGGAATTGTAGTCCATGAACATCTGGAGGACCACAGGTTGACTACCCCTGCTCTAGACAGTTACCATCTCATAACCTAAGCTTTTATGACCCACTTTCAATCTACCATTATAGAGCTGTGTCGAGACACAAGTACGCACGGTGGGTTGTATCCTGTGCATACAGTACTAGGAGGGAGAAAAACACTGCCCTTTGTGGGACATTACAGCCCATTGCAATAATTCATTTTTGACCTACAATGCATTCCTAAGCAGAGTTACCCCGTTCTCCATCCATTGAAATAATTGGGCTTAGAGGCATCTCATTCTGTTTCAGATTGCGGTGTTTTTCAGACAACGTTGTCCTTTCCAAACTTGCCACCCTGTCATGGGGCTTCTTATTCAGTTCAACATGGCTACCCTCTGAAACTTACTCAGTTTTGCTTTCTTGTGGTAAGACATGGAGAATAGGGTCATCAGTAAATAGCTTGGGGGGGGGATAAGTATGAGGTAATTGGCATTGTTTCCTAAGCAGAGTTACACCTTTCTCAATTGCAGGGGTAGTCTACCCGTGGTCCTCCAGATGTCCATGGACTACATTTCCCATGAGCCCCCTGCCAGCATTTGTATAAACCTCCATAGAAAATGCTTCTCATTCTTTGCATTTTTCCTTGTTAGCCGCTCTCTCTGTCTTGATTCAACAAGTGTGAGCAAGACTGCCAAACCAATGGGTTCCCTTTCTGGAAAAATAAATAATCCTCTTTCAAAACAAATAAAGGTTTCAAGGTTAGTCTCTGGAGAGGCTGCCTAGACATTTTCAAGATAAATAAGTACTAGATAGTGCCTAGAAACATGGCTGGCCCCTATCTCATCAGATCTCAGAAGTAGGGTTGGGCCTGCTCAGTCTTTGGAAAGGAGACCATTAAGGAATACCGGGGTTGTGATTACGGAGGCAGGCAAAAGAAAACCGCCTTTGAACATTTCTTGCCTTGAAATCCCTACAGGTTTGCCATAAGTCAGCTGTGACTTGACAGCGAAGGAAGGAAGGAAGGAAGGAAGGAAGGAAGGAAGGAAGGAAGGAAGGAAGGAAGGAAGGAAGGAAGGAAGGAAGGAAGGAAGGGAGGAAGGGAGTGAGGGAGGGAGGGAGGGAGGGAGGGAGGAAGATGACAGAGAACAGAAACAAAGGAATGAGTAACTGTAGACAGGAAGGAAGGAAGGAAGGAAGGAAGGAAGGAAGGAAGGAAGGAAGGGAGGGAGGGAGGGAGGGAGGGAGGGAGGGAGGGAGGGAGGAAGATGACAGAGAACAGAAACAAAGGAATGAGTAACTGTAGACAGGAAGGAAGGAAGGAAGGAAGGAAGGAAGGAAGGAAGGAAGGAAGGAAGGAAGGAAGGAAGGAAGGAAGGAAGGAAGGAAGGAAGGAAGGAAGGAAGGAAGGAAGGAAGGAAGGAAGGAAGGAAGGAAGGACAGCTGAATTTAGATAGCTATTTTAAAAATGGCAGCTTACCATTTAGTGAACCAGTTGCATAAGCCCCAAACGATAACCCAACTGCCAAAGGATGAGCTCCCTTGATGAATGTAGTCATCCCGCAGTAATGGGTTTAACCTACAAGTACAACGATATAGGCTAGATATCAGGGGAAAAAATTTCACAGTCATAGTTCAGCAGTGGAACAGGCTGCCTAAGGAGGTGGTGAGCTCCCCCTCACTGGCAGTCTTCAAGCAAAGGTTGGAGACACACTTTTCTTGGATGCTTTAGGATGCTTAGGGCTGATCCTGCATTGAGCAGGGGGTTGGACTAGATGGCCTGTATGGCTCCTTCCAACTCTATGATTCTGTGATTCTATAATGTTTTCTTAGCCACATGGAAGGCCCATTAACATATGTGTCTGTGTCCTGTTGACTGAACTGTGTGGACAAAACTGACTGCGTAGAATTTTCCCATATGCCCTCATGTCATAGAATCATAGAATCATAGAGTCATTCAAAACTGATCCAAAGCCAGACAGAAAAGCGGCCCCCTGACAAGTGGGATCCTGTCTGAAGACCGATAGTTTCACGAGGGTAGCCATGTTGGGGGTCTGCAGAAGGGGAAGTTGATTCAAGCCCAGTAGCACCTCAGAGACCATCAAGATTTGGGGGTATAAACCTTTGACATTTCTAGCACCATATTTGATTACTGGAGTTCTGACTCTCATCGGCTGATGACCTGGACATTTTGTTGGTCTCCGACATGCCACCAGACTAAACTCTAACTCCCCCAAAGTTTGAGGCTGTCAATTTACCAATTAGTTAAGGACAATGTAATCACATACCTGGAGTATTGGAAGAGTCCTCAACGGGAGCTGTTCATGGCAACCTGCCGAACGGTAAAGGGAATATTTCATTGGTAGGGCCTGGAATAGATAGGGCTGTCTGGAGCCACCCAGGAGACCCATGAAACGAACTTTCCCCAGCTGCCGAATGTTTGGGCTCAAGAGCATTCCGGGAAACCTTTGGAGCATATTCCAGAACCCCCCCCCCAAGATGCCTGAGAGCATTCTGCGTAGATACTAGGGAATGGTGGGATGGTGATGGAAGTCCATGGGGAACCACAACCCTGCTTTTGCCATGACATCCAATGCTGTATTCTTCCATCATTCTGTCTTTCCAAGGCTGTATAAACACCCTGTTCGTAGACCTGCCTCAACCACTGGCGCCATTTAACCCCTTTCTGTCAAAAAGATGAAAAAAAGGGGAAACTCAGGGCGGGCTGTGTTTTTGGGATCCACAGCTCCCCAAACGGCGGCTGGGCTCTCAGAGATAGTGGGACACTTGTGTAACCTTTCCTGAAGTCGACACCTTATCCAAGTTAGCTGCTGGGACTCAGATCAGAATGAAGAAGACACGAACCCACCAGGAAGTCCTGTTCTTTGAATTCAGAGAGGCGGAGTCCAAGTGTTGACGGAGGAGGTGGGACTTGAAAATGGGTTTGAGAGTTTAAGCCCACTAAGCCTTTCCCTTTGTTAGCATTCCAAGGACGGTGGAATTACAGACATTTCTGTAAGCCCCGATTGTGTCAAGACTTACACCATATTTCTGGTCCTTGACTTGGGATGAAGGTTTCCCAGGTACATCAGGAATTAGGCTACGTCCAGGTTCTTCCTTACCTTCTCCAGCCATTAAATCCTTCCTTTTTCACCTTGCCTATGACACGCATCCTTAATCTCACCTTGCTACCGATCAAAAATAAAAATCGTCTTCTCCATCATATCATTCAGTATTTTGTTCCAGCATGGATATTGGCTATGAATTTTGGTTTCCCATCTCAGGTGAAATTTGCTTCTCTGTCCATTCCAGTATCTGTCCCTCACCTTCTCCAACCTGCCTGTTACACAGCATCTGGACACTGGCTTGACCTCCACATGGAGCCAAAATGTTTCACACCTTCTGTCCTCCTCTATGGTTTGAGGGCAACAGGTCACGTATCAAAAACATAATTTTTTGCTACTGATGACTGAATCCGTTCTGATCAATAACCTGCAAGCTACCTGATCCAACTAAATCTGTTGATGAGATTTGCCCCATACTCCTCACCATTGGTCGTCTGCCACAAACAAAATTTGTCATTGCAGCTGCAGGTTCCACAACCATGGTGTGGTACAGTTGCATGGTATTTCAGGTAACGGTGTGTCTTCCTTCTGGAGCTGATGGAAAAGTAGGGCAGGTTCTCCATGGACCCCCAAAACATGACTTATCATTGAAACTTGCCATCATCAGGACACACATGGTTTTTCTAAGGCGTGCCATAAGAAGGGATCAGATTCTTCTCTCTGTCTAAGAGGACTTTGAGAAAGGTTGTGTTGGAAATGGTGTCATTAAAGGATATGATGGGTGAATAAGACTCCAGAATCCAACGAGACAGACATTTTCACTTTGTAGAGTGACTTCAGTCCTTGGAATTTGCCAAAGGGATTGACCATTCTTCTTCACATGTTATCAGCAGGCTACCACGATCCCTTTACGTCCCAGGGTAATGGTGGTTAGCATTGAAAGGAACAGCTTCATTTACACCCAAGGGCTCTCAGGCACCCGGTGGGATATTTCTTCAGATTGTCAAGCTACTTTTGAAGTTCCTCCTGTAATATCAGAAAGAATTTTCCCACTTGACTAAGAACATTTGAAATGTGTTATGTAATATTATTGGCTCCTGAATAATATTCTGGGCTACAGAAACAATAGAAGAAGTTCAGCGTAAGGCCCAAGATAGACTCACCGACAACCTGGAGAGTGACCTAACCTTTAAAATAGATTCTCGCAACCATTCCCCCACCCCCAAATTGACTTCTCCAGTCGATTTTGAGATATGGAACTAGTCTTGCTTCAGCCTGGTTCCCTACATTGTTGTTTTTAAATGCAGGTACGTGCTCTGACATGCACAAGGCCAGTACATCTCAGATCTACTTAAGAAGTCAAGTTGTGCTGCCTTTGCCATGTCAGAACTGTGCATGCTAGACCTTGCTTTAATGAGATCAGCTTGAACATATATAACCTGCTCCCGTTTTGCCACATGACCAAGCCTCACCAAACACCCAGTGGTTTCCTGAACATAGTACATGTATGCAGATACAGTTGTAGCCCAGGGCTTCCTCTGATAGGACAAGTCCTTAGGAGAGAGACACCATTTATAAGAGCAAGTATGTTATTTTATGGAATAGAGTCATTGGGTTGGATCGTACAAGCTATTTGGCTTGGTCTTTCTCAGTTGCTCTCCTCAATGCAGCCCATGTCACTTGTACCATTTGTCCATCTGGGTCCCTGATCTCCAGCCTAGCTTTTGGGTGAATCAAAAATAGTCCCTTGTCCCTCTTTCACCTGCAGAAAAGCTGGTGGACCATAGCTCACTGCATTCAATCCAGGATTACAACGAAGTTCCAAAGTGTTGATTCCAGTCCAGTTGGGAAACCAGAAATTCCTCAGTCTGCAACTTGCATTTGTTTATTTAGTTGGTCAGTTAATTAAAACAGTTATACCAACACCATGCCATATATTGCTTACAATGTTAACACACAAAATTAACAAAAGCAAACATACAAATATAACATAACGAAATGAATAAAAGTGCATCGCTGGGCCAGGGAAAATCAGGCTTGAAAATCCACATTCCAACTACTCAGTTGTTTGTTGTAGATTTAATTATTTGATCTTAGGGTGATACTTTTGAGGTCATAACATGGTGCTCTCATTGTCTTTCAAATCTTTCTGTAGACGGGTCTCAGTTTTTAAAAAATCAGCTTTCAAATCTTAAATGGGGGGAAAGAATACATACTCTTATCACCTTTTGGATTACGAATGTCCTGCTTTATTTAGGAGGTTATACTGTTCACAAAGTCTCCAAAGTTGATGCACATAATATGCTATTGTTGAGTTTTTCAGAGGCCCGTTCCAACCCCTGTAAATTTTGACTCAGATAACTGCCGTTTCTGCTGTGTGAATTATGAACATAAAGACAGACCAAGGGTCCAGCTACCAAGAGACTTACCCAAGCCGAAAGCAATGCAGAAACCAGGGAGACAAAAGACCCCCCCCCCTAAAAAAAATGAAATTTATTCTGTGTATAAGTTGTCAAGACTCACTGTGTCTTTTTAATTCTATCCAGGGAAGCTCTGCAAATGGGATTTGGCACTGAAAGGTATTGAGAGGAGGGTCACAAAAACTGATCCAAGTGTATCCAAAAGAACGAAAGGCATTTTTGTTTAGATTATTATTGTCAGCATTGAATCTGCAATACCTCTTAACGCTTAAGTAATAATCTTTTGGGGGAGAAGGGGATACTGTTTGTCCACTTTTCGACCTGAAGCGTCAATTGAGTGTTCAGAATATCCTGTTAGCTCCTGTAATGTTTAATGCATGCAAATGATGATATGTATCTGGATTGAGAGCTCTAATGGGATAGACGTTGTAATGATATAGATGGTCTAAGTGTGTGCAGAGCTTGCGCAAAACCTCTCTAGATGTGGCTTCACGAAGCTTTACGGAATGGAAAAGCGAGAACGAGATTGCTCATTCCTGACACTGCCATCCCTACGGAAAAACCTGCAAGACAAAACTGGAATTGTAGATGTGAGAAGAGTTACTGTTTAAGACTTGAGGGTTCTGGGTTCTGATGTGACAGTCCAGCGCTTGAATCGACTGATCCTGACCACCATGCATTGTGGAATGTATTTTCTTTTGACCATTCTGTATGAAAATAGTTCTTACAAGAGAAATATTCCATGTGGAACACATTTATTTAGTTATATCTAGTTTCAGATCTGCGGTAAAGTTGTCAAAGGTGTCCCCTATATTCATTTTGCCGTATTGAAGGTCTCGTTTTCTAGAACCGTGGTTTCCAGACCCATGGATCATGGTCAACCATTGTATCAGTATTCCTTATGCCTTTTGCATGGGCTACCATCGGCCTCTCTGGGGATAATATTAAAACTTTTTTGGCTACTAGAAGTCCAAGTTCAAGGGAACAGCCCGGGTGGCTGGTCAAATATTTGGCAATCACCAAATTATATCACAACTCTGTGTCTATGACCCACCAAGAATGGGTAGAGGGCTGGAATGCTCATGTCCATTTTGAGCCATCGACAATTTTGGAAGATGGGAAGATTATTGCTCCCCACGGCCACCCCTTTCCTTTCCTAGAGAAGCACTGATGCAGCTGCATGAACACTTGACCATCTTAGCTTGCCTTGCCTATGGTCCACTTGTGGACCACCTTGGCCTGACAGACAACTTCTGCTTCATAGATGGCCACTGCTTAAGGAGCCACTGTTGTAGAGGCCGGCGTCGTCCTGTATGTTGTTTCCTACAGCTCATCAATGTATCACTCATAAATATATAGCAACAGAGGCTGCATCAAATGCCTTTGCAGCTTCACAGTAACTAAGTGCTCGTGCACGTTGTCATCCCCGTAGTGTGAATGTGTGTATGTGTGTGCGCCACATTTGAATTGCGAAGACGATCAAGTTGTGTGTCTTGCTTTTGAGTATTAGAGGTACTGGTAAAGTATAGAACTTTGTTTAATTTTATGGAAATAAAGCTTCTCCATTGGGTTCCAGAAGTTAAGAGGTAAGCTGTTTAGCCAGGCTAAAGGACGGAAATGTTATGGTACGGGCATGGTCGCCACTTTACTTTTTTCTCTAGCTGTCTTTGTGTTCGATTACCGTGAATTTTCATGTTCTTAATCTTCGTGACTAGCGTTCTGTACCTTAACAGAAGGGTGTGTTCCCCCCTCCCCCTTGGTATATGTATCTAATTCTTCTCCCGGTTAATCTTCTTTGCATGCTTGCTGTTGGGCGTATGTTCAATCGGTTGGCGCATGTTAACTCCCGTCTAATCTCTTATTCTTGTCTCTGTTATCACTAGGCCTCCTGAACCAGTTTACAGCACTGTGAACAAATTCTGTGATAAGCCACCTTCTCCTAGGCACTATTCCCCTGTCGAGTGTGACAAAAGCTTCCTCCTTTCAGCTCCCTACCCCCACTACCACCACATAGGCCTGCTCCCTGACTCTGAAATCATCAGGTACTGCATGTGCTTCTTTCCTCACTTCCACACGTTAGGTTGCATGCGCGCCATGAGAAATGTGCGAATCGGACTCCGCTTCTAACCCGTGCACCAAAGTGCCCTCCACGACGGCTTGTGTTCACCATTGTAAAGTGGGGTGCCGACTCAAAAACTTATTTATTTTTTAGGGTGTAGAGACCTTTTGCTCGTGGTTTAAGGAGTTGGGCGTGGAAATGGAGAACGTTGGGTTTGCAACAGTAAAGGATGTGTTTGGATTTGGGTTACCAATCTCCCGTCGGGGCCTGGAGACCTCCTAGAATTACAGCTGATCCCTAGCCTATCGACATCAGTTCCCCTGGAGAACATGGCTGCCTTGAAGGCTGGATTCTATAGAATTGTAACCTGCTAAGGCCACAAAACCTGCCCTTCTCAGGGTCTGCTTCTAAATCTTCTGGAATTTCTCAACCTAGAGTTGGCAAGTCTAGTCTAATTCCCAATGGCGGGTGGTTCTTACCTTACGTTAGGTTAGAGGAAGCATTCAAACTGTGTTTAGTGCAGTGATATAATTCAGGCCATGGATTCGACCATTGAGGTTCCCAACCTAACCCTAGTCTAAACCATAATACTGGGTGGTCATCCTACCATAAGAAACCGTTGCATTGTGTTCAGTGGAGTGGTGTGATAGAGGCCATTGAGTCAACCACTGACCCCATAACATCGACTCAAAATAAGACATATACTACTTCATTCTGTGACAGGAGCCATTCCTATTGGAACTATGTGTTCTGGGGTGCGTCTCCACAGATTTCTACTAATCGTCTGGATGATCCCGCAAGCGTGGTTCCCATGCAGCTGCTTCCTGGTGTTTAGAAATAACTTACCATTAAGAAGAAGAAGAAGAGTTGGTTCTTATATGCCACTTTTCCCTACCCGAAGGAGGCTCAGAGTGGCTTACAGTCACCTTCCCTTTCCTCTCCCCACAATAGACACCCTGTGAGGGAGTAGAGGCTGAGAGAGCCCTGAGATTACTGAAGAAGAAGAGTTGGTTCTTATATGCCGCTTTTCTCTACCCAAAGGAGTCTCAAAGTGGCTTACGTTCACCTTCCCTTTCCTCTCCCCACAACAGACACCCTGTGGGGTGGGTGAGGCTGAGAGAGCCCTGATATCACTGCCCGGTCAGAACAGCCTTATCAGTGCCGTGGAGAGCCCAAGGTCACCCAGCTGGTTGCATGTGGGGGAGTGCAGAATGGAACCTGGCATGCCAGATTAGAAGTCTGCACTCCTAACCACTACACCAAACTGGCTCTTAGCCATATCTAACCTTCAAGTTGTTAATGGGGAACAGGGATGCTGGACTGGATGGACTATCGGTCCCAGCAGGCTATTCTTACAGTCCATGAACACATGGATGTCAGGGTAGTTATTGTTTTATTAAAGAATTTGCTACTTTTGACTGAATGGAGTCTACGTGGTCTTGTCCACAAAGGGATCTACCAACCTTCCTCGGATTCCTGACAACCAAAAGGTCCACCACCAATTTACCCCTCCGTCTATTTATTCCCACCCCCCAAAAAAATGGGACACCCAGAGAGAACTGTCATACCCTGCTTAATGGGTGGGAAAAAACTATAAAAAGAGAAGGAACAAAATTAGAAGACAATTGTTACAACCATTTCCTTGCGGTACAGAAATATATCACCATGAATAAATACCGCCGGGTAGCAGAACAAGCTGTTATTTCTTCTGGAAAAAGGCAAAGAAAAGGGGGGGAAAAAGGATTTGAAATTACTTTCAAGATTATCTGAACACTAGGCATCGTTTAGAACAATCCTGACGCGAAAGCCATTCCCAAGTTAAAATATCTCTGGACAAACCATAAAATGTTGGAGAGGACATTCATGATTGTACCTAATTCAAGCGCCTTATTAGATCTGCAGAAAAGGTTTCCAGGTTCCTGTTGATTAATGCTTCATTCTTATGTAAAAGCTATAGGGGAGAAAGCGGGAGAGTTTGAAACCTGAGGGAAAGAATGACCTGCCCCCATTTTAGACCCACCACAGGAAGCTTTTGCTTTATCTACTTCTGCCGTTTCCCGCTAGAAAACCAGAACTGCGTGATTCTTCCAAAATATTGATTTCCCAATAGGAAAAGTCACCTGTTATTTGACCCCTAAAAGAGAAATTCCCTGAAGCACAACCTGGTGCTCAGTTTATTAGTAGTAGTAGTAGTAGTAGTAGTAGTAGTAGTAGTAGTAGTAGTAGTAGTAGTAGTAGTAGTAGTAGTAGTAGTCATCATCATCATCAGTTTATTACCCGCCACTCCCAAATGGCACATGTTGGGTTACAAGGTTCAAATAAAATCCCCAATAAAACTCCCATTAAAACCCCAGACAAAAAACACAGATCCATAAATACAGTCAAGAAAAGATACGGCAGAAAAAAACAATGCAACCACAATCCATTCTGCCCACTAAGAATCCCATAGAGGGAAGTGGGAAAAGGGGGGCAGATGAAACCCATAGCCACGATACACATTGCATTATCCTGGAAGGGGGGGCATACAGATCTTCCTTGCTGTGCCGGCCTCAACCATAGACCTAGTGGAACAGCTCCATTTTGCAGGCCCTGCAAAATGCCGAAAGCTCCTGTAGGGCCCGCAGCTCATCCAGGAGCTCATTCCACCATGTAGGGGCCAGGACCGAAAAGGCCCTGGCCCTAGTCGAGGCCAGTTGTGCTACCCTGGGGCTGGGAATCTGGCCTTGGCTTTGGTCTATTTCATTGGCTCATGCAGCTCTGAATAAATTCTATGTCTGTCACAAGTTGGGTTGCCCGTTTCCAAGTGACATTTGGACATCTCCAGATCATCAAGACCGGTTCCTCTGGAGAAAATGGCTGCCTTGGAAAGTGGACTCTGGAACATTGTCATAGGACCATAGAGTTGGGAGTGGCCATTCAGGCCGTCTGCTCAATACAGGATCAGCCTAGAGCAAAGGACAAATCTCCGGCCAACCCTACACGAAGGGCAGCAAATACAGGGCCTCCAACTCTCTTTCATGATGTCCACCTGGAGATGTGTTGAGGTGGCCACCATGAAAGAGAGTCTGAGCTCCTGCATTGGCTATCCTTCATGAAGGGTTGGCTGGAGACTCCTCCTTTGCTTTCGGTGAATTCAAATGTCCCTCTGTCCTTCGCAGTCTCCTTCACATCTATGGTTTCATCCTCCTCCAGATTGCTATTAAAAGAGCAGCTGCAGCTTTGTTCTTCATTCTTCTGACCCACCAGCAATTTTCCACCTTTTAATATTTGTTTGTCTCCGACTTGCAAGCGCTCTGTACAAAGACGACCATCACAAGTAGTGTTGTCACCATTTATCATCATCTTCATACAGCCGCCCGACTCTTTTGTGTTCTGTTTCTCCAACTGGCCCTGCCTACCACCTCTTGACTTGAAAAAGGCATTATGTACCATGAACTTTTTATTTCATATGGATGTGAGTTCCTGGGCATGTCGACTGCTTGCATGCTTGGGTTTCTTTTCCTTCGGCCCTGGGCCTGGAGGAAATGACATCCCTCGTGGAAGGTTGTGATGGAAGTCTGTTTGTTGCCTACGGCCTTGAATGCAGAACCAGGCGACTTTTCTCTCATATCGTTCTTTGTTTTCAGTTCTTCATTCCATTTCCACCACCCTCTGGCATATCTTATGCTTCTTGCGGCTGATACTGGCGTATTTTGCATGTTTTGATACCAGGCACCCCTCCCATCACTCATATCACTGGACTGCATGGATGTTCTCAAGATCTTGTAACCCTTTGTCCTACCTTTGTTTTAAGAGACTAGCATAAATTACGGCTGGGACGGGGAAATCCCCGACCCCTAGGGGCCCTTGCTCACTATTGCTCACTATATATATATATATAGCAAATAATGCATGTCAATTCCAAGGAAAAACCTGTAAGTGACAGGGGGTAGCTCTAGGAATTGCTGGACCTTTTGTGGTTTTACTATAGAGTTTCCGGCAATCCCTAGAGCTACCCTCTGTATTTTGCAGGTTTTCCCCAGAAGTAACACAATGGAGCACATGAAGTCATGCTCCCCACAGGTCCCTACTCCCAAACCTCTCATCAGTTTCCAGGCAACCCTAGCATGAACAAATCTGGAACAAGGGGAAGAATCCCAAGTCATACTCAAGTGCTGTCAAGTCTCCACTGACTTATGGAAACCCCAGCATGGGGAATTTCAAGGCAAGTGAGAAGCAGAGGTCGTTGGCCACTGCCTTCCTTAGAGGTCTCCTTTCCAAGAACCAACTCCACTTAGCTGCCAGGATCTTGTGAGGTCAGGCTATACTCAGGCCTGGTTTAAGTATTCATGGGGCCCAATGAGTGCTGTTACTTGGGCTCCACAAGTCACTGCAGGGCACCCTTCTCAGGGATAGTCTAATCCAGTGGTTCTCAACCGACCTGATGGTGCAACGCCCTTTGGGTCGGTAAGGCCGCTGCCGCAGAGTGGCAGCGGCAGCCTTGGTGACCCAAAGGGGGTCATAGTGTGACGTGCTTTGGCACAGTGGCAATCATGGAAGCCCGATGCGGCCACCTCAAACTTCCATGATCGCCAAAGCGGCCACACACAACCCTCACGCCATTAGGAAGATGGTGGCGAGGCAGCGGCGACCCCTGGGAAAAGGGTCGATCAACCCCCCTAGGTGGTTGCGACCCCCAGGTTGAGAACCACTTCTCTAATCATTACATATATTCAGTTTTGTCTGAGACTGACATTTGGGCAATCCCCTTTCTGATCACATGGCTTCCCACACCACGCTTTTGAATGGAAGCAGGCTTAGACGAAGGAACTGCATCTCATCCAAAGGCACCACCAAGAGGTTCATGACATGGCATGGGCTGGCCTTGCAATGGCCTTGTTCCATTGGGCGACAGAATTTTGTAAGAAGACTGCAGCTTCCTCAGGGCGGTACAGAGGGGAAGCACATGGCCTCGGCATATGGCACTCTCCATGGTCCCAAGAAGCTATTCACCCAAAGATCCAGGCGTGTGAGTGGAGGGTTGGGTTGCTCGCCAGTAATATGTTTCCCAGGTCTAGACGTCGGGCTCTTTGGTGTGCATGCCTTCTGCGTGTGTACGTGAGATGACAATGCTTTCCTGACTGAGGTTTGAATGGCTGGGATGGTTCTTCAGTACACTTACGTAAGCCTCTTTGGATTGGGTGAGTGAAGACACGACAGCACTTTCCTGGATGCCATTTGGCTGGGGGGGAGAAGACACCCCCCCAGTGGCTTTCCCCAGTGGCCAGAGGGGCCAGAATGGGGTTCTTTTCCAAAGGGCCATCAGGTGGACATTGCTGGTTCTCCCGGAAGTGTGACAAAATCGAACTACGTTTGGCCTGTGTTGCGTCAAGTGTCTTTGTTGACTGCCTGCTCTGTCTCGTTGGCCATGTTGACATGTTCTGTTTCTATCCAGTGCACTTGGGGGTGGGGGAAAAGGAGGCCAGCTGCTTTAATATGCATCCTGCCAGTCAGTCCTGTGTACGGTTGCCAACTCTGGGATTTGGGGGTGGAGACGGTGGAGGGTGATGTTTGTGAAGAGAAGGGACCACACGCAGGGAGAACTCCACAAAGTCCACCCTCCCCAGAAGCTATTTTCTGGAGGGGCAGTCCATATGAAGAAACACTGTTGTAGAAATACACCCAAAGCAAATGAAACCAATAGGCAAAACGTTGTGTCTTCCTGAGATTTATTAAATGCAATCCTAAATAATTTTGCAACCAGAACAGGGTCCCGGGTATTCAATCCCACGTTCTAGTGCTTCTTCAGTGGTTGCAGTTATGGTCTTAGGGGCTCAGTTGAAGAAGTGACCCCTTTCCTGAAGAGCTCGCCTATGTGATATCCTGTTCCTGTAATACTGGTGGTGTTATATGATGTTATATTAGGACCATAATTGCTACTACTGAAGAAGCACTTGAAAGCGGGAGTGAGTACCCGGGACACAGTTCCGGGTGCAAAATGTTCTGGAAGGGAGCTGGTTGCAGTAATCTAGAGATCAATTGTGATTCTGAGAAATCTCCAGGCCTCACTTGGAGGCTGGCAACCTGAGCCTTTCTACTGAATTTATTTTTATACCCTTTTGTTTCCCATGCAGATACTGAATCCCCTTCCCTGCAGGGGCTGCCTCGTTCAGCTCCAGCTCGTTCACACCTTTCTCTGTGCCTTCATCACTGTATCTCCCATTTCTGTGGCCCCAGCCTGATGCCAAAACACAGAGCTCAGATTGTGCTTAGGACACTTCTAGGGATGCCAGTCCCCATGTGGGACCTGGAGATCCCCTGGAATTATAGCTCATCTCCAGGCGGCAGAGTTCAGATCCCCTGGAGAAAAGGGTTGCTTTGGAGGGTGGATGCCAAAGCATTAGACTCCACTGAGGTCTGTCCCCACTCCAAATCTCACCCACTCCTGCCTCTGCCCCCAAAGTCTCCAGGCATTTCCCAACCCAAACCTGGAAACTTTAGTTCTGAGAGAACTGGGACTGGTTCAAGATCCACCCAGCAATCCTCATGTGTCTCCAGGTGGCTGACAAATGCCTTCCCTTCCTCTTCCCACAACAGGCACCTTGTGAGGGAGGTGCAGCTGAGGGAGTTCTGAGTAGGGATGCCAGTCCTCATGTGGACACTGGGATCCCTTGTTCTTACAGCTCATCTCCAGCTGACAGAGCAATTCCCCAGGAGCAAATGGCTGCTTTGAGGTCTTCTTTGTCTCTAATCCCCCAGGATAGAGTTGGTCTCCCTAAATCTTGATCACCCTCCAGGACTGGCTTTAAAGGCCCAAGCAGCTCTATAAGCAAAGGAGCCTACGGCAGGCATAGTCAAACTGCGGCCCTCCAGATGTCCATGGACTACAATTCCCATGAGCCCCTGCCAGTGTTTGCTGGCAGGGGCTCATGGGAATTGTAGTCCATGGACATCTGGAGGGCCGCAGTTTGACTACCCCTGGCCTACGGGGTTTATTGGAGAAGGAAGAGCTAGTTTTTTGTACCCTGCTTTTTACTACGCAAAGGAGTCTCAGAGTGGCTTCCAATCGCCTTCCCTTCCTCTCCCTGTGAGGGAACTCTCAGCAGGCCCTCCTGCATCTTATAGCTGCTGACAGTCTCCTTCCCTTCCTCTCCCTGCAAACAGGGACCTTGTGAGGCAGGCGGGGCTGAGAGAGTCCTGAGAAAACCGTAACTGGCCCCAGGTCACCCAGCGGGCCTCCTGTGTCTCAAAGTGGCTCACAATGGCCTTCCCTTCCTCTCCTCACAACAGACACCTTGTGAGGCAGGCGGGGCTGAGAGAGCTCTGAGAGAACTGTGACCGGCCCAAGGTCACCCAGCAGGCTTCAGGCGGAGGAGGAGTGGGGAATCAAGCCCAGTTCTCCAGATCAGAGCCCCCCTGCCGCTCCTCACTATTGCACCCAGCTGGCTCTCTTCTGGATTCTTCATTAATCTTGTCTCCCTCTCTTCTCCCTTCCCATTTTTTTTCTCGACTCTCCAGTCATTCGCAGCACAGCACGGTCACCCGGCCGCCCACAGTGAGCATACAGCGGAGCATTTCCATAGAAGGGTAAGATTCATGTTTTGTTTAGACCTCTTATTTTCTTAATCCTGCCTCCTTCCCGGATCCATTGGGACTTGCCTCTCTGGACCAGGGGTAGTCAAACTGCGGCCCTCCAGATGTCCATGGACTACAATTCCCAGAAGCCCCTGCCAGCATTTGCTGGCAGGGGCTCCTGGGAAGTGTAGTCCATGGACATCTGGAGGGCCGCAGTTTGACTACCCCTGCTCTGGACCGTTGTCGGTCGCCAGCCCCTGCCCTTCATCGGCTGGACGGAAGGGGACAAACCTCCAGACATCGACAAGGAGACAAGTTGCGGCTACGGAAAACTCAAGTTGAAACCAGAAGTTTCAACAGACCTTTTCTGTGGAAAGCAGACCTTGTGCCACCCTTGTGAAAACTGTGGCTCTCCAGAGGTCTGTGGACTACAGTTCCCATAAGCCCCTGCTGGCAGGGGCTGGCAGCAGGGGATCATGGGAATTGTAGTCCACTGACATCTGGAGAGCCAAAGTTTGGCCACCCCTGCCCTAGAGAGACTGATCCTTGTAGACTGGACATCAGTTGCAATTCTGGGAGACCTCCAGGGCCCACCTGGAAGCTGGCAACTCCATCACCCCTCTAAAACGCAGGAATATAACATACGCACCGCGGCGTTTCACAACAGCCACAGGAGCGCCAGCAGAGGTCCTGGTTAATGCAATTACATCCGTTACGAAATTCTGATTAAGCGATTCTTTCTGCTGCAGTGAACCTGTCTTTGAGGTACCCCCCCCAAAAAAAAACCCTCCTTTTTGTTTACAAAGGAGGAGAACAAGTGCAACACCCTTTCAAATGCTTTGCACCCTGGGGTTCAGCTGTGTAAAAGCATAATGAGTGCATAATGCTAAAAGGAATTAAAAACACAGCACAATTATATCTCAGGAAAATGCAGGTCATTTTTCCATGAACCAAAATTGCATAGGGGGAGGATTACCTACCTGCCTACTTACCTGCCTGCCTGCCTAGCTGCCTCCCTGCCTCCCTGCCTACTTACCTGCCTGCTTACCAACCTGCCTGCCTGCCTGCCTACCTGCCTACCTATCTGTCTTATGGCATTTGTGCAATGGCTGAGTAGGAAGGGACCAGTGGAGGAATCACACCTGACCAGCCTGGTTGGTAGGCAGCCTGCTGCTGCACAGACCCACCAGAACTTGAGGGGTGATATTTCATGCCCCCCTCTCCATGGAGGCTCAAGTCACCGAAGTAGCTCAGCAGGCATTTTTCCATCTTCACCTGGCTAGGCTACCAGCGCCCTACCTGGCCTCAGATCACTTAGCCACAGTGATCCACGCAACGGTCACCTCCAGACCGGACTTCTGTAACTCACTCTCCATGGGCCTTCCCCTGTCCCTACTCTGGAAATCACAGCTGGTGCAAAATACGGCTGCCAAAGTCCTCACTGGAACACCATGGAGGGCTCCTATACACCCTGTCTCGGGCAGAAATGAGCTCCTGGAAGAGATGCGGGCCCTGCCAGTGCTTAATCAGTTCCGCAGGGCCTGTAAAATGGAGCTCTTCCACCAGGCATTTGGTTGAGGCCAGGCTGCCAAAAACACCAAGAAACCCCCCTCCCACCACAAAACTGTCTCCCTCGTAGCATCTAGATGGAGCACTTGAGACAGGAGAACACTGTGGGGAGTAATGAGATAAGGCCAGGAGCAAGAAGCTCCAACCGTTGTTCGATGGGTCAGTGATCATTGTGTTTTTAATTCATGGTGATTTTAAATGGTTGTAAAAACACCCAAGATGGCTGGCCTGAGAGGGGCGGCCCTGCAGATGGATGGATGGATGGATGGATGGATGGATGGATGGATGGATGGATGGATGGATGGATGGATGGATGGATGGATGAACAAACGAACGGAAGGATGAACAGATGGAAGGGAGGGAGGGAGGGAGGGAGGGAAGGAAGGAAGGAAGGAAGGAAGGAAGGAAGGAAGGAAGGAAGGAAGGAAGGAAGGAAGGAAGGAAGGAAGGAAGGAAGGAAGGAAGGAAGGAAGGAAGGAAGGAAGGAAGGAAGGAAGGAAGGAAGGAAGGAAGGAAGGAAGGAAGGAAGGAAGGAAGGAAGGAAGGAAGACCCTAAGATTGTCTGGCTGCCAGGCAAGAGACAATCAGAGGCATTTTGCCATTGCCTGCCCCCCACGTGATGACCCTGGTATTCCTCTGAGGTCCCCCTTCCAAGTGCTAGTCAAGGCTGACCTGCTTAGCTTCTGAGATCATGTTTAACAGGGCTATCCAGGTTAGGTCCTGGGGAAGTGGGGGGTCTTTGTCTAGAGACAATGTGACCCACAGCTGGGTCCTGGATATCTCCCATCCGAGTCCCAAGTGGACTTTGGAGAGAATCCAGAATTTTTCGTCTTATGGCTTGGTAGGGATGCCAGCCTCCAGGTGGGAGTCCCAGCTCCTCTCCAGGCGACAGAGATCAGGTTTCCCTGGAGGATAGAATCGATTGCATTACACCCCACTGACATCCTCCCCCTTCCCAATCTCCCAAGAATTTCCACCCCAAAACTGGCAACTCTACGCACAGAACAACCTCCCACCCACCCACCCCTGGCCTTTATCAGCCTTAAGAAACTGAACCCACATCAGTCTTTCGGAGATGGGGAGTTCAGGAGCTTACCTTTTCCACGCTCCATGAAACTTTCCTATGCCGAGTCCCTTCAGCCGAAAGAGATTTTGATCCGCAGCCTCCCCCGCTGCCCTCTCTATTTAGAAAGTTAACACACTTTCTCTCTTGAGTAGCAGCTATTCTCCCTCCCACTTCAGCAAGTATCACCTTGACCAATATTGGACTTTAAACATGTCAGAGACACCTCTTTGTCGCTCCCCAATGCGTAGAGTGCTTTGGAGAATTGATTTTGAGATGCCTTCCTCTTCTTAAGAGAGAAAGAGAAAATGAATGCCTTTAACAATGGAGACACGAGCTTTTCTTTCTTTGGGAAAAATATAGATATTTCCTGGGAATGTGCCTTTTTGATACCTAAATGACTAGCTCCATCTACCGGCAGGAAAGAAGAAGAAAAGGCACTTTCTGATAATCTGCTTCGTGAAATCTGACAGCCCACGATTTCATCAGACTACCCCGTTTTCGTGACCCGTAAGATGTAAGGCGTCAAGGCCTGCAGACTTTCTGGATGGTCAACACACTCTGAAGACCTGAATAAGGGTGGTGCGGTTCGGTTCAGCTCGGTTCGGCCACTGCAGCGATTATCAAAGCCCAAAGTGGCACGTAGGAGGCCAGCAGCATGGAGGGGAGGTGCAGCAGCCGACCAGCCAATATCCGCATGCAGACACAGAGCTCTGTGCCTCCGTGAGATCACCCCTTCTCTCCACACTGTGGCACGGCCACCTTGGGCTTCAGTGATTGCCGAGGTGGCCAAACTTTGGTGGCCACACCCTTTGTCTGAATTGTCAAAAAAATCCAAATCTGATAGCACCTTAAAGAAGAACAAGATTCCCAGGGGATAAGTTTGCCTTTTTCAAACACTTGATCATGGAGGAGCCCCTGAAATAATTTTTCAGGGCTCAGGGAGACCCAGAGGTGATGTCAGCTGGCCACACCTCCTGGCCAAGCTCCCTGGAAGTGCCACATCCCCGGAGGTGACATCACCACCCGTGTTAACAGGCAGGCTTGGGGAGGACTGAGGTGGGAGATACAGAGGGCAGTAAGGTGGGAGTGGGCATGCAGGCTCGGCCCCTTCCCAGGCTCAGAAACCACAAGAGAACTCATCATAGTTGGAAGGAGGGCAGCGGAGCAATGGAATTGGCTGGTTCCCTAGTTTGTGGCTGAGTCCATCAAGGCAGGAGGTGAAAAGCTGTGGACCCCCTTTGATGCTTCTACAGACCCCCGGGTCCGTAAGCCGCTATGAGACTCCTTCGGGTGGAGAAAAGCAGCATCTAAGAATCAACTCTTCTTCAGTAATATCAGGCCTCTCTCAGCCTCACTCACCTCACAGGGTGTCTGTTGTGGGGAGAGGAAAGGGAAGACGACTGTAAGCCACTTTGAGCCTCCTTCAGGGAGAGAAAAGATTTAATCTACCTGAACAGTGTGTGTGTGGGTGTGTGGGAGAGAGAGAGAGTTAAGCTGACATTGCCAAGAGCAATCATGGGCAGTAGTTACAATGATGAGAGCCAGCTTGTGGTAGCAGTCCAGAGTGGCAGCCACCAGTCTGGAGAACTGGGTTGGATGGAGCCAGACAGGCCATCTGGGCCAAATCCTCCACTCAATGCAGGATCAGCCTCAAGCATCCAGGATAAGGATCTGCCCAGCCGCTGCTTGAAGACCCCCAGTGAGGGGGAGCTCTCCACCTCCTCGACATGCTGCCATCTGGGTGACCTTGAGCTAGTCACTTCTGTTAGAGCTGTTCTCACTGAGCAATTATCTCTGAGCTCTCTCTGCCTTACCTACCTCCCAGAGCATCTGTTGTGGGGAGAGGAAGGTAGGTGATCGTAAGCGGCTTTCAGACTCTTTCCGGTAGTCAAAAACAGGGTGCAAAAAGCCAGCTCTTCCTCTCTCGTTGACTGTCAACGTGTCAACGAGCCAGGCCAGTTGCAAAGAATGTCTATGATTCTGCATAGCAGTGCAATATCCAACCCTCTTTGGATGCAGCCATCTAGAATCCTTTGCACCTTTGGGGGCAGAATCTGTCCCATTGGCTCCATGGTCTGCAGCAGCAGGAGTCTGATACAAGCTGGAAAGTAGAAGAAATCCCCCTTGTCCGGGACTTTCAACCCTTCCGTTTGTTTCCGCAGGGAGCCTCGGAAAGTCGTCTTGCACAAGGGCTCAACGGGACTCGGGTTCAACATTGTGGGAGGAGAAGACGGCGAAGGCATTTTTGTCTCCTTCATCCTAGCGGGTGGCCCAGCCGACCTCAGCGGAGAGCTGCAGAGAGGAGATCAGATTTTATCGGTGAGTGTCCCGGAGACGGACTTGCGTGTTGCTTCCCAGGCTTGCCCCCTTGGCTTTTTGTGTTCCTGTCCACTCCAGTTTTCTTTGCGAGCTTGAAGCATTTGAGAAGATCAGGCACAATTGGAGAAAGGGCAGCCAGGCTTTCAGACGCGAGGGTCAAGTACAGCCAGGTTGACGTCAACACCCGGCCGTGGGCTGTGTGCACATCCTGGTTGTGATCCAGTTACCTGTTTTGCATTTTCAAATCTTCTGTTGAATGGGCAGAAATTAGATGGTTCTCAGACAGGGACCTCATGAGAAGGAAGGACTTCCTGGAGAAGAGCCTAATGCTGGGAGCGATTGAGGGAAAAAGAAGAACGGGATGACAGAGAATGAGGTGGCTGGATGGAGTCCCTGAAGCAGTCGGTGCAGACTTAAATGGACTCCGGGGAATGGGAGAGGACAGGAAGGCCTGGAGGATCATTGTCCATGGGGTCGTGATGGTTTGGACACGACTTTGCACCTAACAACAACAACAAACAGGGAGGCTGGCAGTTTCCTGGTGGTATTCCTGGCCTGACAGAACATCTCTATCTTGCAGGCCATCCAGAACTGTTGGAAGTCCTGGAGGGCCCTAATTTCACTAGGGAGAACCTTTCACCAGACCAAGGTCAGGGCCAAAAATGTCCTAGTTGAGGCCAGTTTTACTTTGCTGGGTTGCTTGCTTGGACCACCACTTCTTCCTATACTTGCCTGCTGTTAAGATCCTCTTCCCAAGTCCTTCTCCTTATGCCCCCTCATAGAGTGCCACCACTAAAAAGGCCCTGTCTCCGGTTCATCTGTTCAGTAGATGGGCACCCACAGAGCAGGGCTTCTAAAGATGGTCTCAGGGGCAGGCAAGGATGACCCATTCGCTGTAGACATGGCGGAAATGAGGGAGACCATGAATCACTTGTTCATCACCAATCCCAGAGAATGAGAGAGCTTATTGAGAAGAAGAACTGGTTTTTGTACTCCATTTTTCACTGCCTGAAGAAATCTGAAGGTGGCTGGGACTCATGGTCATTGCAGTCCATGGACATCTGGAGAGCCACTGCTAGCATAAGCTTTTGTGCACATGGGCACTCATAGAATCATAGAGTTGGAAGGGACCTCCTGGGTCATCTAGTCCAACCCGCTGCACTATGCAGGACACTCACATCCCTTTTGCTCATCCACTGTCAGCTGCCACCCCCTTGAGCCTTCACAGAATCAGCCTCTCCGTCAGATGGCTCTCCAGCCTCTGTTTAAAAATCTGCAAAGATGGAGAACCCACCAGCTTCCAAGGAAGCCTGTTCCACTGAGAAACCTCTATGACTGCCAGAAACTTCTTCCTGATGTTTAGATTGAGTTTCTTTTGAAATTTATTTGTGGGTTGGTTTATTTATTTGATTTGTTTCCTGCCGCTATCTGGGACCTGTCTCAAGGCGGGTTACAACCATAGATCACCAAACCCACAATCATACAACATAACTCCCCAATGAAGACCCACAATGACTAAGACCCCGACAGCAGCATAAAAAACTCTCCTCCAACATCCAGTGCCTCAAGGGGAATCTTGAGTGCCTTTCACAGATGAACTAATGTATATAAATGTATGGATATGCAGATCTGTGGGGAGGCCCTCTGATCTTCTGTGCTCTGGTCTCAATCAAAGATATGGCGGAAGAGCTCCATTTTGCAGGACCTGCGGAAGCTCCTGCAGGGCCCTCAGCCCTTCCGGGAGGTCCTTCCACCAGGTCAGGGGATGGAGAGTGGAGACAGTAGCAACAGATTTCTGTTTGCTCTGTTTTTGCAAGAGCCTGGAATTGGGAGATATTCTACCTGCAATTTTGGCAAAGCCAGTCCAAGCCTGCCCCCTGCTGGCCAGGACTAGGCAGGACAGGCCCCCGAGAAGCAAATTGGGGTTTCTTATCTCCGGGCCGGTAATGAATCGCATGACGGCTCTGCAATTTATTTTGAAATTTGTGATGGTTTCTTTTTTTAAAGCCTTTGGCTGCATTTTCTGCATTTCGCGCCTGTGACATTATCATAATTGCTCTTTCATTTGTATATTGATAGCGAGGAATTAAGAAGCTGCCTGGTTGTGTCGGATGGATTGGCCCGGGATGGGAACTTGCGCTTGGAGTTTAAATGGGGCACGATCAGTTCTCAAAGTCTATATAGAAAAGCTGGAGGTTCGAATATGGTTAAAGTAGCCATATCTTTTTGGATGTATCTAGAATCATAGAATCATAGAGCTGGAAGGGACCTCCTGGGTCATCTAGTCCAGCCCCCTGCACTATGCAGGACACTCACAACTCTATCGCTTATCCACTGTCACCTGCCACTCCCTTGATCCTTCACAGAATCAGCCTCTCCGTCAGATGGCTCTCCAGCCTCTTGTTTAAAAATCTCCAAAGATGGAGAACCCACCACCTCCCGAGGAAGCCTGTTCCACTGAGAAACCACTCTCACTGTCAGGAACTTCTTCCGGATGTTGAGACGGAATTTCTTTCATCCCATTGGTCCTGATCCATCCCTCTGGGACAAGAGAGAACAACTCTTCTCCATCCTCCACATGGCAGCCTTTTAAATACTTGAAGATGGTTCTCAGATCCCCTCTCAGTCGTCTCCTCTCCAGGCTAAACAGACCCAGCTCCCCCAACCTTTCCTCGTCTCCAAACCCCTCACCATCTTTGTTGTCCTCCTCTGGACAGCAAAGTAGAAGCACCGCCCCTCCCCTGTGATTGGAAGTTATATCATTCCTCTCCAGTCTCCCCCCTGCTCTGGTAGTGGGGGGTGGAAATTAGATTATTTCCGTCATGTTGGGATTTTTTAAAGTCTTTTAATGGGTATTTTAATGGGACCAGATTATTGTTATCCGCCACGAGCCTCTCAGGGAGTGGCGGGAAATAAATTGAAGAAGAAGAAGAAGAAGAAGAAGAAGAAGAAGAAGAAGAAGAAGAAGAAGAAGAAGAAGAAGAAGAAGAAGAAGAAGAAGAAAGTTCTTTTTTGTAAAAAAAAAAAAAAAAGAATAAACCTGTCGGTCCTTAAAAAAAAAAGAAAAGAAAGGAAAGGTGCATTCTGCTCCAAGCAAAATGCATGCCTGATGCCACCTCTGTACATGGCTGGAATTGCTAGTTTGGGAAGCATTGGCAGAGTCGGGTGGCAGATGTTCTCCCAGGACATTTTGATGTAGTCTGTGCCCATCGAGATGAGGCCTCCAACATGGGTAGGAGATGCACATTTCCGGGCACATGGCTACACCAATGAGCATGCTCACCTTCAGCCGCTCTTGTGGATTGAGCACTCCAATATCACACGCGGTCTCCCTTGGATCAAGAGCCGGGTGGGTTAGTTTTCCGCTGGCGCCCGGCTGTGCGCAGGAGACGGGCAGGCTGTTTTGGCTCAGCCTCGGCCCCGCCAAATTAGCTTTTGTGTTTCATCAGTCAAACGGAATCAAAGCGATCATCCAATTAGGCCTCCTGGGTTTCCTCCGGCGATTTCCGGAGAGAGCGTGCTCCGGGTTAATCAAGCGCAAATGACGATGATAAAGGCCTCCTTCCACGTCCGTCCCGAGAAAAAGTTCACATGACGCCACGCGAGACCTTTTCCAGGGGCCATTGCCATTAAACCGTTTACTGCACCAGAGCCAGGGAGAGATGGATTTTTGCAAAAAGACCCGCTGGCTCACTGAGGTTTTTAGGAGGTTTGAAGAAGAGATGCCCGAAGCAGTGACAAAGCCAGTCTGTGCGAAAGAGTAGCTTTTCCCAGGCAGGGACATTTTTGTGACATGGAAATTACGTCCCAGCCATCCTCCATAGAACACAGGTTATGTGTGCGTAGTTCTTCCCTTCCCCCGTTTGTCCTAACAACAATCCTGCAGTGTAGGCCAGGCTGAGAGACATTAACCCTAGCTCATCCAGTGAGTTTCATGGTACACTGGGGATCTGAACCAAGACTTTTCCCGTCCTGATTGGTCATGTTAACCATGATGCTACCCTGGCTTTTGACATGCAGTCCTCTATGAGAGCCAGTTTGGTGTAGTGGTTAGGAGTGCGGACTTCTAATCTGGCATGCCGGGTTCGATTCTGCGCTCCCCCACATGCAACCAGCTGGGTGAACTTGAGCTAGTCACAGCACTGATAAAACTGTTCTGACCGGGCAGTGATATCAGGGCTCTCTCAGCCTCACCCACCCCACAGGGTGTCTGTTGTGGGGAGAGGAAAGGGAAGGCGACTGTAAGCCGCTTTGAGCCTCCTTCGGGCAGGGAAAGGCGGCATATAAAAACCAACTCTTCTTCTTCTTCTATGATGGAGTGGCCAAACTGTGGCTCTCCAGATGTCCATGGACTACAGTTCCCATGAGCTCCTGCCAGCATATGCTAGCAGGTGTTCATGGGAATTGTAGTCCATGGACATCTGGAGGGCCACAGTTTGGCCACCCCTGCTCTATGAGCACAGAGCCCTAAAGGATGGGAAGGGCTTGTACACTCAATGCCATTTCTAAGTGGGCTGTTTGCATCAGCAGAAGAAGAGGTGGTGTTTTATACCCCGCTTTTCACTACCCGAAGGAGTCCCAAAGCAGCTTACCATCACCATTCCCTTCCTCTCCCCACAGCAGACACCCTGTGAGGTCAGTGGGACTAAGAGAGCTCTAAGAGAACTGCTCTGCAAGAACCGCTCTAAGAAAACTGTGACTGGCCCGCGGCCACCCAGCCGGCTGCGTGTGAAGGAGTGGGGAATCAGACCCAGTTCTCCGGATTAGAGTCCGCTGCTCTCTAACCACTGCCCCCACTGCTTCTCGCTTGCCCTGAAAGCCCCTTGCTGAGGTTGCCAGAAGGAGAAGAAGGAGAAGGAGAAGAGTTGGTTTTTATGCCGAAGGAGTCTCAAAGCGGCTTCCCTTCCTCTCCCCACAACAGACACCCTGTGAGGTGGGTAAGGCTGAGAGAGCCCTGAGAGAAGCTGCTCTGTGAGAACAGCACTATCAGGGCTGCGACGATCCCAAGGCCACCCAGCTGGCTGCATGTGGAGGAGCGGGGAATCCAACCCGGCTCTGCAGATTAGAAACCGCCACCCTTAACCAATACACCAAGCTGGCTCCCCAGTTAGCTGTGACTTACATGCTCTAAGTTTGCATCAAAGAAACCGCTTTTAAGGGCAGAGAGAGCACTAAGAACCAAGCAGCGTCTTAAAGACATAACAAAATATGTGTTAGGGGACGAACTTCTTCAGATACTTCAAGAAGTGAGCAGTGGCTCACAAAAGCTCCTCCCCTACCACACTTTTTGTTTGTCTTTAAGGGGCTGCTGGGCTTTGGCTCTTGTCTAGATTCTAGTCCGACACTCTTAACTGCTCCTTCAAAAATGTCATTCCTGCAGCGTAGCGGACCCTCAGAAACAGCCAACTGGAGATCAGCAGAGGGAATGGGGGGAGATGGAAATCAGCACAGCCTCACATAGGAGTCCTGGAACCATTTTATTAAATAACCAAACCAACCAACAACCTGTCAATGCCCAAGCAAGACAGAAGCCAGAGGAGTTTTGTGTCTGCTTCAGCACCAAGGACAGATCATGATTCCTTCCCTATCTTGAATCACCCCTTAGATCAGGGGTAGTCAAACTGCGACCCTCCAGATGTCCATGGACTACAATTCCCAGGAGCCCCTGCCAGCAATCGCTGGCAGGGGCTCCTGGGAATTGTAGTCCATGGACATCTGGAGGGCCGCAATTTGACTACTCCTGCCTTAGATCCATCTAGCCCCGGGCCAGGCTAGAAAGGGTTAAGAGTGGCGGCTTTTAATACGGCATGCCAAGTTTGATTCCCCGCTCCTTCACATGCAGCCAGAGGAACTTGGGTTCCTCTGCAGTGTAACTGCAATCCAGTCTGCTTTATGGGTTGTTAGGATCTGGGGGACCCGGGTTCGAATCCCCTTTCTGCCATGGAAACTCACTGGTTAACTTTGGTTGTTGGCCCTGGCCTGCATCTGAGGCTTGTTGTGAGGATAAAATGGGGAAAGAGGAAAATGATGGAGACCCCCTTTGGGGGAGAGACAGACAGACAGAAATAAAAAATGAGTGAAGTAGCTTCAGATATGCATTAAGAGTGCCTTCTTAAAAGAGGGAGACTTAGAAAGCCTTCATGTGATCTTTTTTTAAAAACAATGGAAGTAGCAGCTATGCAAAATTGCTTCTCTGGTTTCATTTTGTTGTTGTTGTTATGTGCGAAGTCGTGTCCGACCCATCGCGACCCCATGGACAATGATCCTCCAGGCCTTCCTGTCCTCTACCATACCCCGAAGTCCATTTAAGTTTGCACCTACTGCTTCAGTGACTCCATCCAGCCACCTCATTCTCTGTCGTCCCCTTCTTCTTTTGCCCTCGATCGCTCCCAGCATTAGGCTCTTCTCCAGGGAGTCCTTCCTTCTCATGAGATGGCCAAAGTATTTGAGTTTCATCTTCAGGATCTGGCCTTCTAAAGAGCAGTCAGGGTTGATCTCCTCTAGGACTGACCGGTTTGTTCGCCTTGCAGTCCAAGGGACTCGCAAGAGTCTTCTCCAGCACCAGAGTTCAAAAGCCTCAATTCTTTGACGCTCGGCCTTCCTTATGGTCCAACTCTCGCAGCCATACATTGCAACTGGGAAGACCATAGCCTTGACTAAACGCACTTTTGTTGTCAGGGTGATGTCTCTGCTTTTCAGGATGCTGTCTAGATTTGCCATAGCTTTCCTCCCCAGGAGCAAGCGTCTTTTAATTTCTTTGCTGCAGTCCCCATCTGCAGTGATCTTGGAGCCCAGGAAAATAAAATCTGTCACTATCTCCATTTCTTCCCCATCTATTTGCCAGGAATTGAGATGGCCGGATGCCATGATCTTTGTTTTCTTGATGTTGAGTTTCAAGCCAACTTTTGCACTCTCCTCCTTCACCCGCATCAACAGGCTCTTTAGTTCCTCTTCACTTTCTGCCATTAGAGTGGTATCATCTGCATATCTGAGGTTGTTGATATTTCTCCCTGCAATCTTGATCCCAATTTGTGACTCCTCTAATCCCGCATTTCTCATGATGTGCTCTGCATACAAGTTAAATAGGCAAGGCGACAGTATACAGCCTTGCCGAACTCCTTTCTCAATTTTGAACCAGTCAGTGATTCCATGTTCAGTTCTCACTGTTGCTTCTTGACCTGCATATAAATTTCTCAAGAGACAAATAAGATGCTCTGGTATTCCCATCTCTTTAAGAACTTGCCACAATTTGTTGTGCTCCACACAATCAAAGGCTTTAGCATAGTCAATGAAGCAGAAGTAGACGTTCTTCTGGTACTCCCTAGCTTTCTCCATGATCCAGCGTATGTTGGCAATTTGATCTCTAGTTCCTCTGCCTCTTCGAAATCCTGCCTGTACTTCTGGAAGTTCTCGGTCCACATATTGCTGGAGCCTAGCTTGTAGGATTTTGAGCATAACTTTGCTAGCATGAGAAATTAGTACAATGGTGCGATAGTTTGAACATTCTTTGGCATTGCCCTTCTTTGGGATTGGAATGTAAACTGACCTTTTCCAATCCTGTGGCCATTGTTGAGTTTTCCAAATTTGCTGGCATATTGAGTGTAGCACTTTTACTGCATCGTCCTTTAAGATTTTGAATAGTTCAACTGGAATGCTGTCACCACCACTAGCTTTATTGTTGCTCAGACTTCCTAAAGCCCATTTGACTTCACATTCCAGGATGTCTGGCTCCAAGTCAGTAACTACCCCACTGTGGTCATCAGGGATGTTAAGCTCGCTCTTGTATAGTTGTTCTGTATAATTTTGCCACCTTTGTTTAATCTCTTCTGCTTCTGTGAGGTCCCTACCATTTTGGTCCCTTATCATACCCAACTTTGCATGAAATGTTCTCTTCATATCTCCAATTTTCTTGAAAAGATCTCTGGTCCTCCCCATTCTATTGTTTTCTTCTATTTGTTTGCACTGTTCATTTAAGAAGGCATTCTTATCTCTTCTAGCTTTTCTCTGGAATTCTGCATTCAGTTGGGTGTATCTTTCTCTTTCTCCCTTGCCTTTCACTTCCCTTCTCTCCTTAGCTATTTGTAAAGCTTCCTCAGACAGCCATTTTGATTTCTTGCATTTCTTTTTCTTTGGGATGGTTTTAGTTGCTACCTCTTGTACAATGTTGCAAACCTCCGTCCATAGTTCTTCAGGCACTCTGTCTATCAGATCTAATTCCTTAAATCTATTTGTCACCTCTACTGTGTATTCATTGGGGATATGATTTAGTTCATACCTGAGTGGCCTAGTGCTTTTCCCTACTTTCTTCAATTTAAGCCTAAATTTTGCAACAAGAAGCTCATGATCTGAACCACAATCAGCTCCTGGTCTTGTTTTTATTGACTGGATAGAACTTCTCCATCTTTGGCTGCAGAGCACATAGTCAATCTGATTTCTGTGTTGACCATCTGGTGATGTCCATGTGTAGAGTCGTCTCTTGGGTTGTTGGAAAAGAGTGTTTGCTATGACCATTGTATTCTCTTGACAAAATTCTACCAGCCTGTGCCCTGCTTCATTTTGTACTCCAAGGCCAAACCTGCCTGTTATCCCGGTTATTTTTTGGCTTCCTACTTTAGCATTCCAATCCCCCATGATGATAAGCACATCATTTTTTGGCGTTGCTTCTAGAAGGTGTTGTAGGGCTTCATAGAACTGATCAACTTCATCCTCTTCAGCAGCAGTGGTTGGGGCATAGACCTGGATCACTGTGATGTTGAATGGTTTGCCTTGGATTCGAACTGAGATCATTCTGTCATTTTGGGGATTGTATCCCAAGACTGCTTTTCCTACTCTCTTATTGATTATGAAGGCTACTCCATTTCTTCTGTGAGATTCTTGTCCACAGTAGTATACCTGATGGTCATCTGAATTAAATTCACCCATTCCTGTCCATTTTAGTTCACTGATTCCTAAAATGTCGATGTTCAGTCTTGTCATTTATTGTTTGACCACGTCCAGCTTGCCTTGATTCATGGATCTGACGTTCCAGGTTCCTATGGAATAAAAATCTTTACAGCATCGGACTGTCTTTTCGCCACCAGTTACTTCCACAACTGGGCGTCCTTTCGGCTTTGGCCCAGTCGCTTCATTCATTCTGGCACTACTCGTACTAGCCGTCTGCTCATCCCCAGTAGCATATTGGACACCTTCCGACCTGAGGGGCTCATCTTCCGGCGTCATATCGTTATGCCTATTGGAACTGTCCATAGAGTTTTCATGGCAAAGATACTGGAGTGGTTTGCCATTTCCTTCTCCAGTGGATCACCTTTTGTCAGAGCTCTCAGCTATGACCTGTCCGTCTTGGGTGGCCCTGCACGGTATAGCTCATAGCTTCACTGAACTACACAAGCCCCCTTGCCACAACAAGGCAGCGATCCGTTTCATAAGAGAGGCGATTTAACCCTTTCACTGCATTTGAGTTTTGCCTGTTGAAGCCACCTTCCCCCTCCTTCGTGAACCGGGACCCTCATTTATTATATTTTTAAAATGCTGTGCATGCAGCCATTGTCCACTGTTAGGCCTCTGTGCATTGAACGGGACACGCACACGCTTCCATTGCATTTCTGCCCTGCAATGTCCACCAGGTGGCAGCATAGGTTTAGAACTGGCCCGAACAGAGACATTGGTGACATTTTCGGTGACTTTCCAGGGCAATGAAGGCGGTTTCTCCCACTCAAGTAGCAGAATGCTCCTCTTTGGCACAACAGCCATGCTACCACTGATGTGCTACAAGTGACGCTCCTAGGATCCAGGCTCCAAAACCTCTGCTGCAATATGCTTAACAGAAACATCAAGTTCTTATCTTGTTAAATCACTCCGTTTTTGCTTTTCCAGAGAATGAAACTTTGCCGGTCTTAAAGGTGTTACCAGATTCAGACTTGGTTATCATATCTTTAGGATTGCTTTAGGATGCTTAGGGCCGATCCTGCGCTGAGCAGGGGGTTGGACTAGATGGCCTGTATGGCCCCTTCCAACTCTAGGATTCTATGATTCTATGATCTACTTTATTTATTTACTCTTTATAATTTGATTTGTATACCACCGCTCCCATCCCCGGCTTGTGGGGGTTCACAGCCCATACATAAAATAAAAACAGGTCAGCATAAAACCACATGCGTAAATATACATAATAATACATTTTAAAAATCTTTAAAAAAAAAACCAAATTCCAATTTCTCACAAGACAGTGGTATAGTCTACAGCAGGGGTAGTCAAACTGCGGCCCTCCAGATGTCCATGGACTACAATTCCCAGGAGCCCCTGCCAGCATTTGCTGGCAGGGGCTCCTGGTAATTGTAGTCCATGGACATCTGGAGGGCCGCAGTTTGACTACCCCTGGTCTACAGCCTAGCAGGGAAAAAAAACAAACAATTCCCTCAATCTCTGAAACAGTAGCCTAAATGGACCGGAACCACCAGAGATGGCATAGTAAGGGTGGTTCAGCAGAGGTTCTAGGTCGGTCTAGTACCGAACCTAAGAAACCAGGAGGGGAAGGGATGCTTAACTCTTTTATTCTGCTGTGTGCCAATTTGCTGCTATTCCCAGGTCTTGCCAAAGGTGTTCATCCAATCTCAGCTTCTTAGTTTGGTCAGATATGCATCTTGACTCTACCTGGATTTTCCTGGCTACTACCCCGCCCCCCCTCCCTCTCCCTACCTATCTGTAATGGTTGGCTAAGTTTGCTGCAGGCCATCGGAAGAGCTCCACCTGCACACAAAAATCTGATACTCAGAATTAAACTTTGTTGGCCTTAATGGTGCCACTGGACTCACAACAAAGTTGCTTTGGACCAGCGCCTGAATTCAAGATGTCAGCCACTTTGGGAGAAAAAGGATGGGAGGTAAAGGTCAAAGTCAAGGTCTCCCCTGTGCAAGCACCAAATCATGCCTGACCCTTGGGGTAATGCCCTCCAGTGTTTTCATGGCAGACTCAATACGGGGTGGTTTGCCAGTGCCTTCCCCAGTCATTACCGTTTACCCCCCAGCAAGAGCAAGCTGGGTACTCATTTTACCGACCTCGGAAGGATGGGAGGCTGAGTCAACCTTGAGCCGGCTGCTGGGATCAAACTCCCAGCCTCATGGGCAGAGCTTTCAGACTGCATGTCTGCTGCCTTACCACTTTGCGCCACAAGAGGCTCCTCTTGGATGGGAGACCCCTGGCTAAATGGCAGGCATTTCAAAGGATGGTTTTGCTTCCCCCCTCCCTATTTATTCGGCAAATTACACACACACAATCCCCCTTGCTCTTCCTGCCAAAATGTTCTGAACTGCCTGCTCTCATCCTCGGCGTGGTCCCAATTGTGTTGTCACCCCCTTGCCCTTCCGCTTGCGATCTGGAGATGGCGCAGGCCACGGAGGGGATGGACCGTTTGGAGCCGCTTGGGATCCCTGTGCTTCCTTTGTGTCTGTTAATAGTTTGCGATTTAACAGCCCCCCGCAAGGACGGAAAAATGGAAGGAAAGAAATGCTCGGTTTGCACTGGACAGACAGACACACACATGCATGGTTCCCTTGCCTGTTTCCCTCTTCAGAATGTTCCCTCCCCCTCCTCCTTTCTGCATTCGCTCTGTTGTCTGCAGACCAGTCGTAACTCCAGGCAATCCTCAGCTGCCACCTGGAGGTTGGCGACTCTAGCCGGTGGGAGGGAGCATCACCCCTCTCCAGGGCTGTCTCAGCTTCCCAAGCCACCCTGGCTCCAGTGCCTGACCATTTAAACTTTTGGGTATCAAAGCCAGCGCTTGGAGTTTGGCTTGCAAAGGAACTGGCAAACAGACAGGGCCTCCCACTTACAGTCTGAGCTCAGAGGCTGGTTGCTTCTACAAGCCCTCATTTCCCTGCATCCTGGTGGAGGTGGTGGGAGGGGGGATGCTTCACCTGGCCTCATGTCCTCTCTCCGTGAACCTGTCACTTGGGCCTTCGGCCAGATCCTCAGTTTCCTCTCCGTCGCCAATCTGCTTGCCTGTCTGTTTCCTTTTGCCCACCCCCCCTCCCAAAAATGATAACATCATGCCTGTTTCCAGAACCTTGGGGCGAAAGCAGATGGGACCAAGGCCGTGGATCTGGATCCACCTGTGAAGCACAAGTTGTAGGTTCACAAGGCTCCAGTTTGCCTCGGGGGCATGCGGGGAAAGGAGCCGGAATTCGCTTGGGTTGACTCGTCAGAACTGGCTTCCCCGCACCGATTGCATTTTGAAGGAGAAAGAAGACATGGACTTTTAAAATCTTTATACCATAGGAGTGTCTAGATTTGATTTGCATAAACACCCCCCAAAACCCCCCAAGCCAAAATCAAGTCCTGTAGCAATTTAGAGGCTTAACAAGATTTTCAGGATGTCAGCTCTAAAGAATCAAAAAACCCTTTGTACTTATTTAGAAGATTTTTATACCCCACTTTTCACTGCCTGAAGGAGGCTCAAAGCAGCTTACAATCGCCTTCCCTTCCTACCCCCACCCCCAACAGACACCCTGTGAGGTAGGGGAGGCTGAGAGAGCCCTAAGGGAACTGTGACTGGCCCAGCTGGCCGCATGTGTCTCAAAGCAATTTACACTCACCTTCTCTTCCCCCCCCCCACAGCAGAAACCCTGTGAGGTAGGCAAGACTGAGAGAGCTCTGAGGGAACTGTGACTAGCCCAAGGTCGACCAGCAGGCCTCATGTTTCCCAAAGCAGTTCACACTCACCTTCTCTTCCCCCCCCCCACAGCAGACACCCTGTGAGGTAGGCAAACTGAGAGAGCTCTGAGAGAACTGTGACTGGCCCAAGGTTGACCAGCAGGCCTCATGTGTCTCAAAGCAGTTCACACTCACCTTCTCTTTCCCCCCCACCCCCACCCCCCACCCACAGCAGACACCCTGTGAGGTAGGCAAAACTGAGAGAGCTCTGAGAGAACTGTGATTGGCCCAAGGTTGACCAGCAAGCCTCATGTGTCCCAAAACAGTTCACACTCACCTTCTCTTCCCCCCCCCCACAGCAGACACCCTGTGAGGTAGGCAAAACTGAGAGAGCTCTGAGGGAACTGTGACTTGCCCAAGGTTGACCAGCAGGCCTCATGTGTCTCAAAGCAGTTTATACTCACCTTCTCTTCCCCCCCCTACCCCCACCCACAGCAGACATCCTGTGAGGCAGGCAAACCTGAGAGAGCTCTAAGAGGACAGGTCCAAAGTTACCCAACATGCCTCATGTGTCTCAAAGTGACTTACAAATACTAGCATGGGAGGTTGGGCTGAACCAGGTACTTTTTCAGCTCATCTGAGCTGAACCACCCATCCCCTGCCCTCAAGCTGTCCAAATCAGAGTGGCTGAATTGCAATCTGGTGGTTCAGTCACAATTCGACCATTTAAATGCACCTCCCCCTTCCCTTCCACAGGCAGCGCCTGAGAAGGCGGGGGAGATAGAACAGCGTGTCAAGCCTAACAACAGGCACGCCTGCTCCCTTTAAATCCCTCCCCAGTTTGGAGGGACAGGAAGCCATCTTGGAGAAGGGAAGTGTGGGGTGGAGGAGTCCAGCCCTCACCCACCCTCCCTGAGCTGCCAGCAGCTGACTACCAACTCGCATCAGGGAAGGGTATTGCTGGGAACTCCATGCCTGCCCTCCCCAATCCTTAAGGATCTGACTGCCATCTTGCATAGAGAAAAGAAGGTACAGGGAACTCCAATCCTGCTCCTCCCAGTCCTTAAGGCTGCGGAAGGGATGCGCTCTCCCATCCCCCTTCCTTCCCAGGTACCACCAGAGAAAGCGGGGGGGGGGGAGGTATTTAAAGGGCATGGCAGCAACTGATCTGTTATAATCAGCTGTTTGGTGGGCCCTTTAAATGCCTCCCCCCTTTCTCATGTAGGGCGGCAGAGAAAAAATCCAGACCGAATTCGATTTATTGAAGGGTCGTTCGGACCCTTTTGAGTTCAGCCAAATCAATTCCCGACAAATTCCCAAAGGTTCAGATTTTTTTCCCTGTTGACATGCCTAACAACCCCCTTCCCTTCCTCTCCCCACAACAGACACCTTGTGAGGAAGGTGAGGCTGAGAGGGCTCTGAGAGAACTGTCACTGTCCCAAGGTCACCCAGCTGGCTGCATGCGGAGGAGCGGGGACTCAAACCCGGTTCTCCAGGTCAGAGGCCACTGCTCCTAACCACAACCCCAAGGGGGTGGCAGGTTACAGTGGATGAGCGAGAGGGTTGTGAGTGTCCTGCATAGTACAGCGGGTTGGACTAGATGACCCATGAGGTACCAACTCTAGGATTCCATGATTCTATGATTCTAAGCTGGCCCTCAGCTGTGATTGGATGGAGGGGAGGAAGCAGAAGTGCCAGGAAAGGTAGAATTTCTGGACAGCTCTGCTGTTTATCAAATGAGCATCCGGCAACGTGCTGGTTTACACCGCCAACCCCAGGCAAGGGTTTCTTTTGTGCCGTGCTGGATCATGGGCATTATTCCGCCCTGATGACCATTGTGTCTTCTGCTGTTCCTTGTAATTGCCACGACGTCTACAATGCTCACGAGGCGAAATGATCTAACCCAGTCATCCGTGAAACACGGCTTCACTGGAGAGAGGTTGGCAGCAATGACGTTCAGACTGCACATAGTTGGGAGTTCTGTGGTTCACTTTGAAGGCTCAATCGGCTGGGTGTGATCGGAAGAAGCCTTCCGTCTGCTGCAAAGTGCCATCCTGGAGCAGCTGACGTGTGGCGACCCCTGGTGGAATTTTCAAGGCAGGAGACATTCAGAGGTGGTTTTCCCCAGCTTCCCTCTGCATAGCGACCTTGGAACTCCATGGAGGTCTCTCATTCAAATATTAACCAGGGCCAATCCTCCTTAGCTTCTGAGCTCTGGCAAGACTGGGATTAGCCAGGGCCATTCAAATCAGGGCAAGAGACACGCAGAGGTGGTTGGCCATTGCCTGCGTCTGCAGAGTAATGCTAAACTTCCATCTGAGATCTGATGGGATTGGGCTAGCCTGGCCAATCCAGGTCAGGAATATTGGGTGCTCAAATTGAAATGAATCTACAAACCCAAGGAGGGAGGGAGGGAGAGAGAGAATCCATGAATGCAAGAAGAAACACAATGGATCATCCATCGATCTCTGGAATTAGCCTCAAACTAAAAGAGAAATGGCAAAGTAGGAAATCCACATGGCCTGGACATCACCAGCTTTCTCCATGCCTTTTCACCTTCACATGGGCAAAGGGGTGCCCCCCCTTGGTTGGGATCTTCCTGGCTAAAATAAAACAGAGAGGCGTACCTCAGACCCCTTCTCCATGTCTCCTCCCCACTCCTGGAGGTTCCTTCCCTTGGAGATCTGCCAAAATCAGAACCTGAGAGCATTTTGTGAAAGCTCTGGAAGTCCTTAAAAAAAAAGTGTATTGTGGCCAATGCAGAACGCATGACTGGGTTGATCCTTAAAGAAATGCTTGATACATATTTTATTTATGCTCCGTGTTGCTGCTGAGGCAGCCTTTGAGCCTAATCGGAGAAGACAGTTCCGTAATCTAATAAGGAAATGTGGAAGAACCACAGAACACCCTGAAGGTAAAGAGCTAAAAAAAATGGTAATAAAATGACTCACAACTGGGACACCATGTGTATGCCCAGTTCAGTTTCCTGAGGCAGGCACACCACAGTGTTCACAGCATACCAAAGAGGCAGCGAGGCAGCACCACTTCAAAGACCAAAGCGGTTGCGTAATATACAGAGCTGTTTGTGCATTTCACCAAAGTAGACCTATAACGGAGGTATCCCCAAGGAGATGCTAAACTGTGGGAGTCTGTGGCAGATGAGGGTCTATTTGCACCATAGGTTCCATGACATATTCCAACCTGTATGTGTGTAACGTGAACACCAGCCATATATTGGATGGATGGATGGATGGATGGACGGACGGACGGACGGACGGACGGACGGATGGATGGATAAGATGGATGGACAAGATGGATGGATGGATGGATGGATGGATGGATGGATGGATGGATGGATGGATGGATGGATGGATGGATGGATGGGTGGGTGGGTGGGTGGGTGGGTGGGTGGATGGATGGATGGACAGGATGGATGGATGGACAGGATGGATGGATGGATGGATGGATGGATGGATGGGTGGGTGGGTGGGTGGGTGGGTGGGTGGACGGACGGACGGACGGACAGATGGATGGATGGACGGACAAGATGGATGGATGGATGGATGGACGGACGGACGGACGGACAGACGAGATGGATGGATGGATGGATGGATAACATTCCATAGCTGTCCATCAGTTGTTAAGGGAGGGCAGGAAACTATGGAGGCCATGAAAGGGTTGACAGGCACATGCCTGGAACCCCTGGGAAACTCTTGGGGTCGAGTCATGGGAAAAAGGGTGTATATTTTGGTATTAACCTTCAAGGCCATCTGCGGCCTGGGCCCATTGTATATGAGAGACAGTTGAATTCCCTATGCCCCTCCCCACGGGGCCCTGTGCTCTGCAGGCACAAACTGACTGGCAATCCTTGGCCCTCATGAGGTTTGTCTCACCTCAACCAGGCACAGAGCCTTCTCAGCTCTGGCCCCTGCCTAGTGGAATGAGCCCTGGAAGAGCTGAGGTCCCTGCAGGAGATTTCTCAGTACAGCAGGGCCTGTATGATGGAGCTACTCCACCAGGTGATTGGTTGAGGCCAGATTGAGTATGAACTGGCCCCTCCTTTGGGGCCTTGGGGCCTTTGGCACCCTCATTATCTACATCTTCTGTGCGCATAAGACAGAATTCTGGCGATTTTGGTTAGGGGGGAGGCTTTTGGAGGGAGGATTGAGGTGGGTGGGAGGGGATTCTTATTGTGGATTTTATTGTTTTAAATATGTTAAAGCTGCCATGGGCTCATGGTCTAGGAGCAGTGGCATAAAATTATCAAATCAATAAATAAATAAAGCCTGTTGGAACCTAAAAATGGCATCATTGCCACTCTCAGATTCCTCCCCTTCTCTCTGGTCAAGATGGCCAAACTCTGACTCTCCAGATGCTCATGGACTACAATTCCCATGAGCCCCTTCCAATTGGCCATGCTAGTAAGGGCTCGTGAGAATTGTAGTCCATGAACATCTGGAGAACCTCAGTCTGGCCTCCAAAGCTATAGAGATTGACAAGATTCTGGCTGGAATGCAAAAGTGCCATCACCGATGCAGCAAGGCTCCCCAGATCTCAAAGAGAAAACCCATATTGATATGGAAAGATCCTGTTGTTAGTTGCAAGGTCGTGTCCGACCCATCGCGACCCCATGGACAATGATCCTCCAGGCCTTCCTGTCCTCTCCCATTCCCCGGAGTCCATTTAAGTTTGCACCTACTGCTTCAGTGACTCCATCCAGCCACCTCATTCTCTGTCGTCCCCTTCTTCTTTTGCCCTCAATCGCTCCCAGCATTAGGCTCTTCTCCTGGGAAAGTTCTTAGAGTGTTGCTAACATCACTTAGTGGGTTCCAGCCAGAAACGAGGTCGACACATTGCCAAAGTTCCCTCCCCCGTTCCTCCCTCTCCGATCACTCAATTAAGCACCGTTGTGTACGGAGGAATAGTAGAGGGAGTTGGCCCACCAGCTGAAGGCCAGGGCTACCGTAGTCCATGAAGAGTTTTTGCACTCCTATTTCCCAAGGCCCAGACCTCTGTTTCTCCTAAGACAGTGGTTCTGAACCTGGGGGTCACAGGGGTCACGGCAGGGCAAGCAGCTTGCCCGGGGGGAGCGTCATCCACACAACAGCCTTGTGGAATCGAGATACAGCGTCTGTCTGGAGCAGCGGAAAAGAGCGAGATCGGCATGGTGGGACAAGAGGCAGAACTGAACTGAGAAACCCTGGGGGGAAAAACAATTTCTATAAAATCCTAAACAAGGGATCTTCACGCCATTGGTCAGTTTCGGTTTAATTTCTGTGAAAGAACCCTTGCATAATTTTATGGTTGGGGGTCACCCCAACAGGAGGAACTGTATTAAAGGGCCGCGGCATTAGCAAGGTTGAGAACCACTGGGCTAAGATGTGAGATGTTCGATGGTCACCAGATTGACCTGAAATCCACACAGCCACGGTTCTTAGAATTCATGGGCCGGCCTCGCCAGGGTTTTAAGCCTGCCTTCGCAACCCAAAGGTCCAGAAAGGTGTTGAGTGATGCTTTTGTTGTTGTTGTCCATTTCCTCCGCAGGTGAACGGAATCGACCTCCGTGGTGCTACCCATGAACAGGCTGCTGCAGCCCTCAAAGGCGCGGGCCAGACAGTAGCCATCATTGCACAATACCAACCGGAAGGTAGGCCGACCGTCTTAATGCAGCAGAGAATCGCCGGGCAAGGGAGGAGGAAGGGAATGCGTTGTGCGTGGTCCTTCCGTTGACGTTGGGAACCCCAAAGAGTTGGTGATGGCAAGGCATCGTGAGGTTGTCCCTGCGTAGCACAGCTCTCTCTTTTCAAGAGAGGTGAATGTTTGACTTTTAGATGCGTTGAGAACCTAAACCAGAGCATGCAAGCGATATGGAGCCGTCGTTGCTTCCCGTCTCTCTTTGCCTCCCTGGCAGCATTTAAACACAACATGTGTGTGATCATCACAATGTGAATTCTCCCTCCCCGCCCGCTTTCAGTCTTAGCTGGAAGAGACAGGAGGTGCATAAGTGGCACCTCCTTATGCATTGTGGTAAAGGTAAAGGTATCCCCTGTGCAAGCACCGAGTCATGCCTGACCCTTGGGGTGACGCCCTCTAGCGTTTTCATGGCAGACTCAATACGGGGTGGTTGGCCAGTGCCTTCCCCAGTCATGACCGTTTACCCCCCAGCTAGCTGGGTAATCATTTTACTGACCTCGGAAGGATGGAAGGCTGAGTCAACCTTGAGCCGGCTGCTGGGATCGAACTCCCAGCCTCATGGGCAGAGCTTCAGACAGCACGTCAGCTGCCTTACCACCCTGCGCCACAAGAGGCTCTTATGCATTGTGGCATAGAAGTTAAAAAGCCAGCCTGGTGTCATGGTTAAAGAGCAGCAGTCTCTGATCTGGAGAACCCGGTTTGGTTCCCCGCTCCTCCACATGCAGCCTGCTGGGCCGGTCACTGTTCTCTGAGAGCTGTTCTCACAGAGTAGTACACTTAAGGGCCCTCTCGGCCCCACCTACCTCACAGAGTGTCTGTTGTGGTGAGTGGAAGGGAAATGTGTATGTAAGCCATTTGGGTAGTGAAAAGTATGTGTGTGGGGGGGGGGACAGCTTTTCTTCTTCTTCTAAACATTATGCACAAGTGGAGAACCCAGGACATAGGGCCATAGGAGGTCCTTGCCTTTCATAAGCCCCCGGTCATATAGAGGTTGCCCATAGTGTCTCTGCATGACTCATTGCTTTTCCAAATCAAGGCACAGGTTGCTCTGTTGCACTGGTGTTTGTAGAGGAAGAAGAAGAATAAGAGTTGGTTCTTATTTCCTGCTTTTCTCTGCCTGAAGGAGGCTCAGAGCTGCTTCTAGTCACCTTCCCTTTCCTCTTACATTCACCTTCCCTTTGTGTGTTTGTGTGTATGCATGTATGTATATATCACCATCCCATGCCAGCCAGCTCAAGGCATTTCACATCAACATAACAACAATCTGAAATCCACCCATCCCATCCCACCCCACAGACCCCTCTCCCCCTGCCCACCTCCTGCTAGCCCCATAGACCACATCTACCACCCAAGACCTCTTGGTGGGGTGTCTGAGAAGGAGGGACCCAGTCGATGTTCCACCACCTGGCCTCAACCAAATGTCTGGTGGGCCCTGTGGAACTTTGACAGCTTCAAAAGGTCCCTCAGTTCTTCCGGGAGCTCATTCCACCAGGTTGGGGCCAGGACCAAAAAGGCCCTGTCTCTGCTCGAGGCCAGGCATACTTCTCTTGGGTATGATGATTTGGTGACTTCCTATGCCAAGATTAGAATCACTTCCTCTCAGAAGTGTGTGCCCATTGCATCTCTGAATGAATTGCTGATCTGCCTTTGCCTCCTTCCAGTTAGTGTGCCCAGATCAGCCACGTGCAGAGACGCTGCAGGTGGGCTTCTTCTGTCCATGGACGATGTCTACTCTTGTCCAATCTAGAAGCGAACCTTCTGGGTCCCTAAGAGTGAGGTGTGATTTCAAGTTTTGCTCCAAGAAAAGCGCCACCGCTCTCAGTGGGCGCTGTAGCTGCATCCTCTTTCCTCCTTTGCCATTTTACATGTTCCCAAAGGCACGCTGTAACATGCAGCCCCAGCAGTGCGCCAGCTTAACGGAGCATCCAGCCAGGATGCGGCTGTCTCTGGCATGTACCGACTATCTGTAGTTTTCCTGATTATGTGAACATGCAGACCCTGTGGGTATACGGATGCATCAGTCTCATGGGAGCTTTTAATCATTTAAGTGATTAATATAACTTACCTCTGCCAACACGCTTTTGGAGAATTTCTGTGAGAGAAGAACATGCAAGCGAATATTGATTTTGTCCCCAGCACCCCTTGCTTTCAATCTGGGACTTTCAGAATCCCAAGCTGAATGCAAAACCGCCATGTCTTACTGTTGGAGAAAAAGCAGTGTTGTTCCCTGTATTATGTGGACCTATAACATTTTTTATCCCGCCCTACCTCTTGGGGGTCTCTGGGAGCGTGTATCAGCCTCCCCTCCTTCCCTGCAGTGGTGAGACAGTTATTTGCATCCTAAAAAAAATAATCCTTTTGCTGGCCAAGAAAAGCAGAGTCGGGGTTTTCCGCCTTCAAAGAACCCTACCGGAGAACTGTTTGGAGGTTGTGTTGACTGTTCATGAGGACCCCAAAAGCAAGGAGATGAGTCTTTGCATTCAAATGAGCTCTCGTATGACTCGTTGCTTACAGCCTGCCCTTACAACCTGACCCAAAGGTTTTTATTGTGTGGATTCACAGGTAACAAGAGTAGGGAAACAGGGAATTTTACTGCCCGTTAATTTGGTAGCCTGGAAATGTCACCCAAAGCCACATTACAGCAGGCTTAGATGAGTGTAACACTGTTCCCCCGTTGGAACACCCAGGCACTGATGCCTCCTTGTTGAAATGATTGTGTGTTTTAGGCACCATCAAATCCTTTCCAAGTCAAAGCGCCCCAATGAATTAATGATATCTAAAACATCCTATCCTAAATGGTGTTGTAAAGATTGGCAGCTTCTAATCTGGAGACTGATTCTCCGCTCCTCCACATGCAGGCAGCTGGGTGATCTTGGGCTAGTCACAGTCCTATTAGAGCTTTTCTCGCTGAGCAGTTCTCTCAGAGCTCTCTCAGTCCCACCTACCTCACAAGGGAGAGGAAGAGAAGGCAACTAAGTTGCTTGGAGACTCCTTCAGGTAGTGAAAAGTGGGTATAAAAACCAACTTCTCCTCTTCTTGCAAACCGAAGGCTGTGGTTTCCTTGGGAGAAGATTTCCTTTTGCATTATGAGCCCTAAATGAGGTTATATCAGCAGTGCTTTTGTACAGATTCCAACACTGCTTGTTGTCTGATTTGCTTGGTTAAATATTTACAGCGAACCTCATCTGCTCCTAATGGGCTTTCGCTATTTATGATTTACTGTCAGCACTCTTTACTGTATATGTGCCAGTCGCTTGCAAGTGAGTTTTGTCAACGTAGCCATTAAAGTGGATCGATTGTTCGGAGTGGTGCCACAGGCTAAGTAGATAACAAATTTATGGCAAGTATCAAGTCCTTAAAAAATCGACAACTGGTCCCATAAAAAGCTCGAATGACTCCATCATACAAAATATTTATGCAATTGGTTTCATAGATGTCTTCAATGGGGGAAAAGTAGCATTTTCGGAATGAATAGAAAGCAAACAGGCAGGAAGATCAACCAACGAATCAGGTTCTGCAACAAGAGGGAATAAGATTTGGCAGCGGAATTTGGGGCGGGGCAAACCTGCCCTTTCCTCACCCTTGCTGGGAGGTGTGTAGTTACTTTTCAGTGACTGGTTCAGTTTCAGTATGAACTGTACAACATCTTTTTTGTTCCACTGGCTCCAGGATGTCAGACTCCATCACCTTTCCCAGAAAAGACACTTGGACTAGCCACAAAAGAGGTTAATTGAAGTAGCAATACAAAGGTCATGATTATTCTTGCTGAAACTGATGTGATAAGCAATACATTGATCGATATAAACCATCCCATTCGCTCACTCCCACCTTGCAAGAAGGGGGAAGTGAAATGGCCCACTGAAATACTTCCCAGATGTTTCAGGTGTGCCTACCTTGTTGCTAGGCTAAACTGGCTGTGAGCTGTTTCAGCAATTGATTTTGCTCCCTCCTGCTTAGAAGCAGGGTAAAGTGAAACAGACTGCTGAAATGACTGCCAGCAATTTAACCTAACAGCTTGACAGGTCGACCCATCAGCTATTAGGCTGAAATGGCTGGCAGCCATTTAAATCCTCCATTTTGCTCCTCCCCCCTACAGCCATTTAAGCCTAACAGCTGATGGATATGTCCATCTGCTGTTAGAGTTTTCAGCAGTCCATGACACTTCTATTCTCTTTGAAGTGGAGGAGTGAAATGGGCCAGCCTAACCTGGCCAGTTTGCTTCAGGGCTTTTGACTCATTTCAGTGCAGGGATTCGGTTCAGGAACACTCCAAACCATGAAACAAAACAGGAAAAATTATTTCAGGGGCTCCTCTATGGTTAAAAGACTGACAAGGCTGATCTAAAGTCTATGAATGTTATTTTTATATTGTGATATTTTATCACCGTCCACTTTGCAGTAAGTAGACTAATTTTGCTCTGTGTTTTAGCTGGTCAGCCTTCTAGGTTCCCAACTTGATACTGGAGTCCTTCATAGTCACCAAATTTAATTCTTCTTGGCAAGGTTATTTGCAAGGTTTCTCAGCAAGCATTCAGACAAGGCATTCCTCTTCTCCGAGAGTTACCTCTGAGCTTGTCATGCTGAGATATGCATTCTGAGAAGCGTGCTGTCTGGTACATACATCCCCGGGCATAGTCTTTCAGAACATTATTAGAGAATTCGCAGGGTTTGTTCATGAGTCTTCGAAGTGTTCCAGGAAGCAGGTTGGACAAACTTTGCCAATGACAGGACGAGCTCCCCTTACACACACGCATACAGACTCATTACAGCAGTTTTCGGTGATGTTCAAAAGCTGGATCCAACCCCATAGTTGTGCAGGTGCATGATCTGGCAGGGCTGAAGCAGCTGGAAATCAGGAGGAGGAGATAGTTTTCCCCCCCAGCTCTGATGTGCAGCCTTAATTTTGTCAGCCACTGTGGATGTGGCCTCACATGCAGATGCGACTCCTCTTCTGCGTTTCTTGTTTCTCTGCTTATCTCTCTCCTGCTCATAACAACCTAGGGCTGGCACCTGCCTGGACCCAGTGGGTGTTTCCCGTAATTTACTCAGGGCCTGCCAATTGAAATCATCGCAGTGGGAGAAAGTGTGTGGGGGGGGGAGGGGGGAGTTCTCTACATCAGCTTGGTTCTAGTGGTTAGGAGGGTGAAATTCTAATCTACTTTGATTCCCCACTCCTCCACATGGACCCGGCTGGGTGATTTGGGGCTCATCACAGCACTGATAAAGCTGTTCTGACCAAGCAGGAATATCAGGGCTCATTAAGCCACACCCACATCACAGAGCATCTGTTGAGGGGAGAGGAAATGGAAGGCGATTGGAAGCCGCTTTGAGACTCCTTTGGGTAGAGAAAAGCGGCATATAAGAACCAACTCTTCTTCTTCTTCAGTAATCTCAGGGCTCTCTCAGCCTCACCCACCTCACAGGGTGTCTGTTGTGGGGAGAGGAAATGGAAGGCGATTGGAAGCCGCTTTGAGCCTCCTTAGGGTAGAGAAAAGCGGCATATAAAAACCAACTCTTCTTCTTCTTCAGTAATCTCAGGGCTCTCTCAGCTTCACCTCCCTCACAGGGTGTCTGTTGTGGGGAGAGGAAAGGGAAGGCGATTGGAAGCCGCTTTGAGACTCCTTTGGGTAGAGAAAAGCGGCATATAAGAACCAACTCTTCTTCTTCTTCAGTAATCTCAGGGCTCTCTCAGCTTCACCTCCCTTACAGGGTGTCTGTTGTGGGGAGAGGAAATGGAAGGCGATTGGAAGCCGCTTTGAGCCTCCTTAGGGTAGAGAAAAGCGGCATATAAAAACCAACTCTTCTTCTTCTTCAGTAATCTCAGGGCTCTCTCAGCTTCACCTCCCTTACAGGGTGTCTGTTGTGGGGAGAGGAAAGGGAAGGCGATTGGAAGCCGCTTTGAGACTCCTTTGGGTAGAGAAAAGCGGCATATAAGAACCAACTCTTCTTCTTCTTCAGTAATCTCAGGGCTCTCTCAGCCTCACCCACCCCACAGGGTGTCTGTTGTGGGGAGAGGAAAGGGAAGGCGATTGAAAGCCCCTTTGAGACTCCTTCGGTTAGAGAAAAGCGGCATATAAGAATCAACTCTTCTTCTTCAGTAATCTCAGGGCTCTCTCAGCCTCACCCACCTCACAGGGTGTCTGTTGTGGGGAGAGGAAAGGGAAGGCGATTATCAGCCACTTTGAGACTCCTAAAAGGGGCCCCTGCCACCCCCTCTCTGTCCCATCCAAGCCTGGGGGAAACTGATCTATCTGTCTTAGTGATGGATCATGCTTACTGGATCACTTGTTACTTTTAAAAACTGTTTAAAATTGATATGGTTTTACTTATTCTATGCATTTTGAACTGTTGTGAGCCACCCTGAAACTCTTGCTAACGAGGGGAGACCTAGAAATAATAATAATTAATAATAATAATAATTCTGCCTGAACCTTGAAGTGACAGGCGATGCTCTAGAAATCTCCCCCAGTCTCTGTGCTTTTTATCATAGAGGTTTGGGGATTCCTAGAGCATGACCTGGAAGTGACATCACTTCCAGGCTCGGGTGCGATCCTCCCTTCACTCGCTTCTGCTGAAATGATGAGCAGGTTGGTTGTCCATGTCACAAGCCATCATCTCACTGTAAAACCAAACCTCTCTGGAGCAAGGGAGATACAAAATCTGTCGTGATGCTGTTGGGAGGGGGGCGGGCAGAAGCATGGAAAAACAGGCCCCTCTTCTTTATGGGTAGCAAGATTGTGGCCAAAACTGCTCCCCGTCAGTGGTCTCCATAGCACAGTGTGCTGCAATGCAGGTTCTTTGCAGCTCTTGAGAGAGAGAGAGAGAGAGAGAGAGAGAGAGAGAGAGAGAGCAGATGTGAGTCAAGTTGCATCAGCTGTAATTGTCTCCAGGATCTAGCCTGAACAGCTTGTGGGAATGAAAAGGCATTCATTAATTTCCGACTCTGACAAAGGAAGTCAATAGACTTAGAACATTTGATCATATCTTTATCTATCTCTTTGTTTTTAAAAATGGCGCATGTGTCCATGTAATTGCATGAAGTTTGGGCATTCCTTTGTCATGGCTAGCCCTTGCAAAATGAGGGAGGACCGGTATCTGTTGAGTAAATGGCAGGAATTTTACCTGGAGGGGGGAGGGAAGGAGGGAGTGTTTAAGAGTGGTGGCCTCTAATCTGGAGAACCAGCTTTGATTCCCTACTTGTTCTCCACAGGCAGGCAGCTGGGTAACCTTGAGCTAGTCACCGTTGTCTTAGAGCTGTTCTCGCAGAGCAGTTCTCTTAGAGAGCTCAGGGAGAACTGCTCTGTGAGAACCACTCTAAGATGACTGTGACTAGCCCAGGGTCACGCAGCTGGCTGCATGTGGAGGAGGGGTAGGGAATCACTGCCGCTCTTAACCGCAACACCAACCTGGCTCTCTCTTTTGCTTGTCAGTAGTTCCACCCAGGTGAAAAGTAGCTTCAAGGAGAGGAAGTCAAACTCCAGCCTAGACACAGGCTGAGTGATAAGAGTGTATGTTCCTCCCTTCCCTGTTTTATCCTCCCAACAACAACCCTGTGAGGTAAGGCAAGTCGAGAGAGGTGACTGGCCCAATGTCCCCTTGCAAATTTTTTGCACGGTGGAGATTTGAACTCAGATCTCATCTAGCCTTATTCTCTAGTCACGTACAATGCCTGTTATGTATGATTGCATCTCAGCAATGTATGAAAGTCCACTTGGGATGAAACGCCCTCCTTCTGAATACCCACACTGAGATACGTGAGGCCTGCTGGGTGACCTTAGGCCAGTCACAGTTCTCTTAGAGCTCCCCCAGGCTAATCTACCTCACAGGGTGCCTCTTTTGGGGAGAGGAAGAGAAGATCAGGATCATCCGCTTTGAGACTCCTTCGGGTAGTTAAAAAAAGTGGGGCACAAAATACGTGTCTTCTCTTCTCCTTGGAAGGCTTGAGTTTATTATTAAATTTATTATTAAAATATAATAATAAAATATAAAATATAAAAAAATATAAAAAAATAAAATATAATTTATTATTAAAATTTCTAAACTGTCCTTCCAAGACTGGCTCAGGGCGGTGTACATACATATACCTATAGCTTATAAACAGAGTTAAAACAATAAAACATTAATCATCAGTAATTCATTAACCCAGGGGTAGTCAACCTGTGGTCCTCCAGATGTCCATGGACTACAATTCCCACGAGCCCCTACCAGTGTTTGCTGGCAGGGGCTCATGGGAACTGTAGTCCATGAACATCTGGAGGACCACAGGTTGACTACCGCTGCATTAACCAGTAAGCCCAATTAATAAATTCAGAATGTCAATAAGCAGCAATGTATCATTAACAGCTGAAGTTTTATTGCTGCCCATCACTTTATCCCAGGCCAGAAGTTACCAGAGGGGGGGTGTTTTTGTCCTTAGATGTTATGGATAGATAGATTTTTGGCCCATAGATCCTTGTCCCATAGATGTTATCGAATCATTGGCCCCACCAAAAAGCCCAGTAGAAGAGCTCCCTCTTACAGACCATGCAGAAATCTGTGCCAGCCCCGATAGGGCCCTAATCCCCTCTGGGAGCTCCTTCTACCAAGAAGGGACCAGGACAGAAAATGCAGAAGGGTTCAGGTTGATTCTTCAATCCTATGCGAATTTGGCCCCTTGTAAAAAGTTAGTGTCTGAGCCAATTGCAGCCCTGGGCACTTTTTGAATACCGATCTGCTGTCTAATGTCTCCACCTCCCCTAGTCCCCAAATGAGCGGCTTGGAAGCAATCCAATGATCAGACAGTCACTGGTCTCAGCTGAATGGGAACTGGCCAGCATTGTATAGGTTAGTCGCGGTATAAACCTTCCCGAGAATTCGTGCTGATTGCTCGCCAGCTGGAGCCGAATGAGAGATTGTCACGCTCTGAAAAGATCCGGAGCATTGAAGGGGAGAGGGGGAAAGGAAGGGGGGTCCGGGGCGGGAGGGGGTCGGTGGAATCAGATGGCTGCTAACAATGGAAGGAGAACTTTCCATTACGATGTGACGCTTAGAGCAGAGATACGCCAAGCGAGCATGATTTCCAGAGATGAAGCTCAATTCCCGTTTCGTCTCTGCTCAGACAACTGCTCCGGGACCAGATGGGCCGAATTTGCTTCACTCGTCTGTCTCAGTGCTAGACGCCTGAACATATAATGTTGCTTTATATAATCAGAGCATCGTTCCACCGACATCAGTATTGTCTACGCAGATTATCAGCAGTTCTCCGGAGACGCAGGAAGAGCTCTTTCATGGCGCCCAGTGCCTCATCCCCTTAACTGGAGATGCCGGGGATTGAACCTGCACCCTTCTTCTTGCCAAGCTGAGGTTCTGCCACTTAGCCATGGCCCCTCTCTAAAGGAACCCGAGTCAGATTCGTGGTCTGTTATGGTGGCTATTGTCTACTCCAGGCTTTCTCAACCAGGGTTCTGTGAAACCCTGGGGTTCCTTGGCAGCTTCCCAAATTGACAGGAGTTAATTAATTTTTAATATATTTAAATGTGTTAAGCATTTATTGGGTGATATGATCATGTAGGTTATGGTGGACCTACCCTCCCTCCCCCCAAACAATGGCCAGTGATGGGCCTGGAGAGGGTGGGAAGGGGAAGGACCCCAGGTGGGCTTGTAAACAGCCTTGTTTCCCATCTGTATTCATAGAATCATAGAATCATAGAGTTGGAAGGGGCCACACAGGCCATCTAGTCCAACCCCCTGCTCAACGCAGGATCAGCCCTAAGCATCCTAAAGCATCCAAGAAAAGTGTGCATCCAACCTTTGCTTGAAGACTGCCAGTGAGGGGGAGCTCACCACCTCCTTAGGCAGCCTATTCCACTGCTGAACTACTCTGACTGTGAAAAACTTTTTCCTGATATCTAGCCTATATCGTTGTACTTGAAGTTTAAACCCATTACTGCGTGTCCTCTCCTCTGCAGCCAACAGAAACAGCATCCTGCCCTCCTCCAAGTGACAACCTTTCAAATACTTAAAGAGGGCTATCATGTCCCCTCTCAACCTCCTTTCTTCCAGGCTGAATATTCCCAAGTCCCTCAACCTATCTTCATAGGGCTTGGTCCCTTGGCCCCAGATCATCGTCACTCTCCTCTATACCCTTTCAATTTTATCTATTTTATCTATGTCATTTCCTTTCTGCTGCCATTCTCTTAAATCAGAGGGGCTGGCTCCCGATAGTAATGGTTGCTCTTAGGATATAGGAACACATGGAGCCTTTATTTTTCCCCATCCTTATTGGTTACAGCAATCCACATATAGTACAATCTGCATGTGGTAATGTTTTATTTCTGTCACTAGGTGGAGCTGCAGTTCTATTGGTGGCAGCATTGGCTGAACAATAGAAAACTCAGAAAGGGTAGAAAATCAATTTTCCCTTTTCTAATGCTAAGAATTATTCTGAGAATCTGGCAGATTGGGAGGGAGACAGGAAATGAAGGAGGCAGAGAAAGAAAAGGCAGATGAAAAACCACAGAATCACATAATTGGTCCATCCAATTCAGTATTGTTTGCTCAGACTGGCAGAAGTTCTCTGGGGCCTCAAGGTGGGGTTGGCTTTCACATAACCTACTGCCTGGTCTGTTTAACCAAACATGCCAGGGATTGAACCAGGGACCTTCTGCTTGCAAATCAGAGGCTCTGTCACTGAGTCACAGCCCCTTCTTTTGAAAAGAATATGGGTTTTGCCTCTAAGAACTGGCCAACTTCTGCACCAAGCAAGTGTGGAAACCTTCCCACGATCAAGCATACAAGATGAAATAAATGATCTCATAGAGATAAAAAATAAAGTTACCAGTGCAATCTTAAACAGAGGTGCACAGAAATCCTAGGTGCACTGAAGTCAAAGGACTTAGTGTAACCTCATTTAGAAGATGGTAATTCCGCTAGTTGTATCAATCCATCTGTAATTTGTGAAAGGAAAGAGGTGAGTTTGGAGCTCATTTCTGGAAATCTGAGATCATTATTCCTAGATGTACACCTTGCTTCAAAATTCCACTTCAATTTGCTGCATGGAGCGCACAAAATTATACCCATGTATCTGCCTGAAAATTGATTTCCCCATACTACTTTATATACCAGGGGTGGTCAGGCTGTGGCTCTCCAGGTGCCCATGGACTACAGTTCCCATGAGCCCATGCCAGCATGTTGTCCCCATCTTCAAGAAGGGGGAAAAGGAGGATCCGAGTAACTACCAACCCCTCAGCTTGATGTCTATAGGTGACAAAATTATTATTATTATTATTATTATTATTATTATTATTATTATTATTATTATTATTATTAGATTTATTTCCCACCTTTCTCTGCAGGCGCAAGGCGGGTGACAGTAACCTCAACCCCATTAAACCCCCCATTAAAACTTTAATACCAACATGGCGGCAAAAAATACCCCATCCCTCCCCGTACTAATATCAGAGATAATGGAAGAGTGCAATGTGCACTTCCTGACTCCCGGGAGGGGGGGGTGATGTCCCAAGTTCGCTGACCCCAGCCTCAATCATAGACCTGGTGGAAGAGCTCCGTTTTGCAGGCAAACTGTCAGTCAGTCCTTGAGCAGCTAGAGCAGATGGCTGTAATTACTAAGAGTCAGGATGGCTTTCTGAAGAACAAGTCATGTCAGACTAACACTAATCTCTTTTTTTTGAAAAAGTTACTACCTTACTAGATTAGGGGAATGCTGTGGACATAGTTTACTTTGATTTCAGTAAGGCTTTAGATAAGGTTCCGCATGAAATTCTTATTGACAAGTTGGTAAAATGCGGTATGGATCCTATTACTGTTGGTGGATTTATAACTGGTTGACAAATCGCTCCTAGAGGGTGCTTGTAAATGGTTTGTCATCTTCTTGGAGAGGATTGACGACTGGAGTGCCTCAGGGATCTGTCCTGGGCACTGTGTTGTCCAACATATTTATAAATGATTTGGATGAAGGAATATAGGGGGTGCTTATTAAATTCGTAGATGATACTAAACTGGGAGGGGCAGCAAACACACCAGAAGACAGAATCAGGATAAAGGATGTTCTTGATAGGCTGGAAAACTGGGCTAAAATTAATAAAATTAAATTCAATAGTGATAAATGTAAAGTTCTTCATTTAGGTAGGAAAAATCAAATGCATTACTATAAGATGGGGGAGACATGTCTTGGCAGCCGTACGTGTGAAAAGGATCTGGGGGGTCTTGAAGTCCATACACTGAATATGAGTCAGCAGTGTGACTTGTCTTATAAGGCAAACAGGATTCGGGGCTGTATTAAAAGAAGTATAGTGTCTAGATCACACAAGGTGATGTTACCGCTTTACTCTGCTCTGGTTAGACCTCACTTTGAGCATTGTGTTGAGTTTTGGGCACCAGAGGGGGCTTCAAACATGGTGAGGGGTTTGAAGACCTAGTTGTATGAGGAAAGGTTGAGGGAGCTTGGTCTGTTAAGCCCGGAGTGAAGGCAACTTAGAGGCGATATGATAACCATCTTCAAATACTTGTAGGGCTGTCCTAGAGATAGAACAGGGGTAGTCAACCTGTGGTCCTCCAGATGTCCATGGACTACAGTTCCCATGGGCTCATGGGAATTGTAGTTCATGGACATCTGGAGGACCACAGGTTGACTACCCCTGCTACAGAAGATGGAGCAGAGTTGTTTTCTGTTGCCCCAGAAGGGTGGACCAGAACCAATGGGTTGAAATTAATTTTTAAAAACTTTGGCTAAACATCCGGAAGAAGTTCCTGACATTTAGAGCAGTTCCTCAGTGGAACAGGCTTCATCGGGAGGTGGAGAGTTTTCCTTCTTCTGATGTTTTTAAACAGAGGCTAGATAGTCATCTGACAGAAATGCTGAACATAGGCAGATTGTGAGTGGGTGAGCAGGAAGGGATGTGCCAGGGTTTGTCTCTTGTGGCCCTTCCTGCATACCCAGGGAATTGCTGATCGCTACTGTAGGTGTAGGAGATGGTAGGTGAATTTCCTCCAGGCCAGGCTGGATTCTGGAGATTTTTAGTGGGGGTGGGGTCATTTGTGCATGAAATTGGGGTCACTGTGCGTAGCAGGTAGTTGTGAGTTCTTGCATTGTGGGGGGTTGGACTAGATGACCCTGGAGGTCCCTTCCAACTCTAAGATTCTATGACGTGGGAGCCAGCCGATTCTATGACATCTAGAGAACAAAGGTTTGGCCACCCATACTCTAGACAAAGGTCTTAGAGTTCAAAGGACACTTTATAGAAACAACACACAGTATGTTTTGGGGGGAACCAGTAGAGAACTCTCTGCAGAAGATTTTGGGACTTTGGTCAAACACACCATGGAAGGGGGATGGGAGGGGGCTGCCTGACACTGTTCCCTTCTGAGGTTCCTCTCTGCGCCACCCTACCCAAACTCCCAACCCCCCCCCCCCCAAATCTTCACATATTTCCCTACCCAGAGCTAGTAGCCCTAAAAGGAGATACCTGAAGCCACAGTAGTGGCAAGAATGCCCCCCACCCGAGTTTTCCAAAGACAAGCATGTGTTGGCTTCTGAGGCAAAAGAACAACATCTCAGGAAGTAAACATATTTATCTGTGAGCTAAATTTAAAAATAGAGATGGGTTGCCGCTGTTCCAAATAGACCCCCGACGCTGCGTTATGGGCCCTTGCTGAGGCTTTTAGAGGAAACCTTTCTGGCAGAGTTCAATCTCTTCCTGAGCGAAATGTTTTTCGGATATTGGGAACAGACTCAATGCGGAACGCTTTGTCCCTCCGTCAGCAATGAGTCAAGATTTCCAGTTATTTAATAAAGCGTACCATGAGGAAACCCAGGTTTTGCCATTTAGGGCTTGATTCAATCAGCAAACCGCGGTTTCTCATTGGCTCCGCATGCTGGATTGAAGACACAACATCTAGCTTAAAGTAGGTTTAATTAACGGCGGAGCCTCGTTGTTCTTCAGCAACGTCATCCTTAGTTACACTGGTTGGGGCATTTGTGCTTGTCGTCATCGCTTCCTCCGAATGTACCCAAAACCGATTCGAGGACAACGGCGAAATGCAATTGCACAGCCCACCTAATTCAACTGAAAGAGGCAAGGAAAATAGGCAGATCCAGAGCAGATCCAGGTTCTAAAACATAAGTCATGGGCTAAGAAACAAGGGCCATGGAGAAGAAGGTCTGTTTAGCCTGGAGAGAAGACGACTAAGAGGTGATACGAGAACCATCTTCAAATACTTGAAGGGCTGTCCTAGAGAAGATGGAGCAGAGTTGTTTTCTGCTGCCCCAGAGGGGCGGGCCAAAAACAATGGGTTGAAATTAATTAAGTATTTTCGGCTAAACATCAGGAAGAAGATGGTCTGATCCAGCATAGCTCTTCTGGTGTTCTTATGAAAGCCTCGTCCTCTGTGCCCTATTGTTGGCCCTCCAGAGGAGCTCGCTGGCCATTGTGTGACACGGGATGCTGGACTGGATGGACCACTGGTTTGATCCTGAAGGGCTCTTCTGAGGTTCTTATCAGGGGAAGGTCTCAGTCTTCATGCTCTGTTGCCCCGCCAGAGGAACTGGCTGGTCCCTGTGTGAGACAGGACTGGATGGACCCTCCCTGGTCTGACCCAGCAGGGCTCTTCTGAGGGTCTTCTCAGGGGAAGGCCTTGGCCTCTCTGCCCTGTGGCTGGCCCTGCAGAGGAACTGGCTGGCCCCTGGGTGAGACGGGAGGCTGGATTGGAGGGACCCTCCCTGGCCTGACCCAGCAGGGCTCTTCTGAGGGTCTTCTCAGGGGAAGGCCTCGGCCTCTCTGCCCTGTGGCTGGCCCTGCAGAGGAACTGGCTGGCCCCTGGGTGAGACGGGAGGCTGGACTGGAGGGACCCTCCTTGGTCTGACCCAGCAGGGCTCTTCTGAGGGTCTTCTCAGGGGAAGGCCTCGGCCTCTCTGCCCTGTGGCTGGCCCTGCAGAGGAACTGGCTGGCCCCTGGGTGAGATGGGAGGCTGGACTGGAGGGACCCTCCCTGGTCTGACCCAGCAGGGCTCTTCTGAGGGTCTTCTCAGGGGAAGGCCTCGGCCTCTCTGCCCTGTGGCTGGCCCTGCAGAGGAACTGGCTGGCCCCTGGGTGAGACGGGAGGCTGGACTGGAGGGACCCTCCTTGGTCTGACCCAGCAGGGCTCTTCTGAGGGTCTTCTCAGGGGAAGGCCTCGGCCTCTCTGCCCTGTGGCTGGCCCTGCAGAGGAACTGGCTGGCCCCTGGGTGAGACGGGAGGCTGGACTGGAGGGACCCTCCCTGGCCTGACCCAGCAGGGCTCTTCTGAGGGTCTTCTCAGGGGAAGGCCTCGGCCTCTCTGCCCTGTGGCTGGCCCTGCAGAGGAACTGGCTGGCCCCTGGGTGAGACGGGAGGCTGGACTGGAGGGACCCTCCCTGGTCTGACCCAGCTGGGCATGCTGGACCTCTGCTCTGATCCAATAGGGCTCTTCTTCCATTTTTACTAAATTCATGTGAAGCCTCTGGAAATCCTGTAGAGCCAACAGCTGGTGGCACCAGCATCACTGTTTCCCCACCCATATCCATTTTCAAAACACATTTTTGGTGATGACTATTTTTAGACGCAGCTTGTTCCCTAGGTATTATTTTTTCCCAGTCTCCGAGGAGACGGCTCCTTTTCTCAAGCTCTCTCCCTCTCATACCTCGCTATGATTCCATTTTTACTCCTTGCAATCGCTGGGCCCACATTTCCCTGGCCAGAATCGGTCCTTGCAAAGATGCTCCAGCAATGCTGCTGCTGCTTTTGACAGCTCCAGCTGCCCCGAGTGGCCAATGCCGTGAAGCTCTGCTGGGGGAGGCCCGAGGACTCTTTGCCGGCCATCTGGCTGTCAAAGGCATATTCAGGAATGGGAAAGTGTGCATGACAGCTGAGCATCTGCTGTGCTCACTGGAGTGGAAGGAAACATAGAATCATAGAGTTGGAAGGGACCTCCTGGGTCATCTAGTCCAACCCCTTGCACTATGCAGGACACTCACAACCCTCTCGCTCATCCACTGTCACCTGCCACCCCCTTGAGCCTTCACAGAATCAGCCTCTCCGTCAGATGGCTCTCCAGCCTCTGTTTAAAAATCTCCAAAGATGGAGAACCCACCACCACCCGAGGAAGCCTGTTCCACTGAGGAACCCCTCTGACTGTCAGGGACTTCTTCCGGGTGTTTAGACGGAATTTCCTTTGCATTAATTTCATCCCATTGCCTCTGGTCTGTCCCTCCAGATCAAAAGAGAACAACTCTGCTCCATCCTCTATATGGCAGCCTTTTAAATATTTGAAGATGGACTTCCTATGTGCAAATCCCACAGGGATCAGGCTTTGCTTGGAAGTGAGGATGTACTCAGGACTCTCATTGTCCTGCTGTTCCCGAGCCCCTGTTCAGTCCTTATCCACAAACACTTTTCGCCAGGGCTGGTGCCAGGTGCCTCCTCATGACTTATCTGTTTCTCCATTTTAATCCCCTGCTTCTTCCAAGGAACTGTAGGTGGCACATGCTGGTCAGCCCTCCATTGTCATGTTTTAACAAAAACCTTATCCATTAGGCTAGGCTGAGAGAGAGTGGCCAGTACACAGTCCTGATATTATTGAAGAAGAAGAAGAGTTGGTTCTTATGTGCTGCTTTTCTCTACTCAAAGGAGTCTCAAAGCAGCTTACATTTGTCATCGCTTCCTCTCCCCACAACAGACACCCTGTGAGGTGGGTGAAGCTGAGAGAGCCCTGATACCACTGCTGGGTCAGAAGAGCTTTATCAGAGCTGTGGGAGCCCAAGGTCACCCAGCTGGCTGCATGTGGGGGAGTGGGGAATCAAAGTCCGCACTCCTAACCACTACACCAAGCTGGCTCCCGTAATTCCACTTGTCTACTGCTGCTCCCAGCAAACTGGCTCATAGTGGTTCACAACCTATAAAACATCACATCACTTATAATACATCTCAGCTTTGCGGCTGCAGGAAGTGCTGGTGGTTCCGTCAGGGGCTATTAACCACAAAGTGGAAGTGGGAAACTCTGTCTGGGGCAGATGCTGTTTATTTTTGGTGCTGGGGGGGGGGTGTAACAGTGGGACAGCTTCTGGAGTTCTTGCCCTGCTGGCAGACTTCCTGTTAGCACCTGGGCTTTGGCCACTATGTGACACAGAGTGTTGGACTGGATGGGCCATTGGCCTGATCCAACATGGGTTCTCTTGTGTCTAGGGCAGTAATACTCTGTTTCCGTGGTGCTTGGGGGGCAAATGTGGGAGGGTTTCTGGAGTTCTGATCCCACTTTTGGACCTCCTGTTGGCTCATGGGTTTTGGCCACACAGAGTGCTGGACTGGATGGGCCATTGGCCTGATCCAACATGTTTTTTTAATGTCTGGGGCAGTAATGCTCTGTCTTCTTGGTGCTTGGGGGCAACAGAGAGAGGGTTTCTGGAGTTCGTGCCCAGATGGTAGACTTCCTGATAGCACCTGGGTTTTGGCCACTGTGTGACACAGAGTGTTGGACTGGATGGGCCATTGGCCTGATCCAACATGGCTCCTCTTATGATCTTAGGTCGGGGACAGAGATGTCCTGTATGCTTGCTGCTTGGAGGGGCAGTATTGGGAGGGCTTCTGGAGTTCTTGCCCTACTGTTGGACCTCCTGGTGGGACCTGGGTTTTGGCCATTGTGTGACACGGACTGCACGGGCCATTGGCCTGATCCAACACGGCTTCCTTTGTGCTCTTATATGGAAAGGAAAGAACTCTGGTCTTCACTACCAAAACCAAATGGATTCCTTCAACATCCGCTGGAGCAGGAAATCCCAGCTGGTTGAAAAATCCATTACTGCGCACTCTGTTGCTTCCTCTGGCAACAAACAATTGTGCCTGACAATCAAAGCAAGCAGGACTTGAACAATTTCAATGTGCATTCAACAGAGATGGAAAGACAGGTTATTTATGGAGAAAAGTGTTTCCCCCCAGTTCACTGTGTTTAGTGTTTTGAGTTACCTGTCTGGGTTAGTCAGGTGGAAATTTTCTTCTTGGGTGTATATAGTGCTGCCAAGTCACATCTGGTTTAATCGTGATGCAGCAGGGTGTTCAAGGCAAGCAACAAACACAAGGGGTCCACTGTTGCCTACTTTTAAAAAATAACCCTGGACTCCCTCAGTGGTCTCCCACCCAATTATTAATCAGGGCTGACCCTGCTTAGCTTCCAGGTGCTGACAAGAACAGGCTAGCCAGAAGCTGTCCTACTGCCTCACTGTTCCTTTACAGTCTGTAAAAGAAAAACAGCCAGAAACTCCTTTCGACAGAACCCTTGGTTAAAAGGAAGGAAGGAAGGAAGGAAGGAAGGAAGGAAGGAAGGAAGGAAGGAAGGAAGGAAGGAAGGAAGGAAGGAAGGAAGGAAGGAAGGAAGGAAGGAAGGAAGGAAGGAAGGAAGGAAAAGGAGGGGGGAAAGAAGGAGGGTGACAGAGAAAAGGAACACAAACAGAAAGAAAGAAAGAAAGAAAGAAAGAAAGAAAGAAAGAAAGAAAGAAAGAAAGAAAGAAAGAAAGAAAGAAAGAAAGAAAGAAAGAAAGAAAGAAAGAAAGAAAGATATGGGAAGGGGAGGAATAGGAATGGGACAGTCCTCAACAGAGCACAGACTCCACGCTCCGAAACAGACATTTTCTCTATGGAGCGAGACCTCTCCAGTCTCTACATGAGAGTTGGCCCCAATCGGTTTAATTTTCACCCTGCTGTTTACTTAAATCAAAAACCAATCTGCCACGTGTTATTAACTGCAGTGTGTGGGGGGGAGGAGATGGGGGAAGAGGCAAGGAGAGATTGCCTGTCTTTTTCCACCTCTCCACTAACATCCGCCTGCAGAGATGGTTTTAACTAGGAAATTAGCATTACATTCCCCACCTCCATCCTGGTCTGATTCTAGCCTTGTTCCTATGTTCCAGTGAATTCCCATCAATGTTTGTAAGAACGAGCAAATGCATGTTCAGTTTTCAAATAAAACTGAGTGCCAATGTCAAGTATGCGCCGTGCATGGATTGTGCATCCACTCTAACTTGCGGGTGACTCCTGATCTTTCCTGGGGAGGGGGGGGGAGGGTTTGTCTGCAGCAGCTTTCTAAAGCTAAAACAGAATGTTGGCCAACCTGATTGCAGACTCTCCATGAGGGTGGCCAACAGCCAGGTAAGGCCTGGAGATCTTCCGCTATGTGTTAAACGTTTTAGTGTATTTTAGATTATTTTATTCTGTATTGTTGTGACCTGCCCCGGGACCTTTGGGCAATGATACAAGATAGAAATTCCTGGATAAATAAATAAATATGACAGAGATCAAAGATCCTGCAGAGGAAATGGCTGCTTTAGAAAGCATCCTCCATGTCCTTGTTCCCTGCTGTCTCTCCCCTCCACAAACCCTGCCCTCCCAAGACTCCTACCCCAACATCTTCACATATTTCCCCACCCAGAGCTGGAATCCTTATCTCCACTTTACATCCAATCAGGCCTGCTTCTGCCCTTCGTATGCTCAAAAACAAATTCTATTCAGGGGAAGTGCAATAAGCAAACAAGAGGGGAAATGAAATGAATCTTGAGTCCTTTAGGACCAACAAACTATTACTCCAGGTATGAGTTTTCCTGGGCATGCACACTTCCTCAGGTACAATGTCATCGAGTGGAAGTCATCAGTCCATACATGTAGGCAAAGTTTGCATACAGCATCATAGAATCATAGAGTTGGAAGGGGCCACACAGGCCATCTAGTCCAACCCCCTGCTCAACGCAGGGTCAGCCCTAAGCATATTCAAGCATCCAAGAAAAGTGTGTATCCAACCTTTGCTTGAAGACTGCCAGTGAGGGGGGAGCTCACCACCTCCTTAGGCAGCCTATTCCGCTGCTGAACTACTCTAACTGTGAATTTTTTCCCCCTGATATCAAGCCTATATCGTTGTACTAGTAGTTTAAACCCATTACTGCGTGTCCTCTGCAGCCAACGGAAACAGCATCCTGCCCTCCTCCAAGTGGCTTGGTCCCTTGGCCCCAGATCATCTTCGTCGCTCTCCTCTGTACCCTTTCAATTTTATCTACGTCCTTCTTGAAGTGAGGCCTCCAGAACTGCACACAGTACTCCAGGTGTGGTCTGACCAGACCCGTATACAATGGGACTATGACATCTTGTGATTTTGATGTGATGCCTCTGTTGATACAGCCCAAAATGGTATTTGCCTTTTTTTATCGCTGCATCACACTGCCTGCTCATGTTTAGTTTACAATCCACAAGTACCCCAAGGTCTTGTTCATACACAGTGTTACCTAGAAGCGTATCCCTCATCCAGTAGGCATGCTTTTCATTTTTCTGACCCAGATGCAGAACTTTACACTTATCTTTATTAAATTGCATCTTGTTCTCATTTGCCCATTTTTCCATTGTGTTCAGATCTCGTTGAACTCTGTCTATATCTTCCGGAGTATTTGCCAGTCCTCCCAATTTGGTGTCATCTGCAAACTTGATGAGTAGTCCCTCCACCCCCTCATCTAGATCATTAATAAATATGTTAAAAAGTACCGGACCGAGCACCGAGCCCTGAGGTACCCTGCTACTCACCTCCCTCCAGTCTGATGAAACACCATTGACAACAATGAAAGCATCATGAAAATAGTTAACCGTTTCCAGAGATAAATAGGGGGAAGGGGGAGAAACTCAGCAATTTGGATTTGTTTGGATTCACGTGAGATTGAATTGCATGGAAACATCTTCAATGAAAAGTTTTTATTTAAGTCAGAATAGAATGAGTTAATTGGAATTTTAAAAGTTAGATTTTTATTTGAAGAAGGGTTTCGACATATTATTTCGACATGTCCTGTCTGCCATTTCTGGTTATTTAAATTGGGACATGGGATTGGGGTCACGGCGGGTGGGCAGGGAGCTGTACATTTCCTGCATCCTGCAGGGGATTGGACAAGATGACCCTGGAGTTCTTTTCCAACTCTATGATTCTATGATTCTATGAGCCATGGGGGGAAATTCAAATGTGGAAGCACAAGCAATTTATCAGTTTGGTGTAGTAGTTAGGAGTGCGGACTTCTAATCTGGCGAGCCAGGTTCGATTCTGCATTCCCCCACATGCAGCCAGCTGGGTGACCTTGGGCTTGCCACGGCACTGTTCAAGCAGGAATATCAGGGCTCTCTCAGCCTCCCCTCCTTTGCAGGGTGTCTGTTGTGGGGAGAGGAAAGGGAAGGCGATTGTAAGCCTCCTTCGGGTAGAGAAAAGTAGCATATAAGAACAAACTCTTCTTCTTCTTCTTCTTCTTCTCATCAACAGATGGCAAATTACCCTCCCACGTGGATAAATGAGGATGCTTGGCAAAGAAATGTTTTTGTAGGCCTTAACAAGCAAAGGATCTTCTAGGTCCCTTCTCTGTTTTCAAGTACAGCCAGACCCCCTCAGTGGCTCAGTGATAGGCACGGTTTTGGAACATGGGTGGCTTGGTCAAATCAGGACAGCAGAACAGAGCCTGTCGGCAAAATGGCCAGGTGTGTCTCCGTCACCCAGAACTAGGTGAGGAAGTGGTAGCGATCATGCAATCCCTCATCAGATGACCCGGGTTTGGATGTCGGCGTTAGAGCCCAAGTTAACCACTTTGAAATCCCACTGATTTCAATAGTGGAGATAAACACGTTGTTAAAAAAAAAAAAGCTCATTTCCCCGCTAACCTTAGTGGCGCTTAGAATATGCCACCTCCAATCCTGCAAAACCTAAGCCAGCAGAGGCAATCTGAAAGCCGGGATGACTTTGTAGCATGACAAAGCTTATCAGCATCGAATGCTGGCAGATGAAAATTGGGCAGGTTGTTTGTAATCGGCTCCAGGGCTTGCCTGGAAGCTGGAGATAAGATAAGAGGGGTTTCTTGATCACCCCGAGATGCCTTTTTTTTTTTTTTTTTTTGCAGGGAAGGGATGTCTGTAAAATGGAAAGGGTAAATCAAATTCAAATTCAAAAACCCTTACTGGCATATAAAGAAAGGTTAAATCTAAGCAGACCTCTTTGCTCAGAGAGTGATGAAGCTAAAGGGGCGTTGCAGGATGATGTCCTGGAGGACCAGCTTTTGGGAGGATGGAAAGAAAGGAGATACGTACACCAGCCGGTTAAAGGTCTAGGCAACAGCATCCTTGTGGCCAAGATAGGCCTCCAGGGAATGATCCTGTCTTTGAACCAAAGGCTATCTTCCATCCTTTCTGCCCTCCGGATACAATTTATTTTCCTGCCCTTCCCATAGCCCCTCTAAATCCCCCAAATGCTGTCCTTGGTGTCTCATGATTCTCGGTATTTTAGGTGGCATTTGGGACACACTGGGAATTTAGGATGGTTTTATTGAGGACTTCATTTGATTAAAGCCGTTCTAGGTTGTGATTTTAAATTTGGGTTTCGTGTACTGCCCGCTCCCTTACAGATCTAAACAACTGCTACAATCATCTTTTGGTGCTTTTGGTGTCTCCACCGTCTGAGGTCAGGCAGCTGGTGACGTGGGAGAGGGTCCTCTCAGTGGTGGCATTAAAAGTTGGGAATTCTTCCCATGGAGACTTGCCTGTCCTCTTCCACCAGCAGCTGATGACTTTTGTGCTTCATCTGGAATTGGCTCATCGATCCTCTCTTCCTGCCCTGCATTTTAATTGACTTTTGTCTGAGTTTGTTTCTGAAGTTTAGCCTCGTTTTCATTGTTTCGATGATAGGTCTTTGTTATTAATGGTTTGGTGTTCTAATTACTGTGTGTATTTTTAACGTTAGCCACCTTGGTGAGCCTGGTGAGGTCACAAATTCTGGAAATAAGCATTAAGAATGCTAGCATGTTTCTTGAAATAATGACTGGGCAGGAGGGAACGCACAATTTTAAAATAATCTGCTTTGTTCCTGTGTATGGGGACCCGTATAGGATCGTTCCCATTGCATTTTTTCATTGCATATGTTTAAAAGATTTTCCATAAGATGTTTTTCGCATCAAGAATAAAAATCCTGCAAATTGGAGCTCTTCTACCAGGTCTTTGGTTGAGGCCAGGGCAGTGAGGAAGATGACCCCCCCCCCCAAGCTGCTAGCACCTGGGTTGTTACCAGCTAGGCCCCCCCTCCCTCCCCGATAGTGGGCGTATCAGTCTTTTGGGTGCAGGGATAGAGTTATTGTATCGCCTTGTAGCTGTGGTTCTTCTGTATTGTGTTGGTAAGTTCTTTTAATGCAGGGGTAGTCAAACTGCAGCCCTCCAGATGTCCATGGACTACAATTCCCATGAGCCCCTGCCAGCGTTCGCTGGCAGGGGCTCATGGGAATTGTAGTCCATGGACATCTGGAAGGCCGCAGTTTGACTACCCCTGTTTTAATGGGAGTTTTAATGGTTTTTTTTAAAATAAGGGCTTTGTGACTCTCCAGGAGCCATTGTATGGGAGTGGCACGATATAAATCACAAATAAAATAAAAATAAATATTTCCCAGAGCCAAGGTTGAGGAGATCTGCTCTTCTCATCTCTTGTGAGCTGCTGAAGCTGGGCTTGGGTAATTGCCTCACCTGCAGAAACTAGAACCAGGGAAGGCCTCCAGGTGGGGATGCCTCAAAAGGTTTGACCTGGCAGAACCAAAAGTCCTCTCTCAACTTAAGATCTCCGTTTATGAGCTGCTGACACAAGGGAGGGTGGACTTGCAGGCTTCAGTGATGGTAAGTCCCACGTTCCTCTGAAGTCTGTAGGATACTAATGCTGATATGAAGAGACAGACCTCATTGGGAAGGTATCTGGAAGCCTTCTTCTGGATTAAAGAACCTTGTCAAGTAGAACAATAGTCCTGGTTGCATTGGGGAGCATGGAAGACTTCAAGAGGCCTTCTGGGGCCTCAGTAGTATCTTGTCCTCAACCAGCCACAAAGCTGGTGCCTTCAGCATGGCCTTTTCAACTATTATGATTTGTTTGAGGGAAATATTTGCACATGTTACCACTTCAGTTGTCTTTTTAGCTTAAAAATATACAGACTAAGGGGTGTGACTACGTTGGTGGTTTTTGAGTGTCGTTCTCCTTTTGCTTATTTACCTTCCGTCTTTGTAAAATTGTAGTGTCATATTTTGCATCTCCATGGGATATTATTATTATATTATTATTTATTAGACTTGTATCACGCTGCTTTCTAGAGACTTCCAGCGGCTTACAACATCAGGGCAATGCCCGGAGCAGTCGTTCTGTGGATCCCGCCCTACTTTACTTGTATTGATTCAGCCCCCCTGGATGAATAGGGTCATCTACCCAGGCCTCTGGCTGGAACAGTTGTTGGCTCCTTAAGACGTTTTTAGGGATTATTACCCTGCCACCTGCTTTTCTATTTCCATTCTGATTTCAATGTTTTAGGGGTTTTTTTATTGGCTCTGTATTGTATTTTTATTGGCTTCTATTGTGAACTTGCCATGAGATGGCTTGTCATGAGTGGCAGTATATAAATGTAAATAAATAAATACCCCATAAAATCCCCCACATAAAACCATTCTATCCCCTCCCTCAAGCAGACCCCAAGAGGTGGGGGGGTGTAGATGTAATACAACGGGGTCTGAGGAGGAGCCATGATATTGCTACCACTAGTACTGGCCTTAACCAAAGACCTGGCGGAAGAACTCAATTTTGTAGGCCCTGCGGAACTGTGATGGCTCCATCAGGGCCCTCAGCTCTCCCGGGAGCTCATTCCACCAGGTTGGGGCCAGGACCAAAAAGGCCCTGCCCCTGGTCAAAGCCAGGTGTGCTTTCTTAGGGCCAGGGACCTCCAAAAGATTCACACCTGCAAAGTGAAATGTTCTGCGGGGGGCATAAGAAGGCCAGCAGGCCCTCCGATAGGTAGAGAAAAATACTAAACTGTATAAAAATGACAAAATCTTGCTCAGGATGTTGGGAAATGCAGAGAAAGAAACATTACTCCCTTTCTCACTTCACTGGAACTCGTGATCACCCTGCATACAGACCAACTGGCAGTGGATTCTAGTAGGGTTGCCAAAATCATAGAATCATAGAGTTGGAAGGGGCCATACAGGCCATCTAGTCCAACCCCCTGCTCAACGCAGGATCAGCCCTAAGCATCCTAAATTATTCATCCGTAAAGGAGTCTCCCCAACGCATCCCTGCATGAGTTACTGCTCCAGCCTTGCCCTTCTTCAAAGCACTTTCTGGTATGGGCAGATAAACCAACTACCTCTGTACTGGTTGTGAGAGGAATTGCTGTAGCACAATTACCAATAATCAGAGTAAGTCGACTGCTTAAATCTCTGCATGAGTCACCGTTCTGGCCTTCCTTCCTTCCTTTGCATTAAAAATTGTGACTCCTAAAGTGTCTGCTCCTCTGAGAATGGATAATTCTTGCATTTCCATGCTCTTAAAGTAAATCTTTTGGGGTTTTATGAGCGAGACGTGCCTCCAGTTCTAATTTCCAGAGAAGCCGTGTCCCTTGGGCTCACCATGAGGAGTGCAAAAAGGCATTCTGGGGCATGTTTCTCAGAGCAGATTTCGCTATGATTAAGCCTGACGTTCCTTTGACGGCTGAAAGACACCGATGATCAATATTCAACTTAACGATAGACCTTTCCCATCCCTTCTTCCATTTCCCAGCAGATGCTTTTTATGAATTCCAAGCTGTGGATAGTTATTGACTTGAGCATATTCCGTGCCAAACGTGATGGAGATGAGCCCGTCCAACATTGAAATTCTGTGCTTGTAGCACACTTTTTCCGTCTCGGGCTGAAGAGAAACAGGCATTGGGTTCTGTGCTTTCAGAGTTACTTTTGAAATTAAAATTCTGTGTCCTTTATGGTCTACAGGAGACACAGGAGGAATGCCTCTGGGAGACCATCCATTTAGTGAGTTCGTGCCCCAAAGTGTCCTTTAGGGTTGCCAGTTTTAGACCGGGAAATACCTGGAGGTTTTGGGGGTGGAGCCAGGAGTGGGCAGGATTTGGAGTGGGGCGGGACCTACAATGCTATGGAATCCACCCTCCAAAGCAGCCCTTTTCTCCAAGGGAGCTGATCTCTGTCTCCTGGAGATGAGCTATAATTCCAGGGGATCTAGCATCCCTACTTTGTGTAGATGGTTCTCTCTCTCTCTTTCTTCCTTTCTGTCTCCCTGTCCCTCCCCTTCCCTCCCTCCTTCCCTCTCTGTCCTTTCAATTTCTTCACAACTGGTTGGCCACTGTGTGAGACAGGATGCTGGACTAGATGGACCCTCACTGGTCTGATCTTGCAGGGCTCTTCTGATGTTCTAATGAACACCTTGACCTCTGTGCCTTGTTGCTGGGCCTCCAGAAAAACTGGCTGGCCCATGTGTGAGATGGGATGCTGGACTGGATGGACCTCTGGTCTAATTTATTATCCTACTTTGAGACCTTCAGGTCCGATGAAGACAAAGGGGTACAAGAGAATTGAGTTAATATAAGAGAAGCCATATTAGATCAGGCTCTGGAGCAACTGGCCACTTTGGAAGGTGGTCTCTTAGCCATCATACCACATTGAAATCCCTCTCTCCCCTAATCCCACCCTCCACAGGCTCCACCCCCCCCCCCAAATCCCCAAGTATTTCCTGGCCCAGAGTTGACAGTCCTAGGGATTGAGACAAATGTGTCTTCGATCTAGTGAGCTTACCCCAGAGGAACTCTGTAGAGGGTTGCAGTGTCAATAGCTTGAAAGCTAGGGATCTCACCCCCATTTAATGAGAAAAGGGAGCTCGTTCCGCTGTTATCTTGATTTTGTTTGGTGATGCTATTTTGAGCCAGAAGTTCAATACCCAGATCAAACAATAGCTGTGCGGAATTGAGTCCACCGACTCACGCTCTCTTTCATATGTAAACCTGATGGCAGAGTAACCTTTTCTTCAATTGGCAGTCGTGTTTATCGACTGTCAGATTGTTCTTCTGTTCTCAGAGGTCCTTGCAGGACCCTCTTGTCACTGAAGTGGAGGTATCTCGCCCCATTTAATGAGAACTACCCAATCAAAACCCATGGGTTTCAATGAGGCTACCCCAGAGGAACTCTGCAGAGGGTTGCGGTGTGAGTGGCTTGAAAGCCACGGATCTCACCCCCATTTAATGAGAAAAGGTAGCTCGTTCCGCTGTTATCTTGGTTTTGTTTGGTGGTGTTATTTTGAGCCAGAAGTTCAATGCCCAGATCAAACAATAGCTGTGCGGAATTGAGTCCGCCGGCTCACGCTTTCTTTCATATGTAAACCTGATGGCAGAATAACCTTTTTTGCAAATGGCATTTGTGTTTATCACGTGTCAGATTGTTCTACTGTTCTCGGAGGACCCCGTGCGACCCTCTTGTTGCTGAAGTGGAGGCATACAAATGGCTTGAAGGTCATCTCATTGGAAACAAAACACCCACCAGGACTCTCAGGACACAATATCGCCATCTTGAGCAGTACCAGCCTGACAACGTGTGTGTGTGTATAAAGCTCCAGCAAGTTGCTTCTGACTCAGGCTAGCCCTGTAAAATGACTCCCCGAATGTCATGTGTTGTTCAGGTCTTGTAGACCGTGGCTTCCTGGATGGAGTCTGTCCATCTCATGTTGGATCTTCCTCTTTTTCAGCTGACTTCAGCTGTTCCCAGCATGATGGTCTTGTCCAGTGACTCTTGTCTTCTCCTAATGCGACCAAAGTAGCATGTCCTGAGCCCCTAGTTCCTGACCCGTATTCCTCACCTCCTTTTGAGATTTGCTTTATTGCCAATGTTCCCGGATCTCCCGCTGAAATGTGGCACCTTCCCTAGCCTGTTCGAGAGCACCCCTCCCGTCTCCCATCTCCCATCTCCGCCTGCCATTTCAAAGGCTCCTCCAGTTCTCACTTGCTTATCTCAAGGCTGTTCTTGCTCAGAACATAGTCTAAACACCAGGTGGCTCGCTGAGCTACTCTGGCTCCTTGTAGATCAAAAGAAAACTGGATTGCTCTTTTCGTGTGAACTACTGTTCCCGCCAAATGCTGCCCCCAATGCCCCCCCTCGCCTAGCTCAGGTATATGCTTTGTACCCCCTTTGCCCAGTGTCTGTGTCAAGATTCCTGTCTATGAGCTTATGTGATGTGCTGATCTTTGTCCTGATTCTCTTGATAAAGGCTTTGACTTAAAGCTTCATCCTGAAGCCCGAGAGGGATGTCTGTGGGGCGAATCTGCTGGGTCCCAACCGCTTGGTTCCTGACATACAGTAGCTTCAGTTTGGCTATTTTAGCTCCTAGGGCAGCCTTTCTCAACTTTTGTACCTCTGAGAAACCCCTGAAACATTCTTCAGGCTTCAAGAAACCCCAAAAGTGGGGCAATTGTACAGAATATGGTTGGGAAGCAGAGCTGTGGACACGCCCACCTGGGGCCCCTCCCCTTCCCACCCCCTCCAGGATCATCATTGGCCATTTTGGGAGGGGAGGGCAGGTCGACATGACCAAATATGGTCATATCACCCGATAAATGCTTAAAGAATTTAAAACATATATTTGGAAATAATTAACTCCCACCTTCCAGGACTGTCTAGAAGTCCCAGGGAAAGCCTGCTGTGGACAGTAGGCTATACGAAAGGGTGGCCAATATATGGCTCTCCAGATGTCCGTGGACTATACTAACCATGAGCATGCTTCCAGGGGCTCATGGTAAATGTAGTCCACAAACATCTGGAGAACCACAGTTTGCCCACCCCTGTTCTATGACGTTGTACTCCACTGAGGTCCCTGCCCTCCCTGTGCTCCTTTCCAAAATCTCCAGAATGTTCTCAACCTGGAGCTGGCTTCTCTACACCCCACGTCCCCATACCCCAAGCAGCCAGAAAAGATTTGACAAGCCTCTTGTGTGCTCAGATTGGCAGCAGCCCTCCAGGGTCTCTATTACGATGCTTTTAACTGGAACAGCCAGGGATTGAACCGGGGACCTTCTGCATGCCAGGCAGATGGTCAGCCCCTGAGCCCCTGCCCTTCCCTAGCAAGGTTCACACAAAGTATTTCCCTACCCTGAGCTGGCAGCCCTGCCCCCCTCCCGGCCTCTTGCATGATGGAAGGCAATGCTGAGCCGAGCGGACAGATGTAATAGGGGGAACGGAAAACAGCCACCCGGGAAACACAGCACTTAGCTCCTCACTGATTGATAGCCTCATGGGCTGCCTTCATGCTCCCCCCTCCAGTGTACGGTTGGTGGAAATGCAGTGCAGGATCTTTGCTCAACAGGAGGGAAAAGAGGGCAGTGGGGGACGGTTGGTCGCCAACCTCCAGGTCATGGCTGGGGATTTTCCATTGTGGCAACTGATTTCAGCAAAAAAAATTGACCCGTTCTAAGTTCAAATTTAATTCTGGGGCAGATTGTCCAAAAAACGCTTCCATTGAGGCCCCTCCAACCTGCCCTCCTCAGTCTCCACCCCTGCCCCCAAATCTCCAGGGATTTCCCAGTGCAGAGATGGCAACCCAGGATGCTGTTCCCATTGGCTGCAAAGGACACGCAGTAATGGGTTTAAACTTCAAGTACAACGATATAGGCTAGATATCAGGAAAAAGATTTCCACAGTCAGAGTAGTTCAGCAGTGGAATAGGCTGCCTAAGGAGGTGGTGAGCTCCCCCTCACTGGCAGTCTTCAAGCAAAGGTTGGATACACACTTTTCTTGGATGCTTTAGGATGCTTAGGGCTGATCCTGCGTTGAGCAGGGGGTTGGACTAGATGGCCTGTGTGGCCCCTTCCAACTCTATGATTCTATTATTCTAACCCTGGAGCATCCAGCCAGCCCTCTGTTCCTGCAGAGCAGACTCCCATGCAAGCCCTTGACCTCAGGACACTGTGGGGCCAGAACATGTGCGATACTGTGACCTGGGGGGCGGGGGGGAGCAAGGGGAGACAACAGTCAACCGAATTATGAAAATGATATTCCCGTGGCGACTGGTGACCGCTCTTTCTTGCCACCTCCCTGAGTCATTTCTTGGTCAAAACAACTGGGGAGACGCCATCAACGCAACTGTGAGAAGATTTTAGAAGATGTCCATTAATCAAACGTAAGTCTCCTTCTGCCCAGCTGCTTAAAAGCTCTAGTGTGAGTCAGTAGCTTCTGTGCATGTATGAAAGCAAATGAAGACATCTTCTACCCGTTCCGTTACTATCGATCTTTGTTCCCTACAGAGAATAAATTGAATTTTCTTTTTAATCTCACTGGCTGCATTCACTACTGCATCAGGTGTGTGCTCAGGATTGGGCCTCTGAGGAAGACTCATAGGGGGTCGAGAGGTGTTAGGTCTGGCATTGTACGTCTAGCTTTGCATGGTGCACATTTTGACCGTTTATGCACTGGAGGTTTCATGCTGGGTTGCAGGCTGGAGTTTTAGTTGTGGCAGGTGGCCCCACCTCTTCCTGCACCCACACAGGGGAGCATTTGGCCCAGTGCACCCCATCTGCCCTCTATTTGTGTTCCTGCACGAGAGCTGGGGCAGTAAAGTGCCCAGTGCATAAACGGTCTTTGTGAGTTCATTTAGCCTCCCGCTGTGTCTGCGTTTTCAACTTGATAAGCAGTGCGCGATAAACGTTAATAGATTTGGAATATTTATAGTTATTGTGTTTCTTATTTTATTTATTCGTTCAACTATTAGGCCGCCACTCCCGGGCCAGCTGGCCCGCAGCGGTTTACAAGTGTAAAATGCAATAAAACCAGAAAAACAAAAATATAGGCTTGGAAAACCCCTTCCACCCTCCCTAACCCAAGCCCCAATAAACCCCATACCAAGCCAACAACGGCTGCCGTATGCACCCTGGAGGATGTAACAAGGCAGGCATCAGCATCCAAGGGACCGGAGAGCCGGAGGAGGGGCCAGATCTTCTGTAAATCGGCCTCAGCCAATGCCTAGTGGAAGAGCTCCATCTTGCAGGCCCTGCAGAACTGTAAGAGCCTCAGATCGCTCAGGAGCTCATTCCAGCAGGTCAAGGCCAGGGCTGAAAAGGCCCTGGCACTGGTCAAGGCCAGGCAAATTTCAGAAGAGTTGTGGACCTCCAACCTATTCACACCTGCAGAGTGCAAAGCCCTGCGGTGGGCGTAGGAGGTTCAACAGTCCCTCACATACATTGAGCCTGGACTGCAGATGGCCTTGAAGGTCAGAACCAAAACCTTGAACTTGATCAAGTATTCAGCTGGCAACCAATGCAGCTACCTCAGTAACAGCTAGATATGGGCCCTCCATGTGGATATCTAACCTTTTGGGTGCTAAATACTGGTTGGTTACATTTAGGGTTTTCTGTTACACTTATCCTCTTTTGGGTTTTCTCACACATGGTGGTCAAGGAGTTCTACCACCGTGGTAGAACGTCATTCTTCAACAAGGGTATGCCTGGCCTGAAATCATCACAGCTCTATGGACACTTCTTAATGCTTCCCCAGAACCACCTTCAGGTGGGTCTAAAGCCCCAGAATCTTCCCTGCCAAGCAGCCATGTTTCCCGAGGGAACTGATTTCTGTCAGCTGAAGATCGTTTTCTCATTCTGGAAGGTCTCCAAGGCCCACCTGGATGTTGGCACCCTTCTTGGACTGTCACCTATGATTTCTGCCAGGGGGAAAGTCAGTTGTATGAATGGGCCCTTTGGGGAGACGGATGGGAAGTAAGGCACAGACGAGGACTCGGTTCTTGAAGCTGGTAGTAAACACAAGGCAGACGGCCAGCAGGACGCGTGATCTGCCTGGGGCGCATAGACACCATAATCGAGTTCTTCTAATCACTGTAATTAATTAGTCACTTTCTGGCATCCCGATTGTTTTTCTTTTCTCCCTTTGGGCGATTTTCTCAGTCATTCTCCCCTTTTTGTGTGTGTGGGTTTTTTTCCTGCATTCGGCTTACTCACCAGCGGAGGGTCTCTAGGGTGTGTTTAGTCGCCCAGGATTCTTCTTCTTTCTCTCTGCCGCCACTCATCCTCGATGTGTCCACGTAGGGATTTGTGGCATTGCCCACCCATGCGTTCAGATTTCCAAAATTAATCACGGGAAGGAGGTGGGAGGAAGGATATGGCTAATCATTGTCCGGATGAATTGCGTTGCCCTTGTTGCTAGCCAGCTCATAGACGCTGGGGCTCTCGCTATAAATCTGTTTCGGTTAGAATCGCTTCCCGCTGGAAAATTTTGCAGCCCCCCTCTGACAGTCTCACCTCCATGACATGTTTGGAAGGGGCCCAAACATCTGACCAACTGACAGCCCCTGCCTTCCTCCAAGTGGCAACCTTTTAAATCCTTCAAGAGAGCCATCCTGTCCCTTCTCCACCTCCTCTTTTCCAGGTTGAACATTCCCAGGTCCCTCAGCCTTTCCTCCTAGGGCTTGGCCCCAGATCATCCTCGTCACTCTCCTCTGCCCCCTCTCCATTTTGTCATAGAATCACAGAATCATAGAGTTGGAAGGGGCCATACAGGCCATCTAGTCCAACCCCCTGCTCAACGCAGGATCAGCCCAAAGTATCCTAAAGCATCCAAAAAAAGTGTGTCTCCAACCTTTGCTTGAAGACTGCCAGTGAGGGGGAGCTCACCACCTCCTTAGGCAGCCCATTCCACTGCTGAACTACTCTGACTGTGAATTTTTTTTCCTGATATCTAGCCTATATTGCTGTACTTGTAGTTTAAACCCATTACTGCGCGTCCTTTCCTCTGCAGCCAACAGAAACAGCATCCTGCCCTCCTCCAAGTGACAACCTTTCAAATACTTAAAGAGGGCTATCATGTCCCCTCTCAACCTCCTTTTTTCCAGGCTGAACATTCCCAAGTCCCTCAGCCTATCTTCATAGGGCTTGGTCCCTTGGCCCCAGATCATCCTCGTCGCTCTCCTCTGTACCCTTTCAATTTTATCTACATCCTTCTTGAAGTGAGGCCTCCAGAACTGCACACAGGTGGGGTCTAGCTAATGAAGCATACAATGAGACTGTTACATCTTGTGATTTTGATGTGATGCCTGTATTGATGCAGCCCGACACAATCCTTCCTCGTTAGGTTTCTGGGAAGCCTTCCTCCTCCCTGGCTTGTTTGTCCCTGATGTGGTGGTTCGGTCTTTCTAATGGTGTTTGTGCATGAGATTGTCTCCTAGATTGAACCCAGAAATAGCCACACTTCACCTAAAGCACTTGCCATAACTGTGAGCCCATGTAGTGGTAGTGGTTAGATCAGGGATTCCCAACCAAGGGTCCATGGACTCCTGGGGGGTCCGCAGAAGCTTTCAAAGGAGTCCACGGGAGCTCTGAAGTGGTGTGGAATTCGAGGGATATGGGCTGTCTTCTCAGCTCCTACTCTTCTTTCTGGCTGACATGAGCCAGAGCCACCATAGCAGTAGTAAAGGCGAGGGGCGGGAGCAAAAGGCGGCTAAGGGTGTGGGTAGTGATGTCACTTCTGGGGGCGTGGCCAGCTGACATCACTTCCAGGGCTCCTCGAAGTCTGAAAAATGATTTCAGTGGCTCCTCCGTGGCCACAAGGTTGAAAAAGGCTGGGTTAGATTCTCAGAGAAGGACCCGACGAGACCTGGGTTCAAATCCACAACAGCCACGAAACTCGCTCTCAGCCTAAACTACCTTGCAGGGCTCTTTGGCCAACCACCGGGAAGAGAGGAGAAGAAGATGTGCTTCTTGGTGGAAGGAAGGAAGGGGCGGTGGGGACTTGTCTCAGTAGGCAAGTTCAGAATGAGGGGAAAGATATAAATGGAACGCTGGAGACGGCTTTTGCGGCTCCTGGTGAATATTTAACTCTGTTTGGCCGCAGAGGCAAGCGGGTGCCAGTTTACATTTTCTCCAAAGTCCCCTCGGAGCTGTGATGGGTATTGTTATCTATTGAGGATGACAGGGAGCGGCACAGATTGCTAGGTTACGAGAGGGCGTCTTTGTTTTGTGTGGCTGCACCTTCTCTGGCCGGCTTTGCTCTGGGAAAAAGCACGTCAGCCATGTTTAGATCCACCTTTCTCTGTTGCTGGTTTAGTGTATTTAATGGTGCAGCTCCAACCACCCTGTGCTGAGAATCCAGAAGCTGAGGCTCAGTGGTAGAGATGGCTGAAGGTCCCGGTTTCTAATCCCCAGCATCTCCAGTTTAAAAGATCAGGGAGTGGGTGAGGTGGGAAACCTCTACCTCGAAACCCCTCTAGACAGCAGCTGTGAGCCTGAGCAGACCTAAGAACATAACAGGCCTCATGGATCGGACCAGAAGTCCATTGAGTCCAGCATCCTGTCTCACCCAGCAGCCAACCATTTCCTCTGGAGGGCTCACAAGAGGTCATAGAGGCCAAGGCCTTCCCTTGATGAGAACGTCAGAAGAGCCCTGCTGGGTCAGACCAGGGGTCCATCTGAGAGCCAGTTTGGTGTAGTGGTTAGGAGTGCGGACTTCTAATCTGGCATGCCGGGTTCGATTCTGCACTCCCCCACATGCAACCAGCTGGGTGACCTTGGGCTCGCCACGGCACTGATAAAACTGTTCTGACCGGGCAGTGATATCAGGGCTCTCTCAGCCTCACCCACCTCACAGGGTGTCTGTTGTGGGGAGAGGAATGGGAAGGCGACTGTAAGCCGCTTTGAGCCTCCTTCGGGTAGGGAAAAGCGGCATATAAGAACCAACTCTTCTTCTTCTTCTTCTTCATCTAGTCCAGCAGCCTGTCTCACACAGGGGCCAGCCAGTTCCTCTGGAGGGCCAGAAACAGGGCATAGAGGCCGAGGCCTTCCCCTGATGTTACCTCCTGACTCTATTCATAGGCTTATCCTCCATGAATCTATCTGATCCCCTTTTCAAGCTGTCTACACCTTGGTCTGTTTAGCCTGGAGAGGAGACGATTGAGAGGGGATCTGATAACCATCTTCAAGTGTTTAAAAGGCTGCCATGTAGAAGATGGAGAAGAGTTGTTCTCTCTTGCCCTGGAGGGATGGACCAGAACCAGTGGGATGAAATTAATGCAAAAGAAATTCTGTCTAAACATCCAGAAGAAGTTCCTGACACTCAGAGGGGTTTCTCAGTGGAACAGGCTTCCTCGGGAGGTGGAGGGTTCTCCATCTTTGAAGATGTTTAACCAGAGGCTGGAGAGCCATCTGACGGAGAGGCTGATTCTGTGAAGGCTCAAGGGGGTGGCAGGTGACAGTGGATGAGCGATAGGGTTGTGAGTGTCCTGCATAGTGCAGGGGGTTGGACTAGATGACCCAGGAGGTCCCTTGCAACTCTATGATTCTATGATTCTAAGATCTTAGGTGGCAAGGAAGTTGGATTTACATCAGCTGATATACTCTAGTCTTAGCACGAGTTTTGAAACTGTACACATGTTCTTTTGTATGTGTGCATCTCCCCCCAGAGACCACTTGCATATCTTTAAACACCACAGTGCTATCTCTTGGGGGGTTCCAGCTCATTGTCTAGGTCTGGGAGCCTTTCTTGCCTCACCTCCACACCCCGCCTCCCTTTAGGAAAGCGCTTGCATTTGTACTGACAGAGACGTCAGGTGTTTCGATAAACTCCCGTGTGGTTTTATATCCAGGCGATCTCTCTCCAGAGAATCCGAGACAGATGTTTGACACAGGCTGGTGGAAACCGAAAAGATTATCTCGCTTGATTCTTCTCGGTTTACAAGCAATGACGGCCGTTCTTGGTGGTGATGGGTTGCAATTCGGGAATGCATCCCCATAAGGAGCAGAGAGAGGGTGGGGATTGAGAGAGGATCCCTGCTGGCTAGAGGGGAGTAAATGTTAAAGAGCATCCAGGGAAGCCATGAGAATACTGTGTTTGTCAGTATTTGTCAGTTCTTCTGTCTGTCGTACAGCTATGAACCCGCGACGTTGTTCACAAGGATGGGTGGTTCCTAGATTCTGTATCCAGATCAAGGTTAAGAAGATCTGGTTGGATGTGGAACATGTCTAAGTGGTTGAGGGATGTGAAGTTACCTGGCAACTGGTGGCAAGCTTGGGGGGCAGGGACTCGAGAAGCCCATAAAGTTGCACATGCCATTATGTCACTTCCAGGGTAGTGCCATAGGGTAGCTCTAGGAATCATTGGAGATTCTATGGTAAAACCATAGAGTTTTCGACAATTCCTAGGGTAGCTCTAGGAATCATTGGAGATTCTATGGTAAAACCATAGAGTTTTTGGCAATTCCTAGAGCTACCTTCAACCACATCTGGGTTTTCCCCCACCAAGTGATATAACGGCACACGCAATTTTTTTCACTTGCCACTGCTTGGAGGGGCTGGAGGCAATGGGAACAGGGGCCAGGGGAGGACGAGAAAGCTTAATCTATTTCATATTGAAAACTGGTCACCGTCATATTACAACATTACCGAAAATAACATGTTTCGGTATATCACATTCTACTGCATTTATTCGTGTTCGTGAATCGCATGCCCTTCTCCCCGAGGTGGAAAACACTGCAGTCAGAACAACGTAACACATAAAGCTAACGAAATTAAAGAACGTTGCGCTATAAACACAGTATAATGCAGACCGTAAAGCAGGAATGGCAGGGTAAGAGAACTTTGCTTCGAAAGGTAATATTGCGGCCAATAAACAACGTGATAAAGCTGCGCTGTGGAATTAAAAACAATGCAAACCTAAAAATCCCAGCCTAACCTGCAAGAACGCATTAAATTCCTCAGACATTAACTACAGCCTTGTGGATTCTTTCAGAGGACAGCCGGGTTGGTTGGGGGTCGAACAGCTAGATAGGAGTCCAGCGGCAGCTTAGGGACCACTAAGATTTTCGGGGTATGAGCTTTCAAGAGTCAAAGCTTCCTCCACAAGTCCTCTAAGGTGCAATACAGCTGTGATTCTTCTGTATTGTGTTGGTAGGTTCTTTTAATGCAGGGGTAGTCAAACTGCGGCCCTCCAGATGTCCATGGACTACAATTCCCATGAGCCCCTGCCAGCGTTCGCTGGCAGGGGCTCATGGGAATTGTAGTCCATGGACATCTGGAGGACCACAGGTTGACTACCCCTGCTCTAAGGAATACCCTTCTGTCACTGAAGCAGGCTGTCTCAACCAGGGTTTCTTGACAGCTCTAGAAGGGTTTGCCCAATGGGTGGGAGATAAGTATTTTTAAAACATTTATCAGGTGATATGACCATATAGGGTCATGTAAGCACTTCCCCCTCCCAAAATGGCCAATGAGGGCCCTGAATGGGGTGGGAAGGGGAGGGGCCTCGGGTGGGCATGTCCACAGCTCTGCTTCCCAACCATCTTTTGCATGATGGTGCCACTTCTAGGGTTTCTTGAAGCCTGAAGAACGTTTCAGGGGTTTCTCAAGGGTCAAAAAGTTGAGAAAGGCAGCCCTAGGAGTTAAAATGACCAGACTGAAGGTGGTTGAATTAGGAGAAGACATTGGTCAGGATCCAAACCACAGTTTGCTTAATCAAACGGAGGCATTCTGCAATGACCGTCATCGTTTCAGGTCCTTTCCTAGGAACGTCCGGAGATGTTCCAGCAGACTGAACATGTGGCAAATCTGGTCCCAAGAATTTTGCTTCCTGTTTTCCCGATAGCCTTCGCCAAGCAAACTGCAAAATTCCGTTTGACCTGCTTGCGCTAGAATGGTCCCAGGGCAGGCTTCACCACGAGAGGCTGCCCTTTTGCTTTTGCTAAAAAAGGAGTTCTCAGGCGGGGAGGATGTATTAGGCATGGCTGAGGCCGTGCAGCTCTTCGCTCTGGGGAACAAGGCCGTTCGTTAATGTCAATTAGGGAAGATGGCTCCATTAGTGAAAATGGACTTTCAACATTAGCATTCGCAGAACTGTTTGCGTGCAAAAACGACGATCGGCGCAAAGATTACATCCCCTTTCTTCTGCTGGGGGGAAGGAACAGAATATACCCCTTGCAGATCATATACCTGGAAGATGTTAGCCACAAGGTTTGGATCGGTGGTTCTCAGCCCAAGGGTCAGGACACCTTAGGGCAGGGGTAGTCAACCTGTGGTCCTCCAGATGTCCATGGACGACAATTCCCATGAGCCCCTGCCAGCAGATGTCCATGGAATTGTAGTCCATGGACATCTGGAGGACCACAGGTTGACTACCCCTGCCTTAGGGGGTTGAACGACCCTTTCGCAGGGGTCGCAGCAGGGCAAGCAGCTTGGCTGGAGGGGGCACCTTCCACATGACAGCCTTGCGGGGTAGATCGAGATAAAGCATTCATCTGTCTGGAGCAGCGGAAAAGAGCGAGATCGGCATGGTGGGACAAGAGGCAGAACCCTGGGGGAAAACCAACTGATAAACAATCATGCACAATGGATCTTTATGCCATTGGTTAGTTTCGGTTTAATTTCTGTGAAAGAACCTTTGCATAATTTTATGGCTGGGGGGTCACCACAACATGAGGAACTGTATTAAAGGGTCATGGCATTAGGAAGGTGGAGAACCATTGATCTATTGAGGAAGGTGGAGAACCATTGATCTAGATGGAATGCACTCTGGGGCAGTGATGCTCGAGTTTCTTGGTGCTTGAGAGGCAAAAGAGGGAGGGTGACCCTGGAGCTCTGGCTCTGTGAGTGGATCTTCTGATGACCCCTGGGCTTTGGCCGCCATGTGACAACGCGTTGGACTGGATGTGCCATTGGCCTGATCCAACATGGCTTCTCTTATGTTCTTAGGTCTGGCAGGGTGGTGATCTGTGTTCTTGGTGCTATTTCCTATTCATGATAGGAAAGCAGATTAGTAAAGCAGATAGCCACTTCCCTACTTTAAGAATGGGCTCTTTTCTGGAAGTGATATGGAATCCTTCCTCCACAGAGTGACGAGGATGATCCGGGGCCTGGGGACCAAGCCCTATGAGGAAAGGCCGAGGGACTGGGGAATGTTATTACTGAAGAAGAAGAAGAGTTGGTTCTTATATGCCGCTTTTCTCTACCCAAAGGAGTCTCAAAGTGGCTTACAATCGCCTTCCCTTTCCTCTCCCCACAACAGACACGCTTTGAGGGAGGTGAGGCTGAGAGAGCCCTGATATTACTGAAGAAGAAGAGTTGGTTCTTAAATGCCGCTTTTCTCTACCCGAAGGAGTCTCAAAGTGACTTACAATCGCCTTCCCTTTCCTCTCCCCACAACAGACACCCTTTGAGGGAGGTGAGGCTGAGAGAGCCCTGATATTCCTGCTCGGTCTGAACAGCTTTATCAGTGCCTTGGCAAGCCCAATGTCAGTAGCTGGCTGCATGTGGGGGAGTGGGGAATCAAACCCAGCTCGCCAGATTAGAAGTCCACAGTCCTAACCACTCCCCCAATCTGGCTCTAAATCCTGTGGTTTCCCTCCCAGATATAATGACTTCCCCAAAAGGGCACCTAGACTTCATCCCCACAGCCCCCCAAATGGTTAATTTCACAGTTGATCTGTTTTCCATTATTTGGTTGGCGCTCCGGCTGTACAAGCTCTAGATAATGCCTTCTTCAGCCGAGGGGTCGTTTGCCTTCCTTCCCCAAACGCCATCCAATTTTCTCCCGTGTTGTTACATGTTCATGCCTTGTGGTCGCTGAATATTCCTTTCTCCGCCCACCCCACCTTCGCCCGGGTGGGCACCAAGAATGCCCGGCTGCTCACACAAGGCCCCTCCCAGTCTTTTCGTATCATTTATTTCCCAAGTGGCATTTTCAATTAGACTTCTTTTTTCGCCAATACATGTATATATTATCGGCAAGGCGAACCTCATGAATGCTTTGGATCCTTTTGTCATCTGTGACATTCATTTGCAGTTACTCCTGACACAGACCTGGTTCCGTTTCTGGGTCTCTTCTCCAGTTCTCGCTGAATGAATGTTTTGACGTAGCCGATACGCAAAGAATGGCTTCAGGTGCAATGGGGACATTTGCGGGGGGGAGGGTGTGTGTGGAGGATTTAGAATCATAGAATAATGGAGTTGGAAGGGACCTCCTGGGTCATCTAGTCCAACCCCCTGCACTATGCAGGACACTCACATCCCAATCGCTCATCCACTGTCACCTGCCATCCCCTTGAGCCTTCACAGAATCAGCCTCTCTGTCAGATGGCTCTCCAGCCTCTGTTTAAAAATCTCCAGAGATGGAGAACCCACCACCTCCCGAGGAAGCCTGTTCCACTGAGGAACCACTCTAACTGTCAGGAACTTCTTCCGGATGTTTAGATGGAATTTCTTTTGAATTAATTTCATCCCTGTTTGCAGCATGAGCCAGACTAGCGAGGAAGCCTGTTCCACTGAGGAACCGCTCTAACTGTGAGGAACTTCTTCCGGATGTTGAGATGGAATTTTTTTTGAATTAATTTCATCCCTGTTTGCAGCATGAGCCAGACTAGCGAGGAAGCCTGTTCCACTGAGGAACCGCTCTAACTGTGAGGAACTTCTTCCGGATGTTGAGATGAAATTTCTTTTGAATTAATTTCATCCCTGTTTGCAGCATGAGCCAGACTAGCGAGGAAGCCTGTTCCACTGAGGAACCGCTCTAACTGTGAGGAACTTCTTCCGGATGTTTAGATGGAATTTCTTTTGAATTAATTTCATCCCTGTTTGCAGCATGAGCCAGACTAGCGAGTGCTTGGGCATCACTGCTTCCAAACATCGGAAGTGTGCACCCGCGCTGCCTTTTTTTCTAAAAAAAAAATTGCAAGTAGGAGTCTAAGGTCTTAGACATCCCATTCCTCATCTGTGATGTAGAAACCCGAGATCAGGCAATTTTCTGCGGCTTGCCTTGCGGTTTGCTCTGGAAAACAAATGTGTTCGATCCTATCGGACTCCTTGTTGCTTGTCGGCCCTTTGACAGGGCTGAGAGGATAACCTTAGAGGCCTGGTCGATATTATAAATGGCTATTCAGACCACAGACCAAGAAGGCACATCAATTATTCAGTGTCCCCACCCCTACCCCCAAGCCTGGCTGGGTCATCACTCCTCTTATCAGCTGCTCTTTGTTCCTGATTTAGGCATATTCCCAAATCTATGGAGATGCACACCCCCTTTAGCCTGTGTGGTAGAGTGGTTGAGAGCCTGGAGGACTGGGTTGTCCCAGTTCTCTTAGTACAGTTCTCTTGGAGCTCTCACAGCCCCACTTACCTACCTCACAGGGTTTCTGTTGTAGGGAGAGCAAGGGAAATGTGATTGTAAACCACTTAGGGCAGGGATAGTCAATCTGGATACCACAGGTTGACTACCCCTGACTTAGGGGATACTTTGAGTAGTAAATAAAGGTAAAGGTAAAGGTATCCCCTGTGCAAGCACTGAGTCATGTCTGACCCTCGGGGTGACGCCCTCTAGCGTTTTCATGGCAGAGTCAATACGGGGTGGTTTGCCAGTGCCTTCCCCAGTCATTACCGTTTCCCCCCCTGCAGCAAGCTGGGTGCTCATTTTACCGACCTCGGAAGGATGGAAGGCTGAGTCAACCTTGAGCCGGCTGCTGGGATCGAACTCCCAGCCTCATGGGCAGAGCTTTCAGACTGCATGTCTGCTGCCTTACCACTCTGCGCCACAAGAGGCTCTTTAAAGGTAAAGGTATCCCCTGTGCAAGCACCGAGTCATGTCTGACCCTTGGGGTGACGCCCTGTAGCGTTTTCATGGCAGACTCAGGTTTGCCAGTGCCTTCCCCAGTCATTGCCGTTGAGTAGTAAGTAGCGGGGTATAAAAAAACAGCTCTGCTCCTTAGATTCAAGTGGGCAGCTGTGTCGATCTGAAGCAGCCCAACAAAATTCGAGTGCAATAGCGCCTTTAAGACCCACAAAGCTGTATTCATGTTGTTGGGCTCCTCTTCTTCTTTTTCTTCGTCTTCTCTGAAGTCTCTTTTATCAAAGGCTGAAGCAAATCCCCTGCTTTATACTCCCTTGACTTCTTGGATGAAGCCACGAACCTATTATTCCAGTTCCACCAACCGACTCCCCTTAAACTTAACTGCTGGGGAGCAGAGCTTGGGCAGCTCGGCTGAAGCTGCCGCTAGACATGGCAGGGACCCAGGGAGAGCAGAGTGCCCCTCCTTGACCTGCGAGATGGTGCCAGTGGTGAAAAGGAACGTGTGTGTGTCTGTGTGTGTGTGTGTGTGTATGTACAGGATGGTACAGGATGCACCTCTTGTCCCAATAATTGCTTTCCCAGAGTGGGTGATCTGCCTTCGGAGGAGAGCACCTTTGCTAATTAGCAACGCTGTTTTATTCACCTGGAGCTAGAGAACACATTGTCCTTTTTCAGGTTTTGATTTTCCTTTAATTAGAGGAGGGGATAGGGCGAAATCTTTCGTTGGGACTCGTTCGGCTAGCCGACTTCCCCGCGGTTGGCGTTTGTTTTTTGTTCCCGCGCCTGTTTGCTTTGGGGAATTGCGTGCTCCTTCTTCTCTTCCCCTCGAGCATAAAGCGGCTTTATTCCCTCGGAGAATTAAGCCCGAAGCGAAGGGCTGTATGGAATTAGTCGGAGCGTTGGTCTGAGCCTTTATTTGAACCAGGGTTTCTCAAGAAGCTCCCCTGTCCGTTTCCAGCAATAAGACAGTCTGCTCTCCTGATTAGAGCAGCCGTTCACAGCCTTTAGACCATGGAGGAACCCTTGAAATATTATTCAGGCTTCAAGGAGCCCTGGAAGTGGTTACAAGCCCCTTCTGAGAAGGGGCTGTAGAAGGTCTTGTGGCCCTTTCTTGCATGCCCAGGGAAATGCCGATTGCCACTTTGGAGTCAGAAGGCAAATTTCCTCCAGACAAGACTGGCCAGAGATGCTGGGGGTTGTTGGAGTTTTTGGGGGGGTGGAGCTGGACATGGAATTGGGATCACCATGGGTGAGCTGGTAGTTGTGAATTTCCTGCATTCTGCAGGGGGTTGGACTAGATGACCTTGGAGGTCCCTTCCAACTCTAGGATTCTATGACGTGGGAGCCAGCCGATTGGCTGGCTCCCACGTCATAGAATCCTAGAGTTGATCCTTTACTGTTTCTATTGTGGACAAAGAGACCAGGCCTGTAGAGGAACAGGGGAATTGGGCTCCAGTGCTGTCTAGTGATGTCAGCAGCCATCTGAACTTTTGGGAAAGGCTGTGTAACCCCTGGGGACCTCTTGTGTAACCCCAGCATTCCCTAGAACCCTGGCTGAGTATCCCTGGCTTAGAGTGTCTCGGGGGAAGGCCTCAGACTCTGCCTTGTCATAGTCCCTCTGAGCACCTGGCTTGCCCCTGTGTGAGATGGGAGGCTGGACTGGAGGGACCCTCCCTGGCCTGACCCAGCAGGGCTCTTCTGAGGGTCTTCTCAGGGGAAGGCCTCGGCCTCTCTGCCCTGTGGCTGGTCCTGCAGAGGAACTGGCTGGCCCCTGGGTGAGACGGGAGGCTGGACTGGAGGGACCCTCCCTGGTCTGGCCCAGCAGGGCTCTTCTGAGGGTCTTCTCAGGGGAAGGCCTCGGCCTCTCTGTCCTGTGGCTGGCCCTGCAGAGGGACTGGCTGGCCCCTGGGTGAGAGGGGAGGCTGGACTGGAGGGACCCTCCCTGGCCTGACCCAGCAGGGCTCTTCTGAGGGTCTTCTCAGGGGAAGGCCTCGGCCTCTCTGCCCTGTGGCTGGCCCTGCAGAGGAACTGGCTGGCCCCTGGGTGAGACGGGAGGCTGGACTGGAGGGACCCTCCCTGGCCTGACCCAGCAGGGCTCTTCTGAAGGTCTTCTCAGGGGAAGACCTCGGCCTCTCTGCCCTGTGGCTGGCCCTGCAGAGGAACTGGCTGGCCCCTGGGTGAGACAGGATTCTGGACTAGATAGACCACTGGTCTGTTCCAGCATACATACCAAACCACAATTACATCCCCACCTCCACCCCCACCAGCCCCCCTTTAAATAGCCCCTCAGCCCTCCTCCTTACCTGCAGCACCCCCCCCATCTCCTCCGCCTCCTCCTGAGCCCCCACGCCCACCTTGATGTTTCCACCTTAACGAGGTGCTGCAAAGGGACAACCAGGGATGCTGCACAGAGATGCGTGGGGGGGGGGGAGGCGCGCGGCGTTCCATTGGCTTGTGCCGGCACATCTCGAGCACCAATTAGAGTCCCCGCTGCCAGACCTAATGTGCTTACTGGGATGAGGTGGAACAGCGTAGATGTACACAGGCGGAGAGAGAGACCGTGTGCCGGCCGACGTCCTGCCCCCCTGCGATGTCAAACGGGAGAGGCTGGGAGCGCACTGATTTATAATTCATCAGCTCCCGGTGACTGAGCATTGCCGCTCGGTTTAATTATAAAGGCGAGCCGGAGAACTAAGCGGAGGCTTGCCGGAGAATCTTGAAAAGCTGCAGCTGCTGCAGACCTGACTCCGTCTCTTTCTCCCTCCCAGCATCTCTGCTTTGGGGCTGCCGGTTCCGCCTTTGGGGTGAGTGAAGTGCGCTTTCCTTATCAGAGATGCCGGCAAATGTCGTCCCTTCCGAATGGCTTTTCCCGCTAGAGATGCTGGCCGGTCGGGCCGCATGTGTCGTCTGCGTGCCTCTTGTTTGATCGCCCTGCAAGAGACCAGGGGGAGAAGGGCGAGGTGCAGGATTGCTACGTTTGACGAAAATTGCACAAGGGTTTCGGCGCGAGCGAAAGTTTCTGGCTCGCCCGGTTCGGTCGATCTTCGGGAGCGAAATGCGTCGGACGGGCTGCAGCACCCATGCTCCTGGACCTCGCTGGTGTCTGCTCTTAAGGGACGTGCGTGGTTTATAGTGGTGGGTAGCCGCAGGATGCTACAGGGAGAAGCGCTCGGAGCTTTGTCACCCTCCGGTGTGTGTGCAATTTCTCGCTTTCTGCCGGGCGCCTGCATGCAGTGAGCTGTGACTGGCAGGTGGGGTTTAGTGAGGCTGCCTGAGAGCTAGCGGAGCATTTGGGCATGCGGCGGGGGGGCGGCGAGAGCCGGTTTGAGACGAACTCCGAAAGGGACCGCCGGGTTGCTCTGTTGCAGCAAAAGCCAGAGTGTCTGATCACGCCCACCTTTTGCAGAGGTTACCGTGGCGTTTTCAAAACTTGAGGCGCATCAGCCTCCCTGGGCGAATGCGGGGACTGTCGGAATATTCGGAGCGACGCTGCCGAATATTGTCTACCATCTCAGTGGCATGGTTTGCCTTTGCCGTGGCATAGCTGAAAGGTGCAAACATGGGAGTTTGTTTCCAGACGCTCCTAGATTTTATAGAATAATAGAGTTGGAAGGTCCCTCCTGGGTCATCTAGTCCAACCCCCTGCACTGTGCAGAATACTCACAACCCTATTGCTCATCCACTGTCACCTGCCACCCCCTTGAACCTTCACAGAATCAGCCTCTCCATCAGATGGCTATCCAGCCTCTGCTTAAAAATTTCCAAAGGTGGAGAACCCACCACCTCCCGAGGAAGCCTGTTCCACTGAGGAATCACTCTGACTGTCAGGAACTTCTTCCGGATGTTTAGATAGAATTTAGAATAATAGAATAACAGAGTTGGAAGGGACCGTCTGGGTCATCTAGTCCAACCCCCTGCACTATGCAGGACACTCACAACCTTATCGCTCATCCACTGTCACCTGCCACCCACCTGAACCTTCACAGAATCAGCCTCTCTGTCAGATGGCTCTCCAGCGTCTGTTTTAAAATCTCCAAAGATGGAGAACCCACCGCCTCCCGAGCAAGCCTGTTCCACTGAGGAACCTCTCTAACGGTGAGGGACTTCTTCCGGATGTGTAGACGGAATTTCGTTTGCATTAATTTCATCCCACTAGTTCTGGTCCGTCCCTCCCGAGCAAGACAGAACAACTCTGCTCCATCCTCTACATTTCATCTTTAAAAAAGAAAAAGAAAGAAAGAAAAAAGGTTTGCATAGGCGAATGTCAGCTTCCGCCACTTTGTGATCTCCCGTGAATAAACAGATGTACAAGTCTACTGAGGAAAGTGAGTTCTGACCCAGGGAAGCCTGCATCTGAATAAACCGGCCAATCTCTTGCTTCCCACTGGAAATTCTTTACAGCAGAAGAAAAGCACGCTTCCAATTCTGAGACTTTTTTGTGTCATTGCTGCTGTGCTCTCTGATCTTTCTCCTGCAGAGCGCTTCTTTAAGAACCAGAGGGGGTATGCCGTGCTGAAACTGTTCCCTGCCGGGCTGCACTGACCTTTGCTTTAAGAAGGGAAGTCGGAAGGGCTCCCTGTTTATTCAGCTCCTCCCTGGAATACCCGTAAAAGACAGAGAAGGGGGCAGGGAAGGAGTCTCTGTCTCACTGTGACAGACGTGTTCCAACAGGCACCATCTCCATTGGCCGATTAACACTTCATGCTTCTGTTGCAGGGGGGGAAGTTGTCTTCGGAAACCTTCCCCTTCTCCTGCCTCAAAGGAAATTCTTTTTCGGTGATCTTGATGTAGATGATGTGGCTGTGAGAGGAGTTTCACTACGAAAGCCCCCAGTCATTAAACTTGACATAGACTCAGAGAACCCTAGAGTTGGGAGAGCCCACAAAGGCCATCTAGTCCAACCCCCCTGCTCAATGCAGGATCAGCCTAAAGTTTCCATGAGAAGTATCTGTCCAGCCGCTGCTTGAAGACTCACCCGATTCCTCTGATGTACTATGACTGTGAATCGCCCCCTCCGATATCTAGTCGGTGTCGTTCTACATGCAGTTAACCCCACTGCTGTGGGTCTTCTCCTCTGCTGCCCACAGGAACCTTTCCCTGCCCTCCTCCAAGTGACAACCTTTCAAATCCTTCAAGAGAGCCGTCCTGTCCCCTCTCAGCCTCCTCTTCTCCAGGCTGAACGTTCTCAAGTCCCTAACCAGCTATATAAAAAGAAAGCTCTTTTCCCCGGACTTCCTCTATGCTAAACGTCCTCCTTTTCCTATTATTGTTGCTGTCCTTGTTATTATCATCAATACAAGGAGACGACACTGTGCCAAATCACAAGGAAATGCTTGAAAGTTAAATTGCTAGGAAAGCAGACGGGAGTCAAGTTTCGACGGACAGTTCTGGGAAACACCTTTAAGGAGTCCGTGACATGGAGCGCATTCCTGTCCGCAGTTACTCCAGTCCAGGGGTGGCCAAACCGTGGCTCTCCGGATGTCCGTGGACTACAATTACCATGAGCCCCTGCCAGTGCTGGCAGAGGCTCATGGCAATTGTTGTCCACAGACATCCGGAGAGCCACTACTGCCCCCATCTATCAATTTCATTGGCTTCGAATGGACCGAGCCTGCACAGGACTCCGTGGTTGATGATGCCTATGGCTTATCCTGAGTCAGACATTTGGTTCCTTTTCCCAGCTCAGGTGGTGGTGGCCGCTGTCTCCATTTCAGGCACCGCCTTGCCAGGTTGGTTGCCTAAGATGCTTTCATCCTAGAAATGCTCAGGACCAAGCCCTATGAAGATAGGTTGAGGGACTTGGGAATGTTCAGCCTGGAGAAAAGGAGGTTGAGAGGGGACATGATAAAAAGGTATCCCCTGTGCAAGCACCGAGTCATGTCTGACCCTTGGGGTGACGCCCTCTAGCGTTTTCATGGCAGACTCAATATGGGGTGGTTTGCCAGTGCCTTCCCCAGTCATTACCGTTTACCCCCCAGCAAGCTGGGTACTCATTTTACCGACCTCGGAAGGATGGAAGGCTGAGTCAACCTTGAGCCGGCTGCTGGGATTGAACTCCCAACCTCATGGGCAAAGTTTTCAGACAGCTGCCTTACCACTCTGCGCCACAAGAGGCTCATATCTCCACAAGAGGGGACATGATAGCTCTCTTTAAGTATTTGAAAGGTTGTCACTTGGAGGAGGGCAGGATGCTGTTCCCGTTGGCTGCAGAGGAAAGGACACGCAGTAATGGGTTTAAACTTCAAGTACAACAATATAGGCTAGATATCAGGAAAAAACGTTTTCACAGTCAGAGTAGTTCAGCAGTGGAATAGGCTGCCTAAGGAGGTGGTGAGCTCCCCCTTACTGGAAGTCTTCAAGCAAAGGTTGGATACACACTATTCTTGGATGCTTTAGGATGCTTAGGGCTGATCCTGCGTTGAGCAGGGGGTTGGACTAGATGGCCTGTATGGCCCCTTCCAACTCTATGATTCTGTGATTCTGATTCTGAGCAGGGGGTTGGACTAGATGGCCTGCATGGCCCCTTCCAACTCTATGATTCTGTGATTCTGATTCTGAGCAGGGGGTTGGACTAGATGGCCTGCATGGCCCCTTCCAACTCTATGATTCTGTGATTCTGATTCTGAGCAGGGGGTTGGACTAGATGGCCTGCATGGCCCCCTATGATTCTGTGATTCTATGACTGTAGCCGGAGTCTCTTTCGCTGCACTACAGAGCTCTCCCAGTCCAGCATCGCTGTCCATCGGCTGATACTCCACTTAGCGTCCCCGCATTTGCCAGCGAGTTTCTCCTTAAGCTGAATGCCGGGATCAAAATAAACTGCTCCCTCTTAAAATAGCCGGGGTGAGGTTCCGTGAGCACCCCCGCCCCTCTTTTCCTTTCCCGCGCCCCGTCTTTTTTTGCAGAACCTGCAACCGCTTCCATCTGCCTGGATATTTGCATTGTGCTTGTCTCCATGGGTACCGTTTTAATCGATGCTGGGGAAGCGCACCGCAAAAACATACACACTCCAACGGGGGGAGGACGGCCTGCGATGGCAGAAGATGGAGGATGGCAGAGGGGAAAGAGAGATTTGGTGAATGGGTGGGCTTAAAAGGAATCGGAGCCTAGCCATAGGCCCAGTGGAGAGTAATGGCCGTGAGTCCATGGGGATGGAGTTCAAATGCACGAGTCCCTGAGGCGTAAATCGTTGCCTCAGACCTTCATCTAGATGAAGAAGAGTTGGTTCTTATATGCCGCTTTTCTCTACCCAAAGGAGGCTCAAAGCGGCTTCCAATCGCCTTCCCTTTCCTCTCCCCACAACAGACACCCTGTGAAGGATATGAGGCTGAAAGAGCCTTGAGATTACTGAAGAAGAAGAAGAGTCGGTTCTTAGATGCCCCTTTTCTCTACCTGAAGGAGTCTCAAAGTGGCTTCCAATCGCCTTCCCTTTCCTCTCCCCACAACAGACACCCTGTGAAGGATATGAGGCTGAAAGAGCCTTGAGATTACTGAAGAAGAAGAAGAGTCGGTTCTTAGATGCCCCTTTTCTCTACCTGAAGGAGGCTCAAAGCGGCTTACAGTCGCCTTGCCTTCCTCTCCCCACAGCAGATGCCCGTGAGGGAGGTGAGCCCATAGGCTGGACTGTAGGAATCAATATGCAAAGTTTAGTACCTTGCCCAATCCCAGTTCTTCTCATCTCTCAATGCCCTTTTAAGTGATGGCAGAATTTACAGAGAGGTACAGGAGTCCTGCTAGATTGTTCTTTTGACTCCCTAGCGCACTGTTTCCTGATCCATTTGGCCAGGTCCACTGGGTCTTTGCCATGTACCATTCATTCCACTGTTTTGTTTTGGGAGGGAGGGATGTTATATTCAGGTAACCTGCCTCCAGCTCCTGCAGTCATTCAGTTCTCCATCTTCTGCGATGTCTTCCCGGCCAGCCTGTCTATCCGAAACAGGTGCTTTTCTTTTTGCATCTACCACTTTTCTTTTTGCATCTACCACTTTGGCTGGGAGGAAATTCTGAAGGACTTTGGGTTGCCGATTCCAGCCTGAGACATTTCTGGAGGTTTGGGGGTGATGCTTCTGGAGAAGGGAATTTGAGGGGGTGTTTCATCTAGAATCTGTGCTGAATCATAGAACCTGCTGTCTGAATGGGGATCTCTGTTGTCTCAAGAGCAGTTGCAGCTCTGGGAGAACTCCAGGTCTCAGCTGGAGATTGGCATCCTGGGCAAGACTATATCTCTCCTGCAAGAGATCCTGTTTCAGAGAGTTTCAGAGAGATAGCAGAGGGCGTCCTCCTTCTAGAGGCAATTAAAATTCTCATTTGCATTATGTGCTTAGGAAAGTTTGAATTAAGAGTAAATGATGCATCTTTTCCTGGGCTTTACAGGGGCAGGGATCTATTTTTAAATGAAGCTGAGGTGTGGGGAGCTAAATCTTGCCTCCTTGTAGCTCTGATGTGAGGCATGAAGCTCTCTCTCTCTCTCTCTCTCTCTTTCTCTCTCTCTCTCTCTGTAAGGTTTTTGACAGGGGAAATTGTCCAGGCTGGGAGATGAAGAAGAAAAGTTGGTTCTTATATGCCGCTTTTCTCTCCCAGGAGTCTCAAAGTGGCTTCCATTCACCTTCCGTTTCCTCTCCCCACAACAGACACCCTGTGAGGGAGGGGAGGCTGAGAGAGCCCTGATAGTACTGAAGAAGAAGAAGAGTTGGTTCTTATATGCCGCTTTTCTCTACCCGAAGGAGTCTCAAAGCAGTTTCCAACCTCCTTCCCTTTCCTCTCCCCACAACAGACACCCTGTGGGGTGGGTGAGGCTGAGAGAGCCCTGATATCACTGCTTGGACAGAACAGTTTTATCAGTGCTGTGACTAGCCCAAGGTCACCCAGCTGGCTGCATGTGGGGGAACAGGGAATCAAACCTGGCTCGCCATATTAGCAGTCCGCACTCCTAACCACTACACCAAGCTGGCTCTCCAGATGATTGTTTGAAACCACCTTGATTAATTAACAGACATCACTGGAGCCCACCTCAGCAGGATATAAGTCCACTCTCCAAAACTGCCACTTCCTCCAGGGTGGATCGATCTCTGTCATTCGTGGAGATCGGTTGTAATCTTGGGAGCTCTCCAGGCCCCACCTGGGGGTTGCCGACTGTGATTTGGGTGTACTACAGTTTCAATTTACAGGGGAAGTGAAGTGGTTCTCCAGTAGTAAATCGACGTTTGAAGGGAGGGTTTAGAAGCCTCCTGCTGTTCCGTGTGTAATACAGCAAGCCTTCGCTTCCTACACTCTGCCGCATTCAGATAATTCACAGGGGAAGGCCTGGTGTGATGGAGGAGGCTTGAGGCGTGTTTTGGTTGGCAAAGCGGTGATTTTCTTGAGTTCGACAGGTGCACATAAACTCAGGTGGGATCTGGGCATGAATACTTGGCATTGTCAAACGCTGAATGAAGTCAATGAATTGGAAGCTCTTGCATTCTTTCAGGATGGGAGTGGCAAGGAAGCCCAACAGGGTCCCATCTGGGTCACAAAAATGAGAAGTGTGCATTCTGGACGGGAGGTCCCCTTCTGGGTTGCAGCATGTGTGAACAAGATCTTGGAATTCTTGCGGGCTGTAAGAAAAATAGGAGCAGAGTGTGTGACATGGCAGGAAAGAAGGCAAATGCTATCTTGGGCTGATTATTTTTGGATGTTTGTGCCAGATTATAGCCAGATAGCAGCTCACCTGACAGAGTTAGCTAAAAAGTATAAACCCCATCAGGTAAATTGGAACAAAGAGTGTGAACAAGCTTCTGTAGAATCATCGAACTGGAAGGGGCAATCTAGTCCAACCCCCTGCTCATAGAATCATAGAATCATAGAATCATAGAGTTGGAAGGGGCCATACAGGCCATCTAGCCCAACCCCCTGCTCAACGCAGGATCAGCCCTAAGCATCCTAAAGCATCCAAGAAAAGTGTGTATCCAACCTTTGCTTGAAGACTGCCGGTGAGGGGGAGCTCACCACCTCCTTAGGCAGCCTATTCCCCTGCTGAACTACTCTGACTGTGAAATTCTTTTTCCTGATATCTAGCCTATATTGTTGTACTTGAAGTTTAAAGCCATTACTGCGTGTCCTCTCCTCTGCAGCCAACAGAAACAGCATCCTGCCCTCCTCCAAGTGACAACCTTTCAAATGCTTAAAGAGGGCTATCATGTCCCCTCTCAACCTCCTTTTCTCCAGGCTGAACATTCCCAAGTCCCTCAACCTATCTTCATAGGGCTTGGTCCCTTGGCCCCAGATCATCCTCGTCGCTCTCCTCTGTACCCTTTCAATTTTATCTACATCCTTCTTGAAGTGAGGCCTCCAGAACTGCACACCGTACTCCAGGTGCGGTCTGACCAGTGCCGTATACAATGGGACTATGACATCTTGCTCAATGCAGGACCAGCCTCAAGCATCCAGGAGAAGGATCTGTCCATCTGCTGATTAAAGACCACCAGTGAGGGGGAGCTCCCCACCTCCTGAGGTAGTTGATTCCATTGCCGGACTGCTAGTTGGTTCTTATATGCCGCTTTTCTCTACCCGAAGGAGTCTCAGAGTGGCTTACATTCGCCTTCCCCTTCCTCTCCCCACAACAGACCCCCTGTGAGGGAGGGGAGGCTGAGAGAGCCCTGAGATTACTCCTTCCTCATTCCTTGCAGTTCTGAGTTTACATATGCAGTTATGCCTAAAGAGAAGCCCCCAACACACTAAACAAGAAATAAAAAAGGGGAGACCGGGGTGAGGTTAGGCTATTTCCTAAGCCCTGATGCTCCTCTGCCCATCCGAATGGTGGCCTATCTCTAATAGGGCCGTCCCGTTGAATGCCATTTTATTGGTGAGGAATACGATCTCTCTTTTGCATTTCAGCAACAGGGATTGCTGGAGGTACAGTGGCAGGCAGGAGTCTCAGAGTGTTCCAAAAGTCATCCCTTAGCAACAGCATAATTAGACACACAGCATGCCATGTTGCCACATTCGGTGGTGCCGAGGTTGAAGACTAAATGAAGCCATCCTCAAAGGTGTTAATCTTACGCCCAATTTAAAAGCTCGGAGAAGGGAGGGAGGGAGTGCCTGTTGCTTCGGTTCTCTCTGCCTTTTGCAGAAATTGTCAAGGAAGGGGCCAGCTAGTGGGTCTCATTGATAGTGGGGGGGGGGTCTTTGCTGCCACACCATGGGACTCACTCTATGGTTGAGGGAGGTGCTGCAGAGCATCTTCTGGTCATGCGGAAGGTCCCAGGTTCAATCCCTGGGATCTCCAATTTAAAAAATCTGGCAGCGGGAGATGGGAAAGACCTTGGAGTGACCTTGGGGCGTTGCTGCCAGTCTGAATAGACAATATTGATTTGGATGGACCAAAGGTCTGATTCGCTCTAAGGAAGCTTCATGTGGCTTGTGGGGAGCTACATTCATGACTGTCGATACCAAAACTAGGGGTGCCAGTCCCCAGGTGGGACCTGGGGATCCCCTGGAATTAGAGCTCATCTCCAGGAGACAGAGATCAGTTCCCCTGGAGAAAAGGGCTGCTTTGTAGGGGAGGGACTAGGGATGCCAACCTCCATGGGGGACCTGGGGATCTCCTGGAATTATAGCTCATCTCCAGATGACAGAGATCAGTTCCCCTGGAGAAAAGGGCTGCTTGGGAGGGGGAACTCCACAGGATTGTATTCTGCTAAGGCCCTTCCCACCCCAAATCCCGCCCACGCCCAGCTCCACCCCCCAAGTCTCCAGGTATTTCCCAACCAGGAGCCGGAAACCCTAACCAAAAGGGCCGCATTATTGATGTGGAACATCTACTGGTGCGTTCCCCCAAACGGAAGTCTACGGATGTGATGTCCATAGAGTCCCGCCCCCAGGGATGCATCAGTGGATGGACAGCATCAGCGGTGCAAGAGCACTGAGGCATGTTCAATGCTCTGGCTGCCTCCAGAGGGCAGGGGCAGTCCCGGGAGACGGGTGGGGGCAAGGCCAGCACAGCAATGCTCAGCGCTGTGCATTGCTGGGCTGGCCTCGCCTCCACTATGCCTCTGAGGCTGCCCCCGCCCTCCGGAGAGTAGAGGGAGCCTTGGGAAACTGGAGTGGGTGGGGCCAGCCAGCAGGTAAGGAGATTGGGGGAGAGAACAAGGATTCTTGCCCGTTAAGTTCCACATAAGGCGTGAGAATCTTTGTCGGTGGATTTTTCTTACTCTGCGATGCCGGTTGCTTACCTGTTACCCCGGCAGCAGCTCTATCAAGGTAGAAACCACTTGCCAACCACCAAATAAGGGCCTCATCCAGGTGCCACGTTGGGAAACAGGGCTCAGGAGAGCCGCAAGTGAGCAAGATTTGGCTCCTGAGCCACTGAGTGGATATCGCTGCCCCAGAGCACTGTCGATTCGCCATTATTAGGGTAGCCAGGGAACCAATGGGAAAGCTGTGGTGGCAACAGCATCCTGGGGGAACAATTGAAAAAGAAGAAGAAGTGGTGGATTCTCCATCTTTGGACATTTTTAAACAGAGGCTGGAAAGCCATCTGACAAAGCTGATTCTGTGAAGAGGTGGCAGGTGACAGTGGATGAGCAATAGGGTTGTGAGTGTCCTGCATAGTGCAAGGGGTTAGACTAGATGACCCTTCCAACTCTATGATTCTATGATTCTAGGCCTCAGATCCTTACTGGAAGTTCTTATTGGAGTCTTCCTGGAGATACCCAGAAGTAACAGGGGTAGCTCTAGCAGTTGCCCGAAGCTCAGTGATGCGTGTACCATGGAGTTTCTGGAAGCTGCTAGAGTTCCCCTTGTCCCTTCTGAGTATCTCTAGGAATCCCAAGAACTCTGGGGTCAAAACTTCCTCTAAGTACACAAGGCATGATTTTTTTTCCCCTATGTTAATTGTTGTACCCCAAGATGATGGTGCACCTGCCTTTGACCCCAGTTTCTGCCTCCCAGTAAACTGAGGATTTGCAGGTAAGAATGGCAGTTGCCAGGAGGTCTCCCTCTCCAAGCTCTGCTTTCCTCAGGCTCCAATCCAATTCTCCAGGGCCGATTCCGCACACATAGGATAATGCACTTTCAATGTCCTTTGGCAGCTGGATTTTCCTGTGCGGAACTGGAAAATCTACTTCTAATTTGCCTTAAAAATACATTTATCTATTGTGTGCAGGATTCCCCAAACCAGAGTTTACAACTTTCGCCTCTTCCTCTCCTTTAACCCCCATCCTTCGGAGAAGTTGTTCAACTTTCTCAGAATCTGAAGCACACGAGATTAGCTCTGCAAATGTGTGATTATCTGGAAAAAGCAGCCCGGGGGGGGGGGTGCATGCGCAGGGACTGATGCTGAGGAATGTTCCAAAGAGGGATTAACTCCCTGCCATGTTGTTTCGCTCTTTTGAAACTGCTTCCCCCCACCCAAATCTGCTTTTAGCGCCATTAAGGAAATAAGGCACGCATCCTTCGTGCTTCTCTGTTCGCCCGCTGGGACTAAAAACCGTCAAAGGGGACCCTGTCAATCCGAGAAATGGCACAGGCGGAAAAACAGCCTCCCTTCCCCAGCACGGATCCGGATCGGAGCCCTCTGTGGCTGCATTGGGTTTCTGATTCACCCGAAATCTCTGCCCAGTTCCCCGGTGTTGCCTTTGCTGGGACTGAAGGGTTTGTGATTTTAGACCGTCACCCCGTTGCCGGGATTTGTTCTTTTTAACGTAATTACCCTACCGTGCCTGGCATTGAGCCGTTTTGTTAATCGCCAGCCTCCCTGCTATTATGCCTTTTTGATCATAAACAACAAATGGGTCCCACTAATTGTTTTCCAAGCAGCCTTCGAAAGCAGAAGCCAGGCTGCCTACACAAACCCCGCAGAAGGGACCGGGAGCTGCACCAGACTTTCTCAACACAAGGCCTGCGCCTCTCAGCTGCGGATGAGGCTGGGGGAAAGGCTGAGCAGATTGCCCCGAAGGCCTCCTGAAATGACAAGTCAGTGTGGTGTCCAGGTTAAGAGCCCAGCAATTTTCCATAGCCTAGTGGACGTCCCAAATCCTTGTCCAACACTTTAACCCCTACTTAAAATGCTCCTAAATCAAAATACATTGTGGAATGGTACCATGGCTTCACTAACGTGAAGTATGCACACCGGTGGCAGGTGACAGTGGATGAGCGATAGGGTTGTGAGTGTCCTGCCTAGTGTAGGGGGTTGGACTAGATGACCCCTGAGGTCCCTTCCAACTCTATGATTCTAAACTGGCTCTCAACCGTGATTGGATGGAGGGGAGGAAGCAGAAGTGCTAGGAAAGGTAGAATTTCTGGACAGCTCTGCTGACCATCAAATGAGCATCCTGCAACATGTGTGTGAACGAGACCTTGGGGTACTTGTGGATTGTAAACTAAACATGAGCAGGCAGTGTGATGCAGCGGTAAAAAAGGCAAATGCCATTTTGGGCTGTATCAACAGAGGCATCACATCAAAATCACAAGATGTCCTAGTCCCATTATATACGGCACTGGTCAGACCACACCTGAAGTACTGTGTGCAGTTCTGGAGGCCTCACTTCAAGAAGGATGTAGATAAAATTGAAAGGGTACAGAGGAGAGCGACGAAGATGATCTGGGGCCAAGGGACCAAGCCCTATGAAGATAGGTTGAGGGACTTGGGAATGTTCAGTCTGGAGAAAAGGAGGTTGAGAGGGGACATGATAGCCCTCTTTAAGTATTTGAAAGGTTGTCACTTGGAGGAGGGCAGGATGCTGTTCCTGTTGGCTGCAGAGGAGAGGACACGCAGTAATGGGTTTAAACTTCAAGTACAACGATATAGGCTAGATATCAGGAAAAAAAATTTCACAGAGTAGTTCAGCAGTGGAATAGGCTGCCTAAGGAGGTGGTGAGCTCCCCCTCACTGGCAGTCTTTAAGCAAAGGTTGGATACACACGTTTCTTGGATGCTTTAGGATGCTTTGGGCTGATCCTGCATTGAGCAGGGGGTTGGACTAGATGGCCTCTATGGCCCCTTCCAACTCTATGATTCTGTGATTCTATGATTCTATGAACATGCTGGTTTACACCGCCGACCCCAGGCAAGGATTTCTTTTGTACCTCGCTGGATCATGGGCATTATTCCCTGATGACCATCCCTCCCTGATGACCATTGTGTCTTCTGCTGTTCCTTGTAATTGCCACGACGTCTACAATGCTCACGAGGAGAAAAGATCTAACCCAGCCATTGATTGGAGTGTGAAGTATGCACAATCCTCACAAGCGGGGCAAATTAGGCGAGGGAACGTAAACATGATTTTCCTTTTCAGGGCTTCTTTTGTCTGACCCTCTCCCGAAAAGCTCTTAATTTATGAGCTCAGGAGTCCCGGTAAATACTGCCCCGAAGAGGTGAGATCACTCCCCCAGCCCTTCATCGATGCCAAGACTGGGCCAATACGAAATAATCAAGAACGCATTGAAGAGTTCTATGCGTGGCCGTGTGCCGAAAGCCTTCCGCGAAAGCACGCGTCAGGGATGCTGGCGCGCCACCAAGCGCATGGTGCCTGCTTTCCCATAGTTATTTATTTCCCCCGTTTGAAGCAAATTGCCGCATTCGGCAATGTAGAGGGACGGCTTGTTAAAAACCGATGGATCAGCCTTCAACGCCGCGGCCCAAAGCTTTCCAATTAGGGCCAGCCCAGAGAATTCTGAAGACGCGAAAAGAAGAAAGCGGGCAGTTTGTCCCCAGAAATTATATATATTTTTAACAAGAATGGCTGTTTTCCAGATTCATGTCCGTAGAGAGACTTCAATGGACTTCCTGACATTCTGGATGTTTTTTTTTCACTGTGATGAGAGCCAGAATTGTCCCTTGGATCACGTTGCAATTGGCTTTGTGCTCGCAGGAGGAGTTGGATGTCGAAATCATAGAATCATAGAGTTGGGAGGGGCCATAGAGGCCATCTAGTCCAACCCCCTGCTCAATGCAGGATCAGCCCAAAGCATCCTAAAGCATCCAAGAAAAGTGTGTATCCAACCTTTGCTTGAAGACTGCCAGTGAGGGGGAGCTCACCACCTCCTTAGGCAGCCTATTCCACTGCTGAACTAGAATCACAGAATCATAGAATCATAGAGTTGGAAGGGGCCATAGAGGCCATCTAGTCCAACCCTCTACTCAACGCAGGATCAGCCCCAAGCATCCTAAAGCATCCTAGGCCAGGGGCTGGCTTTCGTTCTGTCCTACCTCCGAGGAGCCCAAGGCCAAGTGCCTGGATCGCCACTTCATCTTCACAACATCCCTGTGAGGCTGAGTGGATGTGACTGCGGCAATAATAAAGGCGAATGGAGTCTTGGGCTACATCGACAGGGGGCAGGACAGAGGAAGCACAAGAGGTCCCGGTCCTGCTGGATTCAGGGGTAGTCAAACTGCGGCCCTCCAGATGTCCATGGACTACAATTCCCAGGAGCCCCCTGCCAGCATTTGCTGGCAGGGGCTCCTGGGAATTGTAGTCCATGGACATCTGGAGGGCCGCAGTTTGACTACCCGGTTCTTTTGCCCAGCACCAATGAATCACATGGAGAGAAAAACCTTTTTTATATTTCTACTGCAGAAGAAATATAGACACAGGGGAGTTTCCAAATCTGTGCGGAGAACAATACAGTGAGACGAGATTAAACCACTTCCCATTGGAGGAATGACAGGTACCAGTCGGTGGATCACCTATCCTAACTGCATCCATGCTCTGGTACAATCAAGTAGATCTTCTACTAGGCGGGACCTCCAGTTTGTAGATTATTCCCCAGGATAGTTCTTCCCCCCAACCCTCAACCAAAAGCCTGGAGGAAGAGCTACGTCTTACAGGCCCTGCAGAATATTGATAGCTCTGTCAGGGACCATAGCACTCCAGTCTGGAGCCATAGAATCATAGAATCATAAAATCATAGAGTTGGAAGGGACCTCCTGGGTCATCTAGTCCAACCCCCTGCACTATGCAGGACACTCACAACCCTCTCGCTCTTCCACTGCAACCTGCCACCCCCTTGAACCTTCACAGAATCAGCCTCTCTGTCAGATGGCTACCCAGCCTCTGTTTAAAAATTTCCAAAGATGGAGAACTCACCATCTCCCGAGGAAGCCTGTTCCACTGAGAAACCGCCCTGACTGTCAGGAACTTCTTCCTGATGTTTAGATGGAATTTCTTTTGAATTAATTTCATCCCATTGGTTCTGGTCCGTCCCTCCGGGGCAAGAGAGAACAACTCTGCTCCATCCTCCACATGGCAGCCTTTTAAATACTTGAAGATGGTTATCAGATCCCCTCTCAGTCGTCTCCTCTCCAGGCTAAACAGACCAAGCTCCCCCAAACTTTCCTCCTACGTCTTGGTCTCCAAACCCCTCACCATCTTTGTTGCCCTCCTCTGGACATGCTTCAGCTTGTCTACATCCCTCCTCAACTGGGGTTCCCAAAACTGAACACAGTTCTCCAAGTGAGGCCGAACCAGAGCCAATGCAGCTGAGAGGCTACTGGTGTGTGAGCTGGGCTCGCTCCAGACATGGCTGATCTGAAAATGCTTTGGCCCCTTTTTTTTGTGGTCCTTCCTATGAGTTAATCTGAAAACCTAATTGTAGTTGTTGTCATTTTGGTTGCTTCTGCATGCAAAGGAGGTACTCGGCCACCACGGAATCATTTCCCCCACTCAAGTCACCCATCAGGTTTCTGCACTTCTTCTTAGGTGCGAAGTCGTGTCCAACCCATCGCGACCTCATGGACAATGATCCTCCAGGCCTTCCTGTCCTCTACTATTCCCCAGAGTCCATTTAAGTTTGCACCGACTGCTTCAGTGACTCCATCCAACCACCTCGTTCTCTGTCATCCCCTTCTTCTTTTGCCCTCGATCGCCCCCAGCATTAGGCTCTTCTCCAGGGAGTCCTTCCTTCTCATGAGGTGGCCAAAGCATTTGAGTTTCGTCTTCAGGATCTGGCCTTCTAAAGAGCAGTCAGGGCTGATCTCCTCTAGGACTGACTGGTTTATTCGCCTTGCAGTCCAAGGGACTCGCAAGAGTCTTCTCCAGCACCAGAGTTCAAAAGCCTCAATTCTGTTTCTGCACAGAACCACCCAAAGGCCTGATATTAATTCTGACAAAGGACACCCAGAAATTTATTTTGTAATTAAAGTAGCTTCTCTTAGCATGACTTGGCATAGATAGGAAAGCAGAAACCTGCCAGAGCTTGGATTTGCACAGTAGGTGACAGATGGGACACAGTGCTGACAGCTTCTAAGACTGTTGGGCACGTGTCAAAAGCCGGTGCTGTTTCTGGGGTCCAATCCTGCCTCGTAATTGGATCTTTCCAGATTCTGCTGTCGATTTGGCAACATGTAAAATGGAGTGACAATGAGCAAATGACCCCTCCTCCTCCTCCTTCCCCCACTCCCTTTGTCTTCCTATTGGCCATTTTCCTCAATGGAAGATTTGTACTGACAAATAGCGTGATCCTACTGTAGCAGGGGTTACTCAGTGTGGAGCCCCAAATAAGGTTCTCAGTGCCAGCCGGGAAAATTCCTGGATAATTGCAGGTAGTGCCTGTGGACGGTAAATCCAGGGACAGATTTCACTTCGGATCTTTGCTATACCATAGAGTTTGCATGCTAGACTGCCATTTTCACCAAGGGAAGTGATTTATTTGGAAGCCGCTTTGAAATTCCTTCGGCTAGAGAAAAGTGGCATATAAGAACCAACTCTTCTTTTTCAGTAATCTCAGGGCTCTCTCAGCCTCCCCTCCCTCACAGGGTGTCTGTTGTGGGGAGAGGAAAGGGAAGGTGACTGTAAGCCGCTTTGAGACTCCTTCGAGTAGAGAAAAGTGGCATATAAGAACCAACTCTTCTTCTTCTTCAGTAATCTCAGGGCTCTCTCGGCCTCCCCTCCCTCACAGGGTGTCTGTTGTGGGGAGAGGAATGGGAAGGTGACTGTAAGCCGCTTTGAGCCTCCTTTGGGTAGAGAAAAGCTGCATATAAAAACCAACTCTTCTTTTTCATCTTCATCTGATGAGATCAGGCTTGCAGATAGTTGCTTAGGGTGATGGACATGACCGATTGGGTTTTCCTTGGCTATCCATCACCCAAGGCGACTCTCCGTGTTAGGAAAGACACCTGCTGATATCTACAGAGTTAAACAGCTATTATGAAACCACGGGAGCAGGCCGGGGGATTGTTTGTAGGCAGCTGGCAACCTCAAGACCATTAAAGGGTGCCAAACTTGTACAAAGAGGAGGGGAAAGGAGCGGAAAAGCCATACGTGCTCACACGGATCCGCCCTCAGTCCGCTCCAGCGTCTGTAGAAGGAAACGGAAATATTAATAGAATCATAGAGTTGGAAGGGGCCATACAGGCCATTTAGTCCAACCCCCTGCTCAACGCAGGATCAGCCCTCAACGCAAGGCTGCAGTCCTGTGCACACTTACCTACGTGTAACCCTCATTCAACTACACGGGGAGGGGGGGGAGAATTGCTATTGGCTGAGCCTCATGAGCAAAGAAGAGGGTTGATATCTGTGTGGTAGAAAGCAGGCAGAGGCCAGCTGGTTCCCTCTGCAGCCAGGTTTACATCTTGCTCCAATCTCCGGGGTTTGATTGTCTGGTGGCTCTGTGAGAATCTCCGGGGTTATTTGCTCTCAGCAGCCCAGCTGGCCGCCTTGTTCCATATTGTCCTGCTATCAGATAGGACTAATCTAATATCGGTATCTCCGGCTCCCGTGGTGATCTTTGAAAGGATTACCCCAGGCTAATGCTTTCATGCTGGGTTTCTAAAACTAATAGGCTTAATTTTGTGTCTCCCCCGCCCATCTCCAGTTAGAGAGAGCGAGAGAGAAATGATCTACCATCATCAACTCAGATTGTGAGTGGGCAGACAGGTGGGAGTGCTTGGCTCTCGTGGCCCTTTCTTGCCCGCCCAGGGAAAAGGTGATTGGCACTGCGGTGTCAGGAGGCAAATTTCCTCCAGGCTGGACTGGCCAGGAGTTCTGGGTTTTCTGGAGGGGGGCATTATCTGGGTCTGAAATCAGGGTCACTGTAGTTGGGCAGGTAGTTGTGAGCTTCCCGGATTAGCTGACCCTGGAGGTCCCAACCAACTTCATGATTCTACAATTCTAACACAGAGGCATTGTAACAGTTGAGAGTCAACATGGCATACCGGTGAACTAGTTGTGAATCCCTTCTGTGTCATGGAAGCTGGTCGGGTGACCTCAGTAAGGTTGTCATCCTGTAAGTAGGGTTACCAGGTCCACACTGGCCACTGGCGGAGGATGGGAGGTGGGTTACTAGCTTTGGGAACCTCCAGGAAATTTGGGGGAAGAGACAGGGGAGGACAGGAACTTCCTTGAGCTACAATGCAATAACGTAGGCAGAGCTTTTAGTATGTGGAACTATCCGTTGCAATTGAGGTAGTTAGTAGTGGATGTACGGAATTAATTTCAGAGATGACTGCTGGACAAGATGGCTAAATGGAACCTCCATGTTCAGAGGCAGTATACTTCCTGATACTAGTTCCAGGTAGAGGAGCTTTTGCTTCTCTGGGTGTCCTTCTTGTAACATCTGGTCCATCTAGATGGCCATCCAGATGACATTTGGTAACGCCAACTGACCCATAACATCTACAGGTCCCCCCCCCCAGACTGAGGGACTGAACCTACTGAGGGAGTGTCAAAGTTATTGTTAAAACACTGTTCTAGTTGGTGTTTTATTGTTATTGTTATTGTTATTGATTTTGAGAGTGTTCTATGTAAATGTTTCAGAATGTTTCATGTAAACTGCCCAAAGCCGTAGGGAAGGGCGGTATAAATATCTAAGTAAATAAATAAAATCAAGATGTGTCAGAATCTTCTTTCTCTTGATTTTTATTATTTATTTATTTATTTATTTATTTAGATACCGCCTATCAAGGCCAGTATTGTCTGCTCCGACTGGCAACAGTTCTTCGGGGTCTCAGGTAGAAGGACCCTACTTGGTCCTTCTAATGCAGGGATAGTCAAACTGCGGCCCTCCAGATGTCCATGGACTACAATTCCCAGAATCCCTTGCCAGTAGTCAAACTGCGGCCTTCCAGATGTCCATGGACTACAATTCCCAGGAGCCCCCTGCCAGCGAATGCTGGCAGGGGGCTCCTGGGAATTGTAGTCCATGGGCATCTGGAGGGCCGCAGTTTGACTACCCCTGTTCTAATGGGTCAGGTGTTGAACTTTGAACCTTCTCATGAAAAGTGGATGTTCTACCACTTAGCCACGACCCCTCCCCTCCGTTGGCGTGATGCCACAGGGTTCTAAACACCTTCTCGTGCTATTATATTTTCGGTGACATTTGCTATCTGGCATTTGATGGATGACTTGCCATAGTATTTATTACTCGACAGCTGATGGTTTACGAGACGGCATAATTGATGCCTGCCAAAACAGTCAACAGGTTTCAAGCGAATCAGGTTTTGAATGTTGAAATGCTCCCACACTCACCATCAGATCACAGGCTTTGCAAAGTTTGGTCGATCCGGAATGATGGCGAAGACTTACCTGCGCTGTAACTGCTCTTGTGTTGTAACTTCAGGATGATGGACTCATCCACTGGAGATAATGGTCCTGCTAGCCTGTGAGATCTCCCCAGGGACTCCCCAACCATTGCAGCTTGGTGTAGTGGTTAGGAGTGCGGACTTCTAATTGGGCAAGCTGGGTTTGATTCCTCACTCCACCACATGCAACCAACTGGGTGACCTTGGGCTCTCTCAGCCTCACCTCCCTCATAGGGTGTCTGTTGTGGGGAGAGGAAAGGGAAGGCGACTGTAAGCAGCTTTGAGACTCCTTCGGGTAGAGAAAAACAGCATATAAGAATCAACTCTTCTTCTTCTTCCCCTATATCCTGCCTTAATGGACTCAGCCACAGGACATTCCAGGCATTGCCCTGAAAATAGGGAACCAGGCTACCTCCAGTGACTTGGGTGTGCAGATCTCACGTGGTTACCACACCTCAAATGGCTTCCTTTCTCTCCCCCACCCCAGTCCTCCTCAGGCATGGCAGGTCAGCATGGCCAGCTAACATCGCTTCCAGTCCAGTTCTGGGTCTCCTTGAAGTCTGAAAGACCTTTCAGGGACTCCTCCATGGTGAAAAGGTTGAAAAAGGCTGACACTCTGGGCAAAAATTCTATGGTAGAAGTCAATATTACCCTAGAGTCTTTGCTCAAATGCCAGAGTGTCTCCCGGATGTGACATCACTTCCAGATGAACTTTCCAACCCCACCTGCCTCACAAGCAGCCTGTGGCGGGGAGATGAAGGACAGACAATTGTGAGGTGCCTTGAGACTCCTCAGCGTGCAGAAAAATGGGGTACAAAAACAAATTCTTCTTCTACTACTCCTCTCCCTTCCTCACGCACTCATTTATTTTTCAATAGCCTGCCCGGCATGCTTGTTCTTTGCGTGAAAGCCATGCTAGAGGAGGCACCATTGTCCCACAATCTGTTGTTCACCGTTCCAAATAAACCTCACCAGCTGCCCATGTAACGCAGCAGGTTTTACGGCGACAAAAGGACTTATCTGCTCACACGGGCACATGTCCGCACGTGTACGGTAGAGGCAAGAAAGATGTTGTTGTTCGTTTCTTCTTCCAGAAAAATGCAATAATGAGAGATTTTATTTTTTGTACATTTCGACACGTATTCCGCCATTTCTCCAAAAGACTTTCTCCCAAAAAAACCTCCCTCACAGGGTGTCTGTTGTGGGAAAGGGAAGGCACATATGATTCCCCACTCCTAGGCCCTGAAGCAACATCACTTTCTTATGGCCAAAATACATGTTCTGTACAACAGCGGTCCCCAACCTTTTTGTGGTCGAGGACCACCTCCAGGGGTGGGGGAGAGCCGGCGGCCTTGGCACCGCACACGCACGGCAGCTGAGCACAAACGTGCATGCACAGTTGCCGTGCATGCGTGTTTTCGCCAGCAGGGGGCGCTAACGTGCATGTGCAGAGTTGCCACGCATGCACGTTTTCACCAGCAGGGGGTGCTAACGTGCATGTGCAGAGCTGTCGCGCATGCGCGTTTTCACCAGCAGGGAGCGCAAATGCGCATGCGAGGCAGCTCCGTGCATGTGTGTTTATGTCACCGGCATGCCGGCAGCCACGCCTGCCTCTTCCCCCTCTCTTGCGGCAAGAAGCTAGCTGGGCCGCTAGCGAGCTTCTTGCTGCGGGGGGGGGGGGAAGGCAGGCGAGGCTGCCAGCGGCCCTGAACTGTGGCCTTCGCATCCCGGAACCAGGCCACGGACCGGGGGTTAATGACCGCCATTGTACAACCCAGGTTGTCACATGGAGGGGAGCAGGGCAAGGTTCCTGTTGGCAGCAGAGGAGAGGACCCGCAGTTGTGGGTTTAAACTATGTGGATTGTTGTGCTGAAGCCTCAGCCAATCTAAGTTGGTAATATGAGCTGAGAGCAGCCCACATATTCGTGTATGCCAGGGGTGGCCGAACTGTGGGTCTCCAGATATCCACAGACTACAATTCCCATGAGCCCCTGCCAGCATCATGAGGACTGCTCTCAGCCCATGCTGGCAGAGGTTCATGGGAATTGTAGTCCACAGTTTGGCCACCCCTAGTGCATGCCATAAGGGAGCTGTAACTCAGCAGGAGATCAACTGCCCGGCATGCAGAAGGTCCCAGATTCCGTCGCCAGCCTGTCCAGTCCAAAGGATCAAGTGACAATCCATGCAAAAGACTTCCTAAATGAGAACCTGGGGAGCGTTTGCCAAAGCAAGAAGATGACACAGATTCATTATAAGGCCGCTGCAAGTTTTTATGCGTCCTTGTGATAAATGCATGGAGCTCTTGCATATTTGGGCCACCCTGTTCAGTCCGTTAGACAGAATGAAGCTGCACACAAACAGGAATGAGCAGCACAGATACTCTCATAGTAAATCACAAGGTTAGGTCAGCAGCGTCCAAACGAGAAGAACGCATCTTGGTTGGAAGACCTTTGTTTGGGCTTCCCCAGGTGGATTTGTTTCTCGTTTAATATTTCCTTCAGCTTGGTGTAGTGGTTAGTAGTGCGGACTTCTAATCAGGTGAGCCGGGATTGATTCCCTGCTCTTCCACATGCAACCAGTTGGGTGACCTTGGGCTCGCCACGGCACTGATAAAGCTGTTCTGACCGAGCAGTAATGTCAGGGCTCTCTCAGCCTCACCCACCTCACAGGGTGTCTGTTGTGGGGAGAGGAAAGGGAAGGCGATTGGAAGCTGCTTTGAAACTCCTTTGGGTAGAGAAAAGTAGCATATAAGAACCAACTCTTCTTCTTCTCCTTCAGTAATATCAGGGCTCTCTCAGCCTCACCTCCCTCACAGGGTGTCTGTTGTGGGGAGAGGAAGGGGAAGATACATATAAGCTGCTTCGAGACTCCTTTAGGTAGAGAAACATGGCATATAAGAACCAACTCTTCTTCTTCATCTTCTTCTTCTTCAGTAATCTCAGGGCTCTCTCAGCCTCCCCTCCCTCACAGGGTGTCTGTTGTGGGGAGAGGAAAGGGAAGGCACATATAAGCCGCTTTGAGACTCCTTTCAGGAGAGAAAAGTGGATTGATACTTCTGGGCCTCAACTAAATGCCTTTTCCTTGTGCCTTGATATCGTTGGAGAGTGTTACCATAAGCGCATGGGGGATGGATGGCATTGTTCCGTCCTTGGTTACTTGAACCTTCTGTTTTCCCCCCGAATCTTTATGGGAACTGTAAACGGATCCCCTTAATGTAAGCATTTGCTAATCTGGGCATTCCAGAAGCCCTTGACAGACAATGTCACGCTCTGCTTGCAACTACAGCTTGGACAAAAACTCTCCTGGGTCACAAACGTAATTTGGGCGCGTTCCTGTCATCCAATATTTGTCTGCGTGTGAGTGTGTGTGTCTGCAAAGTGTTGTTGAAATTGCAAAGCCCTGCTGCTTCGGTAGAAAACATGCCTCCCGAAGATACCTGCGGGCTTTTCCCTGCAAAACAATTTAGATTTTCCATTATGTTTTAACCCGCACTGCCTCTGCTCCTCCAACGTACTCCTATGGAGAAAAGCTGTTCCATCTCAACCAAAGTGGTAATAAACAATCTTAGAAGCGAAAGGAGGAAAAGGCCGTTTCTTGCGTGATCAGAAGGACTTTGGGCTCCTTGTTAGAAAGATTATCACTTTGATGGGCAAGAATGTTTAAAAGGCTTTGTTTCCCAGCACGGGGAGGGGTGCAGCTTTTATCGCTGAAGTGTGTGGAAAAATATTTAAAAATGAAAAATAATATGACAAACTAGGCCCTTTGCCCACTTGGAGAGTCAGCGTTGGGTAGTGGTTAAGAGCGGCCAACTCTAGTCTGGAGCACCTGGTTTGATTCCCCACTCCTCAACATGCAGCTAGCTGAGTGACCTCGGGCTGGTCACGGTTCTCTTAGAGCTGTTCTCATGGGACAGTTCTCTCAGAGCTCTCTCGGCCGGGTGTCCTGTCGTGGGGAGAGGAGGGGAAAGGTGATTGTAAGTCACTTTGTGACTATTTCAGTTAGTGAAAAGGGGAGTATAAAAACTCAGCTCTTCTCACTTCTTCTTTTTCTTCTTCTTCCTCTTCTTCTTTATCTTCATCCTCATCTTCTTCGATGAACCAAGCATTTATGAAAGGGCATAATAAAAAGGTGACTCTCTCCACCGACAGTCTGGACTGACTTTTTATGATATCATAGCTGCGTGAGGTCCCCCCTCTAAGCTCCACCCCTAAATCTCCTGGAATTTCCCTGCATGGCATTAGCATCCCTATTAGGGTTGCCAGCTCTGATTGGGAAATACCTGGAGACCTTGGGGGTGGAGCCAGGAGTGGGCGGGATTTGGGGTGGGGAGGGACCTCAGTGGAGTAGAATGCCATGGAGCCCACCCTTGAGAGCCTGCTTGGTGTAGTGGTTAGGAGGGCGGACTTCTAATCTGGCAAGCCAGGTCCAATTCTGCGCTCCCCCACATGCAGCCAGCTGGGTGACCTTGGGCTCGCCACAGCACTGATAAAACTGTTCTGACCGAGCAGTGATATCAGGGCTCTCTCAGCCTCACCCACCCCACAGGGTGTCTGTTGTGGGGAGAGGAAAGGGAAGGCGACTGTAAGCCGGTTTGAGACTCCTTTGGGTAGGGAAAAGCGGCATCTAAGAACCAACTCTTCTTCTTCTTCAGTAATATCAGGGCTCTCTCAACCTCATCTCCCTCACAGGGTGTCTGTTGTACGGAGAGGAAGGGAAGGCGAATGTAAGCCTCTTTGAGATTCCTTCAAGTAGAGAAAACCGGCATATAAGAACCAACTCTTCTTCTTCTTCTTCTTCTTCTTCTTCTTCTTCTTCTTCTTCTTCTTCTTCTTCTTCCTTCCAAGTCTTGGAATGCACAATGTCTGGTGTACAAAGAAGAGAAGGACCCTGCAGGGGGCAGCAAGAAGACTGTTAAGATAGTGAGGTCAGGACCTTCTCTCCTGTTAAATGTTATTCTTTGTCTGTCACCAGATTGCTACTCTTAGGGGCAATTTCCTGCTTCTTCTCAGAAGCCACAGTTCACTCTCTCTCTCTCTCTCTCTCTCTCTCTCTCTCTCTCTCTCTCTCTCTTAGTTAGGCATGTAGTCAGCTTCTGTCTCTGTCTCTCCTCTGCACTATCAAGTATGTTAATTCTTTAATCAACCTTTTCCTAGTCTTAAATCAGGTTGTGCAACCTTCCTGCCTTATTTACCCTGCTAACACAAAGCAGCCATTTTCTCCAGGGGAGCTGATCTTTGTCACCTGGAGATGAGTTATAATCCCAAGGGGATCCCCCGGGCCCACTTGGGGAAGTGCCGTCCCTAAACCCAGTGCTCCCAAATTTGGATCTCACATGTGTGCTTTAAAATCTTTGAAAGCTCGTCTTCTCACCTGATTCGGCCTGAGAGTCTGCGACCTTATGTGCCCTGTCTTGGAAGTCAGCCTAATTGGACTCCGTGGGGACTACTTTTGAGTAGGAATTGGATCCGGCTGCACCGCTGACACTTTTCAAGCCTGAAATGTAATCGTGTGCATTTTTAAAAGAAGAAAAAAAATATATTCCAGCCGCTGAAGGTTTTAGCTTCCCACGCACATGCGCCTGCTGTGTATCTTATTAATATTTTTGTTGTTTTCAAAACATCCAGTGGGTTACACTTTGACTTCGGAGATATTTTGCAGTAATTACCGCAGGAAGCAAAGCTATATAAAGCCAGAGAACTCCTTGTTCGGGCATCTTGGAGAGACTCACAACTTCTATCGGGGAGGAATAGGACAGAAAAAAAATATCAACAGATAACAATGGTGCTTAAGCAAGGGGCTGGATCCTACTGGCTTTTCTGCTGTTGCATGAAGGAGTAGGTGTCCTTTTGGAATCTCAAGAAAGCTGCTTTGGGGATGCGGTTACCAACTTTGGGCTGGGAAATTCCTGGAGAATGAATATGCTCCGAAGGTCCTACACCTTGCTCAGGTCTTACAATCTGCCAGGTGTGGCTTCCTCCACCAAGTCAATCCATTTTCTGTTGGGTCTTCCTCTTTTCCTGCTTCCTTCAAGTTTTCCCAGCATTATTTGTCTCCTCCCATAACTCTCATCTTCTCAAAATGTAACTGAAATACCAAAAAAAAAAACCCCTCAGTTTAGGCCTGTAGAGAAAGCTCAAGCTTGATTTGGTCTAAAACCCATTTATTTGTTTCTTTGGGCAGTCCATGGTATCTGTAAAACTCTCCTGAAGTGGGGAACTTATATACACCTTCACAACTCCCGCCAAGATGTGTAATTGGCCATTACGGAGGCCCGTGATTGGACCTTACGTCTTTTCGGAGATTGGCTGCCCACTGGGAGCCAGCAAATCCCGGACACAGGTTTGGGATCTCAGTCCCTGCTCCAGAGCTCCCAGACCTAACACAACTGCGGTTTTCCGAACTCAGGAAGAGAGACATGACTTTGCATATCTGCTCAAAGACATTCAAATCAATCGCATTTTGGATTTCTGATTCCGCTTGAACTCTACCCCTGGGGCTGCTGTCTTTTGAATGCAGAACAAGATGCAAGACTGCAGATGTCAAAACACGTAAAGACTTTCCGTTTTGTGAAGACTGAATATCAGCCTATCTGAATCGGCATCCCAGACGCTCAATGTTACGAAGAGGGAAAGTGGAAACATCCACCCAAAGATAGCTTTGGACTTTCTCTATCTCTGAATGTCACATCTCAGTCAAGTAGCCACGCCAATCAACCCGGAGCAAAGAAGCTCTTTTCTCCTGCCGGAGTTCACCTGGGAGTTGACTCCGACTCAGGAGTGGAAACCGCCGACAATCTGGTGCGCTGTTCCTTTTAGAGAGTCAACTTCTTGATCTTAACTCCTCGCTCTGCGCCTTGGAGTCTAAATTTAGATGTTCACTCCCACGCCGACATGCATGGAATTTCTCCAGTATTTATTGAAGATGGAACTCTGCTGGAAAGTGGGGTTTTTTTTAAAGATCTTTACTCAATTTAGTAGCTGGGTATAGGACATCGCTGGTGGGGGAGAGGGGGAAGGAGAGGACTAGGGAGGGTTTTTTTTGTTTGTTTGGGTTTTTTAATTGAAAATTTTTAAGACAAAAACCATAAAAGTTTGGAAAAAGGAAAAAAAGACAGCAATAAAACGTGTGAGTTTCATAGAATCATAGAGTCATAGAGTTGGAAGGGGCCATACAGGCCATCTAGTCCAACCCCCTGCTCAACGCAGGATCAGCCCTAAGCATCCTAAAGCCTCCAAGAAAAGTGTGTCTCCAATCTTTGCTTGAAGACTGCCGGTGAGGGGGAGCTCACCACCTCCTTAGGCAGCCTATTCCACTGCTGAACTACTCTGACTGTGAAAATGTTTTTCCTGATATCAAGCCTATATCGTTGTACTTGTAGTTTAAACCCATTGCTGCGTGTCCTTTCCTCTGCAGCCAACGGAAACAGCATCCTGCCCTCCTCCAAGTGACAACCTTTCAAATACTTCTTCTGAGTTTCTGAGCAACAAAAACAGCTATGACAATTAATCTCTTTTGTATAAGATTTTAACAAGGTTACTGATTCTAACATCATTGCAAAAATCTTGTTCTAAAATTATTGCAAAAAATTATCATAGAATCATAGAGTCGGAAGGGACCTCCAGAGTCATCTAGTCCAACCCCCTGCTCAATGCAGGAACTCACAACTACCTGCCCACCCACAGTGATCCCAATTTCATGCTCAATTTCATCCACCAAAAGTCTCCAGAATCCAGCTTGGCCTGGAGGGAATTCACCTACCATCCCACAGTGGTGATCAGTAATTCCCTGGGTATGCAAGGAAGAGCCACAAGAGACAAACACTGGCACATCCCTTCCTGCCCACCCACTCACCATCAGCCTAAATTCATAAAATCAGTATTCCTGTGATGTGACTATCTATCCTCTCCTTAAAAACTTCTAAAGAAGGAGAACCCACCACCTCCCGAGGAAGCCTGTTCCACTGAGGAACCCCTCTAACTGTCAGGAACTTCTTCCGGAGGTTTAGCTGAAAATTATTTGGAATTATCCCTTGTGGGCCACCCAACTCAACATCTTCCTAAATTCACTGAATCATCTGAGATATAGGAGGCCTGCTGGGTGGCCTGGGGCCAGTCACAGTTCTCTCAGAGGAACCCAAAAATTCTTCAAAGGAAGGAAAGCGGGAATGTGCTTTTACGGGACAGTGGTTTAGCAGCCAGATTTTTTGGCAACTGCAAAAATCCCATCTTGCCAGTTCCAGGCTAATGAATAAAAATAAGTAGTCCTTATTATTCAACAGCTCCATGTTCTGGGCAGAGTGTCAAAAAGCACAGCAACTATTAATTCAAGGGCCAGAACGGATGCCAGACTGGGGGGAATGAGGTGCATGCAGGAGGAGCATCTCGCAAATTCCAAGACGGGAATGAGGATTTAATCCGATAATATGTGCCGACTGTGGAGAGGGGGGCAGGAACTGAGATGAAGCAGAAACAGAGAGAGCAGATCGGGGGATTAGCAGGGTCGTCACAGACAAATGAGCTGTTTGAGGCAGGCTTGTTGTGCAAAATCCCTTTTTTTCGCGATACTGTTTCCATGCAAACTGAAACCGAAATCCTGAACGTTGGCTAGATCATGGCTTCCTTTCATACTTCTTTCCTTTTGTTTCTGCTCTCTGTCATCTTCCTTCCTTCCTTTACCTCCTTTCCTTCCTTCCCCCTTTCCTTCCTTCCTTCCCCCTCCTTTACCCAGTTTCTTTCCTTCCTTCCTTCCTTCCTTCCTTCCTTCCTTCCTTCCCCCTCCTTTACCCACTTTCCTTCCTTCCTTCCTTCCTTCCTTCCTTCCCTCCCCCTCCTTTACCCAGTTTCTTTCTTTCCTTCCTTCCTTCCTTCCTTCCTTCTTTCCTTCCCCCTCCTTTACTCAGCTTCCTTCCTTCCTTCCATCCACCCCCCTCCTTTACCCAGTTTCCTTCCTTCCTTCCTTCCTTCCTTCCCTCCCCCTCCTTTACCCAGTTTCTTTCTTTCTTTCCTTCCTTCCTTCCTTCCTTCCTTCCTTCTTTCCTTCCCCCTCCTTTACTCAGCTTCCTTCCTTCCTTCCATCCACCCCCCTCCTTTACCCAGTTTCCTTCCTTCCTTCCTTCCTTCCTTCCTTCCTTCCTTCCTTCCTTCCCTCCCCCTCCTTTACCCAGTTTCTTTCTTTCTTTCCTTCCTTCCTTCCTTCCTTCCTTCCTTCCTTCCTTCTTTCCTTCCCCCTCCTTTACTCAGCTTCCTTCCTTCCTTCCATCCACCCCCCTCCTTTACCCACTTTCCTTCCTTCCTTCCTTCCTTCCTTCCTTCCCTCCCCCTCCTTTACCCAGTTTCTTTCTTTCCTTCCTTCCTTCCTTCCTTCCTTCTTTCCTTCCCCCTCCTTTACTCAGCTTCCTTCCTTCCTTCCATCCACCCCCCTCCTTTACCCAGTTTCCTTCCTTCCTTCCTTCCTTCCTTCCTTCCTTCCTTCCTTCCTTCCTTCCCCCTCCTTTACCCATTTCCTTCCTTCCTTCCTTCCCCCTCTTTTACCCAGTTTCTTTCCTTCCTTCCTTCCTTCCTTCCTTCCTTCCTTCCTTCCTTCCTTCCTTCCCCCTCCTTTACTCAGCTTCCTTCCTTCCTTCCTTCCATCCACCCCCCTCCTTTACCCAGTTTCCTTCCTTCCTTCCTTCCTTCCTTCCTTCCTTCCTTCTTTCCTTCCTTCCTTCCTTCCTTCCTTCCTTCCCCCTCCTTTACCCATTTCCTTCCTTCCTTCCTTCCTTCCTTCCATCCACCCCCCTCCTTTACCCAGTTTCCTTCCTTCCTTCCTTCCTTCTTTCCTTCCCCCTCCTTTACTCAGCTTCCTTCCTTCCTTCCTTCCATCCACCCCCCTCCTTTACCCAGTTTCCTTCCTTCCTTCCTTCTTTCCTTCCCCCTCCTTTACCCAGTTTCTTTCTTTCCTTCCTTCCTTCCTTCCTTCCTTCCTTCCTTCCTTCCTTCCTTCCTTCCCCCTCCTTTACCCAGTTTCTTTCCTTCCTTCCTTCCTTCCTTCCTTCCTTCTTTCCCCCTCCTTTACTCAGCTTCCTTCCTTCCTTCCTTCCTTCCTTCCTTCCTTCCTTCCATCCACCCCCCTCCTTTACCCAGTTTCCTTTCCTTCCTTCCTTCCTTCCTTCCTTCCCCCTCCTTTACCCATTTCCTTCCTTCCTTCCTTCCTTGCTTCCTTCTTTCCTTCTTTCCTTCTTTCCTTCCCCCTCCTTTACCCCCTTTCCTCCCTCCCTCCCTCCCTCCCTCCCTCCCCCCTTTCCTCCCTTCCTCTCTTTCTTTCTTTCTTTCTTTCTTTCTTTCTTTCATCCTTCCTTCCTTCCTTCCTTCCTCCCTTCCTTTGAATTTCTATAGCAGACTCAGGGCAGGGAATAACAGGTCTAAAAACAGCGCAGTTAAAATGACAATTCAGCTTTTTTTCAAATATTTCTAAAACACTTCTAAAAACTCCACCCATAGATGTAAAACCCAGACCCAGGGTGTGGGTGCGAGTTCCAATCTGATATTGATGTTATGTTAGCCTCAACTGTAGGCCTGGTAAAAGAGCGCCATTCTACAGGCCCTGTGGACCTCAGCAAGCTCCGGCAGGGCTCTGATGTTTTCTGAGAGCTCATTCCACCAGGCAGGGGCCAAGGCCAAGAAGGCCCTGGCTCTTAGCAAAGCCAAATGGATTTCTTTGGGGGCTGGGACCACCAGCCTGTTGGGCACAAGGCTCTTCTGGGGGCATATTCGGAGAGGCTGTCCCGTAGGTACACCAGACCCGGACTGCATATGGCCTTGATTTTGTATGTCTTTTTACGTTTAGGGAATAATTCTAAGTGAGATACATTTGCCTACCTGAAGAGAGTTTTGAATCTCAAAAGCTTACACACAAACACACACCCCATGTTGATCTCTAAGGTGGTTCTCTGGACTCAAATCTAGCTTGACACATATGCCGAAATAACCGCAGGAAGTAAACAAGCTCAAAATCCATCAGCAGTGTACAGTAGGGGCTACCACCCTTTTGGGATCATGTGGGCTCACTTGGAATGCCGGTACTGCATGGTGTGGACCAGGGGTAGTCAAACTGCGGCCCTCCAGATGTCCATGGACTACAATTCCCAGGAGCCCTTGCTAGCGAATGCTGGCAGGGGCTTCTGGGAATTGTAGTCCATGGACATCTGGAGGGCCGCAGTTTGACTACCCCTAGTGTGGACTGTACCAAATGAGATTCTCTTATCTGATGTTGTCCCAGAGAAGAGCCAGGAATCCGCCGGCTGATCCGAAACCTGGCATTTGGCTCCTTTGGGATGCTAAGTCCTAGGGATGATCCGTAGTGGTGAGACCGGACAGGGGCATCAAGTGGGCAGAGGCTTGAGGAGCTTTCCATATTGGCCAGGTTGTTTGTCTGGTCACTTCGGCCGCAAACTGACTGAATATGGTTGCAGAGGAGATGCAAGCAGTAAGCTTGTATGGTCAGGGCTCTCTGGATTCCGGAGCCCCAGATTCCTTCCTCAGCTCTGTTTTTGTCATGACCGAGGCAATCCCCATTGCATCAGGTCTCAAAAACTAAGCTGGGTTGGCCCCGGCTAGGACTTGGATGGGGGGTGGGTCTCCCAGGAATGCCAGGATGTCTGTTATGGGGAGAGGAAAGGGAAGGCAATTGGAAGCCGCTTTGAGACTCCTTCGGGTAGAGAAAAGCAGCATAGAAGAACCAACTCTTCTTCTTCTTCTTCCTCTTCTACTATTTTTTAATGGGTGTTTTATTGGGATTATTGTCGTGGGGCTTCTTTGCTGTAACCCACCATGAGCTGGCTTGCTGAGAGTGGTAGCTAAGAAATCAAATTATTATTATTATTATTATTATTATTATTATTATTATTATTATTATTATTATTATTATTATTATTCAGCATTTTTCGTTATGCAGTTTCTTCGGTCCTTTGTGGTTGCTTTCTTGCAGAATTTGCTCTGCTGGAGACTTAATTCTAGCAACTTCCAGATGAAATTAGATGGTGTGTGTGTGTGTGTTTTAAGGGACAAGTCCCCCCAGATATCTTCAGCTGAATTTTATTCTGGGTTTTAAAGTTCTGAAATTGCCTGATCTTCCCCCCTCCCTAATGAGTTGAGTGTCATTTAAGCCAAGCAAGAAGTCAGCCTGGCTTAAGCTCAGTTCCCCACTTGCTGGGAGGTAACACAGAGGAGGAAGCTGATGAGACCAGGTTTTATATAGTACCAGAAGTGTTATGATTGGTTCCTTGAGTCATGTGCCTAGTCAGGTGATCCCAGATATGCAGCCCGTGAAGTGGTGGTGGAATGGGATCAAATTAATTCAAAAGAATTTTTGGCTAAACATCCGGAAAAAGTTCCTGACAGTCAGAGTGGTTCCTCAGTGGAACAGGCTTCCTCAGGAGGTGGTGGGTTCTCCTTCTTTGGAAGTTCTTAAGCAGAGGCTAGATAGCCATCTGACAGAAATGCTGATTCTGTGGATAACCCACCCACAAGCTTGTTTGCGTTGTCTTTCATAAACAGTGCACGAATTATCTGAATTCTAGATGCCCAGTCCTAGATGTATTACGTTCACCTTCTTCAGTCTTTATGTTTGTGTCTATGTGTGTTTTCCTGGCCAGCAGATGATTGAAAAGCGTTCCCTTTCTTCCGTTCCTTTTGTCTCCTTAGAGTACGCGCGATTCGAGGCCAAAATCCATGACCTGCGAGAACAGATGATGAACCACAGTATGAGTTCTGGATCGGGCTCCCTGCGAACCAATCAGAAGCGGTCTCTCTACGTCAGGTAAGCCCACAAAATGGAAGCCGTTCCGTGGGTGAGGAACGGTCCTCGGAACGGAATCGGTGGAGGGAACTGAATGGATTGAAGGGCATTGCCTTCAGTGGAAGCGTCTTAGATAGTTACCAGAGGGTTTTTCACGATCCCTACTCAGAACGAAAGGGCCTCTTGTGACGCAGAGTGGTAAGGCAGCAGACATGCAGTCTGAAGCTCTGCCCATGAGGCTGGGAGTTCGATCCCAGCAGCTGGCTCAAGGTTGACTCAGCCTTCCATCCTTCCAAGGTCAGTAAGATGAGTACCCAGCTTGCTGGGGGGTAAACGGTAATGACTGGGGAAGGCACTGGCAAACCACCCCGTATTGAGTCTGCCAAGAAAACGCTGGAGGGCGTCACCCCAAGGGTCAGACATGACTTGGTGCTTGCACACGGGAGACCTTTACCTTTACCTTACTCAGAACAAATTTGCTCCTGTTGTTTGGTCATGATTGGGACCTTTGCATACATTCTCCCAAAGCGCTTGTTGTATATTAACCTCAGAATATGCTATATTTCACCATTTTGCTCAGCCTGATTCATAGCCCTACGACGAGATAGTTTATTTTATTTATTTATTTTTGCATTTACATCCCGCTCTCCCTTTCGGCTCAGAGCAGTTTGCAGCGAATGTGAGAATTGCGTAGTAGCACACTGTAAATTCGGTAACTATATCTTAGCGAACTACAACAATATATTAACAATAAAATATCATCAACAGAATAATAACCAACCTGAGTAGACCAGCAAACAGTTTTCATACTTAACACTGTGCCTTGCAGCCTTGCAGAGTGGGCCTGTCTGAGTGGGAGGGAGTTCAAGGGCCCAAGAGTTGGTGATGACGACCTCAACCAAATACCTGGTGAAGGAGCGCCATTTTGCAGGCCCCACACAACTCTGGTAGCTCTGACTGGGTCCAGACCTCTTCTTGGAGCTTGTTCCACCAGGCGGGGGCCAGGACAGGGAATGACCTGGCCCTGGACAAAGCCAAACATGGTTCCTTGGGGCCAGGGATCATTTGCTGGTTGGCATTGGCCAAGAATAGTGCTCTTTGAGGAGTATAGGCAGTGAGCCAACCTCTCAGGTACGCTGGACCCAAACTGCACATGGCCTTAAAGGTGATTTCCAAAACCTTAAGCCTGATTCAGGATTCAACTGGTAGCCAGAGCAGCTGTTGGAGGGTGGGCCGGCTATGGGCCCTCCAAGGTGTTCCCGTGAGAACCTTGGCCGCTGCATTCTGGACCAGTTGCATTTCTACTTGCTGATAAGGACCAAAAACCTCGTCGTTGCCCAAAAAAAATGTACTTCTTTCATCTATTGGGAAATACATGACTTAAACCAACTATTGATTGCTCAGGGTCAGGGTATCCTGGAACCAGAGGAAAAGAGAGTCCTAGATACTGGGGTGTGGTCAAATGTTGACGCTTTTCCTACCACCACACTAAGTAACCTTTGAAGCCTGCCGTCAAATGAAGTGGTTCTTCAGAGGAGTACTGAATATCCCCCCGTGATCCCCCCCTCCTTGAGCATCACGTGGATTGTTCTCAGGGGGCACACAACCCCTTGGCCCCGGACGTTTTTGCAGCTGCTCTTGGAGCACAAAGAGAACGGTTCGTAAACCCCTCCCCTCTCTTTAAGTGCTTTCGTTCTTCCGAGCCAGGCCGCTCACGCTGAGCCTGCACCCTGAGCATCTTAATGGTCGCAAATGAGGGGAAGGCAATTTGTCAACCTCACCACCCACCCACCCCCCACCCCATCCCCGGCCGTGCTGATTGCTGACGGTGGAACTAATTCAGACGATGACCTTACATCGATCCAATTAAGCCGGGGCTCTTAAGAATATGCCAGCGGGAGAAGGAGAGGGGAAGGAGGACTCCCCGCCGGGGGGAGAGCAGCCCCTCGATGCAAAGTTCGATAATGTCATTGGTCGATGGACAGGGAAAGGTCAGGAAGGGAATGCTGACAAGCCATTTGGGGGGGTCCATCAGTGGGGCAGTGCCTTGACAATCAAGTGGCGCCCTGCCAAAGGGGAAGACTGAAGAATGTGGAAGGAGGGGCAGCGTCTTGCAGTGAGCCAGGTCACTGGTAGGTAGAATCATAGAATCACAGAGTTGGAAGGGACCTCCTGGGTCATCTAGTCCAACCCCCTGCACTATGCAGGACACTCACAACCCTATCGCTCATCCACTGTCACCTGCCACCCCCTTGAAGGCTCAAGGGCAGGGGCTCGTGGGAATTGTAGTCCATGGACATCTGGAGGGCCGCAGTTTGAGTACCCCTGCCCTCGAGCCTTCATAGAATCAGCCTCTCTGTCAGATGGCTCTCCAGACTCTGCTTAAAAATCTCCAAAGATGGAGAACCCACCACCTCCCGAGGAAGCCTGTTCCACTGAGAAACCTCTCTAACTGTCAGGAACTACTTCCTAGTGTTTAGACGGAATTTCTTTTGAATTAATTTCATCCCATTGGTTCTGGTTTGGGTATCAGATCCCCTCTCAGTCGTCTCCTCTCTAGGCTAAACAGACCAAGCTCCCCCAACCTTTCCTCAAACATCTTGGTCTCCAAATCCCTCACCGTCTTTGTTGCCCTCCTCTGGACACGCTCCAGTTTGTCTAACTCCCTCTTCAACTGGGGGGCCCAAATCTGAACACAGGACTCCAAGTGAGGCCAAACCAGAGCAGAGTAAAGTGAACCAAAGCAAAGTAAAGGTCTGAGCTTCCAACTGGCTCCTTAACTACTAACTGACTGACTGACTGACTGACTGACTGACTGACTGACTGACTGACTGACTGACTGACTGACTGACTGACTGACTGACTGACTGACTAACTAACTAACTAACTAACTAACTAACTAAATGTTTTTAGGAGGAGATTGGATGAGCTCCTGTCTGGAGTGTGTATTTTTAAGTCCCTGAGTAGGTGAGGGGCTGGACTGGATGGCCTCGGTGGTCTCTCCCAGCTCCGTGTGATTCTGACTCTGGTATGCTTGGCATGCAGATGGTCTCAAGTTCAAGCTTCTTGTTGAGCCAAAGTGTAAAGTGCAGCTCTCAAGCGACGACTGGTGTGTGGATGAGCAGGCTAAAGCCGTGTGGCCTGTGTGTAGCACTTTCAAGGACTCAAAGTGTTTCAGCGTGGTGTGGTGGTTAGGAGTGGCGGCTGCTAATCCGGCAAGTGAGGCGATTGAGGAAGGGAAGGCGATTGGAAACCTCTTTGAGACTCCTTGAGAATCCCACTTGAGAAACACGGGGTATGAAAACCGGTTGGCCACTGTGTGAGACAGGATGCTAGATTAGATGGACCACTGGTCACCTGATGTTCTTATTAAGGGAAGGCCTTGGCCTCTATGCCCTAGTGTTGGATCTCCAGAGGAACCTGTTGGCTGCTATTGTTGGCTGCTATGTGAGACAGGATGCTGGACTAGATGGACCACTGGTCTGATCCACCAGGGCTCTTCTAATGTTCTTATCAGGAGAAGGCCTCAGCCTCTGGCCTCTTGGCCCTCTAGAAGAACTGGTTGGCCACTGTGTGAGATGAAAGGCTGGACTAGATGGGCCACTGGTCTGATCCTGTAGGTCTCTTATTTTCTTATGAAGGCCTTGGCCTCTCGGCCCTGTTTTTGGCCCTCCAGAGTTACTGGTTAGCCACTGTGTGAGACAGGATGCTAGATTAGATGGACCACTGGTCACCTGATGTTCTTATTAAGGGAAGGCCTTGGCCTCTATGCCCTGGTGTTGGATCTCCAGAGGAACCTGTTGGCTGCTATGTGAGACAGGATGCTGGACTAGATGGACCACTGGTCTGATCCACCAGGGCTCTTCTAATGTTCTTATCAGGGAAAGGACTCAGCCTCTCTGCCCTCTTGGCCCTCCAGAAGAACTGGTTGGCCACAGTGTGAGACAGGATGCTGAACTAGAGGAGCCCCTGGTCTGATCCAGCAGGTCTCTACTTACGTTCTCAAGAAAAAAACGGATAGCATTCCTGAGCTTCTTTTTCTGCTCCCCGTGAGCCATGCTTTTAACCTAGGACAAAAATAGAGAAATCATTTCAGTCGTCTCCTGGGTTTTTCATCCTCTCGGACAGCTTGATTACCAGCGCGCTTGCTTAGGTCAACACAAAAAAAGATCCCGTCTTGTAAATGCATTTTTTAAAACCCATGAAATCAAAGCTTAGGAATATTACGCAGAGTGGGGGGGGGGGAGGAACACATCCTACCAGCAATTAATATGCTCCCAAGGAGGCCTTGTTTGATCTGTGCTTGGCAACGGAGTTTGGCATCACATGCGGACTTGCACGTATCTCCAGAGCCTTTTGGAAACCAGAGTGCGGATGTGTCTTTAGGACGCACAGCGTGTAGCATGGCAGAACCGGCAAGAAGCCACAGAGCTGCTTGGTCTCTTAAGGAAAGCAAATATGGCATTACACTTCTCCCCAGACATGCAAGAATGGGGTCAGGGGCCGCTTAAATACCAACCAGGCTTGCAAGGTAGAAGAAGAAGAAGAAGAAGAAGAAGAAGAAGAAGAAGAAGAAGAAGAAGAAGAAGAAGAAGAAGAAGAAGAAGAAGAAGAAGAAGAAGAAGAAGAAGAAGAAGAAGAAGAAGAAGAAGAGTTTGTTCTTATATGCCGCTTATCCTTACCCGAAGGAGGCTCAAAGCGGCTTCCAATTGCCTTCCCTTCCTCTCCCCACAACAGACACCCTGTGGGGTGGGTGAGGCTGAGAGAGCCCTGAGATTCCTGCTCGGTCAGAACAGCTTTATCAGCGCCATGGCGAGCCCAAGGTCACCCAGCTGGTTGCATGTGGGGGAGCGCAGAATCGAACCCGGCATGCCAGATTAGAAGTCCGCACTCCTAAACACTACACCAAGCTGGCTCTCCAGCTGGCAAGGGCTCATGGGAATTGTAGTCCATGGACCTCTGGAGAGCCACAGTTTGGCCACGCCAGAGTCAACTTTCAGTCAGAAGTCAAACTGGACTCCAATCTTGCACTTCTACTGCAGGCCAGCAGAGCTACCCACTTGAAACTATTGTCCCTAGATGTTTCCGGCCTTGCTAGGAAGATCCTTTGGTCATTTGGGGCGGGAAAGGAAGTTCCCGTTCAATATTCGGAAGCATTTTGTGACGGTGAGGGCTTGCATCCTTTGGAAATGGCACCCTCGGCATTATGCTGTAATCCTTTGCCATTTGGTTTTTCCTGTGCGGGCAAGAGAAGCCAGCTGCCAAGGCTTCTCAACCATCATAGAGTCACAGAATCATAGAGTTGGAAGGGGCCATACAGGTCATCTAGTCCAACCCCCTGCTCTACGCAGGATCAGCCCTGAGCATCCTAAAGCATCCAAGAAAAGTGTGTATCCAACCTTTGCTTGAAGACTGCCAGTGAGGGGGAGCTCACCACCTCCTTAAGCAGCCTATTCCACTGCTGAACTACTCTGACCGTGAAACATTTTTTCCTGATATCTAGCCTATATCGTTGTACTTGTAGTTTAAACCCATTACTGCGTGTCCTCTCCTCTGCAGCCAACAGAAACAGCCTCCTGCCCTCCTCTAAGTGACAACCTTTCAAATCCTTAAAGAGGGCTCTCATGTCCCCTCTCAACCTCCTTTTCTCCAGGCTGAACATTCCCAAGTCCCTCAACTTATCTTCATAGGGCTTGGTCCCTTCCTAATGCCGCGTCCCTTTAATACAGACTTCAGTGGACTTAGAAAGGTGACACTCTGTTTAGGACTGCACTCACCTGCCCACCCACGGTGGTTTCAGATGGAGCTTCGTGGGCTATGCCTCAGTGCAATTGGCTTCCTCAGGAGATGGTGGGTTCTCCTTCTTTGGAGGTTTTTAAGCAGAGGCTGGAGAGCCACCTGACAGAAATGCTGTTTCTCTGGACTTAGGTAGATTGTGACTGGATGGACAGAAGGAATGGTGTCTGAGCTTCTATCTTATGGCCCTTTCTTGCATGCCCAGGGAAATGCTGATTACCACTTTGGGGTCAGAAAGCAAATTTCCTCCATGCCAGATTGACCAGGAATTTGGGGGGGAGGGGTTGGGGGGCATCATCTAGGCATGCAATTGGGGTCACTGTGGGTAGGCAGATAGCTGTGAATTTCCTGCATTCAGCAGGGGGTTGGACTAGATGACCCCGAAAGCCCCTTCCAACTCTATGATTCTATTCTACGATTCTAAATATTTTTATCTTCCCATTTGCTTTGAACAACCTTGATTAGAAATAGCGCACACACCCTCTCCCTCTGTCTCTGTCTCTGTCTCTCTCGCTCTTCTCCCTTATAATATATTTAAACAATGCCTAAGGAGAAATACTGCAACATCATCATCATCATCATCATCATCATTATTATTATTGTTATTATTATTATTATTATTATTAGATTTATTTCCCGCCTCTCCCGATAGGCTCGAGGTGGGACACAACAACCAATCCCATCAAAATTCCCATTAAAACATCAATCTACTAACATGGCGGCTAAAAATCCCATCCCTCGGGCCGGGGACGACCAACAGGTTCTCACCCGCAGAGCGTAAGGCCCTGCGGGGGGCATAGAGCGGTAGGCGGTCCCTCAGGTATGTGGGTCCCAACCCGCGTATGGCCTTGAAGGTCATCAACTGTCAAGACATCTTTTGGGTGAATGTCTCTTCAACTTTCGTCGGATGCGTTTTCAGCGAATAACCTTTCCGTGAATATTTCACCAGCCTCCTGGTCCCCTTCAAAGTTTCAACGGGGATACAAAGGGGACTTTCAGCCAAGCCAGAGAATGTGCGAAATCTGCAGCCCCCCAAGTTTCTGCAGCATTGAAAGAGCCTAGATGTACCTTTGCGTTTTCAGAGGGCCTGATCCGAGGGGCTTAGGACCCAGGCGGCTCCAGCGGAACAAAAGGGGTGAAACTGTCAGTCGGCAGCAAACCGGCTGGAAAGGGTTTGGGCAAAATAGCACGTCTTTTTCTTTTCATGTTCCATTTGTTAACGAGGTGCGGTTTCCAAACAGCTTTTCTGATGTTTCCGTCAGCCCCGACTGTGAGCAAAGGGAAGTGGAAAGCTTCACGCTCTGCAAGGCGCTAGACATTACAAGCTTTTTGGGCACAATAGAAAACAACAGGGCCCCCAGTTTGCACATGCCCTGGGGACTGCATCGTGTCACTTCTGCTGTTCTTGAGGCCTCTGTCTGCTATTTGGATGGCCGGCTTGGATTCCTGGAGCTCCGTCCTGCAGTGGGAAGAAAACATCCTTGCAGTCCCAAAGAAAGGAGCCTTAGCTTAGTGGGAGAGCCTCTGCTTGGCATGCAGAAGGTCCCAGGTTCAATCCCCGGCATCTCCAGTCAAAAGGACCAGGCAGGAGGTGATGCAAAAGACCTCCAACTGAGCCATGAAATAGGGGCTATGGCTCAGTCACAGAGTGTCTGCTTGGCACACAGAAGGTCTCAGGTTCAATCCCCGGCATCCCCAGTCAAAAAGACCAAGTGTCTCCACTTGGAACATGAGAGACATGCTTGTAAAGTTGGTATCCCTCTCTGTTTGTAATTGAGAGACGTTGCAGTGCAATACTGAGAACGAACTAGGACCACGGAGGCACTGCTCCAATCCCACTTGTCGTGAAACTTTCTGGAGGGCCGTGGGCCAATCTTTCTTCCTTTGTCTCAACTCCTTGAAGGATTGTTGGGTGAAGAAAATGGAGGAAGATCATTGGGTCTTCCTTCTGCTGGTGGCTTCCTCAAGCTCATTTTTGCTGAGGCACTTAGGGTGCAATCTCAAACGCTTTTTGGGAGTAGCCCCTCCTGAATATCATGGGATGTTTCTGGGTAGACGTGGTGAGGCAGTTGTGAATTTCCTTTCTTGCGCAGAGGGTTAGACTAGATGACCCCTGGGGTTATTTTCAGTTTTCTGTTTCTAAACAGAAGGTCCCATGTCCGGTCTTCAGCATTTCCAGTTAAAAGAATCAGATGCCCATCTGAGTAGACCTTGATGGACCAAGGATCTCATTCAGTCTGAGGCCACTTAATGTGCTCATTTCTGCTAACTGTGGACAGCCCGTTGCATAATTTTACTTCTAGTCATCAAATCGAAATCTCAAGATGTTTTCTGCTGGTCCCCAGCAGAGGTTGATGGGTTGGTTTTGCTGTTATGTTTGCATCAGTTTGTATTTTATTAACTATTGTGTTTTAGGGGGGATTGTTAGTGGATTGTATTTACCTATTTTATTTTGTAACCCGCCACGAGCTGGCTCTGCCAAGAATGGCGGGATAATAATAATAATAATAATAATAATAATAATAATAATAATAATAATAATAATAATAATAATAATAATAATAATAATAATAAAAAGATGTCATAGTCCCACTGTATACTGCATTGGTCAGACTGCACCTGGAGCCCTGTTCTGGAGGCCTCACTTCGGAAAGGACATGGACAAAACGGAGAGGGGGCTGGGGAGAGCGACGAGAATGATCCTAGGCCAGAGGGCCAAGCCCTATGAGGAAAGGATGAGGGACTTAGGAATGTTCAGCCTGGAGAAGAGGAGGTGGAGATGGGACATGATGGCTCTCCTGAAGTATCTGAAAGGTTGTAACTTGGAGGAGGGAAGGGAATAGCTCCTCTTGGCAATAGAAGATAGGAGCCATAGTAATGGCTTTAAACTATGTGTAGAATGGTACCAGCTAGATATCTGGGGGAAAATTTTCATATTCAGCATAGGTCAGCAGTGGAATGGGCTGACTCAGGAAGTGGGGAGCTCCCCCTCATTGGTAGTCTTTAAGCAGCAGAAGGACAGATCCTTCTCCTGGATGCTTTAGGCTGATCCAGCATTGAGCAGGGGGGTTCGGCTAGATGACCTGTGTGACCCCTTCCAGCTCTATGATCCTAACTTATCAGAGCCAGCCAGGAAAGACAGGGGAGAGGAGGAAGAGAAGGCAAAGGAGTGAACAGCCCCAACTGGAATGTAAGGCCTGTTTGAACGGGAGAATATTCAGGCAACATTTTATTCAATTACTCATTAGGTCTGTTTCCAACTTTTTGTGCTTGAACCAATGGATGAAAAAGTCCTGAGATGGGTGACAGGCATTTGGGCATTTGGTTCTTCTTGTTACATCATTTGCCCCATTGAGCCGCTTGCTGTTAAGCGGGTGTGATTCTGTGCTGATTTACAAAAAGAGTGTGGGATATCTCTCCTCCCTGTCTCCACTAGAAACTTTCAGGACGCAGGCCTGTTTCTCCAGTTTGACAATGAGGCCTGTGCAGAAACATATCTTCAGCATCTGCTAGCTAAACAGTAACTCAGTCCCGGAAAGCAGCTGGACACGTGGTCTAGCAGGCAGACAGCAAGCGAGCAGGAATCAGAAATGTAAGGAATCAGCACCCTGGACAGCAGTCAGAGGAACAGGGCCTGGACTAAGGCCAGAACTGCAGCTCCAGCTGTGATCGGAAGTTGCCACAGGCCCGTTTTCAAACCATCTTTGTATAGTAACTGGTTGCTAATTCCAGACAGACCCAGCTGATAGGGGGATTTATCTGCCCGTTCATTTGTTGTTGTTGTTATGTGCGAAGTCGTGTCCGGCCCATCGCGGCCCCATGGACAATGATCCTCCAGGCCTTCCTGTCCTCTACCATTCCCCGGAGTCCATTTAAGTTTGCACCGACTGCTTCAGTGACTCCATCCAGCCACCTCATTCTCCGTTCATACAAACCTGCTTTTGTTGAGTTAGCAAAACGTGGTTGAGCTGTTTTTGGTTGAGCTGTATTTATTTATATGTCTATACCGCCCATTTCTTTGCAGCACTGGGCACTTTACATGGAACATTATATAACTGTTTGTATGGAAATTGTATGGATTTTTAGTATTTTATTTTAATGGGGTTTTTAACGGGATTTGGGGGGATATATTACTATGTATGATTTATATGGCAATATTATAAACTGCCAGGAGCCAGTTCTTGGGAGTAATATAATAATATAAATCTCATTATAAATAATATAAATATAAATATAAATATAAATATAAATATAAATATAAATATAAATATAAATATAAATATAAATATAAATATAAATATAAATATAAATATAAATATAAATATAAATATAAATATAAATATAAATATAAATATATAAAATTATTAAAAAATAATTTAATTAATTAACTCACACCCAACTGGCAAAGCCCTTCCAGGGCCATCATGAAACCTTGGTTGAGAAAGCCTGATTTAGATGTTTCCCCCAAGCATTGTAGAGGATTAGAGGCGGCCAATGGAGATCAGGCCTTCCAAACCATTGTGTGTGCTTCCTTTGCAGAAGCCAGGTGGGGCCGTGCCCGAGAGGGTTGGATGCTCTTGAACTGGATCCACCGGGGTTCATCTCAGTCCACGGGGAGATATCTAATGGATAGGAGCTGATGTTAAACTGCAGGCAGATGAGCTGTTTGTTTGCTGTCAGAATCCGGCTTCCGGCAACTTGTAGACATAATAGATTCTGAACAAGATGGTCTGGGAGGCATTTGAACCTTCCATCTCGGAGCTCTCCGAGGTCACCGCTTAAAAAGAGATTTATCACATGTGGGAAAGGTCACAGAGTCTGCTGCAAGCCTGTTGCCCAAATTCGTTCGTAGGGCTCTTGTTTGGGTGGGTTTTTCTCCCCCTTTGAAGCAGGACGTTCACACCCCCCACCCCCTTCCTGTAATGCAGACCTGTGGTTAGTTCCACCTGACTATAAAGTCACTTGACCTCTAGAACAGCCAGGAGTGGATGTGGTCAGAGGGAGAGGTTATACTGGGAAGGAGAGAGACTACGCAGGGATTGCCAATGAGAATATGTAGAAACACAGCCTAGATGAGATACTAGGAGCCAGCTTGGTGTAGTGCTTAGGAGTGCGGACTTCTAATGGGGGAAGCCAGGTTTGATTCCACGTTCCCCCACATGCAGCCAGCTGGGTGACCTTGGGCTCACCACAGCACTGAGAAAGCTGTTCTGACTGAGCAATAATATCAGGGCTCTCTCAGCCTCGCCTCCCTCACAGGGTGCCTGTTGTGGGGAGAGGAAAGGGAAGGCAACTGTAAGCTGCTTTGAGACTCCTTTGGGTAGAAAAAAGCGGCATATAAGAACCAACTCTTCAGTAATATCAGGGCTCTCTCAGCCTCCCCTCCCTCACAGGGTGTCTGTTGTGGGGAGAGGAAAGGGAAGGCGACTGTAAGCCGCTTTGAGGCTCCTTCGGGTACAGAAAAACAGCATAGAAGTACCAACTCTTCTTCTAATAAAAAAATGAGAAAAGGGTCACTGGATCAGACCCTGGTCCATGAACTCCAGTGTCCTGTTTCACTCCGTGAACAGCCTCTAGGACAGCCTCTTGTTGTTAGGTGCGAAGTCGTGTCCGACCCATCACAACCCCATGGACAATGATCCTCCAGGCTTTCCTGTCCTCTACCATTCCTCAAAGTCCATTTAAGTTTGCACCTACTGCTTCAGTGAGTCCATCCAGCCACCTCATTCTCTGTCGTCCCCTTCTTCTTTTGCCCTCAGTCTCTCCCAGCATTAGGCTCTTCTCCAGGACAGCCTCTAGGAAGCCTATAACCTGCACGTGAAAGCAAAGACCTATGGACAGGGTTGCCAACCTCCAGGATGGCACAGCTATCTAATCATGAAGCCACAATTGTCTAATATACAAAGTCACATCAACGCCACAATAATATAACCACATATCAGAGGTTTTATTCAGTGTCGCTGTTACTTCCCCCTTTCGATTTTCCTAACCTCCTGGTGGGGTCTGGATACCTCCGGGATATCTTTAGGATACTGAGGGCTGATCCTGCATTGAGCAGAGGGTTGGACTAGATGGCCTGTATGGCCCCTTCCAACTCTATGATTCTATGATTCTATCTCTTGGGATTAGAGCTGATTCCCAGATGGAGATCAGCTTCCCTGGAGTAAAAGGCAGCTTTGAAGGGTGGACTTGATAGCCTTCTAACCCTCTGTGCTCCCTCCCCATCCCAAACCCCAGCCTCCCTACGTCCCACTGCCAAACTGCCCAGGATTTTCTGATTTCCACAGACACATGGTGGAAAGGTCTGTCAAGTTGCAGCCAAGTTTATGGTGACCTCACAGGGTTTCCAAGTCAAGACCTGTTCAGAGGTGGTTTGGAATTGCCTACATCTCTTTAACAACCCTGGACGTCTCTGGTGTTCTCCTATCCAAATAGATTTGGAGAGCTGACCAGTTCAGGGTAGCCTACAGCAGGGGTAGTCGACCTGTGGTCCTCCAGATGTCCATGGACTACAATTCCCATGAGCCCCTGCCAGCATTTGCTGGCAGGGGCTCATGGGAATTGTAGTCCATGGACATCTGGAGGACCACAGGTTGTCTACCCCTGGCCTAGAGCATCCAGGTCAGAGCTTAGAACTGTTCAGTAAATCATTCAGTCATTACAGTTATAGACTAGTCCAGGGGTAGCCAAACTGAGGGTCTCAAGATGTGCATGGACTACAATTCCCATGAGCCCTGGCCGGTAGCTGCTGGCAGGGGCTCATGGGAATTGTAGTCCATGCACATCTCGAGACCCTCAGTTTGGGCATTCCTGGACTAAAACATTAAGGGCTTAATGTTATTACTGAGGGCAAGAATATTTACAGAAATCCACTTTTTAAAAAAACACTGTATATACCCAAAAACAAGAATCAGAAAACTGGCTTTCCGTAGGGCGGTGGAGCAAACTGCCCTCCAGGAAGCCAGCTTGAAAGCAGATTTTTGACCCCCAAAATCAGAACCTCTTAATTGAGAGGAGAAATTATTGTGCGCATTGTTGACAGATTGTCAGCTAAGATTATCCAGGGAGCTTTGGTTACAGGACAGTAGCTTAAGGCTATTTAGCAAAGGAGGGGCCCTAGCTCTCGTTCTGAGCATCTGCTCTGCGTGTCAAATATCCATGCATAAAGGCACTCTGAGCTTTTCCACAGTTGTGAAAAATGCAGCTCCATCCTTCCTAAAGTCCTGCAGAATAACTAATATTTTACACAAAAAACTGAGTCTTAAGGAGCAGATCCAAAGCAATCCCTGTTTGCCCCCATGCTCTCCCAGCCTCCCCTCCCTCACAGGGTGTCTGTTGTGGGGAGAGGAAACGGAAGGCGAATGCAAGCTGCTTTGAGCCTCCTTCGGGTAGAGAAAAGCAGCATATAAGAACCAACTCTTC